>NC_132867.1:40650260-41330260 GCF_048164855.1 Canis lupus baileyi
CAGGCCCGGCCGCAGTCCCGGACCCGCCCCTCCCGCACCCCTCCCCACTCGCCCCCCGCCCCCCACCCCCTCCACAGTCCGGGGCCCACCCCTCCCCCACCCCGCCCCCGCAGCCCGGCCACAGTCCCGGACCCGCCCCCTCCCCGCACCCCTCCCTCCCACCCCACCCCCTTCACAGCCCAGGACCCGCCCCCTCCCCCAACCCCCCGGCCCAACTCCCGCCCCCACAGCCCGGCCGCAGTCCGGGCCCCGCCCCCTCCCCCGCCCCCTCCCCGTCACAGCCCAGGACCCGCCCATCCCCCACCCGCCCCACTCCCCGCCCCCGCAGCCCGGCCGCAGTCCGGGACCCGCCCCCTCCCCGCACCCCTCCCCACTCCCACCCGCCCCCCCACCCCCCTTCACAGTCCGGGACCCGCCCCCTCCCGCACCTCAACCCCCCACCCCCCACCCCCCACCCCCCTTCACAGCCAGGACCCGCCCCCTCCCCCAACCCCCAGCCCAACTCCCTGCCCCACAGCCGGCCGCGATCCCAGGCCCGCCCCGCCCGCCACCCCCCTTCACAGCCCCGGACCGCCCCCTCCCCGCACCCCTCCCCACTCTCCCACCCACCCCCTCACCCCCCGCCCAACTCCCCCAGGGCTCGCCCCCTGCCCGCACCCCCCCCACTCTCCCACCCGCCTCCTCCCCCCGCCCCCCTCCCAACTCGCCCCCCGCCCCACAGCCTGGCCCCGGGCCCGGGCCCCGCCCCCTCCCCACCCTGCCCCACCCGACGCCTCACTCCCTGGCCCCGGGCCCCGGCCCCGCGCCCTCTCCCCCGCCCTCACCCCCGCCCCCCACCCCCGCCCCCACCCCCGCCCCCACTGCCCAACCGCCGACCCCGACCCGGCCCCCACTCCCCTTTGACGCCTCCGCCGCCCGGAGCCCTGTGCCCCCCACCCCGTCCCCCCGTTCCCGGGGCCCCGCCCCGCCCCGCCCCTGCGCCCCCCGGACCCGCGGTCTCCTGGGGTGCGGACGCTGGGTCCCGCGTCCCGATTCCCGTTTCCTGGGCTGAGCGCTCGCTGTGCGGGAGCTGCCGAGCTCACGGCCTGCGCCCCGGAGCGAAGGGCTCGCGAGGCCCGAGGCTGATCCCGCCCGGGGCCCCGCGCCCTGGGTCAGGGGCACCAGCAGGCGCCGGCCCGGTCCCTGCCGTGCAGGTGCGGCCCTTGGAGCCCCCCCCCCGCGTCTGCGCAGCCCGGCCTCGCTCCCCCAGGACTGGGAAGGCCCCGGGGCGCAGGGGACTTGGCCAGAAGAAACCCGTGTTGCACAGGCCTCGCCATCACCCCGGGGCGCGCCCTGGGGCACCCAGCCTTCTCTCCAACGTGTGCTCTCTCCTTTTAAAGAGCCTGCCTCTGGGTCCCTGGTTCCTCCTGGCACCTGCAGGGACTGACGAGCCAAGGCGGTGCCACCAGGTGTGGGCCGAGGTAGCAGCATCAGAGGCTCTGCCCAGCACCTGGCGTTCGACTTGGCCGTCCTCTGCCACGGGCAGGCTTTTGTAGGCTCTGGAAATACGGGGAAACTCAAACAGGGCCCCTGCCCTGGGATGCTTTTCTTCCAGGGGAGGGAGCTCAGCACCTATCTTTTTCTTTTCTTTTTAAGATTTTATTTATTTATTAACAAGAACTAGAGACGCTGGCAGAGGGAGAAGCCGGCTCTCCTAGGGAGCCCCATGCAGGACTCGATCCCAGGACCCGGAGCCAAAGGCAGATGCTCAACCGCTGAGCCACCCAGGCGCCCAAGATTTTGTAATAAAATCTCCACTCATGAGAATGAATCTGAAGATTGTTAGAGACAAGAATGGGGCCTAGTATTAGATCAGGTGGTCAGGAAGTCTCTCTGTCCCGACAGGTGACAGCCACCTCTTGTTCTCAAGGAGGAATGTTCCAGGCTGGAAACAGCCACCGTGCGAATGCCTGGGGCGGGAACACGCTCAGGCTAGAAGAGCTGAGGAAAGGTCAGGGTGGCCAGAGCAGGGAACGCGGGTGGCCCAGCGGAGGGGGCGGGCCAGGCTCCAGGCTTCAGCCTCCACATTCCAGGCCCGCAGAGGGTTTCCGGCCAGGGGGGGTTTACATTATGCTCTGAATTACTCTCTTTTCTGGCATAATTTCTGCCGGTCACTCACGAACAGGATGGGAATTCTCAGATGCTCACCCAGATTCCCAAATATTAAACTTGTACTAACTCCTGGAATCTGTCAATAGGACCTGATTTGGAAATAGGGTCACTGAGTATATCATCAATGTAAGAGGGGGTCGGGTCCCCCGGGGGGCTCAGCGGTGGAGCGCCTGCCTCCAGCTCAGGCCGTGACCCCGGGGTCCCGGGATCGAGTCCCGCATCCGGCTCCCTGCATGGAGCCTGCTTCTCCCTCTGCCTGTGTCTCTGCCTCCCTCTCTGGGTCTCTCATGAATAAATACATAAACTATTAAAAACATTAAAAAGTAACTTAGAAAAATCACCTGCCCTACTGTTCAAGGTGCACACCGCGGTCAGCGGGCAGATAAGGAGAATCAGTGTTCAGACTGGCACAGCCAGGCCACCGTGAGGTCGCACCGTAAGGTCCCTGTCACTTGGAGGAGCCCTGTGCCTGCTTGTAGCCCCGGGGGCACCCAGTGCAGGCGCCTACAGGCCTCAGTGGCCTGGGCCCACTGGTCACTGTTTTGAGGCCCAAATGGCCCTGGATCAGGACTGGACAGGACCCTGTGTCTGTCGTGCCGTGAGCGCCTCCTGTTCCCTGTGCGTTTCCAGCCCACCTGGACTCCCTGCCCCAGTCCTGCAATGACGGGGACACGTCCCCCGTGGGCCTTCATGCGGGCTGAGCTGTGCCCTCCCCGGGTTCCTGAGCGGAGCCGCAGCCCCACAGCCGAGATGGGAACTGTGTGTGTAGGTAGTCATTAATGAGGTGATGGCAAAAATGAGGCCCCGGGGTGAGTGACCTGTGGCCAGGCTGCTCTGACCTCTGACCTCCACCAGCCCCCTGCCCCCGGGTTTAGCGGGAGTCCCACAAGGTCAGTTTAGAGAACCCCCATCCAATGGCTGTCACCTGATGGAGTGCCGCATGCCACCCGACCCCCCAGCGCAGCCCAAGTCCTTGGCCTGCCTCCCTGCCTTCCGCGAGGCCCCGCCCCCATGCTCCCCACCCCCCCAGCTGTCAGCCCCCAGCTGTCCTCCTGTTTGGGGCCGAGCCCAGACTCTCTCCTTCCACCACACACCTGTCCACGGAGCCTGTGACTCTTGATCCTGGGGGCGTGAGTTCCAGCCCCACGCTGGGAGCGGAGATCACTTGCAACAGAAAGTCTTCCTTACCGGTTCACGGTTCACGCAGCCTGGGAGGCACAGCGTCCTTAACAGGAGGGGCCTGGCTCCCTCGACACACACGCGCATTCCTCACACTCGGGAGGCTGGTGGTCCAGCTACGGCGCGGGCCTGCGGAGGGCTCTTGGGAGCACCGGCACTTCAGTCCTCAAACCCGGGGCGGGGGTGGGCGTGGGGGACACGGCCATTCAGCGTTTGCAGACCTGCACCCGGTCTGACCGGTGGCCTAAGACGCGGGAGAGGCAGGGATGTGCACACAGGAGGCAGCAGTGTCCACACGGCCAGGAGCCAGGCCTCCGGAAGAGCCAGCCCTGACCAGGCCCCGACCTCAGACTTCCCCGACTGGGGGAGAACAGGTGTCTGGTGGTGGTGCTGGGCGGGTGTTTCCTGCCACTGCACCCAGGACCCCCAGGGCTGCAGAAGGCTGTGCAGCTCATGGAGGAGCAGGGGCCCGAGGAAGGTGGGAGTCGTTCTGGGGAGGTGGGATCGGGAGATGGGGGTCTTCTAGGTGCAGGACGCAGAGAGACTGTCCCCACGGGGCAGGGCAGCCTCTGGCCTCTGCCCACCCCAGTTCCAGGGCTCAGAGCCAATCTCTTTGGCCATTTTTTAAATTTTTTATTTTTTAAGATTTTATTTATTCATGAGACACAGAGAGAGGCAGAGACACAGGCAGCGGGAGAAGCAGGCTCCCTGTGGGGAGCTCGATGCAGGACTCGATCCCAGGACCCCGGGGTCACGCCCTGAGCTAAAGGCAGACGCTTAACTTCTGAGCCCCCTGGGCGTTCCCCCCACCTTTTTTTTATCCTTATGGTATTCATCTCCATAACAGAGATAAATAACCTGTATTTCTCTTCCTTGATTCAGGAAATTCATATGATATCTATTTTATTTTTTGACAATATCTATTTTAAATAGTAAAAATAAATGCCATGTATTGTCCCAACAACATTTTATTTGTAAGCTGTATTGCTGCAGTTCCCACACTGTACAATCACCCATTTGAAGTGGACCGTTGGGTGACTTTCGGTGTATTCACAGAGTCGCACAACTATCACCAGTCACTTTTAGGACATTCTTATCACCACAGCAAGAAGCCCTTATCGGCCACTTGTCCATCTTCTCCGGCAGCTGTCTATTCGGATCCTTTGACCCCTTTTAAACTGGGTCGTCTTCAACAACTGAGTGGTTAGGAGTTCTGTATATATTCTCGATACTGCACCCATGACAGGGTTTGCAGATATTTCCTCCCATTCTGTGGGGTGTCTTTTCACTGTCTCCATGGTGTGTCTTGCACAAAAGTGCTTCGATTCCTCAGTTTTGATAAGCTCCAATTTACGTGTATTTTTCCTGTTGTCACTTGTGCTTTTGGCATCGGATCTAAAAAACCAGTGCCAAATCCAAGTCATGAAAACCGTCCCCAGGTTGTCTTCAAAGTGTTTCAGGATTTTAATTCTTTTTTAAAGAAATATTTTATTTATTTATTCATGAGACACAGAGAGGCAGAGGGAGAATGCTGGCTCCCTGTGGGGAGCCCGACGGGGGACTCGATCCCAGGAGTAAGTTTTGAAATCAGGAAATACAAATCTTCCAACTTGGTTTTTTGAGATCTTCTTGGCTATTTAGGATCCTTTAAAATTCCCCATGAGGGCAGCCCAGGTGGTGCAGCAGTTTAGCACCACCTTCAGCCCAGGGCATGACCCTGGGGACCCGGTATCGAGTCCCACATCGGGCTCCCTGCATGGAGCCTGCTTCTCCCTCTGCCTGTGTCTCTGCCTCTCTCTGTGTCTCTCATGAATAAATAAATAAAATCTTTAAAAAAATAAAAAAATAAATAAAATTCCCCATGAATGTTAGGGTCAGCTTTTCCATTTCTGCAAGAGGGCCGTTAGGGTTGTGGTAGGGACTGCTTCGGATCTGCAGACGGCCGTGGGGGAGTACTGACGTCTTAACACTGGTAAATATTCTGATCTGTGAACACAGGCTGACTTTGTTTATTTGGGTCCTTATTTTTTAAAAAAGATCTTATTTATTCATGAGAGACACATAGAGAGAGAGGCAGAGACACAGGCAGAGGGAGAAGCAGTTTCCCTGAGGGGAGCCCGAAGTGGGACTCGATCCCAGGACCCCGGGGTCATACCCTGAGCTGAAGGCAGATGTTCAACTGCTGAGCCCCCCGGGCACCCATCGTGGGTCTTTAATGTCTTTCGGCGATGTTTTGTAATTTTCAGCGTACAAGTCCTACACTTCCTTAATTAAGTGTATTCCCGGCTGTTACTCCTTTGGATGTGGGGAGTGAGTCTCCTGGTCTGTGAACATGGGATGTCTATTTCTTTTTTTTTTTTTTAAGATTTTAGTTATTTTTGAAAGAGAGAGAGCACAAGGGTGGGGGCAGAGGGAGAGGAAGAAGCTGACTCCTCTCTGGGCAGGGAGCCCGGTGCAGGACTCGATCCCAGGACCCTGAGATCGTGACCTGAGCTGAAGGCACCCGGGTGCCCCAGGATGTCTATTTCCTTGAGTTCTCTCTTTTTTCTTTCTTTCTTTCTTTCTTTCTTTCTTTCTTTCTTTCTTTCTTTCTTTCTTTCTTTCTTTCTTTCTTCTTTCTTTCTTTCTTTCTCTTTCTTTCTTTCTTTCTTTCTTTTTCTTTCTTTCCTTTTCTTTCTTTCTTTTTTTTCTTTACTTTCTCTTTCCTTTTTTCTTTCTTTTTTCTCTTTTCTTCTTTTTCTTTCTCTTTCCTTTATTTTTTTCCTTTCTTTCTTCCTCCCTTTCTCTCTCTCTGTCTCTCTCTCTCTCTTTCCTTCTTCTTATAAATATGTAGAAAGAGCTCTACTATGAAGGATGAGCTCACGCAGAAGGATGAGCTCACGCAGTCGTGGAGGCTGAGCAGTCCCACCGTCTGCCATCTGCAGGCTGAAGTCCCAGGGAAGCCAGCCCCACTGCGGAGGCCAGAGGAGCCCGAGAGCGGATTCCCCACGGCGGGAGAAGGTGGCTGTCCCAGCTCAAGGACAGAGCGGGTCCACCCTCTTTCAACAGTGATTTGTCACGTTCAGCGTGTGAGTCTTAAACTCACAACTTTTTACACTCCCTGCCAGCTCTTGGCTTTGTAAAGCAGGCCTAGGGGGCTGGGCCCCTCTCCCCGTCCCTCCCGGCGTGGCCCACGCACTGCCTCCGGGGACCGCCGCGGTGCTCCCAGCGCCCACTTGCCAGCAGGTGCGCCGCGCTGTTCAGGACCCGCACCCGCGTGAGCAGAGACTCCTACGGCGGCCTGAGGGGGTGCCCGCTGCTTCATCGTCACCTGACCGGGCAGGGCCGGCCTCCGGACCAGGATTCCACCTCCAGCCTCCGCCTGTCCCCGCCACCCGGCCCGCTCCTCCCGCCAGGCAAGCAGCCCAACCTTGGGACGTCAGGCTGAACCACGTCAGACTGCTGATGTGTGACCTTATTCGACCTACAAACAATGGCAATTTCATATGATTTCACTTGTTTAAAACAAAAAAAAAAAAAAAAAGAGCTGGGATTTGAAGCAGGTGCCTGAGTGTATTTATCCAGTGGGCGTGGATTTATCCAGCTGCGCGTGAGCCAAGTACACCTGGGCGCTCCTGGCATCTTCTGAGCCAAAGGATGCGGCGTGTGCTGAGATGGGGGCCCCGCTTCGGGGGAGAGCTCCTGTGCTCCAACGGTACGTCCCACGGGGACGGAGGGCAGTTCCCCCCCTGCCCCGGTGCATGCCTATGAGTCATCCGTCCTGTGGGGACCCATGGCAAGGCACGGGTACGGGTGTGACGGAGGCTGGGCCGGGCACCTCTCCTGATGGGCTCTGCAGACACGCAGTGGCTCGATTTTCGGGCCTGTCCTGCTGCTCCTAGAACAGCCTGCACGGAAGGCAGCACCCGGTGGGCCTCAGGACTGTCCGGGGGAAACGCTTCCATCACAGGAGCAGTGGTGGCGGGAGAGGCCCTGGAACAGGGATGGTGACTCAGCCTCGGGCGAGCGGTCCCAAGGTCACACCACGGATGCTGTGCTGTTTTGTTCGGTGTGTGCAAGGGCACGCCTCGCCTCGGCACGGAAGAGGTGTTTTTTTTTTTTTTTTTTTTTTTTAAAGATTTTATTTATTTATTAGAGGCAGAGAGAGAGAGAGGCAGAGACACAGGCAGGGGGAGAAGCAGGCTTCATGCAGGGAGCCCGACGCAGGACTCGATCCCGGGTCTCCAGGATCAGGCCCTGGGCTGAAGGCGGCACTAAAACGCTGAGGCCCCGGGCTGCCCGAGGTGGTGGTTTTTTACCTCCAAACGGTGCTGGAGCAACACGATGTGCACACGGAACCGTAGCTAACCCCACGCCACACAGCCGCTGTGAGCCACGGACCCAACGTGAAGAGGGCAAGACCACCCAGCTTATGGCAAAGATTATCGGCGGGAACCTGGGGGGGAAGATCCCGCAAACGGGGGCCAGAAAACACTGTCCGCAGACCCAAGGCTGATACGCTGGGACCCGATTAAGTTCCAGAGACAGCCCTGAGCGGGGAGAGGCCAGCCTCGGGCCAGAGAAGCACCCGCAGCGCCCATCGACCACGGCCGCCTCTGTGCACCACGTGTCACCAACTCCCGTGACACAGAAGAAAAAGACAGTGTTTCATTTTGTATAAAAATGGGCCAAGCCTGGAACAGGTGCCTCCCGGGAGGCTGAGTGGCTGAGGGGCCACAGCATGAGCCCGCGCCCGCCAGGAGAGCCTCAGCGACCCAAACTGGAGCGGCCTCCCCCGGACTCAACCGCTGTGCCCCCCAGACCTGAGCTGCCCCCCCGCCCCCCGCTGCCCCGGCCACCCCGCCGGGCCTTGGTCTATTGTCCACACGCCTGAGGCGCGACCTCAAACACATCAATCAGATCGCTCCCCCCCCCCCCCCCCCCCCCCCGTGCAAACCCGTCCTTGGGCCCCCGGGCCCTGCGGGATGTCCCCCCACTCCCTCCGGCACGGTGTGCCCTCAACGGGCTGTGCCAGCTGCTGCCGCCCGCCTCCGTGGGCGCTCCCCCCGGCTCCCCCACCCCAGCACCGTCCTGAGCGGGGCCTGCGGGGCCAGCCAGCGGCCCTCCCTGAGCCTGCGGCCGCCCACACTCCGGCCCGGCGGGGACTGCCCCCTGCCGGTCCCCAGCAAGGACCACAGCTCCCGGGGTGGACACGCGGTGAGTAGGAAGGGAGCCGAGGCGTCAGGGGTGCCCATAGGGATCCGGGTGCACCCAGCAGAGACTCCTCCGCCTGCCCCGCCCCGCCCGGGGGCGTCCTCCTGCGCCTCCCGCTCTTGCAGCCACCGCGGCCCTGCGCCGCTCCCCCGCTCCCTTCTCTCGGGCTGCAGACGGCAAGTCCGCTGTGTCCAAGCCACACTGAGCGCTGAGAAGCAGCCTGGCCAGAGCAAGGCAAGTCAGACGTAACGGTTCCGTTTCTGGAAAACTTAAAACCTGGGGACATAGGGCAGCCCGGGGGGGCTCAGTGGTTTGGCGCCACCTTCAGCCCAGGGTGTGACCCCGGGGTCCCGGGATCGAGTCCCACATCGGGCTCCCCGCCACCGCATGGAGCCTGCTTCTCCCTCTGCCTGTGTCTCTGCCTCTCTCTGGGTCTCTCATGAATAAATAAATAAAATCTTAAAAAAAAAAAAAACCCTAGGACACTGTCGTGTTTAAGGAAGTTTAAGGAAGCGGGTTTAAGGAGCTGGTGACAACCGAGGGACCGCAGCTGCTGAGTGGCTTCCTCTGGGAAGAGAAGAGCCCTGTGGGGAGGCCAGACACACCACGTAAGCAAACAGGTACCTGATAGCGTGTCATTCACCTTGGAACCCCAAGGACAAATCCCACTTCACGGTGGCATATTGATTTTGATTTTTTTTAAGATTTTATTTATTCATTAATGAGAGACACAGAGAAAAAAGAGAGAGAGAGAGGCAGAGACACAGGCAGCGTTGGCAGCGTCGTGCAACCACGTGCCCTGGGACAGCGGTCAATCACCAAGGCGGTTTCCTCAATTCTCGAAAGGTGGTGTGTGACCCGGGACACAGCCCGATCCCACGAGGTCCCCCCACCGCTGCCATGTCCGGGCTGCCCCAAAGCCCCGCACCTGTTCGGACCGGCGAGGAGGGGCTGGACCTCCGTGACCCTCCGTGACCCAGACTGCCTCCCACTTCCAGTCCCCAGAGTGTCTCATCTCCACGTCTCCCGGGGAGCTCGGCGCTCGATCCCAGGGGCTTGTCTGCAGCCGCCGGTCCCCGAGCCCCCTCTCCATCGACGCCCACTTCTCAGAGCCCTGGTCTCACCCCGAGGCGCAGCTGAGGAGCCTAAGTGCCATTGGGCCTCTCCTTGAGCCGGCCCACTCGGTGCCCCCTATGGGCGGTGCCGGCCGAGCCTGGGGCACCCACACCGTGGGGAGGCCCAGCCGAGGACCCGGGGCACCCTCTCCTGCCGCTGCCGCGTGGCGGAGTCCACAGGCCGGAGCCGCACACCGAAAGCTCCCAAGCTCACACGTCTGGGGCTTCCTGACGGTCTCGACGTCTCTGCGTGTTTGGGAATTTCCATAATAAAAAATTAAAATGCTGTTTCTTTCATGAAATGATGGTGAAATTTGACAAGAGCATTTGAAACGGTCTCACTTGGCAAATCACAAGCGAAGACTCCCACGCGGATCAGGGCCGTGTCTTTGGGAAAAGCCCCGTGTCTGGGCAGTGCTGGGCTACAGGTGCGCCCCCTGCGATGGCCCCCCAAGTTACCCCATGCCCCCTGGGACGGCCCCGAGTCACCCTGCACCCCTGGGACGGCCTGTCTGTTCCAGAAGCGAACGTGTGGTTCTATCCTGTTCGTGCAGTGAATCAAGACCTTACTTTTTAGGAATCATTTGCAGTTGTATCCCCTTTCGGTAAATGAGGAACCCTGAACATCACGAATGGTGACGAGGTAATTAACCACTTAGTGTAGACGCTGCAATCACGTCACCCATCTTTCTCTAATAGGAGCTCATTCAAAAGTGAATTTTGAGCAATTTGCAGGCATAGGTGACCCCGTCCCCCCGTGAGAAACCTTTTAGGAGTGTTGCCTACTACACACACAGCGAGCCGGTGAGTTAGGGCCCCGTGTCGAGGGCACGCAAAACACGGGCTTCAAGTTAGCGAGAGAACCAACCGCCGGGCGGCCTGCGTGAGAGCACAGCTTGCCTGCGGCTCCTGCTCTCCGTGTGGTTCCAGTCTGAACACCTGGCACGATACTCATTTTTTAAAAATATATACTTATTTTTAATTTATTTATTCACGAGAGACAGAGAGGTAGAGACGCAGGCAGAGGGAGAAGCAGGCTCCATGCAGGGAGCCTGATGCGGGACTCGATCCCGGGACCCCGGGCCACGCCCTGGGCTGAAGGCAAGCGCTCCACCGCTGAGCCTCCGGGCGCCCCTCGGCACGATTTCAGGACAAGAAACCTCTTAGCGTTCTCCTGGGCCTAGACTCCTTACAAATCACCATGACTTCAGGGGCGTTCTTTCCCTTCCCACAGAAATCCCCACGGGCCCGGGGTGTGTGTGGGCGCCGCCACAGTCGCCGGTAGACACGGGGACACTGTGCTGGGAAGCGGAGGCCAGACGCCCCCAGGGCCTCCCACCCGAGGCGCAGGATTCCCGGGTTATGTTACGTCAGTGGTGATGTTTAAAGGCACTTGTGGTGGGATTTCTGTGTGTTTTAACAACTTTTACAGGAAAGGGGGGATTCTAACCTTGGTTAAGAAATACAAAATAGCGGCGCCTACTGGGTTCCAGTCCCAAGTTGTCTGATTACCAGCTACACAAAACCTCGGCGAACTTGCTTGTCCTTGGGGCGCCTGGGGGCTCAGCCAGTGAAGCGTCAGCCTCCGGCTCAGGTCATGATCCCAGAGTCCTGGGATCGAGTCCCGCATCGGGCTCCTGCTCAGCGGGGAGCCGGCTTCTCCTTCTGCCCTCCCCTCCTCCTGCGCGCTAATAAAATCAACAAATAAAAAAATCAAAATGTTTGCCACATTCCCTCCATTTACATATAGTGGAAATTACCCAATCATCTCTACAACTCTGACCAAACTTGGGCAGATAAACCTTAAGTCCTACTGCTGACGCTCGGGAGTGTGCAGAAAGGTGACGCAAACATAGCTTCCTAGACCAACTGAGAACTGCTGCCAATTCATCCCAAATCATCTGCCCATAACCACAGATACAGAACTGGTTTTGACACAGACTGAACTTGAACAGAACGTTGCCATTAGAACTTTAAAAAATTTCATCACATAAAATTAGATGTTCATAAAACAAAACCAACCCCCCCCCTTCGCCAGGTAAGTAGGATTTTCTCCTGGGTGCCCGTGTGCTGTTGCTACAGCCGGGGGGCTCCTCCCACACTACAAAGGCAGGACCCGGACGGACCCTTGTTCCCCCAGCACCAGCAGGTGCTCCCAGCCCCAGAGCCAGGGGACAGCCAGGCCCCCATGTGGGCACCCAGGGGTGGCGTGCCCTACAAGGCAACCTCCTGAGAAGTGTCCCTGGCCGAGGTGTGCGTGGGCCCGGACCAAGCGGACAGCCATAGATGTCACACCCCAGTACCCGAATGGCTGTCGTCACTGGCACGGCCCTGCACCATCGGACACCGAGCCCACGTCACCGCAGCCGTCAGGGGATGCACCGCCAGCTCTCGTGAGCTCTGGGCACAGCCCGGTTTAGGCCACCTGGAGACTCTCCTGGTAAGAGAAGTGGAACACGATGGGGCCTCCGGAGGTGTCCCTGCCGCAAGTACCTACCGAGCTAGCAGTCATTCCTGTGACCCCAGGCCCCCCCGTCCCCGGCTCTCTGGGAGCCTCAGCGGAGAAATGCTGGGTCACCAGTGAACATGGAGGTAACTGGTTAACAGGTGGGGGTGTCTGTCTCAGCCTGAGTCTGAAACCATGGCTTCGTTTCTACCCCAGTCACTGACGGGTATTAATCCTCACCTCCAGGACGGAGACGTGCGTGGCTGCCAAGCAAGGGAGAGGGAGTGAGTGACTTTCCACAAGAAATAAGTTACACCAAGGATACTGTATCACTACAAATTTTATTCAGAAACCCATCTTTGTTTTTTTTTGTTGTTTTTTAAAAAAAATTCCCGTTATGAACTGGTTTGGTCAATCAACTACAACACTGTCTAGCAGACATACGGTAAAAACGGCATGGCTCAGAATCGCCCAGATCTTTCACGGTCTCTCGACCGCCTCCTGTCACGCTCCCGTCCCCCACCGCCGCCGCCGCCACCACCGCCGCCGCCACGACCACGGTCTCTAGACCGAGAGCGACGCTCCCGAGACCGGGACCTCGATCTATGCCTGCAACCAAAGAAAACAAAACTGTGTCATCCAAAGCAAAGCATCCAACGGTATCTCACAATGATTAACGCTTCCGAATACTGTATCCCGCCGAGTGGATGGCACCAATAAAGGGAAATCGCTCCCACGAAACTGCACACCCACGCTGTACGTGCACCCAGAGGCCAGGGCAGAAAGCCAGCTTGTCAGGATCATGAGGCAGGTGACCCTCCATGGCCTGTGCTTCCAGGATGCCAGCTCCAAGGGTCGGGGGCTGTTTGACACCCCCCGAAGCTGTTATCAGGCCCCGGCCCCTCCCCCGCTGGGCTCTGGGGCACGGAGGGCAGGGCTCGTCTTCTCCCATGCTTTCTGTTGACAATGAAACAATCACCAACAAGCCCTACATCTCCTGGGACCTGTTTCCCAGGAGGGGGGCGAGAAGCCCTGGGGTCAGAACTCAGCCAGGCGGGATAAGATGCCTCTCCTGACTTCCGGGCTCACTCTCTGTTCTGTGGCACCGCAGGCTGCCCTTCACCACCGGGACCACACATGGGACCCTGCCCGATTCCGCCCACGCTCCCTGCCCCCAAAGCAAACGGGCACCAAATGGGAGCCCCCAGAGGAAACACGCAGCACATGAAGTTATGCTGAGGGATAAACCCTGTGCTCACGAACCCACTTGGACTGCCTCCCCCTCACGCAGGTCCCAAGGGCTCGCAGGACAATGTGGGATATTCTTTTAAGAGTACATTTCATACCTGAAAATACATACTATGTCCCAAACAGTGACTTTTACACTCAGGGCATGCTTTACTTGATAAAGTACCTTCCAGAACAGAAAGCGCCAGGAGGCAAGAGAAGGCTGTGGGAAGTACTCACTTCTTGCGCCGGCGCCCGTACAGCTCCCGCCGCAGCTCCCTGGAAATGGGCTTCAGGTGCATGAAGTTGCAGAAACCGCCCCGCGTGCACTCCCTGCGGGGAAGCAGAGGCCACCATGCCGCGCGCTGCCTGCTAGTCCCCCGCCAGCCCTCCCGCGGGCCCCGCACCTGCGCCGTCACCTACCCCATCTCGTACTGGCGGCAGCACGCCTCTCGGAAGTCAGTCACCGGGGAGAGCTCAGCGTGGATTGGCTGCCCATTAAACCAGCGGTTGTTCAAGTCAATCACGGCCTTTTCCGCGTCTTCCTCTCGGCGAAACTGAAAAAACGAAGCAGAGATGCCTGCTGCCCACACTCACCCAGAAAGACCTCCTCTCCAAATACACGTGACACCTTCACGGGGGCAAAATATAGTGGGATGCTGCTGCACAGCAAATTTAAAGACAGACTATCTTTATCTGCAATCGGATCACATAATTCTGTGATGGTCTGAGATCAGACACACACAGCCTAGGCTTTCGATCAGTTAAAAGAGCAAATGCGATGATTTGTGTGGGCCATGGGGGCTTAAAAAAAAAAAAGGGGGGGGGGACAAGAAACCACACATATAAACCAACTTCTCCTGCATCCAGACAGCCCGTCAGCAACAGCGATGAAAACCCCAACACCGAAGTGCGGTGACTGTGGTGTCCCATCCATCCCTCCGGCACCCACGGCTGCTGTCATGCCCAGGCTCTGGCCAGCCAAGGACTGAGTGCATTAACATTCATGACTAGCAGCGAGCTTTCAGAACTTTGAAGTTCTAACATCCGAAGGTAGGCGGTCTTCGCTCCTTAGTCTGCATCAGTCAAGAGACAGAACTCCCACCTGTCAGTCTGTTCCTACCTTGACGTACACGTTCCCAACTAGGTGGTCTCCGAGGTTATCACAGACATTCATCTCCTCGACTTCCCCATACTTCTCCTCCATTTCTGTAAAAACCTCCTGTGGGGGGGGGGGGGGGGGGGGAGACGACACAGTAATTTAAGGCTCAAGAGATACTTAAAGTACCACCTGCACATAACTCCCATTTAAGCATATCTATGAATAGGAACGTATTTTAACTCCTTGCAAAGGGATACAGAAGGCGAACAGGCTGGTCACTGTCAAATAGTATCTCACCTCAAAGAACTCATCATAGTGCTCCTGCATCTCGACGTCACTCACGGCACCTATGAACAACAGAAACCTTGCTGGTTAGAGACGGAGCCTTAAAGACAACGCTGCGTTTAACTCAAACTGCTACAGTAACACACATTAGATTGTCTAGAGAGGAAACACAACAGAGCTGCATTCTACTGGAGCACTGAAGATACTGCGTGACAGCCAATTGTTAAAAATTTTAAAGTGTGGTGAAGTTTTTAAATGCCCCCTATGACGGTCTCAGTTCTGGCTATTAAAATCACAGCAAGTTTTAATCAGCATCAAAGGGCCACGTTTTCAGAAAGTGTTAAGGAAAAAGTTTACCCTCAAGAAATTTTTAAATGAAAATTTTCTTCCTTTTATGATTTAAAATAGAGGCCAAGGAATCACACTGATTTTTTCCTCTTTAACAGGCTAAAATAAAAGCTGAAATCAGGGTACGTGATTAAGAGCTAATGTTCCTGACTAATTTCTTACAGATTAGCAGCCACACAATGCTATTATAAAATTCTTTCTGATGCGATTAAAACCCAAATGACGATAAATAAAGACTCAGTAGGATAATTACCAAGTTCAATTACAGTAGTTCGAATGCCTCTGAATAAAGGGAAAGTTACAATGCTTTGCTGAAGGAAGCATTCTTATTTTATATTCCATAACTATTCCCATCAAGTTTATTCTTCATAATGCACATGCACTAAGTGTAATCAATCATGTCCACTGTGTGGGCAGATTTTCCAAATTTACATTCTACCCTCATTATCATTCTACCAAATTTTACCGTTCAAATTCTACAATTCTCTTACCTAAACCTGAGAAATCACAAAGCTGGCATGTCAATGAACCAGTGTCCCATACAGCCCGATCACGGAGCCTACCAAGGCCGAGTGGCTTCAAGGCTGGGCCAGCTTACTGTTCAGTTGTCCCCTCCCCGACCACAGTCCTGGACCGGCAGCCCAGCCTCATCAGGCGGCGAGGGCACTGGGGCAGAGGCACGCGGATGTATCCACCATGCTGCCTGGGGCAGTTTCCCTGGAAAACTTTATCTTTTGATTCTGAGAATGACTGACATTTACTTTCTAATGCATGGGAGGGGGTAGGAGGGGTGATTCCTGCCATCTTAGTTATTTTTGAATTTCCGGGGGAACCCAGCTTGCTTTAGAACCCAAAACCTCTTGACTGCATTAGGCAACAACTACTCCTCTTGACAGCCCGGTACAATTTAAAAGCTATCGTGGACATGACCTCCTTCCTCGGGCAAATCAAGTTCTTAAGAAGTAGTAGTCGGGAGAAGAGATGCCCATTCCAAAGGGCAGATTTTAATCTTTACATTCCCTTCTCACATCAGAAAAAAATGAGGAGAAAAGACATTTGCATGCTCAAAGTGCTAGCCCTGTTGAGTCAGGCTCTGGTGGTGGTTCAAAGACTGTTGTAGTCATGGTATTTCTAATTCTCTCCCTGGAGAACAGCATTGTACCTTAGTGACTTCTGGGAAGTTCAATTTGAAAATGCTCGATAGTGGGCATATTTTATCTTCTAGACTCTGGTTAAAAATCTCCAGTCAACCATATAACTAGGGCAGGACAGAGATGAGTGATTAAGACACTGGTCAACTGCAAAGTCATCTACATGACTCCATGGATCTTACATAATACCACCTGAAGATACCTAGTTTTCTCACAGAAACTTTCTTCAACTGGGATTCATACTTCTATACACGAAAGGGCATGTTAAAAAGTTGTAAATTTAGGAAACTGATGAACTCGGCTGGTTGAAATTTACTCGAAGGCTCTGTTGCAGGTTCATCAGCTTAAATGGATTTTCTACCTAAATTGATCAGAACTTCATTTAATTTGTAGAATCTGGAGCCCATAATCGGAATATTTGGTACAGCTCAACTTTTATTATGTAGCATACGCACAACAAGAGCACTGTGAATCGCAGGTAAAGACACGAAGAAAACTAATCCAACATTGTTTTGTCAACGAAGCATCCGCAGTCCCCAAGTAAACGATCAGGGCAAAGAATGATTAATTGTCATTACTCAATCGTCAACCTCTCATTCGTTTTACCCCAGGGCAGGGCTGTTACGAAAATTATTTAATAAGTCCATATGTAAGTACTTCCCTCCACCTATTGATTTTGTTTCTTTAAAAAACAAAGCAAAACCAAGTATTTTAAAACAAGGGCTACCCGTAAATCCTGTTGCCATCAGATTCAGGGAAACAAATGATCTGCTATCAGGTCAGCACGGCATGGAGAAACACGGTGTGTTGGCAGGAGAACCTTCCCAGCCCTCCCCCACACAGACACGTGCACTGTGCACTCACACAGCCGCACAAAGAGGGTGGCCCGAGCGGGCGGTGTAGACTGCCCTATGAGCTGAGGAGCCGTGGGCCAAGGATGTGTGGGACTTAGGTCTGTGGCTATTCAGGGGCACCTGTGGACAGCATTTTCTATTACATTTTGCAGCTTCAAAACAAACTAGAAAATGAGAAGCTGTTTGGTTTGGACCCCTTGATTTTAGTAGGAGTCCAGGATGATCCTTTCAATGTATCCAGATGACTGAATTCATTCCACGGCTCAAGAGCCATAAAATCTAAATTTTAGCTTTTCGAAACTTCCAGGGATACTAATATGGATCCTGTTCTTGAAAAACTACCCCTGAGGAAACACAACGTTTGTAACTTAAATTTACTATTTCTCAACATAGGGAGAAACGAGCAGGGTCTACTAAATGCCCAGACTAGCTCCATCTCCCCACCAAGTACACCTTTTCTTTTCCACACGTAGTAAGCTAGCTTCTCCAAGTTGCAGAAAGCTACGTAAAGGACTTTGGTTAAAGACTGAGTCGGCATAGGGCTGGCGTTGAGGAAAACTCAGAGGAGTCCGTGCAACTCGGAAGATCCTCACTGGGAAACACTCTCAGAACAATGCTCTTACAATAAAAGCATGAGCTCCAGAATGGAGTTCAAGAAAAAGTCTGATAAGACATAAAACCTCAAAAATAATTTCAGGATACTGCTTTTTAACGTGAGAGAAACTTTCGGATACTATTGCTCTTAAGAGGGGAAGAACACAGCTGCACATTTAACTCCAAGTATATTCTCCCCTGGGATGACGGTCAAGGTAGCAAGAGCAGCAGCTCCAAGCTATCGTACAGGGAGGGTATCCTTTCTGGTCAGTTTTTGTTTCTTAAAAAGTGGGCAGGAGTTCAAATCTCAGAGGTTTCCATGGGGTCAGTGGGACACAAGCTCTCGACACCTCTAGTGAAAGGCCGTCCTTGACACTACAGCGGCAGACCAGGTGGAGCTGACACTGAGCTCTGACACGCAAGCCCAGGGAACCAGGGAAGGAACTTGTATGAACTTACAGCGCAAACCGTCAGCAGACTGGGAAGAGTTTTGAGGGTTACGGTAAATGTTCAAGAGGGCAATGGTCTGAAATACAAAACGCAACAACTTTATATTATGGAAAATTAAATTTAAACACTTAACCGGTTTCCTGTGGCGATCACTTCAGTCAAGACTCAGTGCTGAAAAAAGAGCAAGTTATTTTCTTTCGAAGCAGAGAGGTTTTTCTCTTAGTTGGTGGCTGTCTTGGAGCACCCTAACACTGCAACGTCACAGAGATCCCATGATATGCTGATATTGTATTTCTGTTCACGGGACGCAAAGATTCCCCATTTCCAAGTTCCAACCCAGTTACGAGTGCAAGCAACTTGGCAGGTTACTACCAAAATGGTCTTCGCTATTACAGAAAACTTCATGAGCTGAGAAAGTGCCTGCATAAACTGATGACAAAAACCATGAGAGCAGAGAAATACAATAATTACATATCATGAAATCTCCACTTCCTAGAGGAAAAATTGTAATGGTGAAATAAAACCCACACTTATTGGGCAACTTACCTTATTGATTCCTAAACATTCCTAAGATTTTTACCTTTACAGAAAGAACTTAATAAAGGCCAGGGGTTCAGGCACTGGAAAGACCAGTGTTTGGCTGGGAACTGTCAAGTGTCACATGGACAGACCCCCTCCCTCTCGTTAACAAACGTCAACCCAGGGAAGAGGCCTCCCCAGAGCCCTTGCCTCGGACAGCCTCCTGAACGTGGCCAAGTATCAGGTTCTTGCCGTAGGTACCAAGGCCTTCCAGCACCTTGTCCTGTTTGCAACAGCTCTACGTCAGCAGCTCAGAAGCCAACAGTATTTGTCTCAATTAAGAGTGGGCTCTTTAACACCATTGTTTTAAAAAAATTTCTCCAACTGTGGGACTTACAGTGTGAGCCGTCAGCCGTCTGTGCACTGTTTTGGGGATTACGATAGATGTTTTGAATCAAGATGGTCTGCGGGGAAAAAAAAATAAAAAGGGGAATTCTACTGGCTGCTGTGCATGTATTAGACAATTGCAAAGAGACAACTTGTTTGCAAATGGCTCAACGCTTGCTTGTCTGTTTCCCACAAGTCAGACACTTGTCCTCTGAAGAGCACACCCAAACCATCATATTATGAAAACAGAGTGTGAGCAGTGACTTAGGTCAAGTTAGCCAGCAACCAGGAAGAAACTGTAGCCATTTTTTCAGTAGTCCCACATTATTCCAGCGTTTTAATGCAAAATAAATGATAGCAAACTAACGGTTTTCTTATACTCCAAGCTAGCAGACACTAAGATGTTGAAAAATTCACATGCTAATCATATTCCCCACACAAAATGATTTTTATTTTTTTTTTATTTTTTGGGAAAACCAAATGCGTAAGTCAACTGTATGCAGTCCATCAAGCTGTCTGGTCTCACAGGAAACAGGCGCACCAAATGGGTGTCCTGACTGTCATGGACACCTATCCCACATTTGTTTGCTTGGTGGGACCTCTGTTTACATAATACAATAGCTTAAACATCTGTTCTTTTCCGATCCTTCTTTTAAGGGAAAAAAATCCTTTTAGCCCTTGTGCTTTAAACTGGATCAGGAAGACTTGAAACCTTACATTGTACCGTTCTTCTTAAAATCAAGTTGTCTGAAAAAACAAACCATGTTTAAGTTAGTAGGCTAATATATTACATGAATCTTAACGTCCACATCACTGCAAGAAGCTTAAAAAGAAACCCACACTGAGTTTTACAAGCTGAACCAATATACTGCATGATTCAGAAAAATAAATGTTTAGTCTCAACAACACAGGTCCACAGCAGTTTTGTGAGTGGCTTTACAAAACCTGCAGTTCCGTTTCTAGCTACATTTAAAGGAAGAAGTTGTGTGGGCACACCCCAAAGGTCTGCTATGGGGAAACCCACACGGGAGAAACATCAACCGCCAGGCCATGACCATGTACATGATGGTCACACACACACACACACACACACACACACACACACACACACCCCTTCCTGCAGAGCCTTGCATCTTCCCCCAGCCACCAAGTACTGCCCCAGGTCAACTTATCTTGGCCTCGGCTGTTTCCCAAAGCTGACTTGACTCAGTTTTCAATGGGAATCACCAGTAAGCCTAACAACTCTGACAGAAAGCTATACAGAGCCCAAATATTCAACAAGGAATTCATTATAGGTCTTGCTCGGGTCATCTGGCAGTGGTTGGTTAGTGAAGGAAACTATACCCAGAGCGGGCATTGCAATTCCATTATAATTGGGGTCAGGATTGCCTGAAACCAACCAAGCCCGTAACAATGAGATGCTCAGGTGAACACATAGAACTGACCCCAACGTTAATGGAATCGCTGCCTCTTCTTGATCCAAAGTACTCAGATTAACTTCACATTAACATTCTGAGGTATCAGTGATTCACACAGAAAATAAACCAAATGGCTCTGGATAGCTTAAAGAAAACTTTCCTACCAGGATCACTTCTCTCTCAGCCCAACACTTGGCACATCTGGAAATAACCCACAGAATCAAAAATCTCAATGGACACGTAAGATGTTTGTTAACTGCCCAATCTATAATCACTGGCTTAGCTGGGGAGATTTAGTTCAGAAATCAAGCCACTTAAAAAAAAATTGCAGTAAGGTTTACAGCAATATCTACAATATTCTGAGATTCAAAAAAGAGACGTATTCTCCTAAATTAAAGATAGGTTCTTGTTATACTAACCATGCTGTGTCAGTGGAATAATGGGGGAGAGGAAGCCATCACCCCTCTTCTAAAAACATATTACATATGTTTCTAAAACATATTGTGGGGTTTTCTTTGGGCTTAAATTAGAAAATACAAATATCTCTTTCCTACAGCAATTGGCTGATTTTCCTAAATACTTATAGTAAAATGTAAACATCTGTTCTGGCAGAAGTTCAAGAACACGTGAACAGGATGATGTGAGCTCAGAGGCAGGGTCTGGCAGCTTCCAGGGGCTACACACAATAGCTACCCAATGATTCAGAGGATGCTCACTCAGATGTCACCACCAGTGGGAAGGAACTTAAGTCCTCAGTCTGGAAAGACTAGAATTTTTCAAAGTCTAAATATCCAGATAAACATGGGCAGAAGTTTCCTGTTCCTATTACAGGTGCTTTTTCCCCTAACTCCTCAGTGATCACCTGTAGGATGCAAATCCCACCTGTTCTTCAGTTAACAAACAAAGCCAACCAAAAAATCTACAATTTCTGATTGATCTAAACTCACAATGGACGACCTAAGCCCAAGCTAACAGGCACCTCTCAACCAACCAAATAGACCGGCTACAAATAACTGAAGGTAAATGCCCATCTTCAAATGTTAAGTTTCATTTTTAATGTTTCTATGACATGATGTCATGGCTAACCCCTCACCTGGGCATCTGCAAGAGGGGGCACACCCAGGACTACTGGGGAACCCGAGCATGTGCTGAGAATGGCACAAGCACCCCTGTGGGTGGCTCTGTCCGTCTCTGCTGCCTGGAGAGAGCAAATTGCAGAAAGCCCACTTGGCTTCAATCGGTGCCAGGAAAACAAGGCTAAGTCCACGCTGGCGAGGCTGCCCCCACTGGACCCACGTCTATGAGAGGGGAGAAGGGGTGGCAAGGCGGCAAAGACCAGTCACAGCCAACAAGCAAACATTAATCACTTCTTTGTAAAAAGCTTCTCTACCTGCGGAAGAAGGACCTGTCTTGCAGACCTCCTCCCTGGGGGTGGTTCACTGGTCTCATTCTCATTTAAACAGAACAACATACAAACACAATGGAGACTAAAACTACTAGAGAAAAAAATGTCCTATGTAATACATGGAAAAGCATTAACTGCCTCTGTAAAGTACATGAAGTTTTGATAATTTGCATGAATACAGAAAAAAGAAAGAAAAAAACAAACCTGGCTAAAGGTCGGTTTATTGTGCAACCGAGAGCATCTGTCTCCATGACGACATGCTCCAATTTTGAAATAAAATGAACAGTTGACTCTGTAAGGGAAAATAAGAGCTGATTATTTTGCTGGGAAGGCATCAAACAGATGTAAATACGTCAACATCACATATGCTTCTGAACTACTTTTCTTTTGCTCTGAGAAAACACAGACATACAGTTTTCTTGGGTAGCAGGTCCCTTCCCCTTCCTAGCAGCATTTCTGGGTGACCCTCCCCTCAATCTGCCTCTGACAAATACGTTAGTCCTTCAATGAAGAGTGCTCTAACTCCACCCCAGACACCCCCCCATCCAAAGCCACTCCACTCTCAACTACTTGCTCTGCTCTGCTGTTTCTTCTTAATGGAATATTTAAGCTTAAAACTAAATTTAATTCAAAACATATCTATTCTCTAGCGTTCCATGATGAAATTCTCTCTTGAGGACACCAACACAGCACAGTGAGGGTTGAGATTCTGACTCTGCCACTAGCTACCTGGGCTTGGGCAAGTCACCCCACCTCTCCTGGTCCCAGGAGCCACCTGTAAAATGAGGAAAATGCCAAGCTGGCTTTGTTCCAAGAATCACATGCCATGTGTACACTTCATACTTAGTGCTCATTAAATGCAATCTCTCACTAAAACAAAGTCCATGTTCTCTCGTTCATGACGCCAGACCAACAGGAAATTTCCAAACACAGGTCTGAAGTACGGCAGTCTCCTGGTTTCAATACACTGACACAAGCTATCAGGGGAACTCATCTGCTTGTTCCTACACAAGGCCACCTCCTGTCTGTATCACAAAGCTCTCCCTTAGGACCGTTCAAATACCTGGATGATCCAGATCAAATCAAAACTAGCAATCCAGCCATCACCGTGACAGCAATGTCAGATGGCTCAGATCTGTGATGGGTCATGAAATCTTACTGGATGAGCACCACTCAAAGCTAGATTTGCAGACTTGGGAGGGTCACTTCGTAGGTTCAATTTTTTTAGCAAGGGCTCTACGTTCAGACAGTCAATCCAGAGTTAGAATCAAAGGGTCTTAAAATTTGATGGTCTGCAAAGATCAATTAGCCACCAATTTATCAGGTATCAATAAGCATGGAAAAGTCTGAATTTACCAGGGGAGGAAAATTACGCATTTGCAAACTTATCCTTAAGTCTTACTTCACGTATAATTTGAATACATAATTTACATCTTCAGAAAATCACCTGAAAATTAAGAGCTTATTTTAAAAATACCTCAGAATGGGCAAAACCCCCGCCTGAACAACACCCAACTATTCTACATAATTAAAACAATCTTTGTTTCTGTACTTTCAGAAATGGCTTTAATTTCATAGCACTTGATTAGAATTTAGTATATCAGTCAAAGCTGTCCTAGTAATAAACTTTTAGCAATCCGCTTATTAAACCACTGAAATAAAAGAGATTTTTAAAAAAGTGACCATTACAGAGAAGATATTAGAGGACCAACCTTGCTTGAATTTAGAAAATGACCATAAGTTCAAATGTAGGACTACCTAAATCTTTTTAATTGGCACACACCTACATTTTACTTATAGCTTGGGGGGGCGGGGGGAAACGTTAGCAAGAATCATCATCTTTGTTTTTTAGGCATTGATACTGTGTCCTGGAAACTAAAACCCCACAAATCTCCCCGAAATGAGACGAGTAACAGATTAAATAATCAAGTTTCTGAATTAAAGCCTTTTACAATTCGGCTTTAGTAGGCTAAAATGTGGTTACTTACATCAGGAATATATAAAAAAAGGTTAATCGGAATAAACCTCTAAAAGTTCTGCAGAGTACAGTGAAGGCACCATCTGATGTAACTTTTTACAAGAATAAGGAAAAAAACTTTATGGACTACAAGTCATGGCCCACACTATTACAAGCTCAGGGAGGAAGTTACTGACGCATCTTCCTAATCATTCTACACTCCGAGAAGGCTCTTTCCAGCAGAGCTGGCCCATTCATTCAGGGTGATGTTTACAGGTAGCTTCCTCCTCTGAGCCCCGTCCACAGTGCTTAAAAAGCATCACATCGGTGCATCTAACTTTAATTTCCCTTTCCCGACATACAACCGCCCCTCCAGTTCCTGGAGATCAAGACCCAAATTTCATTCATCTTTAAGTCATCAGAGATGGACTCAATAGTGTTTCTGGAGTGACCACGACTAATGATCACGTCACATGGTTTTGTCACTAAAATATATAACCCCCTCTTCCAAACACAAGATGTTTTACAGGACAGACTGCATCCTGGAAGACAAAGAATTTAAAGGGTTTCAGGGGCCCCTGGCTGGCTCAGTCGGCGGAGCAGTGCGTGGCTCTGGATTTCAGGTTTCTGAGTTTGAGCCCCACGCTGGGTGTAGAGATTACTTAAAAATAGAATCTTTAAAGGGCCACCGGGTGGCTCAGCGGTTGAGCATTTGCCTTCAGCCCAGGGCCTGATCCTGGAGACCTGGGATAGAGTCCTGCATCGGGCTCCCTGCATAGGGCCTGCTTCTCCCTCTGCCTGTGTCTCTCCCTCTCTCTCATGAATAAATAAAATCTTTTAAAAATAAAGTAAAATCTGTAAGATAGAATTAAAAAAAACCCGTGTTTGAAAAAGTGGTTTTAGGGCAGCCTGGGTGGCCCAGTGGTTTAGCGTCTGCCTTTGGTCCAGGGCGTGATCCTGGAGTCCTGGGATCGAGTCCCATGTCGGGCTCCCTGCATGGAGCCTGCTTCTCCCTCTGCCTGTGTCTCTCTCTTTCTCTCATGAATGAATAAATAAAATCTTAAAAGAAAGAAAGAAAAACAAAAAGTGGTTTTACAACATTATAACAAACCGAGGGCTGGATCATCAAGAGCCCTCATCAAGGTACAGCCCAGAAGAATCCCAACACCCTTAACTACTTCTCCAAAATGCAGACCGAGCCGCAGCTTAGTCTAGTCTTTAGTAGGTTTCCAAATAAGAGTTATGCTCCTAAATGAAGACATTTACCCTGGAGTCCAAACTTCCGCCAGCGCACCGGGAATTAAAACCTCCAAGATCAAAATCCAAATTTTTTTTTTTTTTTTTTTTGCTTTTTGCTTTTAACCCAACAACCGGGTAGCAAAGGCATGCAACCTTAAAAAAAAAAAAAAAAAAAGAGGTGGGGGGGACGGCGAGGAGGGACCCCGCGTTTCTCTCGATGCTGGAATCACAGGTCCGAGCGCGTTCAAAGCTGCGGGCCGAGCTCACGGGTCCTCCCGACCCGCCGCGTCCAGGCCGAGGCTCGCGGGGCGGACGCGGCCCCGAGCAGCCGGGCCCCGGGCTGTCCAAGGCCGCCGGCCCGCAGCCGCGTTCGGGGCCCAAGCGGGGGGCGGGGGCCGGTTCCCGTGGACAACTTCGGCGCGACCCGCGACGGCTCGGCGGCGGGACGCGGGCCCGGGGCGCCCCCAGACGGGCCGGGCCGCAGAGCACCCCCGGCGGGAGAGGCCGCGCCGCCCAGCGGAAACCCATCGCCCGCCCGCCCGCCCGGGCGCCCACGAGGCGGCGGCGCGCGGCTCCCGAGGCCGGAAGGGCCGCCGCGCCCCTCCCCCCCGCCCGCCCGGGCCTCCCGCCGCCGCCCGCGCCCGCCCGCCCCCTCGCCCCCGCCCCGGAGCCCGCCGGGCGGCTCCCACTCACTTGTCTTTCTCGGTGCCAAAAATGGAGGCCAAGTACTCCGCCATTTCCCACCGGCCGCCGCCGCCGCCGCCGCTGCCGACGCCGCCGACCCTGCCCGACGCCCGCGGGAGACGTCACCCGGACGCGACGACGCTCGCCCCGCCCCGACGGCCTGGCGGCGCTGCCCAATCGGGAGAGGCGTTGCCTGCGCGTGGGCGGGGCTTGGCGCGGGCGAGGCGCCGCCCCCTCGGCCCCGGAGCCCGCGCTGCGTGCGGCCGCCCCCGTCCCCCCCGACCCGTTCCGCGTTCTCCTCCCCCGGAAGCCGGCGCGGGGGGCGGCGGGGAGAGGCTGCGGGCCGGGCGGGCGCCCTGTGCGCGGGAGCGGGAGCGGGAGCGGGAGCGGGAGCGGGAGCGGGAGCGGGCGGTGCGGGCCGACCCCTGGGCTCGCGCGCTGCCCGCGGGGCTGGAGTCGGGAGGGCCGGGCCGGTGCGCGGGGCCCAGCGCAGGAGACCCCAGACCGGGCTGCGCAGGGACCGGGGCGGCGGCGGGGTGCGGGGTGCGGGCCCGGGGCGCGCGGAAGTCCCCCGCCGCGGAAGGAGGCGGCGGCGGGGGAGGGAGCGGGGCATCCTCGCTGTCCCCCCCCAGGAGAGGGCCCGTCCCCACTGTCCCCCCAGGAGAGGGCCCGTCCCCACTGTCCCCCCAGGAGAGGCCCCGTCCCCACTGTCCCCCAGGAGAGGGCCCGTCCCCACTGTCCCCCCAGGAGAGGGCCCGTCCACACTGTCCCCCAGGAGAGGCCCCGTCCCCACTGTCCCCCCAGGAGAGGGCCCGTCCCCACTGTCCCCCCAGGAGAGGCCCCGTCCCCACTGTCCCCCAGGAGAGGGCCCGTCCACACTGTCCCCCAGGAGAGGCCCCGTCCCCACTGTCCCCCCAGGAGAGGGCCCGTCCCCACTGTCCCCCCAGGAGAGGGCCCGTCCACACTGTCCCCCAGGAGAGGGCCCGTCCCCACTGTCCCCCCAGGAGAGGGCCCGTCCCCACTGTCCCCCCAGGAGAGGGCCCGTCCCCACTGTCCCCCCAGGAGAGGGCCCGTCCCCACTGTCCCCCCAGGAGAGGGCCCGTCCACACTGTCCCCCCAGGAGAGGCCCCGTCCCCACTGTCCCCCAGGAGAGGGCCCGTCCACACTGTCCCCCCAGGAGAGGCCCCGTCCTCACTGTCCCCCAGGAGAGGGCCCGTCCCCACTGTCCCCCCAGGAGAGGGCCCGTCCCCACTGTCCCCCCAGGAGAGGGCCCGTCCACACTGTCCCCCCAGGAGAGGCCCCGTCCCCACTGTCCCCCCAGGAGAGGGCCCGTCCACACTGTCCCCCCAGGAGAGGGCCCGTCCCCACTGTCCCCCCAGGAGAGGGCCCGTCCACACTGTCCCCCCAGGAGAGGCCCCGTCCCCACTGTCCCCCAGGAGAGGGCCCGTCCCCACTGTCCCCCCAGGAGAGGGCCCGTCCCCACTGTCCCCCCAGGAGAGGGCCCGTCCCCACTGTCCCCCCAGGAGAGGGCCCGTCCCCACTGTCCCCCAGGAGAGGGCCCGTCCACACTGTCCCCCCAGGAGAGGCCCCGTCCCCACTGTCCCCCAGGAGAGGGCCCGTCCCCACTGTCCCCCCAGGAGAGGGCCCGTCCCCACTGTCCCCCCAGGAGAGGGCCCGTCCACACTGTCCCCCCAGGAGAGGCCCCGTCCCCACTGTCCCCCAGGAGAGGGCCCGTCCCCACTGTCCCCCCAGGAGAGGGCCCGTCCCCACTGTCCCCCCAGGAGAGGGCCCGTCCCCACTGTCCCCCCAGGAGAGGGCCCGTCCACACTGTCCCCCCAGGAGAGGCCCCGTCCCCACTGTCCCCCAGGAGAGGGCCCGTCCCCACTGTCCCCCCAGGAGAGGGCCCGTCCCCACTGTCCCCCCAGGAGAGGGCCCGTCCCCACTGTCCCCCCAGGAGAGGGCCCGTCCCCACTGTCCCCCCAGGAGAGGGCCCGTCCACACTGTCCCCCCAGGAGAGGCCCCGTCCCCACTGTCCCCCAGGAGAGGGCCCGTCCCCACTGTCCCCCCAGGAGAGGGCCCGTCCCCACTGTCCCCCCAGGAGAGGCCCCGTCCCCACTGTCCCCCCAGGAGAGGGCCCGTCCCCACTGTCCCCCCAGGAGAGGGCCCGTCCCCACTGTCCCCCCAGGAGAGGCCCCGTCCCCACTGTCCCCCAGGAGAGGGCCCGTCCCCACTGTCCCCCCAGGAGAGGGCCCGTCCACACTGTCCCCCAGGAGAGGGCCCGTCCCCACTGTCCCCCCAGGAGAGGGCCCGTCCACACTGTCCCCCAGGAGAGGGCCCGTCCCCACTGTCCCCCCAGGAGAGGGCCCGTCCCCACTGTCCCCCCAGGAGAGGGCCCGTCCCCACTGTCCCCCAGGAGAGGCCCCGTCCCCACTGTCCCCCCAGGAGAGGGCCCGTCCCCACTGTCCCCCCAGGAGAGGGCCCGTCCACACTGTCCCCCAGGAGAGGCCCCGTCCCCACTGTCCCCCCAGGAGAGGGCCCGTCCCCACTGTCCCCCCAGGAGAGGCCCCGTCCCCACTGTCCCCCCAGGAGAGGGCCCGTCCCCACTGTCCCCCCAGGAGAGGGCCCGTCCACACTGTCCCCCCAGGAGAGGGCCCCGTCCCCACTGTCCCCCCCAGGAGAGGGCTCGTCCCCATTGTCCCCCCAGGAGAGGCCTTGTCCTCACTGTCCCCCCCAGGAGAGGGGCCCACCCTCACTGTTCTGTCCCACCCCACCAGAGAGGGGCCCATCCCCACTGTCCCCTCCCCCCAGGAGAGGGTCCTGTCCTCACAGTCCGTCCCCCCAGGGCCCATCCTCACTGTCCCCCCCCCAGGAGAGGGGCCCATCCTCACCGTCCCTCACCAGGAGAGGGGCCTGTCCTCACTGTCCCCCAACCCCAGGAGAGGGGCCTGTCCTCACTGTCCTTCCCCCCCAGGGCCCGTCCTCAGTGTCCCCCCCAGGAGAGGGGCCCACCCTCACTGTTCTGTCCCACCCCACCAGAGAGGGGCCCATCCTCACTTTGCCCCCAGGCTCCATCCTCACTGCCACCCCCCCTTTCCCAGCACCAGGCCTCAGTCTAAGGGGACGCTGGGTCCTTTCTGTGGATCTAGACATTTCCAGTGTTTTTCGTTTATTCTTTTTTTTTTTTTTTTTAATTTTTTTTTTAAAATTTTTTTTTATTTATTTATGATAGTCACAGAGAGAGAGAGAGGCAGAGACACAGGCAGAGGGAGAAGCAGGCTCCATGCACCGGGAGCCCGACGTGGGAATCGATCCCGGGTCTCCAGGATCGCGCCCTGGGCCAAAGGCAGGCGCCAAACCGCTGCGCCACCCAGGGATCCCTCGTTTATTCTTTTTAATATGAGAAGATGCATATGTCCGTTGCCGTCCCTCCTTCCTTATCCACTCTTCTCCGCCCGCCTTTCCTCGCGTAGCCTCCATCCTGGAGATGGCTGGGTCGGAAGGAGTACGTGGCGAGCGGCCTCGCTGCTTTTGCAGCTGCTGGTGCCCCGCCGTGTGCCGTGCGCGTGGCGAATCGCTTAATCCAGCTGTTGCGGGGCTCGGGGATGGTTGGCAGCCTCCGTCTTCCGTGTGCAGTCCTGCAACAGAGAGCCTCCCGCGTGCGTCTTCCGGGGCGAGTGCACCGCACCTGCGCTTGCAATCTCAGGGCCTTCGTAAGTAAACAGATGGAGAAATCCCAGTTTTTTTTTTTTTTTTTTTAAATATTTTATTTATTTATTTAGGATAGTCACAGAGAGAGAGAGAGAGGCAGAGACACAGGCAGAGGGAGAAGCAGGCTCCATTCCATGCACCGGGAGCCCGACGTGGGATTCGATCCCGGGTCTCCAGGATCGCGCCCTGGGCCAAAGGCAGGCGCCAAACCGCTGCGCCACCCAGGGATCCCAGAAATCCCAGTTTTGTTCTGGGATGAGGACTGCACAAAAGTGAGTTATCCTGGCGGAAATGTTCAATGTTGGGGCGGGGGGGGGGTGTCTCTCCAGTTCTGTTAAAATTTGATATAGAACACATTTGAGAGCGGGTTGCGTGTGAAGAGATGCTAGTGAGATGCTGGGGTGGCCCCAAATGCAGTTACGGGGAGCCTCAAAGGAAACCCAGGGCAACACAACTGGCCCTGTAGCCACTTGTCGTCTCTGGTCTTATTACCCTCAAATCCAGGCAGGACTCACGTCCCCCCCAGGAGTCTCATCCCCTCAGGACTCAGCAGAGCTCTGCTGTGCAGAGACTGCCGATGTCATTAAGGTCGCAGACCCTGAGATAGGAGAGTATCCTGGACCATCGAGCTGGGCCCAGACCAGTGACTAGAGCCCGTAAATGCGGAGATTTCTCTGACTAGAGGCAGAGGCAGGGACCGAAGCATGAGACAGACTCAACCCATTGTCCCTGGAGGGAACCGTGAGGCAGGGAATGCAGGTGGCATCTAGAATCTGAAGGACAGCCAGCAAGGAAACAGGCAATTGTCCCTAAGCGCATAGACCTGAACTCTACCAACACCCTGAATGAGCCTGAAAACGACTGTTCCCCAGAGTCCCCATAAAGCCCACCTGGCTGACCCCCCGATCCCAGCCTTGCCGAGGCCAGCAGGCTTCCTTCCCAACTACAACACCGTGAGGTAATAATATGTTGTAAGCCGCTTGGTGGGCGACGGTTAGAGCACCAATGGGAAACCAGTCGCCGTTACCTATGCAGCCGGGACCTTTCCAAAGTCCAACATGCTCATAGCCCTGTTTAAGATCCTCGGCGCACCCTAAACACCCGGCCTCAGGCTCCTTTGAGGGTAATAAGACCAGAGATGACAAGTGGCTAGAGGGCCAGTTATGTTGGTGAGAAATGGGGAGCAAGAACTGGGGCTGGGGTGGCAGCGGTGGTGGTCAGAGTCCTGGGTGCAAGCTGCGGGCACTGAATACGGCTGCTGTGATGGGCTGAACCATGTCCCTCTGAAACTCATACATTGAAGTCTTGCCATATGAATTTCCCTCAAAATGGGACTATGTTTGGTGATGAGGCCTTTATAGAGATGATTAAGGTAAAGTGAGGCCCTGATTCAACCTGACTGGGGTCTTTACAAGAAGTTCGGACACAGGGGCAACTGGGTGGCTCAGTGTTTGAGCGTCTGCCTTTGGCTCAGGTCGTGATCCCAGGGGTCCTGGGATCACCCACAGGGAGCCTGCTTATCCCTCTGCCTCTCTCTCTGTGTTGCTCATAAAAAATAAAATTTTAAAAATAAGAATAAATAAATAAATAAATAAATAAATAAATAAAATCTTTTTAAAAATAATAAAAAAAAAGAAGTTGCACATGAGGACACAGGAGAGGACTGTCTACGACCCCAGAGATAGGCCTCAAGAGGAAGCAGCCCTGCTCTCACCTTGACCTTGGACTTCCAGCCTCTAGCACTAGGTGAGAATAAATGTGTGCTGTTTAAGCCATACTTTCTTGTTGTTTAAAACGGATTTCCTCCCCCCCAAAGGTTTTACTTATTTGACAGAGAGAGAGAGAGAGAGCACAAGCAAGGGGAGTGGCAGAGGGAGAAGCAGGCTCCCCACTGAGCAGGGAGCCAGATGCAGGGCTCCATCCCAGGACCCCGGGATCACGCCCTGAGCAGAAGGCAGACGCTCAACCACTGAGCCACCCAGGTGACCCTGGGCATGAAACCCTCTTAAAAATAATAAATAAATAAATAAATAAATAGATAGATAGCAAGCAGGCTCTGGGGAGAGGCCCAGGTGGAGTAGCATATTTGGGATTCATTCACATGTATGGAATTAGTATGTATAAATATGTGTGGAACTCTGGACCATATATACAGAATTTCAGTACATGTGTGTGTTCCTGGGGGCAAATAGTCCATGGTTTTGTCTAATTCCTAAGGGGATCTTTAGCTTCCAAAATTAAGAGAAACTCTGGGCCCTGCAGTGTTGCCTGATGGTTCAGGACTCTTTTTTTTTTTTTTTTTAAAGTTTTTTTGTTTTTTATTTATTTATGATAGTCACACAGAGAGAGAGAGAGAGAGGCAGAGACATAGGCAGAGGGAGAAGCAGGCTCCATGCACCGGGAGCCCGACGTGGGATTCGATCCCGGGTCTCCAGGATCGCGCCCCGGGCCAAAGGCAGGCGCTAAACCGCTGCGCCACCCAGGGATCCCGGTTCAGGACTCTTAAGTGTTGAGAGTGGATCAAGGGCCAGAGCTCCAAGGGGCAGCAGTGCCTGGGGGAGGGTGGCAGCAGGACCCTTCAGAGGAGCCTGGGCAGTGACATCTGGAGGAAGAGAGCCAGAGTTGGGAAGCCAGGAGACCAGACGGTCTCAAAAGCAGTTGTCCCAAGAGAGAGCAAGAAGATGTGGTAAGTAGGCTATGTAGCGGGATTGTGGGTATTCTTGGTTGGAAGGGGGCTGTAGGCTAAGCTCCAGCGTTTGGATGAATTCACCTGTTCACTCGGCATCAGAACAAACATTCTGTATGTGAGGAAGAACGGGGACTCAGAGGTAAGGCTTGATACGTGACAAGACAGATGCCAGTCCAGCAGGCAGTCTGTGTCATCCAGAGGGTGCAGATGCACGGCATGGTCCAGGGAGGATGACTCCTGAAGCCTTGGAAGCTGGATATAGGGTGTCAGCTGTAGAACCCCTGGGAAAAATGGTGGAAGGCAGGATAAACACTGCATATGGGAACTGAACTCAAATACAAGGTTCCATCACAAGGAATTAATATGGTTACTAGAGGGACGCCTGGGTGGCTCAGTGGTTGAGCATCTGCCTTTGGCTCAGGGTGTGATCCCAGAGTCCAGGATCAAGTCATACGTCAGGCTCCCTGCAAGAGGTCCCATTCTCCCTCTGCCTCTGTCTCTGTCTCTGCCTCTCTCTGTATGTCTCCCATGAATAAATAAATAAAATCTTTAAAAAATATATGGTTATTAGAACCAGGGTCACCAACATCATTCCTCCATCGTCCATCCATCCATCCAACCATCTACCCCCCCATCCATCATTCGTCTATTCACCCAACCACCCACCCATCCATCACTCACCCATCGACCCACCCATCTATCATCCATTCATCCATCCATCCACCCATCTGTCCATCCATTATCTAATATTTGGGGGGGGGGATACCTGTTGTACCAGTTACTGAGGCAGTTATACAAATACAGGTGGGAGCACAGGTCTCCACTTAGGAGTCTGCCAAACACCTTGAGCTCAACGTGTTTCCGGCTGATCTCATTTTCTCCTCCTCCCAACTCCAGAACTTCGCCTACTTCAGCCTTTAGTGACTGTTCGTCATCCATACCGTACATCCGCATGGGTGGTCCTTGGCTTTGTGTCTCCCTTATTCTCACATCCATTCTGATTCCTTGCTCCTCTTGGCCGGGCTTCAGTACCCCTGGGTCACCACAGTAGTCCTTATGCTGCTGTTTTCATCTGCTCAGGCTGCCGTAGCAGAAGACCAAGGACAAGGCAGCTAATGAATGACAGACAGGTATGTCCTCCACTGCTGGAAGCTGGGAGTTCAAGATCAAGGCACCAGAAGATTTCATGGCAGGTTAGGGTTAGCACGCTATGAAGGTGTGCACACGAGGTGTGTCTGCCCCAGGGCCGGCTTTATTCGGTCCTCAAGCAAGGTTCACGTGACGATGAAGCAGGTCCAGGATTCCAAACTCAGGGACATTTCACCACGTGTGGAACTTGACTTCTTGCACGTCCCACGAAGTGAAGCAAGACACAGGCCGCACAACAAATGAGGTGGAACAGGACGTAAGTGAACCATCCCAGGGCGAAGTGAGTGTGTGGGTGTGCAGTGGGGATAAGGCCTCTGGCCTGTCTGGGTCCGCTCTCGGCACGCACCGCTTCTTATGTTCCAGCGGGGAAGGATCTCTGTTCCTCGTGGAGGTCATTCGGGCAGGGCCTTCCGCAGCGGGTGCCTTTTTGAAGTGGTCAGATGTGGAGGGATCAACGTCTGGGAAGTCTGATGGTTTGCTGCAAAAATCCTCCCTTGTCGAGGGATGTCATCCGTCTGGGGCCCCTGCAGGCCTCCTGTGCTTCTGCAGGCTGTCGGGTCCGGGTGTTGGCAGCCTGCGCTGGTCTGAGTGATATCTGGTCTTAGCTCAGTACCGTTGGCTGCTGTGTCATGCTTGCTTGACGTGAGTGACTCATCTTGCTCTCTACATTTCCTTGTTCATAGATGGCATCTTCTCCTTGTGTCCTCACAGTGGGGAAGGGGCGAGGGAGCTCCCTGGGGTCTCCTTCTTAGGGGCGCTCACCCCATCACCAGGGGTCCCCCTCCTGGCCCAATCACCCCAAAGGCCCCGCCCCTACTGCCATCACCTTGGGGGTCGGCTTCAGCGTGTGAGCTTCGGGAGAGCAGGTTCAGACCATAGCAGTCCACTCCTGGCCCCCACATCATGTCCTTCCCCCATGAGAGATGGGCTCACTCCATCCCAACAGCCTGAGTTTGAACTCATTCGAGCATCTACTCTAGGGTCGGAGTCCAAAGTCTCATGTAGTTCAGGGGTGGGGAGACCCCAGGCACGTTCATCCCGAGGCAGACCCCTCCCAGCTCTGAACCTGCCCGAACACAGTGCTGGGGCACAGGACAGACATTCCCATCCCGAAGGGGGAGCAGCTGGAAGGAAGGACGGGGTGACAGGGCTGAGCAAGTCTAAACTACAAGAAAATCTGTGAGAGTTTGAGGCTTGAGAAGAACCCTCTGGCTGGATCCTCTGCCCTCCAGGACTCCTGGGGCTTTGCTAGGCCAGGCTGGTTCCCCAAGGCTCAGGCGGCCCTGCCCCCTAGCTTTGGGTGCCACTCCCCCCAGGTGGAACTCCGTGCCAGGGCCCTGCCCCCGTGGTGGCTCCCTGGGGTTGGGGTCATAGAGTTACAGCTCTACCTGGAGCCCTGTCCTTTGAAATCTAGGTGGAGGCAGCCATTGTCCCAGGACTCTGCAGGGGCAGGGGCGGGGGGAAGCACCTGCAGCCATAGAGTGTGGGGGTGGAGCTGCACTCTGCACTAGCCTGGCCGTGCAGGGGCTGCTGCCCCTCCCTGAAGCCACCCTGCCCCTGACCCCAGTGCACTTGGGCAGCCAGCGGCAGAGTCGCTCTGATGGTCCCTGAAGGCCTCAGCGTCCTTCTCCCTTGTCTTAGAGAATAATGTCTGATCTCTTCATCGATGATGACGGTCACTTGAACACATTCTTCATGTTCTTAGTTTTTGCAATACAGATAGGCTGGGAGTTTCCCAAATCTGAAAGTTCTGCTTCCTTTCTGATTAGCAAATCCATCTTTAAGACATGTCTGCTTTACAGTAAGGCCTCGGGAGCAGCCAAGCCACAACTTCCACACTCTGCTTACACAGACTTTCAGCCAAAGGTCCAATTTCCTCCCTCGCGCTCACTGTCCACCGAACACCAGGACACAACCGAGCCCAGCTGTCACCTGCGGCGGCATCGGAGTTTCCAGGACCATGGGTCTCATTTCCGTCTGCCGCACCACCAGAGCGGCCTTCACCACCCACATTTCCACCAGTGTTGTGTTCAGGATCAGTCTTACTTGCAATTCTGAAATACAAAAGCTCCAAAACCAGAAAGTTGTGGGTTTTGTTTCTGTTTTTTGTAATTTTGGTGCCAAAATTCAAGTTGCTGCAAAACCTGACCTGACCCGAGGGGGCTAATGCCCCAGCGACCCCCTGGCGTGCAGGGACCTCTTCTGGTCACTGACACTGTATGTTTTATTTTTTTAAAGATTTTATTTATTCATGAGAGACACACAGAGAGAGGGGCAGAGACCCAGGCAGGGGGAGAAGCAGGCTCCCTGCAGGGAATCCGATGCGGGACTCGATCCCAGGACCCCAGGGTCATGCCCTGAGCTGAGGGCAGATGCTCAACCACTGAGCACCCCACCCCCCCGCCAGTGCTCTACTGTGTATGTAGTGACGTGTTTTTCCTTTTGTGACTTTGGGTTTAAGAGCACGATGAATGAATTTAAGAAGAGGGAAAGATACCCCCTTGCTTGCTGGGGGAGGGACATGTAAGATTCGGTCCTTGTCATAGCAGGAACCGATACCAGGAACCCTAGAGGCTGCTTTTAGGCAACAGGCTAAAGCAGTGGAAATGTGAGGAAGGCAGAAGGGCCCGCAGCTGGTGAGGGAGCAGAAGGCAGCTGAGGACAAGGCACCAGCGGACACCCTCAACCTCCCCCGCCCCCCAGCCCTGGGTGTGATGCCTGTGACCTTCTTCCCGACCTTCCTCCCGGAAGCTCCCAACTGTCTTGATCCTACTGCCTGGCTAGAGGGAAAAAACCTACCTTGGTTTGACAATAGCAAGGCCTCTGTGTCTGTGAATCTTCTTTAACACATGAAAATCCAAAAAAAAAAAAAAAAAACACATGAAAATCCTTTGGAAATCTCCCTTTCCCTCACCTCCCCCAACTCCCAAGTATATGTAATCAGAGTCACCCCTCAGAAGCCGGGGCAGCTCTTTCTGCCTACCAGTCCTGTCCCTGTGCTTTTAACAAAACAACCTTTTAGCACCAAGGAATCTAAAGGATCCTCTCTCTCGCCCCCACCAAACCTCACCTAGATTCCAAAACGACATCGCAGTGACCACCGGGCTGCACACGAACAGGCCTATCAGGTGCCCCACCTCAGAATAGCCATGGGCCCTGGCTGACCCCTGGGGTACTCATAACTGGCATGGTTACCAGAAAATTCTCTATGTTCTACCTCCTTCCTCCCCGTGAGCCACAGCCCCCACCATGGCCTTGGGGCAGACAGTCCCTCCTTGGTGGCTCCCTTGGGGTGTATCTAACAAACCATCTCCTTTGTGCTGCCTCGGGTGAACCCGATTGGGATGCAAGAACCACCAAGACGTTTTGATGTGTTTTGGGGGCAGTGTTGCTGAGGCCTGGGGGCACCGGCAAGAAAGAATTCTTGAGATGTCTTTGATGCAAAAAGGTGACTTCAGTAAAGCAGGAAGACAGGACCAGGTGCAGAAAGAGCTGGTGCCCTGGGATTGGGAGGGGTGACTGTTACATACTTTGGGGTTGGGGGAAGTAAAGGGAAGGGAAGCTCCAAAAGGACTTTCACAGGCTAAGGAGGCCCCGCTCTGGTCAAACCAAGGTTGTTTTTCCCTCTAACGGGGCATTAACACTAAGACCCCAGGGAGCTTCCTGGAGGAACTTTCTACTCTGCCGGCCTCCGGTACTTGTCAATGGGCTGCAGGTTATAAGGACACTTAATTTTGTCTCCATTTCCTTCTCCCTTTGTTTCTCAGATCCATAAGACTTAGGAAATCGGAGGATGAGCCGCTGAAGTCTTACAGTGCCTGTGATGACCAAGAACCGCCCGGAAAACTCCGCGTGGCGGTGGAGGGAGAAGGTGCCGAGCAGGAGCAACCGGAGCGGTGTTGGCGATGCAGAAGGCGAAGGGTCACCAAGGCAGCTGGGATCTAGCAGGAAGATCCTCGTTACAGGTGAGCATGAACATTCAGAAGGTTGGCTGTACAAATCGAAGCCGCGTTGTGATACAAAACAGCCTGAATATCTGTGGCGGGAATCAGGGACCAGGAACCATCTGAAAATCCTACGGATGGGCTTTGCTATGACTGTATGAGGCGACAACCTTGGTCCTCAAGTGCCTGTGAGGCAGCTGGGTCCGGGGCCCTGTTTCTAGAAAGGCCATTAGAATGGTGGAGGGAGGCGCGGGGTAGGGTTTCAAGGTGCAGAGCACAGGCTGGGCGCTCGGGTAAAGCTGGGCTCGACTGGGGACGGCCACGGTTCTCAAAGGCATGTGCCGCGTCCCCATGTCTCCTTGTGCAAACATGTCCTGGTAACGCAAGAAATGTTTTCCGCCTGGTGTGACGATCCCGTTCTACGAGCAGCATCGATTCGCCGCAGACAAGAGGACTAACGTTATTTCTGTGCAACTGTTCCACATGTGCTGTCTCTGAATGTCTTGGGAAAAGTAATGTTCCTGACATGTTTCCCCAGTTTGCACAAGGAGTTTTATGTCCCGTGAAGACTGAATGTAGAAGCTTTCCCGGAGGAGGGGTAAATGCATGCTTCTGCGGTGGCCAGAGCGGGGCTTCCTGAGCAGCAGGACGGCCGCTTACACTGTTGCTGCTGCTTGGAAGGTGCAGGAGCTCCTCTAACACGCGTTTGGCACAACTTTGATCTAAAACGATGCTGGGGGGGATCCCCGGGTGGCTCAGCGGTTTACTGCCTGCCTTCAGCCCAGGGCCTGATCCTGGAGACCTGAGATCGAGCCCCACGTCGGGCTCCCTGTGAGGAGCCTGCTTCTCCCTCTGCCTGTGTCTCTGCCTCTCTCTCTCTGTGCCTCTTATGAATAAATAAATAAAATCTTAAAAAAAAAATAAAACGATGCTGGGCACTGAACCTGGAGAGGAAGTCTGCCCGTCAGAGGACGGGGTGATAGCAAACCTCATTATTTATCCCAAAGGTTTACCAACCCAAGTTTAAGCCGAAGGAGAGTGACGTGCTGAACCTGGAAATGAAGCAGGTCCAGTGCCTTCCTGAGTGATGGAGAAATCGCCGAGTGGGTTAGATACAGAAGAGTACAAGGAGGGTCCATCAAACTGTGTCCCTGAGGGCAGTGCTGGGCTTAGGGTTCCAAAGAAAGTATAGGACGCCCGGCTCAACTTGAGTTTCAGATAAATTATGACTAATTGTTTAGTGGAAGTATGTCCCGAATGTCACAAGGGATTTATATTAAAAATGCGTCCACCATTTATCTGCAATTTGTCCTTCATTGTTATGTGCTAAGTCTGGTGACGCTGGCTGGGGTCTCAGACACCTGTGTCTCCGGTCCCCTGGCCCTGGGCCTGCACACAGAGGTGCTCAGAGATGTCTGGGGAAGGACAGAATGTGGGGATGGACTTTGGCAGGGTGTGAGCTCGTGTCAGCTCTCAGTTTCTTGCCTCTGAACTTTCACATCTGCCCATTGCCTGCTCTGGATCATGGAGGTGGGCTTTGTGAGCCGTCTCCTCTGCCAGCTGGGGTGCCGTCGAGCCCCGTCGGTACTTGGCATGGTGGAGGGGAAGGTTCTCTCTCAGTGCACAGCACCAGCGATGTACTGTGGCCAACATCTCCCCTTGGCATCTCTTCCAGTGGCCGCAGGGGAGTGACCTGACAAGGGGCGTCCTGTGAGCTGCTGCTCCTGACATGCCGTTGGGTGGCTCGGCAGAGTGTCCTGGCGCACAGCACCTCCTGTGGCACCTTCCCGGCACCCCAGGGGGCAGGTGAGGTCCTAAGCAGGCCACACTGGGGCCACGTGGGGCCTGCTCCTATGAGGGCTGGGGTGGGGGTCTTCCCTGCCAGCCTGAGGGCTGCTCCCCACATCTGCTAGTCTTGTACCCCAGTGTTCTCTGAAACGATTGCTACCAACTCTCCGTTGCTCTCCAATGCCCTGCTCATAATTCCTTGGAATGAACGTTCCCTGTTCAGATTTCCCCGTGGTTTCTGTCTCCTGAATGGGGCCTGCTGGCTCAGGCCGGAAGCATCTCTGGAGCTGTTTCTACTCTAATCCGAGGCTGGTTTTCTCTTTCAGAACAGGGCCTGATAGTTGGCTTGAGGAGTTCTGTGTGACGCCAGGCACCGAGTGCAACCCAGAGACTCCTCCCACGCAGGCCTCCCTGAGGTCTGCCTCCTTGGAAGGGGTGGTCACCTACTGACCTCTGTCCCCACTAGCTGGCCCCGGGCAGGTCCCCTGGGTTTAGGAGGGGAAGCTGGGTCAGCTGGAGGTGGGCGTGGGAGGTGGAGACACAAAGGAACTCGACGCAAGTCTTTTCCCAAGGAGGAGGGTGGGGGGACCCTGAGTTAGCTGAGACCGGACCCCACTAGAGCACTGTGTTCCTTCCAGGACCTCAGGGGGACGGCTCTTTTCACAGGCTACAGTGGCTCCTTTTCAGGCGGGAGACCAATAAACACAGAGTGGTGTGACTAGGCCAGGGGACAGTCCCCCGAGGGACCTTCATCTGTCAAGAACCTTACAGCCTGTCACCAGCCAGCGCTGTCACCCCACAGGCCTCTAGCAGGAGGCCAGGGCCAGTGCACGTGTCCCAGTCAGCCAGAAGGTCCTGGAAGGAGGCCTGTTTTGGTCGGTAGAGGAGTCCTTGGGGCCCAGGTCCTCTTGGGTCTCCTGACCCAGGGTTCTAGGAGCATCCCCGGGGGAGCTCCGACCATCCTTGCACACCCTGCCGGTGTCTGCTGGGGTCACCCTGCCGGTGCCTGGAGCCCATGGCAGTGTGCCCACCGTGCTGACTGTGAACCCATGAGGGCCCCCCTCTAGGACGCCACGTGGTGGGCCACCTGGGACGCCCACCTGCTGGCCCCCGACTGGCTCTAACGCAGGTTCCCTTATTAGTTTTCACACTGCCTTCTGCTGCTGCCCAGCGCTGTTCATCCCAATCAGCCCATGTCTCTTCATTGCCATCTTACCTTTAAAGAAAAGGGAAAATGCTGATGTGCACGTGTAGGTAGCACGCTCACCCTGCAGCATTACAAAGTCTTACAGACCTCAGGATGGACGGTTGAGCTTCCTCTGTGGACGGACAGATGCGCTCTGATGACACAGGGAAAAACCCCACAACAATCAAAATCACCAACCAACCAACCAACCAGCCAAATCCCACAAGGACACACCAGATAGGACGATACATCCACAGCCGGGGCTCGTAAGACACTTTAGGAAATGCAGCTCTGTGGGCCAGGGATTCCGGGAGCTTCCAGTCAGTCGTTCTGTCTTCCACTTCTTCATTCATCACATTCTTAAGGAGCACCTCCTAAGAGGGAGGCTTTGCTGGAGGCATCAGGGAGTCCAGGGTGAATGAGAGCAGGTCCTAAGGGACCCCATGTTCACGGGGAGAGAAAAAAACCAAGAAGAAAATGTGAGACATGATGTCAGACCTTGCCAAGAGCCGCCAAGAGAAGGAATGAGTGCTTGTAGGGGCCCAGAGGGCATGGGAGGGGGGGCCCTGGCAGCTGAGACCAGGTGAGATGGGCGTGGAAGGCCACTGGAGGTCATGACAGGTGAGCTGAGGCTCCCAGATGTGAAGAGGGGGGGACAATGCAGGGGGAGGCTGGGAGCTGCAGAGGAGGCCTGGGACACCTCGGTTGGATGCCACCCAGAAATCACCAGGTGCCCCTGGGGAGTGTGAAGGAGAAGACAGTTGAGACCCCCTTCCTGTTAGACGGCATCTAGTCTCACACAAGCTTGTCCACGGGCTCGCGCGTCTGATGTGACAGCCAGAAAGCAACCCGAGCCCCCTCGACGGTCGAGCGGATGAGCACCTGCGCTCTGGTGCAGCAGGCCTGTTGCTCCGCTACAAGAGGAGGGAGGTTTTGACACAAGCCGTGATGCGGGGGGACTCCGGGGACACGAGGCTCAGACCCAAAGGACCACGTAATGCATGGTTCCACCATATGAAATGTCCAGAAGAGGCAAATCCATAGCAACAGAGAGTTGATCAGTGGTTGCTAGGGCCTGAGAGGGAGGAGGTGTTGGGGGGGAGGCAGTATCGACAGATGTGGGGTTTCTTTTTGGGGGGACGAAAGTGCACTGGAATTTGACAGTGTGATTTGTAGCATTCATGGAAGACTGAAAGCCACGCAAGTGTACGCTTTAAAGGAGTGAACTTTATGGTATGTGAATTACAGCTCAACAAAACGGATTTTTTTTAAGGATTTAGTTATTTATTCCTGAGACACACACACACACACACAGAGGCAGAGACACGGCAGAGGCAGGAGCAGGCTCCCTGTGGGGAACCCGATGCGGGACTCGATCCCGGGACCCCAGGATCATGACCTGAGCCGAAGGCAGATGCTCAACTGCTGAGCCACCCAGGCGTCCCTTATTTTTTATTTTTATTTTTAAAGCAGAGCTTGGTGTGTTGAGGACAAGGCAGCAGGGGAAGACTGGCTGGGGAGTGGATCCCGGGAGGGTGAGCACCAGCCAGGTTGGAGGCATGCAGGTGGAGGTTTGGGAGGTGTCACAGTTGGAGGAACTGACCCGCGTGGGCCATGGAGGCGAGGTTGTGGAAGGAGGAGGTTGGCCTGAACAAGCAGGTTTAACAGTGGGGTGGGGGGCAGTGGGTCCCCCTGGAGTTGCTGTTTCTTACTCAGTCTAGATGGATGGGCATCCGGCCAGGAGTCAGGTGAACAATGTCTCGGGGCCTTGTCTCTGGACCCCCCCCCTCCCACTGCACACGCTCGGGGAAGACTGGAAGGCCTTGGGCAGGAGGGGCGATTTTCAAGCAAGCGTCCCCATTGGTGAAATGGGGCTCCTCTGTGTACCTACCTCAGGGTATTGCCGGGATTGCTACGATGAGACAGGGGAAGCGCCAAGCACAGGCCTGGTGCGTGTGTGAGCCGAGTGGGGGTCAGCACCAGCTGGGCAGCTCCGAAAAAGTCCCTTCCTCCATCTGGGCCTTCGTCTGTTGATCTGTAAAATGGGGCTGGACTAGCCGGTTCCCGATGTTCCTTCTCAAACCCTCGATTCTGTTGCTGGGTCTGAGGAAATCGGTGAAATTTCACTCCCCAGTGGCGTTTAAGAGCAAGGCCGATGTCCATCTCCCAGGTGGCCCTGAACACAGTCTCAGAGCGGGGGAAGGGGAGGAGGGGGCCAGGAAGGGTCCTGCCCGCTGCCCTGATGGGATGGCAGGCGACATTACTGTGCGCCCTGCCACGGGGAACCAGTTAACCCTGTCTCAACAAAAGGAACTGCCTGTGTGCTTTCTTTTAGGCACTTATAATCTATCAGTAGTTAAACCCTTAAGGAGTCTTAAGAGCTGCATGCGGGCCCTGGGACACCTTATTTCCAGCAGAGTAAAGGTGGTCCACACACACACATGACCTTCCATACTGGGTTCTCCATCTTTATTCCTTTGGATTTTAAAAAAGATTTTATTATTTATTTATTTTAAAAAGATTTTACTTTTATTTATTCATGAGAGACACACAGAGAGAGGCAGAGACACAGGCAGAGGGAGAAGCAGGCTCCCTGCGGGGAGCCCGATGCAGGACTTGATCCAGGGACTTCAGGATCACATGCTGGACTGAAGACCGTGCTAAACCGCTGAGCCACCCGGGCTGCCCAAAAGATTTTATTTATTTGAGAGAGAGTGCAAGAGAGAGGAAAAGCACAAGCAGGGGGAGCAGTAGAGGGAGGGGGGGAAGCAGACTCCCCCACTGAGCAGGGAGCCTGATGATGTGGGGCTCGATCCCAGCACCCCGGGATCATGACCTGAGCTGAAGACAGCTGCCTAACCGACGGAGCCACCCAGGTGCCCCCTATTCTTTGCATTTTGATCTCACTTAATGACTTTATGTGAGGGTAGTTCATTCTCATGGTCCAGAATTCAAAATGAGAAGCTCCGCAGGCCCTGTGCCGTCCCCATGTCCCCCCAGAGCAGCCGTGTCGCCAGCTTCCACCGGGCCCCGCAATCTGTGCAGTTACAATCCACCGCTTGTAACTTGTGTTCGCTCTGTTTTGGCGTAAATGTTAGCACACAATACACTTTGTTCTCTATCTCATTTTTTAAAAAGATTTTGTTTATTCATGAGAGACACAGAGAGAGAGGCAGAGACACAGGCAGAGGGAGAAGCAGGCTCCATGCAGGGAGCCCGACGTGGGACTCGATCCAGGGTCTCCAGGATCACACCCTGGGCTGCAGGCAGTACTAAACCGCTGCACCACCGGGACTGCCCCAAATTTCCCATTTTAACCATTAAAAAAAAATTATTCATGAGAGACGCACAGAGACAGGCAGAGACACAGGCAGAGGGAGAAGCAGGCTCCCCTCCTGGAGCCCGATGCAGGACTCGATCCCAGGACCCTGGGGTCACGCCCTGAGCTGACGGCAGACACTCAACCGCTGAGCCACCCAGGCGCCCCGCATTTTAACCGTTTTTAAGTGTTGTGCACTCCCCCCCCCATCTCCAGGGTGTTTTCATCATTCACAAATGAAACTCTGTCCCCATGAAACACTGACTCCTCATCACCCCCATTCCCAGCTCCTGGGCGCATCCACTGTCCTAACCCCCACCCCCGCCCCGTCTCTCTGGGTTTGACTCCTCCAGGGACCAGCTTTGAGTGGGATCCTGTAGCCTTTGTCCTTTCCTGTCGGACTGACTTCACTCAGTTTGGTGTCCTCGAGGGTCCTCATGCCATAGCAGGTGTCAGAACACCCTTCCCCTTTAATGCTGGGTGATATTCCGTTGTACGTATATGACACCTGCTTTTAATCCATTCATCTGCTGGTGGGTGTTTGGGTCGTCCGCCTTTTTCAGTCTTTGTGTGTAGTGCTGTGGGGAACATGATGTGCATACGTCCCTGTTTCTAGAACACTGTAGAACAGGGGTGCTCGGGTGGCTCAGTGGTTGAGTGTCTGCCTTCAGCCCAGGGCGTGACCCCGGGGTCCCGGGATCAAGTCCCGCATTGGGCGATCCTGCTTCTCCCTCCGCCTGTGTCTCTGCCTCTCTCTCTGTGTCTCTCATGAATAAATAAATTAAAAACAAAAACAAAAACAAAAACACTGTAGAACATTCCGAGCAGCTGAGCCCAGCGTGCCTGCCTCTCGCTATGGACACCTGGTTCTCTAGTGTCTGTTCTCTGCTGTTGCAAACACAGCTGTACCAAGAAACCTGGGGCACAGGCTACCCCACACGTGTTCGTGGGGTGCATTTCTACACTAAGGTGCGTTTGAAACGTGAGAACTCTGGCGCATCCACTGCGTTTAGATCGGTTTTGTCCGGCAGCTGTTGGACGCTGGTTTCCATGTGCCAAACCTTGCGGGTGACAGTGTCAGGGTGGTGGGAGTATTTACTAGGCGATAGTCACGCCAGGGTTTGGAAAACCCGACTTTTGCAGCTCCTGAGGCTACAACTCTGAGGCCCCCAAAGCCCGCGGGCTGCGGCGGTGGACAGCAGGGGGCGCAACGCTCCCGCGTTTGGGCGCAGAGAAGGCTCGAGGTTTCCTTCTGCTGCTGCTCCCTTGCATGACAGTGACCAGACTCTCCTACGAGACGACACATCGGTGTCTCCTAAGGGGAGGCCACACGGAATCTGCTGGTGAGTTTTCGGGTGGAGAACGAGTATGAAAGGTGGAAAGCGACATGGGGGGTCACTTAGGGACCTCTTTCCACGTCTGGCTCCCAGCCTGCCCTGCTCTTCAGCCTGGCCTCTCCCTGGGTGTCAGGTGCTGAGCCCACGGGCTGCCACCTGCATGTTCTTTTAAACAGGTGACGGCATATCTATTTGTCTCAACTCCGTGCACGGTGGCCTTGCTGCAGGGTGCACGTGGCCCCCGTCTCGTGCATTGACTGGGACTGGCACTCAGCCCCGCCTTGCTGCGGCTCCTGGCCTGGGTCGGGTGGGGACGTCCTACCTGGTGGGGACGTCCTCTGGGGGCCACAGACCTGCAGGGAGGCTGCGGGAGGGGCAGTTTCTTCCTCCCCCAAGGTCACTAGGGGCCAGTGCAGGCTCTCTCCCGCTCCACCTGCCAACATGTGCAGGGGCCACCCTCCCACCCCAGGGCTCTGGGGCTCCTAGGTTTGGAGGTGTTTGGAAGAGCCCAGAGGGGGCCAAGGGGTGATGCCCAGGGGATGGGCTGGGTGGGGGTTGAGGGGCGAAGAGGCAGGGGTGGGGTGGGGCCTGCAGTGAGGATGACAGGGCTCCCTCCTGGCGGGGCTCCTGGGTGGCCGATCCCCCACCCACAGTCTGCCCTGTGCAAGGGTCCCAGGCGGTCCTCACTCAGCCAGGCCCCCCGCCTCCCTGGTGCCCCCTCAGCACCAGCGTGCTTCTCCGATTCTCGCCAGGACTCTGCAGAAGCCCGGTGCCAGTCACCGCTGCTGGACCAGCCCCGTTTTTAAGTTTTGTTTTTTTTTTTTTTTTAGGATTTTATTTATTTATTCATGAGAATCGCACAGAGAGAAGCAGAGACACAGGCAGAGGGAGAAGCAGACTCCCTGTGGGGATCCCGATGCAGGACTCGATCCCAGGACCCTGGGGTCACACTCTGAGCCGGAGGCAGAGGCTCCACCGCTGAGACCCCAAGGTGTCCCCGTCTTTATGCCTTGATGCAGGTTTGCGTTTGGTGAAGCCAACCCCGCAGCTGCTCTGTCCCCGTCCTGCGGCCGGGCTGCTCTGTCCCGCAGGCTACCTCCTGGCGGCCCAGTCTGCTCGCCCACCGCCCTCGCCAGGTGCCCCCACCGGTGTGCTGCCCTCCTCAAGCTGCACGGACACCCCGCCTGGCGGACACGCAGCTGATCCCCGGCAACCCAGTTGCAGCACCCCAGCACCCACCACACCACCCCCCCTGCAGTCCCTACCTCCCCATTTGGGGGAAGGCACCCAAATGCGCTGGTCCACATGTGTTGACGGGGCAGGGCCGAACCGAATATGATAATTAGTTTAAGCCAAAACAAATGATTTCGACTCATTAGATTATGACGCACGGGTCTTCGGCCTGAGCTGTGTGGTGATGTGGGTGCTCTCTGGGAAGGGAGGGCAGGCCAGCGCTGCTGAGCTCAGAGCACAGAGGTGCAGGCCCTGCTCAGACCCGGGGACACGGATGGGAGGGCCCTCGAGCTGCCCATGTGGACCCTTGTTTTATGGAGAGAAGACAGAGACCCAGAGATGGGGATGGAGCCTGCGCAGGCCGCTGAGCTGCGACCTGGCGGTGCTGGCGGAGCTGTCCCCTCCGGGCCGGACCCACGTCTCACGGCAGTCACTCCCGGGGCAGAGGGGCTTCGGTGGGTGTTGGGGAGCCTAACAAAGTGCCCCGGACTGGGAGGGGCGTCAAATAACAGACCCTGACTGTCTCACACATCTTCTTCCCCCTGCGTGTGTCTCTGTGTCCGAATTTCTCCATAAGGACAGCCGTGCCGAGGTCAGCGGCCCACCCCAACCCAGCACGGCCTCGCCTTAACACGATCACACCCGTAACCACCCTATTTCCAAGTGGGCTCACCCTCATGGGTTTTGGAGGGGAACCCATATCTTTTGGGGGACCTGATTCAGCTCAGTACGGGGCCTCCGTGAACTGGGCGGGTGATGTAGATAGAGGCTCTCGGGAGCCGCCAGGCCTGGGGATGCAGAAATGGGAGCTTTGTGGAAGTTTCAGGGCGATCGTTTCTCTCAGGTGCCTTTGTGGGTTCCCAGAAGGGTTTGGAGAGGTCGGAGGTGGCTGTCGAGTGTGTGGGCATCTGTCTATGTGGTCACGAGTGGGGAGGAGGCTGATGTCGGCCTGCGGGTGGGGGGGGCGGCCTTCCCTAGCCACTCGCACATGGGGCACGGCCAGGGGAGCGCGGCACAGATTATGATGGGAGCTGTGGGACTTCGGAGTTAGCAAGGACGGGCCTGTGCCCCCCGCACCATCCCCCCAAGCCTCTGGTTGGTAGATTGACAGGCGCTGGCGGCTCTGCTCAAACAGCGCCCAAGGGTGAGCCTCGGGCAGAGGTGGGGCAGGTGGATAAAAGCAGAAATGACCCTCGCAAATTGTTGACCACGCCTGCTGGTGTCTGACCAGAGTCTCCTCTTCCGCATCCTCCGGGTTTTGTGGGAAGGCCGAGGTGTGAGCCTGGACTCAGAAGGGAAGGAAAATCGTTCATTCATTCGCCAAGAATGGATTTACTGAACGCCTGCGGTGCCCCAGTCCTGGGGGGTGGGGTGGGTGGAAGTCAGGCTCCAGTGAATTTCTCTGCCCAAACTTCTTTTTTTTTTTTTTTTAAAGATTTATTTATTTATTCACAAGAGACACAGAGAGAGGCAGAGACACAGGCAGAGGGAGAAGCAAGCTCCATGTAGGGAGCCTGATTTGGGACTCGATCCCGGGACCCCGGGGTCAAGCCCAGGGTCGAAGGCAGATGCTCAACCACTGAGCCCCCCGGGCGTCCCATCTCTGCCCAAACTTCTTAAATTTGCAAACATGGTGATGCGAGAGTGCCTGCTCCCTAGGCTGCCCGGAGCATCGAAGACCTTGGTCAGCCCTTGGCTATTGAGAGGGCTCGAGATAGAGGGAGAAAGTGTATTCATAAAGCCCTAAAACTTGTTTATTCATAAAGCCCTAAAACTGTGCCCTAGGGAGGGTCGAGGACTAGGGCTGGCCACCGCCTACCAGCCCAGATCTGTCCGCTGGGAGCTGTCAGAGCAGAACGAAGGTGCCAGCTTTGCGCTGCTGGCCATCATGGGGCTTTCCTTTATTTCCCTTCTAATAGGGGAAGCGTCTTGGAAAACCCCACAAAAACCATTAGAGATAATCTCATCTATTTCAACCGGTGATGGACTCTTCATGCGTGGCTAACTAGATTTAGGGAAAGCCACGTTGTGCAATTTCCTCTGGAGGAACAAGAAGACATAAACATTATACTGGCTGTCTTTATATCCGCCTTTATGAATTTATAGAGAGGAAGGAGCTGTAGCTCTCATCTCGGCGGGAATGTGGTGATTTGACCCGGCAATTTCACTTCTGGGAATTCACTTACAGAAATGCTCATACGGGAACGTGTGTGCAAAGTGCAAAGGCAGTTCCCGGGATGTGATTTGCAGTGAGCCCGACTGGAGGCACCCCGAGCGTGGCTCCCGAGGCAGTGCCTGGTCGCGTTCCCGCACACGCACAAAGTGGGGTGTCAACCGGCTCTTAGGAGGAGCAAGGGCCTGGCAGTGAAGAAGCAAGATGTTCTGCGGGGTGAGCTCTCCCCCCGTAGGACCTGAAGTCACTGCAGCCTCACACACTCTGTAAGTGGTCGGCGACGTGGCCACGTCCCTTCCTCTACCCCATTTCCCGGCACCTCTCAGCCCCAGTGTTTCAGTCCGGATCTGCACATCACACCATCTCATTCCCCACATAGCTTTTTTTTTTTTTTTTTTAAGATTTTATTTATTTATTCGTGAGAGATGCAGAGAGAGGCAGAGACACAGATAGAGGGAGAAGCAGGTTCCCTGCCGGGAACCCGATGTGGGACTCGATCCTGGGTCTCCAGGACCATGCCCTGGGCCGAAGGCAGATGCTCAACCACGGAGCCCCCCAGGTGCCCTCCCCAACATAACTTCTTAACAACCTAATTGTCTGTGTTCAAATTTCCCCCATTGTCTCAAGCATGTCTTTTTTTACAGAGAGTTTATCTAAGTCAGGATCCGCACCTTGGATTCAGTTGGCAGGGTTGGCAGGAAACGTCGTGCCGGGCACATCCGCGTCGCTTCCTGGCGGCTGCTGGGACAAGTTACCACGAACGCGGTGGCTTAAACCCACACAAACTGTCTTACGGTGGATGTCAGTTGTCCAAAGTGCGTGTCGCGGGGCGCAGGTCACGGAGTTTGTAGACGTGCGCTCCTTCTGGAGGCTCTAGGGGACCATCCTCAGCTTCTCCAGCTTCCAGAGGAGGTCCCCATTCCTTAACTCACGGTCCTTCCGCTCTGACCTCTGTCCTCTTTCTCGGACCCTCCCGCCTCCCACTTTTCCGTCTAAGGGCCCCAAGAGGGCACAGGGCACTCCTGGGGGGTCTCCCCACTCTGGCTGTTTGACTCCATCGCATCTGCCAAGCCTTGTGCCGAATAAGCATATATACAGGTTCTCAGGATTAGGAGTTGGACATCCGGTGGGGGGGGGGCACGGTTCGGGGGGTGTCACTCTGCCCACCACAGCGGCTGATTAAAGCCCAGGAGGGAGAGTCACAGTGACCCTCGGACGGTCCTTTGAGCCTTGCAGCTGGAGTGGCAGCTGGCGCTGAGCTCGCGCTGGAGGGCAGGGGTGCTGCACGCATGGCCGAGGGCACGGGGCCGCGGGTCAGCCCGAACACAGCTCAGCCGCGGCCGCAAACCCCGCTTTGCCGACTGCAGCCTCTTCCAGCCACAGCATCCCTTGGTGGGGGTGTCTTCTGGGCCTCCGGGTGAAGTTTGTCACACGTCCTGGGTGGTCTCCAGGCATGGGCATTCACACAGATCGGAGCCTGTGACGGTCAGGGATCTGTGTGTGCGCGCGCACGTGTGTGTGTGTAAATACACGTGACATAAAATGTCGTGTCTTTACTGGTTTAAGGTGCAGGCAGGTCTGTGGCACGTCCATTCCCATGGCTGTGCAGCCACATGATGGTCAGTTTTCTGGGCGACTGAGGCAGGCTACGGTCTCTGGGGATTCACTGGGACACCGAGGGAGGCGTTGGTGGGAAGGTGTTCTGTAGGGACACGTAACTTCTACCATTAGTTGGCTTTGAAGGAGACTGTTCTAGGGATCCCTGGGAGGGGGGTGCTCAGCGGTTGAGCATCTGCCCTTGGCCCGGGGCGTGATCCCGGGATCCCGAGATCGAGCCCCGTATCGGGCTCCCTGCATGGAGCCTGCTTCTCCCTCTGCCTGTGTCTCTGCCTCTCTCTCTCTCTCTCTCTCTCTCTCTGTCTCCCATGAATAAATAAATAAAATCTTAAAAATAAAAAAAGCAGGGGAGGGAGACTGTTCTAGATCATATCAATGGGCTTGTTCAGTTGAAGGGCCTGCAGAGCAAACCGGAGGTTTTCTGGGGGGGGGGGCGGGGAGAAATGCCACCCGAATCCTGCAACATCCCTTCTGCCTGGGTTTCTGCTCTTGGTTCCGGTGGAGAAGGTGAAGCAAAGGTTGGGGTGGGTGAGGGGTCTGACCTCTGATGCTGGTGATTGGCAGTGAGGCGTGATTCATCCAGAAAAGCAGAGGTAGGCATTTTGCATAGAGCCCGCGAGACGCAGAGCAGCAAAGTGGCTGGGGCCTGCCCTGCCTCGGCCTCTGCCCTGCAGCCTGCGGGGTTCCGCGGGTTCCCCGGTACTCCCCTCACACCCTGGCCGCCGTCCTGCAATCCCTGGGGATTAGGACTGCCCTGACCTCAGAGTTTTGTTTTTTAATTTTATTTATTTATTCACGAGAGAGTCTCCCTTACTGCCCCTCATCAGCGTGGGCTCAGGATGGGGAAGAAATAAGCACATAGCAACGTTCCCTCGAGCCTCAGGGTCTCACCACAGACTCGTCGGTGTGCAGCTTGGGGGGTGAACAGGGGCTTCCATCCCACGTGCTCACATGAGACACGAAGAAGACACCGAACAGGTAACCACATCAAAGAAAATAAAAATTAATAGTAGAGTAAATCCAGGAAACATGGAAGGGAGCACGTAGCCACACGAGCAGAAATGCATGAAACAGGAAACAGTATATCCTAGAGAGGGTCAGCAGAGCCCAGAGTTGAGTGTCAAAAAAAATGTGATGAGATTGAGAACGGCCCCCAGATGAACCGAGGGAAAAGTCGAAGAGATGGAAGGAGACAACGATGGGACCGGAGGAGAGCACGCGAGCGCCTTTGCGTCCTGGCGCTCCGGGAGGTTAGAGCCGGCAGGTGCGGCAGGTGGCCTAGCCGAACGGTGTGCGGAAGGAGCAGGAGCTACAGCCCGCCTTCGGCTCAGGCAGAGGGAGACCCGGAGTCCTAGAACCACCACAGGAACGGAATTGGGGGGATCCCTGGGGGGCTCAGCGGTTTAGCGTGTGCCTTCGGCCCTGGATGTGATCCCGGGGTTCTGGGATCGAGTTCCGCACTGGGCTCCCTGCAGGGACCTGCTTCTCCCTCTGCCTGTGTCTCTGTGTCTCTCAGGAATAAATAAATAGAATCTTAAAAAAAAAAAAAAAAAAAAAAAAGGAACAGAATGGGTAGGAAAAATGTCCCCAAATATGAAACTTCTGGCCTGGATGTTCACAGGCATTTTACTAACGTTTAAACAATTATCTTAATTTTTTTGGAAGATTTTATTTGTTTATTTATTCCTGAGAGACACACAGAGAGAGGCAGAGACCCAGGCAGAGGGAGAAGCAGGCTCCACGAAGGGAGCCCGACGTGGGACTCCATCCCAGGACCCCGGGGTCACGACCTGGGCCAAAGGTAGACGCTCAACCCCTGAGCCACCCAGGCGTCCCAACAATTTCAATTTCACAGAAACTCTTCCAGAGGAAAGAAAAATAGAAGCATGACCCCCTGTCCCCCGACCCCCCACCCGCCCTGCCCTGTTTTGTGAGGTGATCACAGCTCTGATAGCAAACCCGGGTGTGGACAGATCAAGAAAGAAAAGCTACAGGCAGGCCTGTTGCATTTGGAGAAGCAATGCAACATCCTAAACGGGACTGAGCCGCTAACACGGCCAGAAGTAGGGGGTCGTGGGGTCCCCCAGCGTGGTGTGGGTCGCGAGGGTGCCTGCTGGGCCACCCTGCCTGGCCCCTAGGGGCTGTGCTTCTCCAGCAGCTGCCGGGAGGAGGGGGCACATAAAAGGCGGGTCCACTGGGTGGGGTGTCGGCAGGAAGGAACCCACCATTACATCGTGGCTCGGAGATGCACCTGCCGGGGCTGTGGCCAGTGGTGGATCGCGTCCGCCGCATCGCGTGGATTATTGCACGTTGCGTCCTGGGTTATTCACTCCCTGGATTGTATTTTTGACGCCTCCCCGGGGTCGCAGCCCCTAGCAGGACGTTGGGCCCTCGCTTTGCCCCGAGATGCTTTCTGAGAAGCCAGGGCGGACCCAGCCGGGTGGACCCCGGCCGCTGCGTGTGTGGGCGCGCGCTGTTCCATCCTCTCCACTTTTCAGAATGTATGAAAGATTTTTGCTGTAAAAAATAATAAACTCCGAGAAATAGCCCTTTATTCCCAGGCAAAGATGACTGACAATGCAGAGTGCTGGCGAGCAGATGTGCCACCACTGTCCCCGGCCCCACGGCCCGCTGAGCCAGGACGGCGTCTGCGTCCTGGTCACACGCAGTTCGGGGGGCTCTGCAGCGCCTTCCCTCCCCGCCCCGGGGCCGTGGTGGGGTCGACCCCGCGGAGAGTCGGCCGAGGGCTCAGCCCAGGTGCCTTCCCGCTGACGCATGGCCATGCCCGCGGGCCCGCAGCGTATGGATTTGCGGGTGGGCCCCGCTGGTCCCTGGAGTGGAAAATCGGGGTGCCAGGGCTTTGTGAGTGCGCCTGCAAACTGCTGGCGCGATGGGAATCCTGTAGATAAAGCAAATACCAGCCTTTGTGTGCGCCGGGCTGGCATTCAGCTCGAGTGCAGCGGAAAGCAGATTGCTGAGGACAGGCTTAGGCCGGCCGCGCCGACAACGGGAGGGGTCACCCCGCAGGCCGCGGCGCGGGCAGCCCTGACAGCGCCCCCGACAGGGCCCGCCGCGCTCGGGTGTCAGACACGGGGGATCTCGGGGCCCGTGGCTCATGCTCCCCCAAACACGAACACCGCACACGGAGGCACAGCACGCTCCTACGGACACGCGGACGCCGACGTGTGTGAGCCTCTCCAGGGGCCTGCCCCGACACCCACGGACCCCACCCTGGCCCCGGCCCTCGGCCCGCGCCCTCTCCAGCCAGAGCCCAGGGCGTCGGCGCGCACTGCAGCCAAGCCCACCCTAGGGCGCCCCTCCCGCCCTGCCTCGGTGGCCGCCCAGTCCCAGCGTCAGCAGTTTCCCTGGGAGGTCTGGTCCCGGGCGGGACTGGGCCTCAGCAGACGTCCTGAAATAAAGAGAATCGTCTCCGAGTCCAGTTTCCTTCCTCGGCTTTAGCAGAGACACACTTTTCCTTTCTTTGATTTTTAGAAATTATTTCTTTTCCTCTGCAATGTGGGTCCAGCCTACGGGAGACCCTTGGCTGAACAGGAGGAGCAGGGGCTCTCGGGCAGGGCCAGCCTGGGCCTCGCTGGCTGGAGCCGGCCTGCGGGGGTCTGCGGGGGTCTGCTGGGGCCACCATGACTGTGCAGCGGGGCCATGACCTGGACTCCAGGCCTCCGGGCCTCCGTCTACTGGCTGAGCCCCAGGGTGCACCTCGTGGTCACCTGGTGCCCTCCGTCGGCTGCCCACCTGCCCTGGCTTTGCAGCCCCCTCCCCACCCCATGGCAAGGTTACCTGCCTCTCAGGCCAAGACGGGCCCCAGGCAGTGGGTGGTGGGCAGGGGACAGCCTTGGGCCAGTTGCACTCTCCTTAGAATCTAGGTTCTGGGGCACAGGTGGAGGGTGACAAAGACTCTCCAGAAAGCTGAGGCTGGGGAGCCGTGGGCAGATCTGAGATGGCCAGGGAAGAAAGGCCACAGTCAGGCCCACGTGTGCCAGCCTTGCACAGGCTCCCGGGAGGAAAGCATGGCTCAGAGGCACCGAGTGTCAGCCTGGGGCCACCCACGAGTAAGCCCCTGTCCTGCTCACTCCTGCCCCTGCCCGGCGACCTGGGGCCTGGTCCCCCCCTCCTCCCCGGGAGCTCCAGCTCTGCCTCTGCCCCCGCCCTGCACAGTCTGGGCCCAGAAGTCAGAGCCACACACCCATGCACTTCCTCTTCTTTTCTCTCTTGGAGGCCATGGCTGGGCACACCTCTGCTGGGGTCTCCGGGACGGGCCAGAGGGACACAAACATCAGAGCACAGCCTGTCCTTGTCAGCAGGGCTTACACAATGCCGCAGTCCAAGGCCTGGTGGCTGGGCGTGACTGGGGATGGTCTGACTCACTCCCGCTCAGTGCAAAAGCAGCGGGGCTCTCTGCCCGCCTCGGAGGCAGGGGCCTCTTTGTCACAGTGAGGATGGGTGGCTGTGCCTGATAGCTGGCACCCAGGACCCCCGCCTCCCGGTGGTCCTTGCCCTGGCCCACCCTCCACGGCTCCTGGTATTTTGTTGGAATTTCGTGGCTCATCTTCTTTTGGGAACACCTTCTGGTTGGCTCCCAAGCCCCTGAGCACCAGCCCCCGAGCCAAACGGGAAAGATTGGCTATTTCCTCTCTACAAGTGCTCAGAGTTTGCCAGGATGATGGGTGCTTCCCCCACTGTTGAATTTATTTATCTGTCCAGATTCTGAACAGTGGCAGAGTCTCGCTTTTCTCAAGTAAGAGCATTATTTGAAACAAACAAAAAACAAAAATCAAAGTCCAGTGGGCCCGTCAGTGGTCTGTTGAAAGCTGGGTTCACAAAGAACTTTTTCAGAAAACATCTCATCACGGAAGGCCTACTTTCAGGTCTGGGACTCGTGGGCTGTGCCGTCCCCAGGCTGGCTCACGCAGGTGGCTCTACCTCCAGGACTCGGCACCTCGGCGCTGTGACATCCTAGAGCGGACTGTGGCCTTGTGCACGGTCTCTGGTGACCAGGCAGGTTGCAGCTTGGAGGCTCACAGAGGCAGGGCCCGAGAGCTCTGAGTGTCATGTCTACCCGTGGTGGGGGGGCAGTGCGACGGGCTTCAGGTCTGCCCTGGTCAGTGATGGGGTCCCGTGCACTCTTGTAAAGTTTCAAAGTTTCGAGAAGCTTCTGGTTTGCCCACGTGTAGCCCAGAGGAGCCCAAGGCCCGTGGGCCTAGGCAGGATGCTCAGAGCAGGTCTCTTTGTGAACGTTCCCTCTGCACAAAGAAGCACAACTTTGCTGCTTTGTTCTTTTTTTTTATTTAAATATTTTATTATTTATTCAGGAGAGACACAGAGAGAGAGGCAGAGACCCAGGCAGAGGGAGAAGCAGGCTCCCTGCAGGGATCCCGATGCAGGACTTGATCCCAGGACCCTGGGGTCACGACCTGAGCCAAAGGGAGACGCTCAACCGCTGAGCGACGCGGGTGCCCCACTGCTTTGTTCTTTAAAACAATTAACAACAAACAGGAAGACTATAGGTCCGTCTTAAAGATCCTACTCAAATTCAGTGAAATATTTAATGTGCAAAGTGACACTTGCCCCGAAATATGACACCTCGCGGCTTACACAGGCCACAAGGGCGCCGAGCCGTGCCCCAGAGAGACCGAAGTGACTCCAGGTCTGGGTCCACCTGTGGGCGGTCCCGACTGACTTGAGATCTTGCGGGTGTGGCCGTGGAGGTCGGCGCCGAACACGGGCCCCACCCCCCCGTGAGCCTGACCAGTTCCAGGCCCTGGAAATCGGCTCCGGGACCTAAGCAGGCCCACAGTCGGCCGGCCGGGGGGCCAGGGGTCTCGGGGGCGGGGGGGCGGGGGTTCACACAGCAAATGTCTGCGAGGGAATGAGAGCAAATCTGTGCTAATGTGAAGGTCACGTAAACACGGCCGCTCCTCGTTACTGGAGGGTTCTGTGTGGTGTCAGGTGGCACGGCTGGTGACCCGCCCGGCGTGGAGGCTTCCTGAGGCTGCAGCCCGAGGTCCGGCTTGGGCAGGGCTGCTCCCTCCCGAGGCCTCTCTCCTGGGCGCGGGGATGTCTTCTCCGTGGGTCCCTCGGTACGTGGCCAACCGCTCCTTCCGCCGCCACCGTGGCCGTGAAGGGACCTCTTCGCTGTGATTCGAGGGGCCCCCCCGGCCCGGAGGGAAAGGGTCTTCTTTTCCCAGAATCCAGGGCAGTGAGGGGTTGAGGTGGGGGTGAGTCTGCACACATGGGTGGGCAGCAGCCAGGCCCAGGCCCGTGGCTTCCTCTCCCTGCGGCCTCGGCTCACCGTGGAGGCCACGGCGACAGGCCCCACGGAGCCCCTGCCCCTGCCGGCTGCTGCAGCACATGGAATTCCGAACCCTGGAAGGGGCAGGCACGTGAGGGGGGCGAGTGCCCGGGCGCCCCTGCAAGTCTGCAGGATGCGGGCAGACCCTTGGCGCTCAGCACCGGGTGGGCACGTCTGGCTCCGTCTCTGCCTGCCGTCGCTGGCTGCTTGAGCCACCCCACGGAGGCCCACGGCTGGTGAGCAGAGCAAGGCTCTCCGCTCGGTGACAATGCCGGGGGCACCAGAAACACGGCCATTGGGACAAATCCTTTTTTTTTTTTTTTTTTAAGATTTTCATTTATTTATTCATGAGACAGAGAGAGAGAGAGAGAGAGAGAGGCAGAGACACAGGCAGAGGGAGAAGCAGGCTTCCTGCGGGGACCCCCGATACAGGACCAGATCCCAGGACCCTGGGGTCACGCCCTGAGCTGAAGGCAGACCCTCAGCTGCCTTGTTGCCTGGTGCCTGGGGGTGGGTAATGGCTCCCCCAAATCATACTTGCAGAGCAGAGGTTGGCCCTTTAGATTTTTCGGAGCCCTTTCCACCAGCTGGCGGTACGCACCTAGCAGGCGCTGAGAGGCTCGGGGAGGAAGGATTTGGTACAGGCCGTGTGTGCGGGGTGCTCTGAGTTCCCACTGCTAACACCGACTCCACCTTAGATGTGTGGGGTACGGCCCTACCCCAGTGCTCCTCCGTGACCGGCCGGGCCCAGGGGTGGGAGGGAAACGCCTAAAGAGGCCCGAGTGCTTTGAGGAGGCACTTAGCTCCACCAGCATGCCGCGGACACGGGCTCGAGGCTGCGCTGGGAAGCAGAGGCATAAAGACCAATAAGGGGGCGCCTGGGTGGCTCGGCGGTCGAGGGTCTGCCTTCAGCTCAGGGCGTGACCTCGGGGTCCTGGGATCTAGTCCCATATCGGGCTCCCTGCATGGAGCCTGCTTCTCCCTCTGCCGGTATCTCTGCCTCTCTCTGTGTCTCTCATGAATAAATAAAAAAAATATTAAAAGAAAAAAGGAAACTGATGAACTGTCCCCCAGGAGCTGTGGGATTTGGGGATCCCGTGCATAGCCTCTGAGCCCAGCGTCTCATCTGGGGCGTGGGGATGAGTGCCCACTCACGGCCGCGGAAGCAGGTGGGAGCTGCCTTCCCCGGCCCCCAGGAGAGGGCAGGGGCAGAGCCCCGGGGAGAAGCTCCTTGGGGACGGCGTCCCCCTGGGGTCCAGGGCCCCATGCTGGTCAGCGCCCCAGGGCCCCGGGGTTGGGAGCAGCGGGCGCCCAGCACAGGCCACATTTCTGCTGACCGGGCAGCCTTCCTCCTGAGCTCACGCTTTCTGGACAAATCCCCCTAATGCTTCCATTGTGTCACGGCGTATATAGGGAGGCCTCACCCCACAGCTCTCCAGTGCACTGCCCAGAGGCCCCTGCCCGACTCCCCACCAGCCCCGGGTCCCTGCATCGCCGACGCCCAACATGGACATCGCCATCCAGCACCCGTGGTTCAAACGTGCGCTGGGCCCCTTCTACCCCAGCCGGCTGTTTGACCAGTTCTTCGGCGAGGGCCTCTTCGAGTATGACCTGCTCCCCTTCCTGTCCTCCACCATCAGTCCCTACTACCGCCAGTCCCTCTTCCGCACTGTGCTGGATTCCGGCATCTCCGAGGTAAGACCGGCTGGGGGCAGAGGAGGGGGCGCAGGTCCTCCAGGTGCCTGGTCCTCGGCGCAGGGTAGGGAGCTGCTTTCCCGCCGCGCCCTGCCTGGGCCCAGCTTGACCGTCTGGAAGGGGACCCCGAGCCCGACCACCACCACCGTCTTTTCCTCCAATGAGCTCACGACCCGCATGTGGTTTGTGATGCACCAACTGCGCTGTTGGGAACCCCAAGGGCAGCCCCACCAAGGCAGGTTGAGGGCAGATGTCGGTTTTGGGTCCCCAGCTCTCCACACTCTTCCTCCTGCCGGGAAGCCTGGGTGGGCGGGCTGTGCCACCCCCCGGCCCCAGGGGGGATCCCCGTGAGCAGCCAGTGGAGCTGCAGAGTGGGCTCTTTGCAGGCCCATCCCGGTGTGCGGGGCCGGGCCTGAGGGGAAGCGACGAGACCGGCCTTCAGCCCTAGGGCAGACCCTGGGGTCCAAGGTCTGGAGCGGCTAGGTCGTCCCCCCTGCCGCGGCCTAAAAGCAGAGGCCAGCCGGGCTCGGGTGCAAGGCCGGTCAACTGCAGAAACGGAAGGAGCCCAGCTGAGCGTTCCCAGCGAGCGCAGCGAGGGGGTTGCGGAGGGACGGCCTGTGGGCACGGTGGCAGCTCTGCAGGCCGCCGGGCATATCACGTCCACGGGGGCTGCTCATGGAGACACTAGGCAGGCCAGGAGCCGTGACCTTCCCCGAAGTGCTAGGTCCAAGCAGCCAGCCAGCCGCCCCGGAGCCCCGTCCTGACTGTAGCCAGTCACCCCGCTAACCATAGCCAGCCTCAGTTCATCAGCAGCCGGGCAGTCAGGGGACGCACCACCGCCTTGGGGCTAGCGACCGCACGGTCCCCCGTCAGGTCCCTGGGACTCTGTCCCCTGAGTGCGTGGAAGGCGTTTCTCCCCTGATAGCGGGGACCCAGGGGCTGGCCACCCCCAACTCCTCGGCCCCCCGCTCCTCCCCGGGAGGCCCACATGACGAGCGTCTGGGTTTCAGGTCCGATCTGACCGGGACAAGTTCGTCATCTTCCTGGATGTGAAGCACTTCTCCCCGGAGGACCTCACCGTGAAAGTGCTGGAGGACTTTGTGGAGATCCACGGCAAGCACAACGAGAGGCAGGTGAGCCCGACGGGGAGACGCTGCCGTGCACCTGTCTTCTCGGGGCCCCGGAACCCCGGGAGGGGCGGACGGCCTCTTCCCGGAGGACCCAAGCCAGCGGCCTCCCCGGGACAGGAGGTCACAGCTCAGCCCCTGCAGTGCGGGGCCTGCGGGGAGCCTCCCTTGGGTCCTGCCTGCTGTCCCGGGCTCCCTCCAAACCTCTCGAGTGATGGGGGGGGTTCTAGGAGGGGGGATGCCAGGAAACGCCAGGCACCGATGCGGCGAGCTCTGAGCCAACTCAGATTTTCACAGGGTCCTAACTTGGGCGGGTGAGCCGTGACAGCAGGGCGGCTGGCCGTCACCGGTGCCCCCAACACCGCGTGTGTTCACGCGTTCACCCCACAGGGGCCCCATTATCCTGGTCGGGCAGGTGGCAGAGGCAGGCTCGGGGGCGGGGTGTCGGTGGCCTGGCTGGCCCACAGCTGGCACAAGGTGGGGTGGCCTCTCACCGGCAGTCGGAGACCGGGTTTTCCCGTAACAGTTGGAGAAGCCGTGTGTGTGTGTGTGTGTGTGTGTGTGTGTGTGTGTGTGAGCCCCTGCCCCCCCGGCTCCTGCCCCTCCCATCCTGGGCCCCATACGGTGGGGTGACCCCCAATACCGCGTCAGCGTGGAGGAAGAGGTCCGGCCCGGGGTCCAGGGCCCAGGGCTGTCAGCCGAAGGGAGAGTTCTGCACAGACATGGCTTTCTGACCCTGCTCGGTGGACAGCAGACGCCCCGAGCCTGGGGCGGGGGTGTCACGGGTGGAGGCCAAGCCTGACCCAAGTGCAAAGCTGGGAAAGAACCATTCGGGTGACTGTGGACTGAAGTGAGTCTGAGGAGCCAACCCCACGGCACTGAATGGCCCCAGGCTGGCCTGGATCCGCTGGGCGGGGGGGCCCGGAGGCCGGGCGGTCACTCAGCCGGAGCCCTCCACGGGGCACTGGGCCTCCCCCGCCGCCGGGTGGGACCCTGGGAGGCCCCGAGGGCCTTGCGCACGGGAGGCTGGCGTCCCCGACTGCAGCCCTCCCCGTGCCCCCCAGGACGACCACGGCTACATCTCCCGCGAGTTCCACCGCCGCTACCGCCTGCCTTCCAACGTGGACCAGTCTGCGCTCTCCTGCTCCCTGTCCGCGGACGGCATGCTGACCTTCTCTGGCCCCAAGGTCCCGTCTGGCGTGGACGCCGGCCACAGCGAGAGAGCCATCCCCGTGTCGCGGGAGGAGAAGCCCAGCTCTGCGCCCTCGTCCTAAGCTCGGCCCCGGCCTCGGCTGCCACCCGCTGCTGCCCCCACGGCCCACCGATCTGGGGGGAACCCTAGAACGTGGGGTGTGCGTCTCCCTTGGCCTTCCCTGATTCCATTTCTTTCTCCTCCTCTCCGAGGGAACGAGGGTTTGAGAGGGCAGCCTGGAGGGCTTGGGGCCTCGGCCTGAGGTCCTGCGGCCTCGGGGGGACCCAGGTCCCCATGCCGGCCAGCTGGTGAGGGCCCTCGCCGTCCCGGCAGCTTGAGACCACAGCCCCGGGCTCCCGGAGGATGCGGCCTCTGGGTGACCTCTGGGTGCACCTTGACCCTTGTTGGTGGGCGCCCGCATCGGGACCCGGCCGTGGGTCCCACCCACGTTTCCTGGGTGCCCTGAGGTCCGTCTGGCAGAGGCGCCTGTGTGCCCGGGCTCTCCGCAGCCTGCTCCTCCCAGACCACCTTCCCTCCACCCTCCTCTCCGTAGTACCGCCCCCGGGGAACCCGGGCACCCTTGACAATGCAGCCTGTGGCAGTCAATAAAGAGCAGGTGACACAAGCAACTTGCTGACTGGTGGTCGTGCTGTCTCCTTTGGGGAGGTGTGGAGAACCGGGGACCTGGACTGGGGGTGCGGGGGCAGCGCTGAGGGGTGGGAAGGACCCCGTGCTGCGTAGGACGGAGGTTTGGGTGGAGAACATGGGCCTTGGGGGAGGACGGGAGGATGGAGAAGACGGGAGAGACTCGGGGCTCCCTTCTGCAGCCCGTGGGAGTCGGGGTGCAGGGGGCCTCACCTCCTCTGGGGGGCTTCTGTCCTGGCTCCCCTGGGTTGCAGGGTATGGACCCTGGCCCTGTTGCTTCCTATGGCCCGAGGACGGGCAGTCAAGCGTGGTCAGAACGTCTACCTCCCCCTCGCCGAGCGGGAGGCGCGGTGCTCAGGGGCCCCCCTCCCTGGAACAGACGCAGGTGCCCTCGGGGGGCTTCTGGTGACTGGGGCTGGTGTCCCAGCAGCCTGCCCCAGCCCGGGGGGAAGGCCTTCTCCACGTCTGTCCAGCCTCCTGCCAGTGGGGAAGGCGACCAGGCCTGGAGACCCACCGCCTCTCGGGGCAGAGGCTCCCCCAGCAGCACCACAGCTGCACAGTGACCATGCAGAGGGTCCCCTGGCTGGTGGGCCCCCAGATGCATCTCTAGGGCTGGATGGACGGCGAGGCGACGGTGAGGCTGCGTCGGGGTACGTCTCCGGGGCAGTAGAGGCCGGGGATGCTGGGGACCCTGCTGGGGTCCCGTGCGATGGTTCTGGGGGGGCACCCGTACTCCTCCAAGAAGGGTGGACACACGGGAGAATTTCCTGGGACGTGGTCCGTGTTCACAGGCGGTGAAACATTGTGCCGCCACATTAGGTGGCAGGCGGCACGTGAGGCATGCACACAGGTGTGCGCACTTGCACTCACGCACACACATGTGCACACACTGGGTACTTACTGCTCCGGGCCTGGCTCCATCTCAGGAAGTCTCACGCCGGGAGGATCCCAGACTGTCCCACCCCCACCCGCCCCGGCTCCTTCCTACAAGAAGCCCCCCCTGCTGTCCTGTCCCCTAATCCACATTTGTAAGGAATGTGGGGGTGCTGCGTGCTGGGTGGCAAGGATGGCCACTCCCCTTGGGGGCTGGGGCTGGGCATTTGGGAAAATCAGAGCCTCCGAGGCTCCCTCCACCTCCTGGTCCTGCCCGAGACTGGCCGTGCTCAGAAGGCGCCTGCGCTTTTGCCCCGCGTGGAGTGTGGTTGCCTGCACCTGTGCGGACGACCGCGGCCTTGGACCGTGCCCTCTGGGGCGGAGGCTCATGCTCCTCGAGCCGGGCAGGCGGCTCTGGGGCCCAGTCCAGGCCGGGGAGCTAAGAGGACGTGCCGGAGAACTTCCCATCCTGGGCTCTCTGGCAGCAGGCTCTCGGGGAGCACGCCTCCCCACCGGGGGCTCCTCTGGCGTGGCTCCCGAGACGGGAACTGTGGCCACCCCCTTCTCGGCTTTCCATCCTGCCTCGGCGTCGCTTGGCCGGGGGGCCCTGACGCTGCTGCTTCCTGAGCTGGCCCTGGGATCTGGGGTAGGACAGACACGCCGGAGGCTGTTCACAGACGCCCCCCGCCCCCTCCCATCCGATGCTGGCCTCGTCAGCAGGTGTCCCGAGACCCCTCGTCCGGGGCCTGCTCCGGAGCAGCCTCCTGCGTGGGCCACCCCGGGCGGTTTCACGGCTGCTGTGGCCCCCTGTCCACCCCCACCGGTCAGGGAGCCTCTGCGGGCTGTCAGCCCCCTCCCAGAGCACAGAGGGCAGCCACTACGGGCTGCATCAGCGTGGCCTCCTTCCGCTCAGGCTTCGGGCAGGCCGGCCCTGGGCTCTAGGGAGACGGCGGTCGAGTCCCTGCTGGCTGACAGTGAGGGCTGCCGGGCTGCACCCCGGTCCTCCTGACCTCAGGGCAGGACCCTGTCCGCCGTGCTACCCACTGCGCGGGGAAACTGGGAGGCGCTGGGGAAGCCAGGGGGGTCCCGCTCTGTGGGGCGGCCTGCGGTGTGACCGGGGACGGACTTCCCAGCCCCTCCGAGGATTAGGCCACGGTCCTCGGCCCTCGGTCCTCGGCAGGGTGGTCGCTCAGGGTGCTGAGCCCCAGGATCCCTGTAGCCCCCCCCACCGCCACCCCGCCCAGGCCGCCTGTAATTCCGAGGTGCATCGCCAGGTGGCAGCAGAGGCCTTGCGGGCCCCCAGACCGGGCTGGGCCCAGAGGTCACCTTCAGGCTTCCAGCCCCGGGAAGCAGCCGCCGACGCACACCTCTGCAGAGGCCAGGCGCCAGCAGGCCGGGCTGGGCGGCTCCGAGCCTCGGGAGCCCCCACCCTGACCCCAGGCACCGATGTCCAGCAGGGGGGGCACGAAAGGCCGCACAGGGGGCCAGTCGTCTTTGTTTCATTGGCTTGTTCGTGAAATCATTTGAAGAAGGAGCAGCCCCTGGCGGGCAGGGGTGGGGGGGGCAGGGGGCAGAGGGGTCAGCCCTGGGCCGTGGGTCCCCTGAGGTCCTGGCGGGGTCTCCTCCCCTGCAGAATGACGCAGCGTATCAGCCCCCCCATCCCCCCTGCCAGCTCCTGTGGCCACTCCTAGGACGCCTTTCAGGAGGGGATGCGGCCCTGGCCGGCAGCCCAGAACCTGACCCAGGGGAGTGGGTCACAGGGCCCCAGATGTCGCCAGCCAGATGCCGCAGGCAGGGGCTGCCGGGGAGGTGCATGCACTCGGGGAGCACAGCTGGAAGGGCAGAGGGCACACCAGAGTCTGGGAACTAAGGGGTGAGGTCGGGACCTGCTTCCTAAGGGCAGGCGGCCTCTTCTCTGCAGCACAGGTGCTGGCCACCCATGCCCCCGTGGCCTTCGGGTGGGAGTGGGGTGTGGGCGGCGCGGAGGGGAGGATGTGTTGGGGGGTTGCCTAGCTGAAGACTGCGGCTCCCACGGGGCCCCCAGCAGGGCCAGCTCCCCAGCTGCGGGGCGACCGGGCTGGAGGCCTTGCTGCAGGATCTCCTCCAAGGGCTTGGGGTGGTTTGCGGGGGTGGGGGTGGGGGGGGTGGGGGGGTGGGGGGAGGGCGGGGGGGGAGGTGGGCGAGCCCTGCACCCACATGGAGGCTGCTCTCATGAGAACAGAACCCAATAGGAGAGATGCGCGCGCACACGCTCCCATGTGCACACACAAAACACACATGCACGCTCACACACAACATGGGCACACACAGACACACACGTGCTCAATGCACCACACACGCATGCACGTGTGCACGCAAGGCACATCGCCACACGTACAGGCGCACAGGTGCACAACATCCACACACCCAAGCAGCACGCGCACACACACGTACACGTGTTCACGTGCACACAGACCCGCCGGCAGCAGCCGGGGGCAACCTCCAGGCTTTGTTTCCCGCCTCTCATCTCCTCGGCGTCCCTCTGCGTCTGATTTGTACTTGAACTTGAAAGACACAATCGCACAAAGACACTTCCCGCCCGTGTCTCCGCCTTGAGGGAAAGCCTCCCCCCGTGCGTGTGCCGGTCAGCAGACTCTTTCCTATCAAGGAGCTTTTCGGGGGACCCGACAGCCTATGTGCTGCTGGGAGCACCCGATTGCTTTCGGGTGCTGGAGATGGGCAAGAGAGAGGCTGGGCGGCGCTCAAGGGCACCCCAAGGGCACAGGAAGGAGGGGCCGTGAGGAGCAGGGGCGGCTTGTTCTTCCGTGGAGCTGTCAGCCACCCGGAGCCCGGGAGGGAGCGCTGTGCCTTTACCCCCACCGGGAGCGAGAAATCAATAAAAAAATATATAATCTGGCTCCGAAGCGCAGCTTTCCGAAGCCAGCGTGGGCCTCTCCAGAGCCCGGTAAACCTCGAAGGGTGGGCTTGCTGATCCCTAGCTGCTGGGGTGCACGGGGCATCAGCAGGGGGAGGCCAGTCAGACCTGGAGGACCCAGGTGGGTGACGGGTCACCCCTACGTATGTGTGAGAATTCGGAGACCGCACGTGGGCCCCAGTGACCTTCTGATGCTGAGGACAGGGAGTGTGTGTGTGTGTGTGTCCCCCCCCCCCCCCGTCCCTAGAGGCCGGTTTCTTTCTGGTGCTGGGATAGGCAAGCTTTGGGGTTCTCTGCTGGTCTGTGCCAGGTGTGGGCGCCCAGCTCACTCGTGGGGAGGTACAGGGGCTGCTGCTCCTCTGCCTCTGGAGCCATCTGAGGACGTGTGGCCTCTTGGGGTGGGGGTGGGGGCTGGGATGGGAATCCCAGCTGTCTCCTGAGTCCTGTCCTCACTCTCTTACCTGCCCATCCCACGGCCGTGGTGGGGACAGAACCTGTGTCCTGGGACCTGCCGCCGTGGTTGGGGTGGCTGAGTGGCTGGGTAGGTGGGTGGCTGGGTAGGTGGGTGGCTGGGTGACTAGGTGGCTGGGTGGCTGCATAGGTGGGTGGTTGGGTGGCTGGGTAGGTGAGTAGGTGTGTGGCTGGGTGACTGGATGGCTGGGTAGGTGGGTGGTTGGATGGCTGGGTAGGTGGGTAGGTGGGTGGCTGGGTGACTGGGTAGCTGGGTGGCTGCATAGGTGGGTGGTTGGGTGGCTGGGTGGGTGGGTAGGTGGGTGGCTGGGTGACTGGGTGACTGTGTAGGTGGGTGGCTGGGTGACTGGGTGGCTGGGTGGCTGCATAGGTGGCTGGCTGAGTGGCTGGGTAGGTTGGTGGCTGGGTGTCTGGGGTGGCTGGGTAGGTGGGTAGGTGGGTAGGTGGGTGGCTGGGTGGCTGGGTGGCTGAGCTACCATAGGGGAGGATGACACACTGCACAGCTCTGAACAACAGGAAGGTATTTGGAGGCCGGAAGTCAGAGACAGGTGTGGGCAGGTGTGCTCCCCTGAAGACTCCAGCGGGAGACCCTCCTGCTTCCTCCAGCAGCACCCCCACCGCCCGTGCTGCCAGCAACTCCTGGCCGTGCCCGTGTCACCGCAGTCCCAGCCACCAGGGTCACGGGCCTGCCTCCCCGCGTGTGTCTCCCTGTCTCTTCTCCTAGCGACACCACACACCTGGATGATCCGGGATGACGTCCTCTTGACACCTACCTTGGTTCTGTCTGTAAGGACTTTCTCCAAATAAGGTCACGTTTGCAGTTCTGGGGTTTACGTTCCGACCTCTCTCCCGGGGGCCCTTCGAGGCAGGGCTTGCCCACCTCTGGCTCTCCCGGGGCGACCCGCGTTCACGCGCTCAGGCCTGTGTTTCTGTTTTGATGTCTCCATGGCGATCCACGGTCGGCCGCCCACGGATGACCCGATGTCTGGCGTCCATCAGTGATTCACCTCGTAACGGACGCTGACCCGGCCCAGACACCGCTGCCCAAGGGGCTCCAAAGTGTCCTGTTGCTGCGCGGGCGCCGCGGGTCACGGGTTCTGGCCCTTGCCCCCCCCCCCCCCCCCGCCGCTGGCCCTGCCGGGCGCCCTCACTCACCTTTCCCTCCTCTCACTGGCGGATGTGATTTAGGGCAAACAGACGCACTCGTCCCCCTGGAGGCGTCGGAGGCCCGCTGGGTCGGAGGACTTCCGCTTTAGAAAACGGGGAGCCTCCAGTCCTCGCCCAGAGCTGTGCCTTCTCCCAGGCGGGCAGGCGAGCTCCCGGTGCCGGGCGCTGGCGGGGGCAGGAGGGGTGACGCAGCCCTGCGCCCGGCCTCCCCGCACCCTGATGGAGCAGTCCCGAGCCCGGGGGCTGTGGGGTGCCGTTGACACCAGGTGGCTCTCAGGGGCACCTCCCACCCCCAGGGCGGGGGCGGCAGGAGGGGGATGGAGACGCGGGTGTGAGTGGATTGGGGCTCGTGCCCCCGACCCCCGTGGCTGCTTCCTGTGTCCTGTGTCCATGTCCCACCACCTGAGCCAGACCCGGATGGAGGCCGCCCTTGGGGTGGGGACCTGCTTCCCCCTCCCCGTCTGGGGGCTGCTCCCCTGCAGCCCTGAGTGCAGAGCGGTGCCCGGGGGTGGCAGGTGGCCGCGGCAGGGTGCCAGGGGGGGCTGGGTCCGCGCTAGGCCGATTCTCCTGCCGGCGCCCTCCTCACCCATACTGTCCCGAGCCTGAGCTCCGGGATCGGAGCCCCCGCACCCTCCATCCGACAGGCTTTCTGGAACAGCGGTTCTCAAATGAGAACGTGTGTGCAGTTGCGGGGCACCTTCTTGTTGGTGGGTGCAGGTGGGGGTGCGACCTGCCTTCCCAACCAGCTTCCGGGGACGTGACGCTGCCTCAGGGGCACTTGAGCAGCCGGGGTGGCCTCTGTGAAGTGGCCGGTCCCTCCAGCTCTGAAACACCCAGTGCCTCGGGTTTCCCGACCAGCGGTTTGTGTTGGGGGGACGAGGGGGGTGTCCGTGGAGCAGCCTGGGGGTCGGGGAGCTCATGCGTACCCTGTGGGGGCGACTGGACACCCCTGCTCAACGTTGGTGATCCTCTGGCAGAGGGTGGGGTGGGGCAGGGCAGGGAGCGAGGTGCCGAGGATGACGTGGGGGTGTCCCGGGCTGACCAGCTTCTGCTGTGGCCCCAGACGATGCTCTTCACGCCCGGGCCCCAGAAGCAGGTCACTGTCACTTACAGCCCCACCTTACTGACAGGTCTGGAGAGGGCAAGGAACCTTCTAGGCTGCATCCAGCTGGGGGTGCGTGTGTGTCGGGGTGGCGGTGAGCTGAGCCCTTGCTGCCCTGCCAAGCTCCCAGGGCTCCTTCTGAGGGGCCCGGTTTGACGGGCTGGGTCTTTTGTCCTCTGAACGTGGGATGGCCGATGACTCAGTCCTGGTCTTGGAGAGAGATCCCCGAAGCCCCGGGCAGTGGGGGGTGAAGGGGGGAGGTGGCACCCCAAGCTGCCCACTAGGAGGGCCCTGGGGACATCACTCAATGCTTTTGTCCCTGGGGGAGTCCCAGGGACATACAAGGAGCAGCTTCTCGTGGCCCTTGTGACCTGGGAGGGCAGCGGTCACACTACAGCCCTATTTCCTGCCTGGGCTTCCCCTCCCACTCCGCCCCTCCCGGGAGGAGCCCAGGGCTGAGCTTTGTGCCTGGGGGGGGGTGAGGGGACGGGGGTGGGGGGGAGGAAGCAGCCCTCCCCCAGCCCCCAGCCCCCCAGCCCCCCAGCCTTGCCAGCAGCTGTCACGGGGGCTCCCTGTCACCCGGGGGACTGGGGGTGGTTCGAAGCTGGGCCAGTCTGTGCTGTCGGGATGAGTGCTGGGGGGCTGTGGGCAGGGACTGGGGTCCCTGCAGCAAGGTGATGCGGGGAGCGGGAGAGCCAGGGGCCCTGCTTTCAGGGCCGGCGGGTCTGGGCCAAGTCCCAGCTTGGAGCTTTGGGCTTCTCGCCTCAGTGTCCAAATCTGTCATATGGGACGCTGACAGTGACGTCTGGGGCCTCCTTCACCCTGGCCCTGCTGTCGCCTGTCTCCACCCAGCAGCTGGAGCGACTCCCCAGCAGCGCCGCGGGGTCCCTCACCATCCACACAGCTGACACTCGGGCACCTGCGCCACGCTCTCCAGATGCGTCCCCCACAGTCTCGCAGTCAGGACGCAAGCCCAGGGCACGTCCAACAGAGGAGGCCGGACGAGTTTCCGGAACACGGCCAGCACGGTCAGTGTTTGTTCAAGGAACCAGCCGGTCCTGCTCACCGTGAGTGGGCCCAGCATCTTCCGAGGCCCCATCTGATTCCAAGGAGGAAGCAAGCAGGTTCTCAGCCCTACAAGCCACCCGCCCGCCCGCCCGCCCGCCGCCTCCTCCACACACCAGTGGTTCTCGAGGCCAGAGGTGGCCCTACTGCCTCCTGCTCCAAGGCTGAGCCTTCCTGCCCAGCCCGAGCTCCTTGAGGGGCCCTGGGCCCAGGCACGCGGCCCCTCCCGGACTGTGGGATCGACATCCCCGAAGCTGCTTCTGACCCCAGAGAGGAGCCCCAGCTCTCACACGGCTCCAACTGCCGCGCCCTCCTCACCGGCGAGTTGACCTTCCCAGTGACCCTCACTGTTTCTCAAAGCGGATCTGTGCACCAGCAGGGCCGTTCCCGAATCCGGGGCCTGGGCTCCCTCGAAACTGCAGGGTGGGGCCGGAGACTCCGTGCCCACTGGTCTCAGCTCTGTGCCCCGGAAATGGGCACGAAGGCCTCATGTGAGCTGACACTTGATCTTGGATTCCTGCGTTCTTTCTCTCGGGGTTGGCTGACGGTGGTGGCGGGCGTGCAGGGCTCTCCTGCCGCTGGGGGGCCGGCCTGGGTGGAGGCGATGTGTCCTGGGGCCCGTCCTCTGGGGGGAAGGCAGTGCGGCCCCCGGTGGTGCCTGGGCTGGGATGGGAAAGAGCCTGTGCCCATGAGAACCACCGGAGCGGGGGCGCCTGGGTGGCCCAGCGGGTGAGCGTCTGTCTGCCTTTGGCTCAGGGCCTGATCCTGGGGTCCTGGGATCTCGTCCTGCGTTGGGCTCCCCGCATGGAGCCTGCTCCTCCCTCTGCCTGTGCCTCTGCCTCTCTCTGTGTGTCTCTCATGAATAAATAAGTAAAAGCTTAAAAAACAACAACAACCAACACTAGAAGGAACTCCCTCCAGGCCTGGATGGTGGTGAGTGCTTTGCTGCAGGCAGGGTGGGGACCTGCCTCCTCCACGCGCGGGCAGGGGTGCCAGGATCTCTAAGGTTCTACAGCTACTTCCCGCAGCAGGTCTGCAGGACCCCAGGGCGCCCAGGCCGCTGCAGGTGAAGGCAGGCCTGGGGGTGAGGGGTGCCCGGATGGGGCAGGTGCAGACTTGGGGTCCGAGAGGGCCAGGGGGCATCTGGACGTCCGAGCTGTGCTCCTGCCTGGGGCGGGGGCGGGGGGACAGGGGGAGGTGGCAGGACAGGAGAAGGCGCTGAGCCCGCAGAGCAGCAGCAGGTGCTGGGAGCAGCTAGGAGGTAACTCGCGTGAACCCGGAGCTCGGATGCGGGATGTAATGTCCCACGTCTGGGAGAATCCCACTGGGTGGACACATTTCACGGTGCCGGTGGAGGCATGGGGGTGGGAGGTAGCCGAGAGTGACGGGCCGGGGGCCTGGGGTGCAGAGCATTCTCTCTCTGCGCCCAGACCCGCTTTTCCAGCAGCCCCGCAGGGGGGAGGCGTCAGGGTAGGGCGGGCGGGGTGGCCTGGGTGGCGGCGTCAATCACACTCTGTTTACTGATGTCTGTGCCTGGGTCATTGCCAGCGGCAGGCTCTGGACTCTGGAGCCCCACCCCCCAGTGGGGACAGGTCCGGGGGGACAGCCATCTGTCCTGTCACCACGCACTCCGGCACCAGCAGGCCAGGACCCCGCCCCGTCCGGGGTCCCCCACCCCCAGTGCACCCCCTACATGAGCGGATTTCTCGCCTTGGGTCATGACTCCTGCAGGCTGGTCCTGTCCACCTGGGTCCCCCGAGCCGGGGCAAGGTTGCGACCCTGCTTGGAGGAAGCACCCCCCGTGGCGCCCACACAGTGACTCAGGCACATGCCAGTGAATGTCACCTCGATACTGACCCTCCCGGGGAGGTGACCCTGAAACCAGCCCAGCCTGGGCGCCCTTGGCGCTGGCACGTGGTCCACTCTTGTAGCTGCTTCAGAGTCAGGCTCTTCATCTGATACCAAGTCGTGGGGTTGTCGGGGGACCAGATGGATCGATTGCTTTCCCGGGGCCAGAACAGGAGGTGTAGACACCAGGCTGGCCGTCCTGGGCTCACCCGTGCTCTCACCTGCCACCGGGGGTGGAGCGGGGTTAATGTCCACGGCCCTTCCTGTGATTTCTCTCGTCCTAGGACCCCCGTGTCCCTGCCCGTGTTGGTACGGATGACCCACAGCCCAGGAGACAGCATTTCTGAGGTCCTGGAGACTCAGTCCCTGGTTCCTACTCCGTCCTGCGCCCGTCAGCCCCACGCAGACCAGTTGGGCCAGTCCCGGAGACACAGGGATGCACCGTGTATTGAAAACCAGATAGAGGGAGGCTCCCACTTGGGAGAGGCAAAGTCATCCCCACGCAGCCGCCTGTGCCGCGGGTTCCCCAGATCTGCGCCCACCGCGGCTCCACAAAGTTGCCACAGATCCGCCTCTGGATTAACAAAGCCCGGGACCCCTGGGTGGCTCCGCGGTTTAGCGCCTCCTTCGGCCCGGGGTGTGATCCTAGGGTCCTGGGATTGAGTCCCACATGGGGCTCCCTGCATGGAGCCTGCTTCTCTCTGTGTGTGTCTCTCATGAATAAATAAATAAGATCTTAAAAAAAAACAAAACAAGAAAAAAACATAAGCGAGAGCCGCGAACACACCCAGCAGTCTGCAGGGAGAGGCAGGGCCACGGCTTCCCGTCCGCAGAGGTGCTCCCCTTGGGGCCTGGGATCCCGAGTGTGCACCTGCCCACGGACACTTGTGTGTGTCGCCTCTGTGCACTCGTGCACACCTGCCCTGTATGCATGCTTGTGCGCACATGCACACATGTCCCATGGGTAGAAATATGCTCAGGACAGCGACCCAGCCCTGCTTCAGAGCTCGGTGCCAGGACTGGCCGCAGCCTGGTTTTCACATGGAGCGGCCCTGACCTGTGGGTCCCCCCTGAAGCCAAGCCCATGTTTCTGAGTATGCCGTGGGCCTGTGCACGCGAGGCTCCGTGTGCTCAGGGCGTGCAGGGCGTGGTCAGCCGGGGCACGTGCGTGTTGGTCACCTGTGCTCCTCCCACCGGGAACAGTGTGGTCGGCCCAAGGCAGTCTGGTGGACTCGTTCAGGGCTTGACCTGCTGGATCGTGCATCTACGATTTATTTATTGGGCACTTGCTGCGTCCTGGGCTGGCCTGGGCTTGGGGAGGCTGTGCCTCGTCTTCAAGAAATGCTCTGCTGGGGAAAGGAAGGAGGGAGGGGGGATGGGGTAGGTGGGGCACGGACGGGAACGTACAGCAAGCGTCGTGGACACGGATGCCTCAGTGAGGCCTGGGGTGGGGGCGTCCAGGCCTCCGCAGCGTCCGTCTGTGCAGCTCGCAGGATAGACTGGTTTGTGCTGCATGACTCATGAGCTTCCATCCCAGTGGCCTGGCACAACCTTGTCCCTGACCCCGGGGCCGTGGATGGCTGACCTCACAGCGAGGCTTCCTGTTTATGGCTTCATTTTTGCTGCCTCTTCCCGGGAAAGGGTCAGGCTGGTGAATGACAAGGAGGGAAAGTGGCACCTGTTGAGCCCCTGCACAGCCTGGAGTCGTGGGGGGCACTCGGACGTGCTCAGCCCCCAGGGCGCAAGCGGGGAGGGGACGCGGCCTGCACCCATGCCCTCGTCAGGCTGAGCACCGAGCCGGCCGTCCTGGTCTCCCCAGAAGGCATTCTCCCGAAGTATTTACGGGGTTCGCTGTAGTCTGAGCCCACATCAGAGGCCCAGTAAGTGGCAGCTCTGGTTATTGGTAGTTAGAGCCGAGAGCTTGAGTAGGGCCAGCCTGTAAGGTTGCACGGCCGCACTCGGGCCACGGACACGCGTGAATATCCCCGCCTTTCTGTCGGGAGGTTTGGACGGGTGGCAGCTTGGGTTCCGGACTTTTTGTTACGCTCTTCTTCTGCATCATCTTTCTCTGGTGCCGCAACGGATTCCCAGGGACGCTGCTCGTGACAGTCAGCTATTGCCGCGCGACAAGCTAGACAAAGCAAACGCCAAAACAATGGAGTTAGCATGTGGTTGTGCAGGTCGGGAGCTGCGGCTGGACTCAGTTTGGCGGTTCTGCTGGTCTCGGGGGGGCTCCCCCACCCTTCTGGGTCCCTCCGAGTCAGCCCCGTGGTCTCTTCCTCGTGCAGCCGGCAGGGCGTGTTCCCACAGTCCAGGTGAGGACCAAGAAGGGGGAAGCGCTCAGTGGGGCAGTGGGGGGGGGTCTCTTAAGGTCGAGGCTTGGAGCTGGCACGGTCCCTCTGGTGTCTTCTGCGGGCTGCAGGAAGCGGCAGGTGAGCACAGGCTCCAGAGGACGGGAGCAGGGCTCCTGACGGAGGAGCTGCCCGGAGTGTGGGCCCGGGGGGGCACGAGGGCACGGCGGGGGGGGCACATGACACTGGGCTCCGTGTGCCCGCCACGCAGAGCACTGGGCCCTCAGCCCCGCCTCCTTCGGTTTTTGCGGCTGCCCAGGTAGCCTGGCCTTGCTGGACTTCCCCGGCCTCGGGGGCACCGTAACCCAGGGCTTTTTTTTTTTTTTTTTTTTTTTTTGTTTTTGACTCAGTTTGAGAGGAGTCCATCACGGGCCCTCCAGGCACCCACTCCCTTCCCTCCCTCATGCGCTCATTATACTAACAGGAGAGGCTTGTGTTTGGGGGATGCAGGTGGATTTTCCTTTTAATGTAATCAGTAGGGTGGGCCGGGGGGCGCCTGGGGGCTCAGTCGGTTGAACCTCCGACTCTTAATTTCAGCTCAGGTGGTGGTCTCGGGGTCGTGAGATCCAGCCCCGTGTCAGGCTCCCCGCTGAGCGTGGTCTGCTTGGGATCCTCCTTCTCCCTCTGCCCCACCCCTGCTTGCTCGTGCTCTCTCTCTCTCTCTCTCTCTCTCTCTCTCAAAAGAATAGATGAATGGAGTCACCCGTGTGCATTGAGTGCAGCTGGGTGGGGGGTGCTTGCCGTGGCCCCGGGGCCCTGGCGGGCTGGAGTCTGAAGCTCGTCTCTGCTGGGTTCTGTTTATCCGTGCCTGTTGGCCAAGGGCCTCCGGGCGTCTCTACACAGAGGTCTGTGCTCACGGCACTTGGGGACGGTGCAGGGGTGGGGAGAGAGGGCTCGGAACTGGGGAGCATGGTTCCTGATGGGCTCTCCAGCCCCACCCGGTCGGATCGTGCTGAGCTTGACAACCTCCCTCCCATCAAGCAGGCGCCCGGGGGCGCCTCTCCCAGTGGGTTCTTGGGTCAAGGCCTCCTGTCCTGGGCCCTGCCTCATGGCGGGGAGCCCTGGGAGCAGGAAGCTGGGTGGGGAGCATCTGACCCCCCGACGTTGGCTCAGAGCCCCGGGCTGGCCCTGCTGTGGGAGAGCACTGAGAGTTGCCAGGTGGGGCGGATGGCGAGGCGGGTCCTGGGTGCCCGGCTGTTGGGGGGGGGGGCCAGGCGGCTCAGGACGGGCCGCTGGGGAGGGGACGGCATCTCGGGTTCTGGATCTTGCAGCTTCTTTGCTTTAGACATAGGCTATGGGGATGGGGCCCTTGGTCCTGGGGGGTAAGGAGTCTGCAGGAGGGATGTTCTGCTCTGTGGCCTGCACCATGACCCCTGTCACCCCGCACGACCCTGTCCCACGTCTAACCAGCGGGACCCCCTCACCACTGCCGGGACACATGGTGGAGGGCGTGGGGTGGGAGAGGCAGGAGAGCCGAGAGCGGGGCTCTGCTCCTGGACTCCCCGGGCCCGGGGCTCCGTGAGGGCTGGGGCTGCTGGGCCACCGACCCAGGAGCCCTCCCTTGTCCTCCTCTTCAGGATGCAGAAATGGGCTGGAGGGAGCCGGCCTGCTGCGAGGGAGAAGGTGAGCGCATCTGTGCCCCCGGGGGCGGCTCTGGGGGGCTGACTTAGGGGGAGGCTGACAGCACAGGGCGGGGGTGGGCCTCGAGCCAGAGGTTGGAAGTGGCAGGTGAGTCGTGGAGCTCTCACGCACAGCACGGTGATCGCCGTCAACACGGCGTCACAAACTTCGAAGTTGCTAAGAGACTAGATCTTAATTGTTCTCACCACAAAACCGTGACAGTGACGTGCCACGATGGAGGTGTGGGCTGCCGCGCGGTGGTGATCGTACTGCGCCGTACAAGCGTGTCAGATCAACACTCGCACAACCTGAACTTCACGGTGTTATAGGATGAGTGTGCCTCAATTTACAAAAAGTAAGCTGAGCGCATCTGGGATGGGGACGAGGCAGGGTCTCCAGATCAAGCAGTTCCACTGGGACCCTGAGGTTCCGTGGGGTTTCCTCACACAGGGGCCTCTCAGCCCCCCACATTTCCCCAGGAGCGCATTCCGGGCTGCTCCTCTGGGTCCTCCAGGCCACATCCCGGCCTCTTCCCATGCAGCTGGGCAGGGGCAGCACTATGAGCATGAGCTTTGGGGGCACACAGGCCGGGGTCCTGTCACTAGTTCTGCGGCTTCAGCAGGTGGTTGAAGTTCTGTCTTGATTTTCTCTTCTGTCAAATGGGTCTAATAATGTCTACCTTATCATTGTTTTAAAGATTAAAAGAAGAGGGGCACCTGGGTGGCAGAATTGGTAAAGTGTCTGCCTCCGGCTCAGGTCATGATCCTAGGATCCTGGGGTTGAGGCCCATGTTGGGTTCCCTGCTCAGCGGGGAGTCTGCTTCTCCTTCTCCCTTTGCCCCTCCCTGCCTCCACCCCACTGGTGCGCGCTCTCTCTCTCTCAAAAAAATAAAAATCTTCAAAAAATAGATTAAAAGAAGACACTTAGCATATTTGGTACTTGATCCAGAGTAAGTTGTCAATAAATTGTAATGACATCATGACCACTGTCATGATCATCATCATCACTGCCATCACTGCTGTCATTACCATGATCACCATCCTCACCATCACCATCCCCATCATCACCACCATCACCATCCCCATCATCACCATCCTCATCCTCACCATTACCATTTTCACCATCACCACCCCATCCCCATCATCCTCACCATCCCCATCCCCATCATCACCGTCACTGCCATCACCACTGTCATTATGATCATCACCAAAACCAGTACCATCACTGCTGGGTTGTCAGATTACCTGAATACTTCATACTCCCTTGGTGGTCTAGTCCAGGGTGCAAGAAGGAGACTGCAAAAGAGGGGGGAGAACCAAAGACTGCCCTCTACAAAATCTGACCCCAGACTGATCATGCAGTGGGGTGTGGGGTGGGTGGAGATGAGGAAGGAGGAGGTGGTAGTGTGACATGTAGGGTGGATTCTGAATTCCATCACCTAGCAGGGACCCATGGTGGCTTTCTAAATGTTAGGTGACAGCACATTCTGAGCAAGCCCATCAGAATCATGGTTCCCTGAGCTGGAACATGGTGAGTCAGCAGCACCAAGGAGGGCTGGGCTGCTCAGGGGTATTGCAGGCAGGAAAGACTCCTTTATGATGAAGTTCTCTGTTCAGTGTCAGCCTCAGAGCACAGTGAACTGGCTGTGTGTGTATGTATGAGTGTGTGAATGTGTATACGTGTGACTGTGTATCTTGGTGTGTGTATGTATGTGTACACGTGTGAGGGTCTATCTCCCTGTCTCAGGGGTAGGGTCTCGGGTTAAGCCCACAGAGCAAGGGGCAGGGATTACAGTGAAGCGAGGCAGTCAGAGGGATAAGGAGGCTGACCCAGGGGAATGGCCGAGTCAGGGCCGTGGGTCCTCAGTGGAAGGAAGGCTGGTCCAGGAGGCCTATGGGCAGAGCCAGGGGCTGGGCTGTGAGGAATGCCGACCGGAAGACAGAGGGATGGCCTGAGCTTGGGGGGGCAAGGACCCCAGGAGGGTGCAGGAGGGAGCTGGATGACACCTGTGCATCCAGTGCATGGTCCAGTAGCTGACCCTCCCTGTGGCCCAAGCTGCCTGCCTGATGTGAACGTGTGGATGTGTGTGATTGTGCGAGAGCAGGTGTGTGATCAAGTGTGTGCATGTGTCCATGAACATGTGAATGCCTGTGATTGTGTGTGAGAGCAGGTGTGCAATCGTGTGTGTGTCCACGAGCATGTGAATGATCGTGTGTGTGCATGTGATCATGTGTGAGTGCATGTGTCCACAAGCATGTGAATGTGTGTGTGAGGGAGTTTGAGCGTGTGCGTATCTGTGAACGGACCGCAGGAAACAACCCAGGCTCTGGGTCCCTGTGGGGAAATCTCCACGTTCGTGGGTCCCGGGTGGCAAATATGCAACACTGACAGAGGCAGCTGGGCCAGGGGCCATCTGGGAGGCTTTCTCAGGGGGCGCCCGTGGTGGGTCCTTTCCCCGTAGGACACATCTGGGGGTGGGCCGCATGTCGTGGTGGGGCAGCTGGTCCCCCGGTTCTGCGTCAGTGCAGAAGGGCTGGCCTTGTCCCCCTGTGGGCCATCCACATGCAGATTTGCTGGGCGGTGAGGGCTCCTTCAGGGGCCGGCTGGTCTGGCAGGTGGGAAGGGAGTGGCAGGAGGGCGCTGGGACCCCGTGATGAGTGGGCCACCGTGGACAGGCTCTCCTTGCTGCTGGTTGTCGGCGCTGGTGCACGAAGTGTGAGCAGCGCTCGTGGAGGTTAAACATGGGGCAGGCATGAGCAGGGGGTGCTGCAGCCGTGCGGCCAGTTGATTCACAGGTGCCAGCGCTAAGTTTGACTGTGGCGTCCGTCCTTGGGGCTGTGGGTTGAATTCCTAGGTTGTTCTGGTTCTCCTTCGGTGCTGATGTGGGGGGGTCCCCTTGGGCCCTGGTGGGATGTTGGGTAGGCTGCACCTGCTTCCAAGGCCTTGCTGGTGACTGCTCCGGTGTGGAGTCAGGGCGGTGGCCCCAGGGCCCCTGGGATGGCCCAGCGCCTGGGTGCCAGGGCTCTGTGGCCAGCAGTGGCATCCAGGGACTCCCAGCCCCGAGCTCATGGAGGACAGAAGGCACCCCCCTGCACACTCATAGCCCCTCACTGGGTGCCCCGGGCCCGCTAGGTAAAGGTGACGATGGGGACAGCCCTGGTGGGGGGCGTGTTCTTGTGCCTCACGCTTCTGTGTGTGGGTGGGCTTGCTGCACGATTTGTGCCAACCGCAGACAGGCGGAGGCCCTTTAAATGAATTCCTGGGCGCCCCATGGTGGGACCTGGCTGATGGGGCAGGTCGCCTGCTGGAGTTGCACCTGTTCTAAATTGCCATCAGGCGAAATTAGATGGAAAAACATGCAAATGCACTAGGAGCTTTTTGGCAAATTAGCATGCGAACGGGCGGAGGTGAGGACGGCCTGGGAGGGCACGCCTGGCACCGCCTGACTCATCGCTGAGGCGGTCAGACTTAGCGGGCTCCCCACGAGTGCGGTTTCTAAAGGGGGAATTATTTCAGCTACATTTCCTAGATTCCTGAGGTTGCCTAGAAAAGCCAAGAAAAGATGCTCTCCTGCTGTTTCCTCCCCTCACATCGAGTGGCTAAAAGCGAGCGAGCCTTTCCACACTCAACACTCTGTGCAGACCTGGCTTGGGCAGCCCTTGATTGCTCGCAGGGCACGGGATGCCAGTATGTGTTAAGCTGGGGTGGTGGGGGGGTAGGGGTTATTTTGGCTAAACCTGTAGAGGACGGAGCCGTCAAGGCCTTGAGTCCATGGTCATCGTGTTTGGGAAGCAGTCGTCAGGCTCCATTTGCATGTGGAGCCACCCTGGGTGCTGGAACCTGCCCACATTATCCCCATCCTCTGTGACCCCATCCTTCCTCTGATGTCCAGGGCACTCCATCCCCATCACCCACGTGACACTGTGATTGTCCATCCTTATGGTTTTTAGTGTATTTTTCTAAGCTCCACCTCTACCTGGTGGAGGTACTTTGTCTTATGCCTTCCTGTGTTTTGACCTTCCCTTCTCTCCTCTTGGCCTCGAGGTCACCGCACACAGCAGTGCTGGGGGGTGAGCTCGCCCTCGTGTGGTCCAGGGTGATTTCCCAGGGGAGGCACCCTCTGTTCTCTGAATGGCAGAGAGTGACCCACCCATTGTGGGAGACACAGGGACAGGACACCGTGGTGGACCGGTGGTCAGTCTCCCAGTGATGGTGTCACTGTGTGTCTGCCCTCTGACCTCAGAACTCAGCTAATCTCCTTTGACTCATGCTTGTTTCCAGACACAGCGACAGCAACGTTTCCTGAATCCCTGAGGATATGCACACCTGTGGCAGAGGGGCCGCCCAAGCAGGTGCCTTTGGGAAGACAGAGCCATCCGATAGTGACCTCCCCTGGCCTGGCCTGCACCTGTGCGCACCTGCTGCAAGCAGGGCCATGTGAGTTGGCGGTGTTCAGCATCTTGCTGGTGGAGGGGCAGGCTGAACCCAAGAAGCTTTGTAAAAAATTCCCTGGGATGGAATTTGGAGGTGGAAAGATCACATGCAGATTCATGTGGTGGATGGAAACAAGTGACCGGTTCCCATTATTTTCAGCAGGTAAGTAGAGGCTAAAGCAGCAGCAATAGTAACAACACACAGCCCAGACCCTGCTGACATGTCCTTCCTGTCCTCAAGAGCTTGACATTTTTTAGGTTGTCCTCCAGGGTTGCTGCCTGGTTGGAAAGATGCCCTATATCAACTATCAACTCTACAGCCAGCCTAGACCACCGGAAACCTGAGCCCCGGGGGCGAGGCTGGAACCAAGACGTCTCCAATCCTTGATGATGATGATCCACTCACCCTGTGGGTCCCTTGTGGTGCTGGTGTACCCAGGTACCTCGTCTTGTTCTTGGGACGTCTGGGAGCTTTGAGCAGCGTCAACTGGGGATATGTTTTAGGATCTGTGTCTTTGAAGGTTTTGCTTCCTTTACATACAACACATCTTTCCCCGTTCCTCATTTCCTGGGGAACGCGCTAGTCCTTTCCCAGCACTGGGCATTGAGAAGAGAACAACGAGGAGCTGGAAGAAAAGACCTGGCAAGTCTTCTTTGGGTCAGTTCTGAAGCTGTGCTGTTCTGGGCATTGCCCTGGGATTGCATAATCCACCCCAGTGCTGACGAAGTCTCACCTGGCACCACTTCAGGTTAAATAAACTTGGCCCAGGACGTCCAGCTTCCAGAGAAATTTTGTTTCACTAGTCTTCCTGCTGCTGAACTTCAGACAAAATTGAAACAATAATTATTTGAAGGCACTGGGAAGTGACCTGAAGCAGATGAAAAAAACCCTCGAGGTACATGAGCTTTGAGAGGAGTTTGAAAGAAAGCTTTTCTCCTGAGGGCTCCCTCCAGACCTCACAGTGGGATGAGCTCTAACAGAAGGCCACAGTATTGGGCAGAGAGGTCAGAGGCTAGAATTCCACATTGCCAGGATGCCTGGAAATCTAGGAAGAGATCTCCAGAAAAGCCCCATAGGGAGAAACCCCTTAACTTGGGCACAATATCTGCTCCAGTCTTTGGGGGATCCCCGAGGTGTGCATGTGCAGAGCAAGGCACCATAAAGCCTAGGAAGAAACAGCAGCTGGATGGGGGAAGAGCTTGCGGAGAGTCCGGCATCTGGCTGGTGCTGGGAAGACCAGGTTTGGAGTCATGTCTCCCCAGGGCAGAGGACCTTCTAAGTGCTGGAATAAAATGACTTCATTATGCAGCCAGAAGATAGAAAAATACTCTATTTGAACTGCTTGAGAAAACTATTAACCTAGAGCCCTATACCCAGCTAAACTGTCTTTCAAGAATGGTGGCAAAATAAAGACACTTCAGATACACGCAAACCATGAGATTACTAACAAGACTCTCATGGAAAGATTCTACTTGGTGGTTTCAAAAAAGATATAAGATGTTGGTCAGAAGGGATTGAAGTGGACCAGGTTTCTGTGCTACTCAGGAGCAGGGGAGAGGGGGTACATGCTAAAATTTAAAAAAAGGTAACTCAAAATAGATGGAATAAAGGATAGATTTGTAAAAACCTTTTACTAGATTTTTACAAGATTTTTTTTAGATTTTAATTTATTTATTCAGAGAGACACAGAGAGAGGGAGAGGCAGAGACACAGGCAGAGGGAGAAGCAGGCTCCTTGCAGGGAGCCCGATGTGGGACTTGATCCCAGGACCCTGGGATCAGGTCCTGAGCCAAAGGCAGATAGATGCTCAACCGCTGAGCCACCCAGGCACCCCTGATTTAACAAAACTTTTAACCCCAAAATGACACAGCAGAGAGTCAGAGAATAAAGGCACAGATTAAGAGGACAAATAAATCAGAAACATGATAGCTCTGAATTGGCCCAACCCTGCAATCTCATGGGGATCCAGGGCAAAGACCACCCCCCAGTGGGGGGATGAGGTCTCTCAAGCTGTCGCTGATATTGCCCACCAATGGTCCCCTGCAGGGGTACATTTTGGGTGGGGAGTGAGGGTTTTGGAGGCATGTTTTGCCTGCAGAGGGGAGGGTGGGGGGAACTGGATTTGGAGATGGAGACGTGCTCAAGGCGCTCTTGCTGGCACAACTGGGTGATCACCGCCGTGGAAGGCAGACAGAGCTCACATCAGATTCCCTCTAAGCACCCAGGCCTTCAGAGAGATCCCATTGCAGGTTTTCTAGATTCCTCCAGACATTTCCATCCCTGAGGGGAACTGAGGGAAAGGTCCATGCCCTCAGGTGGTACAGAGGGTGCAGGAGAAAAGCAGAGGCTGACACTGAGGTGCTCACAGGGGACCTGCACAAGCAGACAGCAGCATCCCAGGCCACGTGGGCCAAAGGGCTCACCACCCAAGGGCCCAGCCACCCTTGGAGCCACTTTGTGGGGGAGCAAGCCTTTTCCAAGGGCCGGGAGAGCTTCTGTAAATGGGTAGGCCCAGGATTTGGGGATTTGGGCATCAGAGGGCAGACGGTCTTGCAGGCTGGTGACGTCTGGGACACTTGGGTCCAGGAATGTGGGAAGTCATCATTTGGTCTGTCCTGTGTCCTGATGTGGCACTGTGTCCCCAGCACTCCCCATCTCAATATTTACCCCATGGAGAGGTGATTGTGTGGTTTTGGATCTCAGCCCTTGTGCTCTGGTTATGGGTTCAGGGCTGGCACCCTAAGCCAGGACCTGGCGTGTCCCTGCATTAAGCCTGGATCAGGACCAGGTAATCAGTCCAGGCCTGTGAGCTGCAGTGAGAGGTGTCCCGGGCTTCTTCTCGCCCTTGAAGGGCACGTCCAGAGGTGACCTTCTCCTTCCTCTTTAGACATCAGCACCTACAGCCTGGCTCATGGCAGCTGCCTGGTTCTCAGTGCGAGGACAGAGCCCACACACAGAAGAGGGGAGAGCTGGGGGCACCTTGGAGAAATGCCTGGCCTCCTCCTTTGCTCTTGATTTCCCTGGCCCACATGAGCCAGGGGGTTGGCTTCTCTGTGACTTGCAGGTGAACACTTCCCACCAGGTGCTTGGACATGAACGCGTGCGTGCAGTCTATTGCTTGTGGCAGCCTGACCTTAGGTTCTCTGAGGGTTTCCCATTGTGACCTCTAGGAATTGTGATCAAAATAATTAAACTGGACCAGCCAGGTGGCAAGTCCATCACTTGCTTGGCCTCGGGCCCCTTTGTCATAATCCCGGTGGTCCCGCTGCAGGATTCTGCGTGGAGGAGGTGCGGTGAAGGTGGACAGGGGACCGACATATACTGATCCCGAGCGCTGGCGGGGGTCAGGCCGTGAATGGGCCGGGTAGGTGTCAGTGTCGCCACGCTGTGCCCCCAGACACAGGCCCCCAGAGGCTAAGGCCACTGCGCCAGGGCAGCGCTAGGGTTCGGCTCAGAGCTTCAGCAGGTGTTTGGGATGAGGGCAGCCCTCTGTGGCCGTTGGTCGTTAATCAGCCACTCCAGTGCGCAGGTGCTTGGGCTCAGGTAACCAGAGCTGTCCCTGTGAAGACCTGTTGAAATATTCATGCGCTTGGCCTGGGGGTTCTTGGACTGTGGGCCTCCTGTGACGTGCGTGCACCCCTGCCCCGCCAGTGTAACGGCTGCAGTCCTGTGTGCATGTACCCCGCCGCTTTACTTCTGGGGGTAGTCCTTTGACCCATCATCCTGCAGCTCCAGCTCCCGCTCCACCCCCAGACCGTCCCCAGGCTGGGGGTCCCGCTCTCTGGGTCCTTTGAGGCGCTCTAGGCTGCTGCGTGAGGATTGAGTTCCATGGAGAGTGTTGAGCGTGGGGCCAGCTTCTCGGTGCTTCCATGCAATCGCGGCCTACGTGGAAGGTCCTCCCCGGCCCGGAGCTTGCCTGGAGCTGCTGGTCTGGCTGTCGCGCGGGGCCCCAGAGTCTGAGCAGCCTGGCGGGTGTGGTCTGCACGGGCAAAATGCAGGTTTTCTAAGGCAGATCCGTTTGGTCTGCCTCCCCCCACGGCACGGGTGGCCGTGCACTCACTGGGCACCTCCTGGGAAGGGACAGGGCTCAGCCCTGGGCAGGAGTCGGAGGTGGGACTTCTGTCCCAGTGGGGACTGGACACGCTGTAGACCTTGGTGTCTTTGCCTGTGACACGGGGACTACGGTGCGTTCAGAGGAAACATAACTGAGAGTACGAACTTGTTTTCAGGAAAACTACAAACACTCAAGCTTGTGCACAGACCCAGACCCAGACACAGAACAAGTGCTTGCACACATGCACACTCACATGCAAACACAACATGCACACATCCATGTGCACAACGCTCACACGCACACTCAGACAAGCTTGTGCACATACACAGACCCAGACACACAACAGGTGCTCACACACAAGCAAAGACAACATGCACACACCCATGTGCACACACACTCATACACACACACTCCAGGGGACTTGGGCTCCCAGCTTGAAAACCCTGAGGAAGACCATATTTTTCAGTTGGGGTCACATGCTACTTGCAGGTCATGAAAGTAATGAGGTGAGTCGGCACCGGCATCTTTTGAAAAGAAATAGAATAGAGTGGCTGCAAGTGGCACGTACGTGACCCCGGCCAGTGTTAGCAGAGGCCGCACACGCTCACATGGTGCACGCTGGATTGCTGTGTAAAATGCGTTTCTCCCTGGGTCGTGGTCTCAGAGTTCAGCAAACACGAGCCAGGCCATCTGATTCTCGAGTCCCCGGGAGGCCGGGCCCGCAGGGAAGAGCATGTGGCTTGTAGGGCTGGGCCATGAGCCATCGGGGGCTCTCCTGGGGCCTGGGGCGGGGAACCCCACTCGCAGAAAAGTGACTTTCATTCCCTGGTGTGTAAGGCACAGGCTGTCCTGCTCCCTTTCATCTAATTTTTTTCAATGAGGCGACTTTTGTGGGCTACCTGTGTCTCCCCTGTCCCCGCTCTGCTGACACGTTGGCCAGAGGGGCCCTCCCAGCCTCTCTGGTGACCATGCTAATTAGCACAGGTGCCTCCTTAGCTGTGGGTCAGGACTCCCCCTCGTTTCTTCACCCCCAGGACTGCAGGGACCCCACATCTCCCTGAGGGCGCACGTGCCAACCACCCTCCGCCGGCCCACGGTGGTTCTTCCCTTCTGCCAAAAACTGGAACAAAATCCAGCTGTGTTTCTTGAGCTCTTCTGGGACTCAGAAAAGAAAAATGTAATGATTCCATTATTTCTTTCCCTGGACTTTCTGGCCTCATTTTGTTCTGATAGATTTGTATACATCTGCGCTAAAACCACAGTGTGTTATTCTATATCTCCAGTGTTCTGAGCAAACTTGCCCTTCTACTATTTTTCCAAATATTTTTGTGATTTATTTATTTTAAAGATTTTAAAAAATTCATCCATGAGAAACAGAGAGAGAGGCAGAGACACAGGCAGAGGGAGAAGCAGGCTCCATGCAGGGAGCCCAACGTGGGACTCGATGCTGGGTCCCCAGGATCACACCCTGGGCCGAAGGCAGCACTAAAATGCTGAACCACCCAGGCTGCCCCATTTTTGTGATTTAAAACAATTTTATTATTATTATTGTTTTTAAAGATCTCGTTTATTTGAGAGAGAGAGAATGAGAGAGAGACAGCACGAGTGGGGGAGAGGCAGAGGCAGAGGAGAAGCAGATGAGCAAGGAGCTGAGCAGGGAGTCCAATGTGGGACTCAAGCCAGGGCCCCGGGATCATGACCTGAGCCGCAGGCAGGCGCTTCACCGACGGAGCCACCCGGGTGCCTCACAACGATTTTATATTTTTTTATTTTATTTTATTTTATTTTTTTTTTCAATTTTTATTTATTTATGATAGTCACAGAGAGAGAGTGAGAGAGAGACACAGAGACACAGGCCGAGGGAGAAGCAGGCTCCATGCACCAGGAGCCTGATGTGGGATTCGATCCCGGGTCTCCAGGATCGCGCCCTGGGCCAAAGGCAGGTGCCAAACCGCTGCGCCACCCAGGGATCCCCGATTTTATATTTTTATTGTGAGCTACGCGGGACGTGTAGAGGAATATACTCGCATGTACATTTTGAAGACTGTAGCCTCTTCCAGACTAAGAAGCAGAACGTGGCCAGAACTGTAGAAGCTGCCTGTGCATCCTCTGGGGTCATGTGTCATCCCCCTCCTGCGTCCTTGCTGCGTGTCCCGTGTCAGGCATGGTTCTGGGTGTCGGGGACCCGCAGTGAACAGCACATCACCCCGAGGCCCTGATGCTGCTCCTGCAGGAGGACGTGTATGACGCTCCCCGCCTCGCTCGGCCGGAGTGCCCGCTGACGGGCGTGCAGCCCTAGACCTCATGGTGCAGGGGTGCTGCCCGGCAAACATCCCGCCAACCAGACACCGTGTGCGCCTTGAGGGCCTGGCTTCCCTGGTCCACCTGGTCTGTCCTCGTCGGCCTGCGTGGCTGTTGCCCGCTACCATGCGTGCCTGTGCGGTGTTGCGGGGTGTGACCCGTGAGCCAGTCCCCCCATTCTGCAACTGGGGGCCATCTGAGTGGTTTCTGACTCGTGGCTCTTATAGCAAATGCTGCTGTGAGCGCGACCTTCGGTGTCCCCGGAGCCACCAGGGATGGAGTCGCTGTGGTGGGCAGCGGGCCCTGCTCAGCTGCGCTGGGCGCTGCGGCTCCAGCTGTGGTCCTGCCCGGGGGCGCCGGGGCCGGAGAGCTGCCCGCTGGTCGGGGTATCCCCTGCTGTTGGCGAGGCGATGCCTGTCTCCTGCGCTCAGCATCCTGCGGTCGTTGTCTCTGATCGTAGCTGCGTCCTTCGCGTCCCGCGTTCTCTCTGGCTTCCTGCGTTCTTCACTTGGCGGTTCTGAACGGGGGCAGCTTTGGCCCCCGGGGACACTTGGCAGAGCAGCCCTGATGGCCCCAGCCCCCTCGGGCTCCCAGAGCTGCAGCCGTTCTTGTGAGTGCTCACGCGCCCAGATGTCGTCCCCAAGCCGGGCCCCCGCCAGCCCTTCCCCGGGGCATCCAGGCCGTGGCTGAGGCCCCGGGTCACCGCTGGTCTGCTTCTGCGACCGCAGGGGAGGGGCTGGGGTCACTGGCGCATTCCCCTTTCTCAGACCAACTCAGCCTGCACAGGTGGGAGAGAGGCAGCCTCTGCCAGGCGACCTGTCATCCTGTCCCTCATCCCTCAGGTGCCTCTGCTGGGGCACAAAGGAGTGTCCCCCACTGCCACCCGCCGTGCCCATCCCCCAGAGGAGGGCTGGCAGCTTCCTAGGCCAGAGTCCTGGTTGGCCTCCTGGAAGGCCTGCACCCTGTTATCTACCCATGGATTGGGGACTGCCGCCAAGGTCATGCGGGGGGCCCGTGGACGCCAGTACAGTACCCCGGAGAGCACGATCCTGCTCGGGCCCCATGGAGGGGCGGCGTGGCTCTGACCGGAGATGCCGAGAAGGGGCGCCGAGGGCTGCAGTCCAGACCCACTCCTGTCCCCCAGACTGTCTTTGAAATGAGATGTGGGAGCTCACCACCGTGGGCGTGTTCTTGGAGGCGTGGATTTCCCGATGTCATTTTGCTGACAGTAGTGTTTACCTCATAGCGATCCATGAGGGATGAGGGACAGGGAAGTGGCCGGAACATCTGTGTCAGGTCCAAGGATGCATAAGGGGTGGAGTCGATAGGAAGGAGCTGGGAAAGGAAGGTGGGAGATCATAGGGACTCCCCCCAGCCGGTTGGGGGGCTTCTGGCGCTTGGGGGCAGGTGGCCTGTCCTCTGGTATGGGAAGCACCTGGGGCCCCTACTTCCTGGGCCACCCCGTAGCTGCAAGCATCAAAGGGAAGCTGGCAGGGGCACGGGGGGAACAGTGCATTTGTAAAATAGCAGCAGCAGCGTAAAGGTTTTCTTTTACACCTTTGAATCATTAGCCATAAATTTTCTCCCAACAGCAATTAGTTTTTATGTTAGTGCAAGAAGTGTTAATTTTTGCACCGTATAAAACTGCCACCCAATTAAGTTTTGTGCAAAAGAGTAACAGCAGACAGCAGGACTGAGCGCTCACCCTCTCTTTTTGGAATGACCCCTGCCTCGGGCTTTCTAGAACCTTCCCGGCAGCCGTCCTGCAGGGCCCCGGGCCCCAGGGAGCCCAGGCATCTCTCCTCCCACCCACAGCTCACAGTCTCCCGAGAACCACCCCTGGGTCTGGGAGCTCACAGCTGCCGAGCCCAGCTGTGGCCCTGACACCATCTGCACCTTCTTGCACAGGCCAAGGTCACCCCTCGCTTGGGGCTTCCCTGGGAACAGAGGTGAGGGTGAGTGCGGGAAGCAGCCCCTTGTCCGGAGGGCGATGGCGGGGACCCTCCCTCCGTCCCCATCCTCGCGGTCTCGGTCTGCTCAGGCTCTCATCACGAGCACCACACGGGGCAGCCTGGGCAGTGTTTCTGTGGGTTCTGGAGGCGGGAAGTCTGAGATCAAGGTGCCCACTGACTCGGGGTCTGGGGGGGACCCGCCTCCTGGCTCGCTGTGTCCTCACCGTGTCCTCGTCTCTCCCTCTTCTCCTAAGGCCCCATTAGCCTTTGTCACCCCTCACAGGCCCCCTCTGCCCTTCACTGCGGCGCCCCTCCCAGGTGGGGCAGGGTACCTGGCGGCCGGGCCCCTGGGAGACAGCTGTGGGTCCGTGCAGTCAAGCCTCGCTCCAGCCCTCCTGCCTGAAGGACCCCGGGGTGACGCGCAGGGGGGTGGGCATGGTCTCTGAAGTGGGGGCTCAAGCACTCTGCAAAATCGCAGAGCCTGGGGGCATCACGGGGGCGGCCACAGGCTGGAGTCCGGGCTTCAGGGGGAGGAGCTGGTGGGGCGGGGGCCCCATATTGCTCCACATCCCCCGAGGCAGGAGACCCGGGGAGAGCAGAAGCCCTATGCGTGTGTCTGGTAGGAAGCACCCGCGGACTATGGTGAGACTCTATCGGAAGGGCGGGCAAAGGGCAGGTGCCGGCAAGCACCTGCGAGGCCAGGCTTCTCTGTTGTGAGGAAGCGTACACGGAGTTAGAACCAGGCTGGGAACGGGGGAAGGGGGGTGACGCACAGTGGAGAGGGCGCCTGCCCCGAGGCCAGCTGGTTTGGGGCTCCTGCTGAGGGGAGGGGCTAGGAGCTCAGCCGAGTTTGGTTAAGGGCAATTTTGATCCTGTTGACCAGTGGGGACCGTGGGTCAGCTGATCCGTTATGAGGCAAAGAATGGGAATTTGGGGGACTCCGGGGGGTCTGTGTCTGGCCTCGTCCTAAGTCCTAAGTGAGCAGGGGGGCCTTGGTGAGTCTCATCCGAATCATCCCGGGGTAGGGGGTTCCTCACTGTGAGCCACTTCCGGAGCACAGGGTGTGGGGGGTTTGCTTTACCAGGGCTGTTTCCCAGGGTCCTGGGGCTGGAATCAAGCTGGAGATTGTCCGAGGGCTCTGTCTCCCTGGCACTGAGTCTGGCCTGGAGGGTAGGTGACTGTTGAGGTCACACACAAGCCCGAGGCAGAGCTGGTGCAGGAACCCAGGGCGCCCGGCCCCCCACTCCGGTCTCTCTGCAAGGTTGGCTCAGGAATGTTGCCAGTGGGGGTGCGGAGTGGATTCCCCCTGAGTTGTGGGTCAGCTGCCACGTGGGGGGCCCTCTGTGAGGGGTGGGGACCCAGCCACACTAAAGGGGGCGCTGCCTCTCAGCTCCAGGTGACTGCTGTCTGGGGGCGCGAGCTCACAGGCTCGTGGCATCTTCTGGTTTCTCAAGGGGAATGAGACATCGGGATTTATTAGTTTACATTTTTAAATCACTGTACAAACGAAACAGAAAGTGTCTGGGATTTGGATACAGCCGCTGGCCACTGGTCTGAGATTTCTGCCAGAGTCTTCCCGGCCCTGCACCCGCCAGACCAGGCCAGTATGGTCGGTCTCGGCATCCCTGCGAGCGATGGTGATCATTTTGTTTTGCCTTAGAGATCTCCGGGTGCAAATGAGCTCGGGACATGGGGGCTTATTATAAAGACAGCACAGAAGCATACAGGTGGCAAAGCCTCCGGAGTCCGCGGTGGGAGCTGTGACAGCGAGACATCTCAGGGCGAGGGCAGCGCTGGGGCACCCCCAGGGGCCTCCGCGGGAAGACCGTGCAAGTTAGGGAGGCCGGCGTCATCTCGTGGGCCTGCCCTGTCCCCGTGTGTCACCCACCCACAAACGGTTCTCGTTTTCTTGTCTTACAGCTGTCGTGTGCAACCTCAGGAGGTCCCTGAGGTCCCCTCTCATGTCCCTGTCCCTGCAGGGCCCCAGAGTTGCCTCATGCTTCATCCCTTTAAGTGCTTCTTTTTTTTTTTTTTTTTAATTTTTATTTATTTATGATAGTCACATACAGAGAGAGAGAGAGAGAGAGGCAGAGACACAGGCAGAGGGAGAGGCAGGCTCCATGCACCGGGAGCCCGACGTGGGATTCGATCCCGGGTCTCCAGGATCGCGCCCTGGGCCAAAGGCAGGCGCCAAACCGCTGCGCCACCCAGGGATCCCCCTTTAAGTGCTTCTTGAGTCTCTCACTACCTAGTGTCTTGTTCGTGTGGTGCTTATTAGTTCATGGTTCTTGAAAGCAAAGGAATCTTCCTGGTGGGCCGCCCCCCAGGTCACTGGCAAGCATGTGGACTTGTTGCTCTGGTCAGGCGTCCCCTCGGATCTGGTCAGCTCAACTGCAGGAGAAGGGCCTGGCTCACGGGGTGCAGGACACGGGATCCCGAGGCCTGCCCACCCGGCAGTTCTGTGGGCCAGGCCGAGGCTGCAGGTGACCCTCCAACCCAGTCCTCTGGACAGCTAACCCAACTTTCCTGCACGTTGGTTTTCCGAGAAGCTATGGACTCAGAGGAAAATCTTTCACCTGGAAATAGGAAGCCCCGTGGGCCAATGCTGGGGACGATGGTCCGAGGTCCCTGTACTCAAGCACGAGGCTCATCTGGGAGTATCATCAGCTGGAAATCCCAGCTCACCCCACTTTGAGTACAGCCCTGTGTTGGCAAATCATGCATTTGACTTTTTGGATGTTTGGAAGCAAGAGACATACGTTCACGCCAAGATCAACACCACAGCTGTGGAACTAGCGGGGGCCCGACTGGCACCCCTCGCTCCAGCTGCCCTGGACTCCACGTGGCCGCTGCTCCTGGGGGACCACGCCCTGGTGTGCCTCCCTCGTCCCCAGTCTCGGGGACTCCCACTTAATCCAATCAGCCTTCCCGGGGTCAGGCGCTGGCGGGTGCTTAGAACACATCTGTTGTGGTCTCTTAAATGGTCTGTTTGAATCTTCTCAAGCTCATTTTCTGAGGAGTCTCAAGGAAGGGAAATGGTTTCAAAGCACCAGAAACCATTTGCAGGCTTTCTGCAGCTGGTGACGGAGTAATCAGCGTAGAAGCTGTGCTAGCTCTTTTCTTTTTCGCCAAGAAGGACCTAGAAAGCTGGACAAAATATATGGAGCAGGTGCATTTGGACATTGGGACAAGAGCCAGCGCAGAAGAACGGGAACAGATGAAGTGAGTCGTCTGATCAGCTCGGTTTCCCTCCTGGAGGTGGTGTCCCTGCTCCGGCGGGGAGGGCATTGCCTGGGGGCCTGCAGGACTGAGGAGGCAGGGGCTGGGCTGTGTGCGTGGGAGATGCCCGGAGGCGGGCAGGGGATGGTGAGCTGGGGCCTGACAGCTGCTGGAACCCAGGCCGGGCGAGGAGACGGGCAGCAGAGCTCCGGAGCCCGGGGCCGTCGATGCGGACGGGGGCTCATGCCTGCGCAGGGGGGGTAAGTGAGCTCTGGAGGGAAGCCTACTTAGATGCGTCTCAGGACATAATCACGGACCTCAGACACTAAAGTCAAGAACGCCTCCCTGGATACAAATGTAACCAGTTCCCTTGTAGTTATAGGAAACATTGTTCCCGGAGGTCTTTAACGTTTTGCTCAAGGGTTTGATGTCTAGACAACTACAGACGCGTGTCACCAACCTCTCGCTCACCTGGAGTGAATAAGGCCGGAAACTACTGCAGCTTTACTTCCTTCAATATCAGATGCGTGTAGCAACGAGACCGCACGCTGGTTTTTCCTGGGGAGGACTCTTTCTAAAATATATTTTATTATTTCTACCTGCCTTGAATCTTTGAGATCTGATCTTTTCTGGAATGCTCTTCACGGGCCACTGTTGTTTTTGTCTGCTTCCCCCTTAAATTCTGGTCCGTGCTTGCCTTTCCCTCCTCCTGGGACTCACCCTGGGCCATGCTGCCAGTCGGAGCACCTGGCCTGCTCACAAGCACGGACATCTGGTCGGAGTCTGGCCCGTCACGGCACTCCATGCCCGCAGCCACAGAGGGTGATCCAGGGATGGGGTTCTGAGTCCTTCCTTTACTCTGTGGGCCACACACACACACAAAATCACTATCCAGACATGTGTTTTCTGGAGGTGTTTACCTTCTGCAGTCTCGATGGCTCCAGGCTTCACACTGGTGGCGAGGGGAGAGGGGAGAGCTACAGATGGCCGCATTTGGTCAGGGTTCTGCAGAGAAACAGAACCAATAGGACGTATATATGAGGAGATTTATCACAGGATGGGCTCAGCAACAAGTCCCACGATCTACCACCTGCATGCTAAAGAGCCAGGAAAGCCGTTGGTGTGATTCAGTCCGAATCCGAAAGCCTGAGAACCAGGCGCTCTGGTGTCCAAGGGCAGGAGAAAGTGGATGTCTGAGCTCAAGCGGAGAGCGTGGGGTGGTCCTTCCTCCACCTTTTTGTTTTACTTGGGCCCTCGACAAATTGGGTGACTCCCACCTGCACTGGTGAAGGCAATCCTTACTCAGTCTGCAGACTCAAATGCTAATTTCTTCTGGAAACACCCCCACAGACACACCCAGAAATAACGTTTTACCAGGTGTCTGGGCCTCCTGGTTAAGTTAACACATGGAAGGTTAAGTTAACCTTCCCGTACACTGTATAAGCTCCCACTTAATCCCCATTGCCAGGCTCCACTCCTGACCTCTGGACCTGATGTTCCTAGCTCCAGAGACTTGATGCTTTAGTCTTTCAGAAAATAAAACTCCAGATGTTTGTGGGGAAATGTCTGCTACGGGGCCTACAGGGAGACTCCCACACTTTATTTTTTATTTAACAACTTTAAAAAAAATTCATAAAAGACAGGGAGAGAGACAGAGACACAGGCAGAGGAAGAAGCAGGCTTCCTGATGGGGGGCCCAATCCCAGGACCCTGGGGATCACATCCTGAGCCGACGGCAGACACTTAACCACTGAGCTACCCAGGTGTCCTGACTTTCACACTTTTAACCAAATCCCCAGTTTTATCTCTCCTCCTCACCCCAGCCATGCTTTGGTACGTCGAGTCCCTGAGCCGTTCTGGGGTACATCTGAAGTACATTCCGAAGTAGTTCATTTGCTGAGTGTCTGTGAACGGCAAATGTACCTTGTCTTTGTTTTCCTGAAATTACTTTAGCTTTGCTCTGAAGGATAGTTCAGCTGGGTATAAAAAAAAATCCCGACTTGACAGTAATTCTTCTTCAGGGCATGGTGGCGATCGCTTCAACAGGTTTTGGTATATCTTATTCTTGATGAGAAGTTCGTTGGAAACTTAGCTGTTTCTCCTTCGTAAGAAACCTGTGTTTCTTCCCCGAAGCTTTTAAGACTTTTGTTTGTTTTTATTTATCCTCTCAGGCACTTGGTGTGCCCTGTTTGTCTGAGTGTTCATGGATTCAATTCTGAAGATTCTGAGCCACTTCCTCATTGTTAACCTCAGAATCCCAGGGCCTAAGTGTAATTTCCTGTTTTCTACTATTGGAATTCCCAGTACGTATGCGCCAACTTTTCTTTATCTGGTGTCCATGTCTCTCAACTTTTTTCTTATATTTCCCTTCTTTTGACATCTCTGAATTATTTTCTTGATATCTCGGTGTTATCTTCTTGGTCAGTGCTACATTGCTGATTTCCAATTCACAAACTGTTTCTTCTAGGTAGCATTTATTCTACTCCCTGAGGTTTTAAAAAAAAATTCAAGGCCATATTTTTCATTTCTCATATGTTTTTGAAAGATTTTATTTATTTATTTATTTGACACAGAGAGAGAGTATACGAGCACACAAGCTGCAGGCAGAGGGAGGGGTAGAAGCAGGCTTCGCACTGAGCAGGGAGTCTGATGCAGGACTTGATCCCAGGACCCTGAGATCATGACCTGAGCAGAAGGCAGACACTTAACTGACTGAGCCACCTAGGTGCCCCTCATTTGTAGCATTTTAAATTGGTTCTTCCCTATATTCTTCTATTTTGTGTTGATTGTCTTCTTGGTTAGTTTACCGATGTCTGATGGTTTTAAACAAATATACTTTGTAATGTCTTCTTTGATTGCTTTATTATTTCAACTTCTCCCATTTGTTGTTAAATTCATTGGCTGGGTTTCATGGCATTAGTTTCTCTAATGTGTTTTCAGTTTACTTTCTAAAGTCATCTTGAGTTGATGTTTTCTGTTTTATTTTGTTCCCTTAACCCCTGTAGCTGCCTCCTTTGGGTTCACAATTCAGAACTAGGTCATACTTCAGCAGACTGGGATTGCCTCCCCTGTGGGGGATTGCACAAGGCTGATGTGGTCGAGGTTCTTGTTGCGTTGCTATCTGTCCCTTGCAGGTAAGAGCTCCTTTTCAGCCCTTGTTGACAGGGTGAGAAGCTCTCTGCCAGACCTGCGCGTGCCTCTGCAGGCTCCCTGGTCCATGTAGCAACTGGCTCAGCCTGTCTCACTGCCGAGGCTTCAACACCCAGTGCCCTGGCTGGGGAAGGGGTGTCTCTTGGCTTCTCTGCCTTCTCTAGTCATGAGTATGGGGCTTCAATTTCCGATTCTTGTTGGGAGTTCCTGTTCCCTTTGGAGATCCCCAAATGCTTGTCCTGCTTTAGGGCTCAGCTGTGCCCTTTTAAACATACACACCTCAGCGCTGACAGGAGTCAGGGTGGGGTGGCCCTGCATGAGCTAGCGGACAGGTCCCTGATGTCATGCCTCACACCCCACTCCAGCTTGTCTGTGCTCGGTCCCTATAGCTCTGCTGCTTTCATGTAGCCTCTGCTTCTCCCTCTGTCTGCCTCCAGGCTGGTCCCCGCACGTCCACTCTTCACATTGTCAAGAGGTCCTGCCCTTGTTTGGAAGCTCAGAAGCATGGCAAGGCTCGGTGGTCCTCAAGACAAAGCCCTGACCCTTTAGCAGGCTTAGCACCCCCCTGTTCTGGGGCAGCTGCTCTCGCTCTCCCCCCCCCCATGCTCCCCTACTCTTCCTGTCCTCATGTGTGAGATTAGATGGTCTGGCTTGTGTGGCCAGCCCTGTCCTGGTGCTTGTGCAGCACGTCTCCCACCCTGGGCCATGAGGCAGGGACGGATGTGCCCCATTCCCCTGTGAGCACTCCGGGGCCAGGTGTTCCTTCTCTTGGCTCTGGGGCTGGGTGTGGGGAGGTGCTCAGTAGTGTTTATTCAATTAACGGAAGGAGGCTTAGTGATTTGGCCAGCTCTGCCATCACGCACATGTGGTTTCTCAGCCCCACCACTAAGTTAATCTGCCTCTGGCAGGGGCAGGGGTGGGAACGGGCCATGGATCAAAGTCTTAACCCGGCACCTGCCACCAGCCAAGGGAAAAAACAGCTCTTCCCTGAAAGGGGAAAAAAAGATCAAAGGCACCAAATGTATTGACGGAAAAGCCATCTCTGTGAGAAGGCAGAGGCAGTGGGTTCTTAGCAGTTATCATAAGAAGAAAACGAAAGTCAATACCCACCCGGAGAAAGTCAAATCTTGCGCAGCCTCTAGTGGCTTCCCAATCAATGCAAACCTCTTCCCCGTTAATATTTTTCCCAGTTAAGAGCTTTCACTCCTCGGATCCTTATTCACAGATCCATTTGTCCGGGCCTGCCGCGTGCCCTGTTGTTCATAAAATATATGTGCATGCGGAAGGAGGAAAGCCCGGTGTTCATTCAGCATACCCTGGGGTCCCTGAATTACAAGAAAAACAATTTCCCCTACAAAACGAGGATATTACACTACAGGGTGATGCCAATTGCTCCCAAAAGAACTTCTAATGGGGGTGGGGGGCGTCTTTCCTTGCTCAGCTGAAATCTCACCACCGACACATGGAAGGCATGTGGTCAAACTGTCGGTGAGCGAGTGGACAGCTGCCTGACGAAGGCCACACATTGGCCCCCGTGGGGTCTCACACCAGCTGCTCTGTGTTCCCCGGTGTGAGTCCGGCCAGGGTGAGTGCATGTTAGAGGTCTCACCCAGCATGCTCCTCTGCTGGGGTCCGGGGGCTCCCCAGGGCAGACAGGGTTGGCTGAGGTGGACTGTGCATAAGCACCCAGCTGACCGGCATCCACAGCCACACCAAAGCTTTTGCCTGCCAGGCTCTGCTGTCCCGCTGCCCCTGGGGACCCCCTCCCAGGGTGCTGGAGCACACAGTCACATTGGGGCTGCTTTCCGGGTGCATCCCCTCACACTCGCTGATGGGCTTGCCGTGCACAGGTGTTTGCATCTGTCCCCAGGAGGGAGCTTGCTGGGAGTGTCCTTTGCCCCCATTCTGTGTCACGCCCACAGGGGTGCGGTGGGCAGGGAGCAGCTCACAAGCCTTCTGAGGGCCTGTGGTGGAAAACAGCACCCAGCACCCCCGTCAAGGGGAATCGAGGTGGAGGGAACCTGTGCAGCAGCACCACGGTGGGGTGGGCGCGGTCTCTGGGGAAAAGGAGACCTGCTGGTTTACAAGATTCAGGGAAAGACAGTTCAGGTCAATGAGGGGGGAGGGGAGGAAATAAGGTGCCCACTGTGGAAAGCTGGCCGTGTTTCTCTTTTCCTGCCCCTTGTACAATTGCCCGAGCTCCCCACCAGCCCCCACGCCCTCGTTTCTGCAGTGTCACCCCCAAGTGGGGAGAGCGTTTCCTGCCACGCCAGCTGTTGGGACGACTGAGCGAAGACCCAGCACCCAGCTCCGGGACGGGGTGAGCCCACCGTGCTGATCACCCTGCTGTGGCCTGCGGCAGTGGCCACCTACTGCTCCCCGACGGCTCTGCTGCCCCCCGTTGGAGCCGCGGTCAGGAAGGTGGGGTTGGCAGGGATGCTAGGTGGGCAGCGATCCCCGTCCCCAGAACCCACTATACAGCTCCTTCAGCCAACTGCTCCCGGCTCCTGCTGACCAGACTGATTCCTTGGTCTTCGTAGGTGAGGAAGGCACCTCCCTGGACCTCTAGGACTGGGGTTCCCTTGGTGGACTTTGGAAGATTCAGGAAGCCTTGCCCTGTGTGTGTTACTTGTCAGGGCCCCATTCGTTTCCCTGCAGACATGGCCAGTAAATCTGCTTAGAGGGGACAGGCTCATGGGCTTAGTTTGGGGGGGCCACTGGGGGCTGCTCAGAGTAGGTTCTGGGGACAAACAATGAGACGTCCTGCAAGGTGGGCGCCCGGCTGGTCTCCTGGAGACCCAGCTGCAGCCCTGGACTCCTGCCTCCTCCTGGGGTGCTCAGATTTGCTTCTTGGGGGCCGCCAGGACCAGCCTGCCCCCTCCCCATTTCCGGCATCCAAGGCTCCTGAGGCCCTGGCTGCCTGCGACAGGAAGCCTCGTGATGGGAGGACATCCTAGGGCAGGCGTCCCTGCTGCGAGGCCTCCCTGGCCATTTGCAGACGATCCCATTTGCTGCAGCAGAGGGCCATGTGGGGGCTGTGGCCAGGACGGTGACGCTGAGTGCGGGGACCCCGTGGAGGAGGTTTCTCGGAGGGGAGGGGCCTCTCAGAGATCCATGGTGAGGTTTGCTCAGCTATAGTTTCTTTTTTCTCTTTTTAAAGATTTATTTATTTATTCATGAAAGACACAGAGAAAGGCAGAGACACAGGCAGAGGGTGAAGCAGGCTCCCTGAGGAGAGCCCGATGTGGGACTCGATCTTGGGACCCCGGGGTCACGCCCTGGGCCAAAGGCTGAGCCACCTGGGCGTCCCTCAGCTACAGTTTCTACTTCATCTTGTGAGTGAAAGAAAACCACGGGTTCCCACAAGGTGCCAGGTGAGGGTCGCTGAGGGCTTTGCAGGGATGGCCCCAGGTTTCCTTGCGGGGGCTGCTGGTTAGGTGCCTTCGGGGGACCCCCTCTCCCAGGCGGCTGGCCTGTGGTGACATGTCTGTGGGGAGCGGGGTCTGCAGAGGGCTTGGGTGTGCAGGTTCCCGGAGGACCCCCACCAGCCACCTCGAGCTGTGCCCTCCAGTCGTGTCGGGGGTTTGCACGGCAGGGAGCAGCTGGAGCCCCTGCTCCCTCACGGGCCACCGTGGGGCTGGGGTCTGCGGGGAGAGTCTGTGTGTGACCCCTTCCAGGCCAGCAGGCTTCCAGAGCCGACCATTCAGGTTTCTTCCCTTCTAGTAGAGGGTGATCATCTCTGTGGAGTGAGATCAATTAAGCAGCAAAAAGGAATTACTTACGTCTTGGCACATACAGGAGGCTCGGGCGTGAGTGTGCAGCCGTTCCAGAGCCAACACAGGCCCAGCGGCGCGGGAACCAGCTCTCCTCGGGCAGGGACGGCGGAGCTTCCTAGTGGACCCAGTGTCCGGCCTCCCTTTCTGGATGCACCTTCCCGCCTTCCCTGGTGGACCGTGACCGTGGACCGTGAGCCGCAGGCAGGAGTTCAAGTCCAGATGGGTCCCCGCCTCCCCTCCCCTTTGCCCCTTCAAGCAGCCTGGAACCCAGATGAGAAGGCGGGAGCTGGAGCAGCCATCCTGGGCTGTGCGGGTAGCAGAGCGGCTGACGGAAGGAGTCTGGGTGCCACGTGCCCTGGAGTCACATGGGGCGTGTGACTGAAGCTGTCCTGCTTGTGCTCCTGTGTTTGGGGTCCCTTTGTTACAGCAGCACGACTTGTGCCTTAGGGGCCCCCCTCTCTTGCATATGACCCCTGACCTCACCCTAAGGCTGACGTTACTTTAAAAACCTTTGCTTCCGACTCCGTTTTCCAAGGCCAGTTTACCAGACTCATTTGCTGAGACAGGACGGCGAAGGCGGCCAGTACTGCACTCTTCTAACGACTCCCCCCATTTTACTTCCCTCTGCTGTCTGGCTTCTCTCTCTGTGCACTGGGGCTGACAGCAGGGCCTGTGCGAGGAGCCCCCTGAGACCAAGGCCCCCCCAGGGCAGCGAGTTCCGGAGGAGGGCGTCGGGTGGAGGGTGCAGGGTGCTTGGGCTGCAGACACCTCGGCCTGGCGAGCTCCGCGCCTTGTTGAGGAAACCAGGGCTGGCCCGGATTCCAGAGAATGAACCGGCGATCCCAAGGGACATGGCCTTTATATTGTGCACTTTTGTTTTTAAAACATTACAGGCCTTAGATCCGCTGTTTCCCTTCACCTTTGGTCACTCTGGCTCCAGGCTGGAAACTCATCTCCCACCTCTGTTCCCGTCTGATGGATGTTTCTGCTCATCAGAATCATTTCCTGCTACGTGGCACCTCGCCCCTGTTCCAGGAACCAGTGAGGGCAGCAGGCGGGAGGCCGGCTCGGGTGACCCTTGCCGATCCGGCTTCGCTGGCCAACCGTTTGTGGGTGATCCCTTGCTCAGCCGCAGGCCTCCCAGAGACCCCGCTCTTTCCTGGTCATGGAACCAGCAGCTCAGTGACCGCTGTGGGGTCTGTGGCTGCCAGGGAACCATGTAGGTTCACCCGGACGGGCCCCCCTTCCCCCAGCTGGATGTGGACTCTGGCCTCTGCAGGCCTCCCCCCGTGAGGGCCTTCACCTGGGTCACCTGCTAACGAGGATGGTGGGGGGGGGCTCCGTGGACACCTCCCTGGCTGGGGGCGAAGTCTCGGGCTGGAGGCCCAGTGCAGCATGTGGGCTCCACTGTCTGGGGGCCGGCACGAGGCTGGGGGGGCAGTGGCTGACTCTCTCCCAGCTTGCTCTGGACCCTAGGACTTGGGAGACAGCCAGGGGGGTCTGAAAGGCCACGGACCCCTGGGCAGGCATGGCCGTCCTTAGGGGAGCTGGTGGCAGTATATGGATGGAGAGGCAAGTGCCAGCTTCGGTGGGCCTCAGGCCATCAGGGCCACCCCTGAGGGTGATGGAGGAGTGGGTGCTGTTCAGGTCTCCCCCTGGGCCCCAGTGGCCCGCGAGGTATCACGGACAACACCACTGACCCGGCAACGTCGGCAGACCCCTGAGACTTCCAAGACGTGCAGGAATAAAGGCACGAACGCCTGAGTGGACTTTCGTCCGGCACGTCTGGCTTCCCCTCGTGTCTCCTTCCACTCTGCTGGTTCCAAAAGCAAATGAGCACAACGTCTGTGAGCAAGGAAAGCGGAGACTCCTGGCTGGTTCAGAGCGCCTCCTCCCTGCGGCCCCACAGGCAGTCCCACCGTCGGGAGGCCCCCAAGAGATGCTGACCGACCGGGCCTCAGGGCCCCTGCCTCCCCCTGCCAGGGGCTCGGTGTCCTCGACGGCACAGTGCTGGCATGAGTCACACGCAGCCAGACCCCGGGGGACAGGACCCCAGGAGTGGCTCAGCTCCCCAGGTGCTCCCTGTGGGGGTCCGTCTGGGTCCACGTCATGACGGAGAGCTGGAAGGTACAGGCAGCTGTCCCCAGAGATGAGAGGGCAGGTCCCCCCTCCCCGCAGCAGCAACTGCCCCCGCCACCCAGAGCCACTGGCCTTTCAGTCTGCCCTGCCCCGGGCCTGTGCCCCTTGACACTGGAGGCGACAGATGGAGGACACAGCCTGGGAGGCCGGGGCGCGGCTCCCAGAGGCAGGCCGAGGGACAAACGTCACCCGCGGTCCTGGGATGCCCCTGCTCCAACCAGTCGCCTGCGCCTCCCCGAGGCCAGGTGTCCCTGCTGGACTCCAGACCCCGTCCCGCAGGTCGCTTTGAGAGTGGCTGGCGGGAAAGCAGCCTGAAGAGCCACCCCAGCCCTGTTTGGGGAAAGCAGCTGTGTGGCCTGAAGGCTCGCAGTTTGGATTCACTGGAAGGAAACCGGGCCATCTCCCCCTTCTCAGAAGTTGTCATCTATGCAGAGATTTCCTGGAACTGCCAGCACGTCCCCCTCGGGCAGATGGCCTCGTAATTACCCTCCGGTTGGTGGCCACTTGGCCTCCCCTGGGTGCCTGCTGGCCGAGCAGGCGTCTGAGCGCTCCCGGCTTCCTGGAAGTCCCCCCACCCCCCTCCCCGGGGAGGGGAGCCCGCAGCCCGGCTGGGACCCGCCCCGTCCAGACGGATGCTCGGATGCTCGCGGTTTGGAATGTGACAGACGTGAGCGAGGCGTCTTTTTCTGCTTGTGGCAAAGGGGCTGCAAAGTGAAGAAACGTGCCAGCAAAATCCGCGGGTGTCTATCCGACTGAGTTGGGAGGGAGGGCGCCTCCCTCCGCCAGCTGCTCGCCTCGGCCCTCGGGGTTGTCGGGCACACGGTCATCAAGGGACGGCCCGAGGGACGTCGGGAGCAGAGCATCACGCAGAACGAATGCCCTAAGCCCAAAACGACCACGAAGGTCCAACAGTTTTAGTTTTAAAAATGACCCCAGGACCCTCTGCCACGGGGCACGGCCACGGCTTTTCTCTGCAGCCTTCGCGGCCGCCCTGGTGGTCCCGGTGCCAGTGTGAGCCCCCCCTCATCCCCCACTCGTGCCCACCCCAGTTCTTCTAGATGCTCCACTGTGTTGGACAGACCCTGCCCTGTGGGTCCGACCCGGGGTCCCACTGCCTAGGGGACACCTGGGGCTGTCCCCCGCTTCCACCGCAGTGCGGGATGGCCCACGCAGGGTCCTGCTGACAGCGTGGGCTCTCCGGAGATCTCCCCAGAACGCACTCCCGGGGTTGCTGAGGGTCCGACCCTGCTGGCCCCTTCCCGCCGTCTGAGAAACACCCCCGCTCACCGCTCAGGCGGGAGGCTGCTCATTCCCCCCAGGCCAGGCCAGGCGCATTGGGCTGATTTCATCATTTTTGTTAAATTCAGAGGTAGAGTAGGCTGGCCCCGTCACGGGCTGATTTTGTCTATCAGAAGCAAAGCGTTTTCCTAAAAATCGGTTTGGATTTGCGGTTTGGGAGAGACAGGGCTCTCGGAAGCTGCTTCTCTACTCATTCCCATGCGGATTCCCATAGCCTCTGCGCCCACAGTGTGGCTGCGAACCTGAGCCGCCCCCGCGGCTTCACCCCAGGCCTCTGCACCCTGTGGGGACATGGTGGCGGGAGGAGCCCCCAGGTGAGCAGGCCCCAGGGCCCGTCCTCATCCCCTTCCTGCACAGAGGTGCTGGTACCTAGAAGACCCGGCCCAGGATGACCCCCCCAGGAATCAAGAGGGGAGCCCTGCATCTTCCCAGAGCTGGGAGGGGCTGTGTGTGCGCCTCCCGGGTCCAGGTGCCACCCTCCCGCCCTGCTCCGCGCAAGGACATCTGAAGGTTGAGGCTCACTCCGGGATCAAGATCAGGGGGCTGCGTCTCATGATTTGAGGATTCCGTATTTGTGAATTCTCTTATGTGCTAAAATCTATTTGTCGCCCGAGCGTCACTACTTGGAGCTTTCGTGGACATCCTCGGACATTCGCAGGGAGGTGGCAAGTTGGATGTGCATGTTCCAAGGTCGAACGAGTGATGCTCGGCCTTCTTCAGGCCACTGTGAGCAAGCGTCCTATTTGGTGTAGCTAGTACTGCGTTTCTAGCATTTTTGCTTCCTACAGAGTGGGAAGGGCCTCACCTAGAAAATCCGGGTGTAGCTAAGCCTCCGTCAGGGGTGAGTGATGGGGCCGTCGGCTGGGAGTTCAGCGTAGCGCGTGACGTAGGGAGTCCTTAAACAGAAGTGCGCATCGAACAAGGTCACGTAGGGATCCACTGATGACGATGCGACCGGGGACTTTCCGCACGGAGCTGCCCTTCCCGGGGAGCAGCGGTTCAGGGTTCTCGAATTCGGGCCGGGCAGCGACCTCACAGAGGTGCCACTGCTGTGATATCGAGGACGGGCTCTACCTCAGAGAATACTAGAAAGCAGAGCCCGGGAAGCCAAACTGTGGCCCAGCTGCTGAGGAGCCCGCCTGTGTGTGTCGGGGCCTCGGGGGCTCCCCAGGTGAGCTGCCAGCAGAGACGGCTTTGCATTCGGGGTGTTTGCATTCGGTAGACGTGGTGGGTGGGGCCCCAAAGCCCCATCTGAGCCTCTTGCCTTGCCAGCACCAGCTTTTTTTTTTTGCTTTTTCCGTCTCCCTTTTTGCTCATGGGGCTCTTGAGACCGAGTCCTGGCCCAGGGGACATAAGCTGGTCCCTAAGGGGTTCCTTTGGTTCTCTAAGGTGTGGTCTCCAGCTGAGCCTCATCTCTTCCTGCCCAGCCTGGAGCTGAGGGCTGCTTTATTCACTTTATTTTTTACTTTGCAAAGTGTTTTTTTTTTTTTTTTTTTTTTTGTCGATGCTTCTTCCAGATTGGCCCCAAGACCGCCCGTGGGTGCCTGAAACCATAGTACCAAGCCCTGGATATATTGTTTCCTCCTATACATGCAGACCTATGGGATTAGCGACAATAATCACTACCACAATTGTAACGATATGTGTAATGAGTCTCTCTCTCAGCTCACCTGGTGGGGCTGTGCCCACTTTCTGCTGCTTATGCCCACATGAGGTGATGAGGTGCCCACGGGATGAGGCGAAGCCAGGTGGGTGGCACAGGCCACACGCGGCTCAGGCCCTGCTTGTCGGTTCTGGCCATGGGATGCCGCACTTGTCACCGATCTCCGAGGTCCTGATGGGTCTGCGCTGCCCCTTGCACAACCTGCCTTCTGGAGTCACTGGGTCCCGAGCAGCTGGACTCCTGGGTTCTGGTCCTGACGTGGCCGCCCCATCACTGTGCTGGAACGTGCGGGGTGCTGCACCCTGGCGCTGGGATTACTGCGGAAGCCCTGACACCGCGAATGCTGTTGGACACGAGCTTGGCGCTCGGTGAATATCTGGAGGGTAAAAGCTTGCCTCTGGCTGTCATCGTGTGTGTGCAGCGCCAGGGCCGGGGAAGGGCTTAGAGCTGAGCTGGTGGGAAATGCCCCATCGGGGTCCAGCAGGGGCCCGGGTCTGCGGACGGGTGGGCCTGTGGAGGCCTGAGATGCCGGTTGGGTCTGGTTGCTGCACCCAGAACCTTCCTCCCTGGCCCTGGCTTGCTCACCTCTTCCCTTCCCACACTCACTGCTTTCTTTCAGCCCCAGGGAGCTGCGTCCTTTTAGCTGGAAGGAGTCACCTTCACTCTCCCTTCGGGGGGAGACGCAAAGGCCTGGTGGCTCAGGCCTTGGCAGGCGGGTGGCCTTGGGCCTGCCTGATAGCCCTGCGGCGTTGGCTCTCGTCCTGGCCCTCGGCTGCCTCCCACCCTCTGGGGCTGGAAATCCAGTGGAGGAAATGAGGGCCAGAGGGACGGAGGGAGGGACGGAGGGAGAGAAGAGGCTTTGCCTTTGCGCTTCTGGAGCCTCGGGGTCTCTCCCAGTTTTGTGAATTTGGAGCAGGGGAGGGCTCTGTGGGCTCACAGGCTGAGGCCATTGTGCCAACGGAGCGTCAGCTCAGGGGCCCCAGGGCGTCACGAGGCCCCCGCAAGGACCCCTGCTTGTAGCTGGTGGGGATGAGAAGCCGTGTTGAGGGTCTCCTGAAGACCCTTGGGTGCCAACCGCCATCCCTCTCGGCCCCACATTGTCGGCCAGCACCCAGGATGACAGATTCAGGCCACAGCCCCCAGGGCGGCCCGACCTTGGGTCTTGAACCTCACCCCTCCTGGGGGGAGAGGGGTTAGCTGGGGGCAGGCCCGGGTTCCTCCCCACCAGGAAGTGGATGGGATGGGGGGGAGCAGGGCACCGCCACCAGAATCTCACCTCACGTGAGAGGCTTTGCAGGAGCTCAGGTCCACTGCCGGGACAGGTAGGGGCTTCATTTTTTGTCGCAAATGGAAGAAGTTCATAGAGACGCCGGCTACCTGCCTGGCCCCGTAAACACACTCCTGACACCCTTGAACAAGCATCCTCTTGACTTTGGGGGAACCTCTCAGAGATGCCCGGTGAGGAGGCATCGGCCAGCACCTGCTGCGTGTGGGAGGGCGGGACTCCAAGGGACCCAGGGAGGCGGGAGCCGAGGTGGAGACCCCGTGTCCTGGTGACCGCGTGCTTGACCCCCTGTTCCACATCCCTTCCCACACCGAGCTTCAGGGGAGAGGGAGAGATCTCTGCACCCAGCTCACCCCGGGGTCGTCGTGTGCGAAAGGGTGCTCCGGAGGTGAGGCGCCACGTGCGGTGACAGGGGGCCTGGAGCTGGAGGAAGGGTCGGGATGGACGCACCCTGTAAGGCCTGCGCTCCCCTGAACCACCCGTCCCCCAGTGTAGGGGCCCGGCTTTCCCGGCTCCTCCCCGTGAGTGCTCCGCGGCGACGTAGACGCTGCGTGCGCGGGAGGAAGATAAGGCGGGTGCCAGCAGAGCCGAGGTGGCCGGCCCCCCGGCTGCCAGGAAACGGGAGGCTCTGGCTTCGTCATCTTCGTGAGGGGGCTGTCCTCCCCTGGGCCTTGTATTCCTTCAGTGACGGAAGCAGAGCCCTTGGGGTGGAGTCTGGCCGGGCCTCTCAGAGGTGACGCCCCCGCTTTCGGGGCCCCTAGTGCACGTATACGTATGTGAGAAGCCAAAACGGGGTTTCAGAAGCTGTGGCACATCGTGTTTATATTTAACGAATTAGCTTTTAGCACATAACAATGAAATGCCACGTAGTCGTGCTATTCAAAATAAAGTCACAGGGTTTACGAAACACATCACTTCATGATGCATGTGGCTCACGGGGTCAAGCTTCCAGGCGCCAGGAGCCTCTCGTCTCCCTTCAGTCCTGATGGGAAGCTCCGAGGCTTCCTGGTGGAGGGGAGCCCCTGCCCGGCCCCAGGGGGCACCCGTCCCTCTGTCTTCCGGCTGCTGACCAAGCTGCCAAGTTCCCGGGCCAGCAGTTGTGCCCCCGGTGAGCTGCCCGGCTGGACTCTCGCACCAGGCACAGCGGTCCTGCTGGTGTCCCCCCAGGAGCAGCGTGAGAACTGTAGGGGGCTGTGTCCCCGCGTCCACGTCCTCCCGCCCAGAACTATTTAATACCTTATGCAGCAGAAGACGGGATCACGTTAAGGATCTTGGGAGGCAGGAGGAGTCTATGGGGATTAACAGGTGGGCCCTACATACCGTCACAGGTGCCGTTAGAGAGGGAGGCAAGAGGAAAGCAGAGAGAGATGGGGTCGCAGCCGGGGTCGCCAGGGGCCACCAGGAGCTGGAGGAGGCAGAAGGGGGTCTCCCCCCAGAGTCTCCGGAGGGAGCACAGCTGTGGCTAATACCTGGATGTCAGACTTCCGGCCTCCAGAACTGAGAGAGAAGAAATTCTTATTGTGGCAAGCCCTTTGTTCTGGAAGCCCCCAGGAAATGGACCCGGGCATTTTCATCTTTGTGCTTGTTTCCATACTTGGTTGCCCCCTGCACCCTGGTGTCCTCCTGCTGGGCTGAGCACGTTCTCACGTGTCCCCCGTGACCTTGCCTTCCTGGGACCCCTGCGCCATGGCTGGCAGGCCTGCTGCACACGGGGCACCTGCAGATCGGGTTGACGTGTCTGGGGCACAGCCTGGCCTTCGGGCCTTGGAAAGCTCTCCTGCGGATCCCGGCTCAGTGGTTCAGGCCCAGGCGGTGCGTCCTAGTGGCGGTGGCCCCTTCGCTGGGAGCAGAGGCGCCGAGCCCGCCTGGCCCGTGTTTGGCGCAGTGTCACTCTGTAGACAGCAAGTATCTATCGGGCAGACTGAGGGCACCCTGACGAGCGAGGCTGTGCTAACACCTGTATTTTAGTCTTTCTGGACTTCCTGGGACACGGCTGAGCCACCTTGAGCACACAGAGAGAGTAAAGGCTGTCCCTTTCTTCCCTATGTTTGGACTTCAAAAGTGGTAAAACCACCCAAAGAAGCTCAGGGGATGCAATTGCTTAATGATTCTTGTTTGCTTGGTCGCCTGACCGGGAGGATAGAATAGTGGCCAAGGTCCTGGCAGTATTGAACGGAGCTGCCCCAAAGCCTCGGCTCAGCAGCCGGCCATTCCTTCATTTTGATTTGGGAGTGGAGCAGTCAGCCCAAGGACTCAGACGCGCCCAGGGAGCCTGCCCGGCGTGGCCACCTCAGCTGTGAGCCGGGTAGCCGGTGAGACCATGAGCCTCTGTGCCCCGATGGGGTGCTCGGTGGTGGAAACCGCCACCCTGTCCCAGTAGGAAAGCCAGTGGTGTCCGCACGCTGCGGTCAGGGGCTCCGTCCCCTAACATGTCTTGGCCGGAAGGGACCAAGTCTCCAAACAGCTTCTGGGTCAGGCCACAGTCCGCGAAAAATGCTCTCACCCCTCCTCCCTTTGGCGACCTGCCTTAGCTAAAGACGAGAACCACATTTGCGATTGTGCTCGAATCATCTTCGGGTGCTGCTTCCCTGAGAACTCCCTCCTACCTGGCAGCCATTCAAGGAAAAGAAGAGAACATCCCTCTGTGCCGGCTTTATTAATTAAAAACGTTGATTTGGGGCACCCGGTGGCTCAGTGGTTGAGCGTCTGCCTTCAGCTCAGGGCCTGACCCCGACTTCCTGGGATCGAGTCCCACATCCCAATCCCCTCAGGGATCCTGCTTCTCCCTCTGCCTGTCTCTCTCTCTCTCTCTCTCTCTCTCTCTCTTTCTGTGTCTCTCATGAATAAATAAATAAAATCTTAAAAAAAAAGAAAAGTGGATCTTCTCCCATCTGAGTGCTATGTTCACAGGCTCAAAACCCAGAAGGCACCCGACCCTAACACGTATGCACCTTGTCCAAAGTCTCACACCTGATACGAACACTAATTCCAAATGGATCGCAGGTTACCTGTTGAACTCGATACCATAAAACTTCCAGGAAAAAATAGAAGGGCGTCACGATCTACGGCGAAGCGTTTTTTAGACTTGCCACAGCAAAAGCACATCCGTCAGAGGGAAGATTCTACGCCAGACTTCATTAAGATGAAAAACTTCTGCTCTGGGAAAGATCTCGTGTGGAGGCTGGAAAAGGCAAGTTACAGACAGCGACGCGGTGTTTGCAGACTGCGCGTCCCACGGAGGATTAGGGCCGAGGCCACGCCGAGAAGTCTCCACTGCCAAAGCAAACGGGTCAGGGCGCGGGTGGAAGGTGTGGGCGGCTGCAGAGGGTCTGCAGAGGGCGAGCGGGGCTCGGCCCCTGAAGCGGGTACTGCGAGGGGGGGCGGGGTTCGCCGTCGGAGTGGCAGGCCCACGGTGGCGAGCACACCAGGTGTGGGGGCCGTGGGCGCGCGGCCGGTGGGAGGGGACGGGGTGCGGCCTCTCTGGACGAGCCTTCCCGGGTTTCTTACGAAACCAACGTCGGCCTTTCTCCAGGAGGCCTGAGGGCTGTGTTCACCCAAACATGCGCCCACGGCTGTCTACGGCGGCGTTGCTCACGATCGCCCGAACCTGGAAGCACCCCAGAGAGGATGTCCTTCCACGGGGGTGGGCGGCTGAGCCGACCCCAGCCCTTCAACACCCGGCATCGCCCACGGCCGCGGGCTGCGGCTCGTGCGACAGCTTGCCGGGTCCTCGGAGAACCGTCCTGGGAGAGGAGACCCGTGTCCAAGGCTTACGGTCCGAGCCGCCCAGTTTCCAGCCATTCTGGAAGTGGGGCGATCGCCGGGCCGGGCCAGGGAGTAGTCTCCAGGGGTGTGGCGTGCGGGGCTACCGTGGGTCAGCGGGGTCGTCACGTGGAGCCTCACGTGTGCCAGAACTGCCTGGGACCAACGTCACGCGCGAGTGTGAGCGCAACTGGTGACATCTCTCGGGGTCTCGGGGCACAGATGCCTGCTCCCTGCCTGACCCGAGCCTCATGTTTACACTCAGGCTCCTGCAAATAAAGGTGGTTATGAAAAATGTATCCTGAGGCCCGGGGGGCCAGGGCGGCCCTTCCCGACTGGTGCCGTGGCTGCGACGCGAGCCGAGAGGCACCAAGCACCCCGACCCCCGGGGCTGGGTGGGGAGCGCCTGACCGCTGGCCTCCGTCCACACCGCTGTCCACAGGCAGGGGCAGAAGGAGCACGGCCGGGGTGGGGCTGGGGACCCGGACAAGTGACCTCCAGGCCGGCCCTTTCCACCCGAGCCCACTTCTCATTGGCGTGGCTTTATCCCCTGGACACCCCAAGGCCTTGGCCCTTGAAAGGGGAGCTGAGCCCTTATTCCTGGCAGGACGGGAGTCGACTCTGCCCTAAATAGAAATACCATTCATAGGGAAGCATTTACCATCAATGAATGGGAGAGAACGGTTACGTAACCCTGTAAAAATAGACCGACGCTGAAATGTGCTCAAAGGGCCGGAGGGGAAATCTCCGGTTAAGCTCCTGATGAAATAGACTGGCTTCTGTCCCCGGGGATCCTCGGGGCGTCAGGACAGGGACGATTCGGCTTGTTTCCCTCTGGCCGGAGAAGGCGGCTGGTTGTGTCGCGCATCACCGGCCGGCTAAGCCTGTCCTCGGTGGAAGGAAGGCCGTCTCGGCGACCCGGCCGCTCCGGGACGGTGACGTTGTCCGTTGGCGGTTGCTGTCTCTGCTCCGGGATGTCTTGTGTCGCCTGCTGATCCAGATCCCCTCCGTGCACTTGTGCGGCCGCCCCCTTTCGGGGCTGCAGGGCAGGGAGGTGGAGGGTGAGCACGCTGAGCAGCAGGGGTGCGACTGACCAACTCAGGTCCCGGGGGGGTGGGTTTGTGGGGCACCAGCCTCCCCATCCTCTTGGGTGACCCTTGAGCCTCCTGCCACCTGCCCACTGTCTCGTGTCCCCTCCCCACCTGGCTTGTGTAATGCCGACGACAATGCACCAGGGGCTTTTGGGCCTTCGCAGCTGGGACCCCCGGATGCTCATGCGGCCCCACGAGGAGGCTGCTGTTACTACACCCATCTTACCGAGGGGGACACTGGGGCGTGGAGAGGCTAAGTGGGTCACTGTGGGTCACCCCCAGCTGGGGTCTGAGCCCCAGCAGACTGGATCCAGAGTCCGGCTCTTCAGATGAGCGCCCCTTACCTGGGGAAGGCCGAATGTGCCCCGGGACCCAGGCTGGGTGCTGGCAAATCCAAACTCCTCCCCTGTCCCCACCCCACCCCACCGCACCCCCATGGCACTCTGAGCTGCTCCTTCCGCGTGTCTGTTTTCACGCGTGTGCACCGGCTGCCTGGGGCGCTCACAAGCCTCCCGCCTTCCTGCCTGCCTGGTGGAGGCGGCGAGCTGAAATGCTGTTTCCGGGCAGCAAACCCAGAGCTCACCCACAGGGGCAAGGTTGTGTGAAGCGGGGATGCCAGGAAATAAGGCAAAGATGGAGTGCGGGGGGCGGGGTGACCTCGTGACCCGGGAAGGGGAGGGCCTCCCCGAGGGCAGTGTGGCATGTGAACACAGGCCCGAGGGAGGTGGGGAGGCAGCCACCCGAGGAGGAGCCCTCGAGTGAAGGGAACAGCACGTGCAGAGGCCCCGGGGCAGCGGCAGGCTTTGGCCTTCGGAGCCTGGAGAGGGGAGGTGGGCATAGAAGGTTCTGGCGGCACCTGCCTCGTTGAGTCCAGAGACTTCACACCAGTGCACACCCCCCAGCAAGGGCAAGTTTCCTGGGGGCAGGGTGGGGGTGGGAGGAAATCCATGGCAAAGGGCCACCAGGAAACTCTGGGGTGCTGGAGGCGTCCTACATCTTGATCGTGGTGGTGGCTGCGTGGGTTTAAACGTCTGTCAGACACGTGGATTTGCGGTTTACGTGGGTGTGGTTCATCGTACGCAGATTGTACCTCAGTTTACCATGCACAGAAGAGGACATTCCCGAGGGTCACTGAGCTGTGGGCAGCAGGAGCAGGTGACCACGCCAGGCCTGGGTGCCGGCTCCTGGTGCAGCCCCTCCAGCCAAAGCCCGCTCTGCAGGGACATTTCCAAGGAGCCGGGGACGCAGCCCTGCGACGATGGCCAGTGCCCCGGGATGTGGCAGGTCCAGGCTTGGAGGCAGGCTGCCCCTCACCTGAGCTTACAGGTGAGCATCGAGAGGAGGGTAAGGGTGTGTGCGTGTGTGTGTGCGCGCGTGGATCCCCGGGGAAGGGGCCCCTTCTTCTGGGGCTCGAACCCCGAGCAGGTGCGGTGCAGGGGCTGCTGAGAGAGAAAGTCTGGGGAAACTGGAGCCTAGACGCAGCTGGAAATGGGGGTGCTGTGGCTGGAAGGAGCCCCTTGTCCCGGAGCGCTCCTCAGAGGACACAGAAGTATAGGAGAGGGTGCCCACTGTGGGCTTCCCAGGGGGCAGGGGCAGTGCCCCATCCGCCCCTTGAGCCCCCCCCCCCCCCCCCCCCCCCGCACTCCACACAGAGACCGGGATGCTGGCACCAGCACGCCATCACCTGCCAGGAGACAGCCCAGGAGGGGCGTCTGCCAGCAACTCGGGCCAGGGGTACCGGTGACGCCCCCGCCCCCACCCCAGCCACCACCGCCCCCCAAGAGCCCCGAGTTTCATGCTCAGGTATCACTATTACCTAACCTGGGGTCGAGTTGCACGGACGGTTTTACAACGGGCGTATTTCCCAGGATACGATCCTATGAGCCTTGCCTCACGTGCTGTGTCTGTCCCTCCTCTAAATCGCTGAAGAATAATCCAGCAGGTGGACCAGCAGGTCACTGGAGTGACCAGGGTACACAGTGTGCTTCGGGGTGGATTCATTCAGCAGCCACGTCCGTGCGTCAGCTGCGTGGCACGCGGCTGGCCCGGTGCTGGGTCACCGACAAGGAGCAAGTCCCCAGATGTGCCCGTCTATCACACCGGGTGCTGCGGGGGGGCCGCGTGACGTCTGGCTGCGCTTGGGCCCCCGGCAGGAGCGTCCCGGTAGGTTCAGGGAGGGTGTCCGCAGCCTCGGGCCCTGGCGGAGCCGGGTGGGGGTGCTGGCTGTGCATGGCCTGTCTGGGGCACGTCTATGTCTAATCATTGGCCTATTCCAGCAACGCTGGGCCCCCTTCCCCGCTCACCGCTGCGCACAGTGCAGGGGGCGGGGGGGGGGGGGTGTCTGTACGTGAGACAGCTTTGCGCCCAGCGCCGATGCGCTTACCTGAGATCCCTAGGGCTGGGGCGGCTCCTGCTGAATGCCGCCTGCCTGCATTCGAAAGGTCTCGATGCAGTTCTCTGCCGACGTGACCATTGTCACGTTCTGGACTCAGATGTTCATGAGGACCCTCTCTAGACCGCGGTGCCGGGAGCGTCTCAGCGGGCACTGGGGGCAGCCCACCCCCTGCCCTCCTGAGCAGAGCTCCGAGTCCTGAGGCTGGGGAGCATGACCGCATGCGGCAGGGGGAGGCCGGCTCCCGGGGCAGCACCGTGCCCAGGCCTGCTGCCCAAAGACACAGGCCTCTGCCCTGGTGGGCGGCTCGATGGCAGGTGGAGAAGGCTGGGTCCTGAGCTTGGGGCGGAGATAAGTGGGGCTCGCCTTCAGCTTCCCCTTCTGCCCCCACCAGCTAGCTGCCCACTGACCGATGGCTTTGCCAGGGCTTTCTGGGGAGGGCTGTCGCCGGGGAAGGGGGCCCCCGGGAGCTGGTGACTGAGAGGACAGGACACTATAGGTCCCAGGCCACCTGGCCCAAGACAGCTGCAAAGTACAAGAAAGGCCTTGGTGTCCTTGGAATCCCGAGGGCCTGCCGTCACGCCTGGCCCAGGCCTGGCACCAGGGCACCCACAGGCAGGTGTGTGCTCGGGGTGGCTCCTCCACTCTCAACACGTTCTCCTGACTGTGCAAGCTGCCACTGGACGGTGGGGACAGGCTGCCGTGCGGCAGCAGCTAGTCATCAAAGAGGGGCCTGCCTGCACCCACGCTGCCCCCTGTGTCAGGAGGCCAGGCCTAATTCCCCGTAACTCCCCTGCCTTCAATTCCAGCCCCCCTTGGGACTGGCCTCGACCTAAGGAGTGCAGCAGGAAGGGGGTTCTGAGGTTCCTAACCCAGGCCTTAAGCCGGAGCTTCCACTTCCTGCTCCTTGGAACCCGGCTGTGCTACTGTGAGGCCAGCCAGGCAGCCTGGGGAGCCCCATGCGGGGTGGAACCGGGGCCTGGGGGCGTGTGGGGAGCCCCACATAGGGTAGGACTGGGGTCAAGGGCATGGGGGGAGTCCCATACAAGGAGAACCGGGTCTAGGGGTGTGTGGGGAGTCCATGGGGGGGTGGAGCTGGGCCGGGGGGCCTGTGGGGAGCCCCATGCACAGAACTGGGGCTGGAGGCCCATGGGGGAGCCCCACGCAGAGGAGAACCAGGGTCCCCAGCCAGCCCCAACTTGTGGCAACATGAGTGAAGCCCCTTTGCACCTTCCCACCACCCCCGCCCCCAGAACACCAGGGAGAGCAGGAGAGTCCCCAGATCAAGCCACAGAGTGGTGGGGCACATAAATGGCCGGTTTTTTTTCTAAGTCTCCAAGTTTCGGGGTCATTCATTATTGAGCAATAGGTCATGAAACAGAAATGGATACGGCAAGGCTCTTAAAAATGCAACCTAACGTAGGATTTCAGGTTTTGCTAATTAATAATTCCAGAAGTGAGTCAGCCAGGGTCTGGGGCCTCAGGTGCTGACAGCCTGACCCTGACCCCCCCCTTGCTGTTAAACCGGTGATTTGGCTGTTGAGCCTGAACCACCTTCAGAGGAATCATTTCTGGAAAGGACCCCGTGGCCCTGGCGCCGTCCCCGGCGAGGCCAGTTTCTGTTTCTGTCAGCGTCTCTCTGGCCCGTGTGTCCCCTGGGGAACTCTTCTTCACCTCAGGCAGGTCGAGGGAGGGCACGTTTTCCGGTGCGGCCCCGGGTCTTGGAGGTCAGGGTCACCCTGCCCTTCCCGGGGAAGCCGCCGCACCCGCGACCTGCTGGCCGGAAGCTGGGACTTCCTTGCTGGCCCTGGTCTGGAGGCTGTGACGTCCTCCTGGCGCACGGACGGCACGGGGAGGGTGGACACCCAGGCATTCACACGAAAAGACTGTCATCTGGTGATTCTAGCTGTCAGACCCAGAGGCTCTCTTTCCTCCAGAAGGTTCTTCGCAATTGCAGACTTGCCGGTCCGTTGAAGACACTGCACAGCAGGCTCCTGGCCTGCAGCACCGGGCGGCTCCCCAGCGGCAGGTCGGGCGAGCCGCGTTCTTCTCTCCTCTCCGAAGGCCACGAGGAGCAGAGCCACGGGCCGACCCCGCGTGCCGGGTGCGATGAGGGAACCATCTGGCTTCCGTCTGGTTGCTTCCCCGCATGGGTGACTTTTCCGGCTCACCTGCCACCCACCCGTCCTCTCTGAGCCAGACACCGGCTGCCCCTTCCACCCCGGGGTCCTCGCTGCCGTCAGGCCTCTCCCGGGGGCGCAGCAGGGCCTGCCTCCTGTCCACCTCCCTGGTGTTCGGGGGGAGTGACAAGAGTGGCCCAGGGACAGCAGGGCCCCAGGGGCCGGTCCGGGGTCTCTGGTGCACTTCTGTGTTGGTTTTCCCCTGGAACCCTGACCAAGCCACTTAGGCCAAGTGCTCCCAGTTTTTAGGAAGCGTGCAGGGAAGTTGCCACATGTGTCATGGCACAAGGCTGCACGACCGGATGGTGGCCGAGGGCCTCCTGAGCCTGGCATAGCTCTCGGTGCCGTGCCCTTCACAGCCTTGTGCCCAGGGACTCCTGGGGCGCGGGTGGACAGGTTGCCGATGCTAATGCACTTGTGCCCTGGACGCCGAGGCTGGCCTTCCCTGCTGCCCTCCACCTGGGCGGTGGCGGCGGTGGCCCTGATGCCCAGCAGCCACGCCGGGGCAGTGGGGTCGTGGGCCCGGCTTGGTTGTGAGCCGGACGAGCCCTCTGACTTCCTCACCCTACGGTGGGGACTTTGGACATCTTCACAGGGTGTTGTGAACGTCCGGGGGGCCGGGGGCCTGCTCTGGACTCTGTGGCTGAGGGGTGGGGACTGTCAGACCCCAGGACCCCGGGGCACCCGGGAGGAACCAGCCCAGCTTCCGCTGCGTGCCTCTTCGGTGGCCCCAGCCTTCCTCTCTGGTGAGGATGGTGCACGGTGCTCAGCTGTGGGGCGGGGGTGGGGGGGACCCTGTGAGGAGGGACCCTGTTGAGGTCGCTGCCCGAAGCCCCAGGGCTGGTGGGGAGCCAGGCTGCCCACATCGTGCACGGGGGACCAGCTGGTGCAAGACAGCAGCCGGGGGGAAGCGAGCACAGACACACAGCCTCCCTCACACACACTCTGATACCCACGTTCCCACCCCCAATGCACGCTCACTCACCCCTAGCTGCCACGCACACCAGTGCACAGCAGGACCCACACTCCCCCCTTTTAGACTGCTCCCCGTCCTGCCTCGTCCCCACTCTGGCGTCCTCAGAGCCCGAGGGTGAGAGGGGTGGGAGTCAGGGCTGCCCAGGGTGTGGGTGCGGTGCCCAGGCTCACGAGTGGCTCCCACCTTCTGCAGGCGCTTGGGGTCAGGCTGCCTGGGGTGTGAGACCCCTGCTGCTGCTCGGGCCTCAGCCCTTCTCCCAGGGGCTGGGCTTCCCCCGCCGCCTCCCCCGCCGGAGCCTGACCGCAGGACCCTTGCGCTGGTGCGCCCCGGGAGCCTGGCCGTCTTCCAGAGGGCCCTGGAGGAGCCGCTGTGGCCCGGCCCCATTCCTTCCTCCTCGCTCGCCTCCCTGGGACCCTGAGGCTGCACCCACTTCACCTCTGTTTATTATTGTTTTAAAAAGTACTTCTTTCCCACAATTCTCCTACACTGGAAGGAGTTTTTACTTGGACTCTTAAAATATATTTACTACTGGCCCAGGGTCAGGTGGCTGATGGATTCACACGGTAAGTGGGATCCTGAGTCAGTGGGAATCCGGCCTTTCGGGGCGTTTACACACACCCCTCCGGGCTTGGGAGGCGGCGACAGCTCCCGGGGAGGCGGCGGGGCCGGCTGAGCCGCAGCCCACGGCCCATCTGCTCCGAAGCGTCTGGGAGCCGACAGGCGCGCCTGCACGCGGGCCCCGGGCATGTGGTGACGGCATGTTCAGACCAGACTGTCACGGAGCTGACAGCCCAGAAACACACCCGTACGGAGACGAGATGGGAGTTTGTTGTTCTCTCCCAGAGAAGAAACTCGGCAGCAGGTGGCCTGGTGTGGCGTTCGGGGACATGGGGCCTGGCTTGTGCTAGCCTGCTGCTCCCTCGTCCTCCATCACTGCGTGGGTGTCACCTTAAGGTCCTGAGTGGCTTAGGGCACCAGACATTCAAAGTCTGGGCACACGTGGCTGGGCCTTTGTGTGCCTGGAGCCGGCCCCCGGGCACCCTTTTCGGACCATGGTCCTTCCTCCATGCGCCCTGGCGGCCGGATGCGTGGCCTGGGGCCTGGGTCGGATGCTCCCAGCAGGCAGCTGGGGGTTAGCAGGGAGGAAGCACTTGGGGCTAGGACGGGAAGTGAATTGGCATATCACCCCATCTTCCCCCCGGGGGGGGGGCATTTATCAACAGCCTCCCACCTCCCTGGAGCTTTGCATGATTTCCTGGCATCTCGGAGGGCTGCAGGATCGTCCCATTCCGGGGGTACAGAAATTGAGGCCCCGAGAGCCCGTGGAATCTTGTGACTGGCCAGGAGAGCTCCACGACTGGCAGGGTGGGTGCAGGGGGCAGGAGGGAGACCCTTTCCCGAGGGGAAGCAGAGAGGGCCCAGCGGCCCCCCGAGGGCGCCCAGCACCGGGCCCCTTCCTGGCCTCGCCTGCTTCAGCCGCCTTCTGCGCGCAGGGCCCGCAAGTGTGTTCCCGCGGAGCAGATTCAACGTGAGCGGCACCAGCATCCCCGTTCAGAGGCCGGGCTGTCCCCAGGGAGAGGAGGGGCCCCCAGTGGGTCCCACAGGAAGCCGGTCCCGTCACTGCCCCGCGGATGTGCATTCCAGAGGCCCCTTGGAGTCCGGCCTTGGAGCTTCCAGGCCCGCGGCCCGCTACGTGACGGCCCGCGTGTGCACACGCCCGGCTGCGTGTGGGTGTTGGGTGTGCGCCGGCCCGGAGTGCAGGGGCAGCAGCGTGTGGGCTCGTCATTGGAACAGAGCAGCAGGCAGGGCCGGGGCCTCCCGGTGCGGCGATGAGGGTGCCGTCCCCTGTGCCGCGCAGAGCCACTGCCGTCTGCGGCGCCCCCTCCCTCAGAGTTCCGGCGGCCCGGGCTCGGGGGGCCCCGGCGTGGGAGACGGGCTCCGGTCCCCAGGAAAGCCTGTCACCCAGCCACCCGACTTTCAGCGGCTGGGATTGTTTTCAGACTCGGGCTTTAGGGCTCCGACAGGTTACGGCAAATTAATCCAGCGGGACAAATCTGCCTGCCTTTTCTCTCCTGAGGACGATGAGGATTCTGTCTCTGGGGAAATAAAAACCAACACTGGGAGAACTGTAGAATGTGCTGGACTTCACCTGGAATGTTTCTTCTTCTTCTTCTTCTTCTTCTTCTTCTTTTTTTTTTTTAAGATTTTATTTATTTATTCACGAGAGACCCAGAGAGAGGCAGAGACACAGGCAGAGGGAGAAGCAGGCTCCCTGTGCGGACCCCGATGCAGGACTTGATTCCCGGACCCCGGGGTCACGCCCTGAGCCGGAGGCAGACGCTTCACTGTTGGAGCCCCCCAGGAGCCCCTGCCCCCCCCCCGCCCCCATTTGACTTCTGAACAGTTAATGAGGTGAGTCATCTGAGTGGTGGATTTGGGGATTTGACCACACCCAAACTTCTCATTCTCCCAGAAATGCCTGTGCCCCAGCGGCCTCTGCCTCCCGGAGCCTTTCCTGTGCAAACAGATCAGCCCCAGGCCCCGGAGGCTGGGGAGGTCACACCCTCCTGGCTACTCCTGGGGGGTCAGTGGAAGTGAATGCCCCTTGATGTCATCCTTCCCCTCCCTCCCCCCCAGGCCAGCCGCCTAGGCCTGCCCACACCTGCAGCCTCAGCAGACATCCCCGTGTGGTGGCTGGACTGTGGTCTCTGCCGCCGCATGCCCGCCAGCACCCCCAGGGCCTCTGAGCCCGCCCAGCACTGCCCGCCAGCTGGGAGCTTCTCCACAGATGCACTATAGCCTGCCTGGGCCTTACTGCCCTTAGCTTGCTGGTCGTGGGGTCCCCCCAAACCTACCATCTCCACAGTGGTGACAGGATCTGCCCAATGTCTGTGACTCCTGCTTAGACCAGGCATTGGAGGAACCGGTAGGCAGTGTGTGTGCACGCATGTGTGCATGCGTGCATGTGCAGTGTGCACGTGTGCATGTATGTGCTGTGTGCAGACACATGAATGTGCACGTGTGTGTTTCTCATTAATCCCCAAATATACATTATTGTATTTGACCCGATTTTGATCATTTTTTGCAGCACTATTTTGTTGAGACCCAATTGTTTGGGGCTGTCAGTTATAATTTGCACATCTGTGACATTTCCTGAGCTGGTGTTCCCCGGCTGGTCAGTTTGGGAAACATTGGCATAGACCAAACTTTGAGGAGCTCAAAATATGATTTTGACAATCTCCCTGTCATCCCTGACGCCCACACTTCCCCTAAACCTGAGAACATTTGATCTGGAGGATTCTGAATGTCTTTTTGGGGGATTCTCTCCACATCCAGTGGGGGGGGGGGGCAGAAACCAGGCCGGAAGACCCTGGAGCTGTGTGAGCAGGACAGGAGGGAAACACAGGGCGGCCTGTGTGGGGTGAACCTGCGTACGTTCTGGTCCTGCTTCTGCATGTTGGGGTCAGATGCACGGGGCGGGCCCCACGTACACTTTGTAAACCTCGGGCCTTTCCCCTGACTCACGGGGAGTGAGCCTGAGTGCTGTCAGAGTCGTGCGGCAGTCTGATTTGAATAGTGTTGTAGAGATGTGTCACTTACACGGTTAGATTCATGTCACGGGCAATTGTTATTGAACAGACCGCAGTAACCTGACCTTCAGTTGGAAAAGCCGCATCCATGCCCATCCCCTCTCTTTCTGTAAATGGGCACTTTCCTACCCCAAAGAGCATGTGAGGATCACGCAGGCTGACGTGTGCAAAGCTTTGGCACAGCAGAGCCAAGAAGGGTTCATAGGCTGAATTGCGTCCCCTCCAAATTCGTATGCTGGTGTCCTGACCCCCAGACTCTCAGAATGTGGCTCTATCGTCTTTACAGAGGTGATTAAGCTAAAACGAGGTCACTGGGGAGGGCCTCAATCCGATCTGGCTGGCGTGTCCTTACAAGAAGAGATCGGGACACAGATGTGCACAGAGGGAGACCATGTGAAGACACAGGGGAAAGACGGCGTCCACACACCCAGGAGAGGGGCCTCAGGAGGAGCCAGCCCTGCCCACGCCTGGACCTCGGACCTCCAGCCTCCAGCCTCTGGCCCCGAGAGGGAATATGTTTCTCTTGTTTAAGACGCCCGGCCTGTGGTGCTTTGTTGTGGCTTTGTTGCGGCAGCCCCAGGACATTGGTACAGCAGGTGCTCAGCAAGTATGAGTTGCTACCAGTAGGCTTTCTCCAGCGTTGAATTATGGCACTCTATTTCTTGAGGACACCTGAGACACATTTCTACGTGCTTGGAACTTCACCTATGCATATTTAAAAATGTATTTTAGGAAGAGAAATGTTAGCACATTTTGCTGCTAGTGAGAAATCCAGCGGCATCTGTTTTAAAAATACTTGTGTGGTTCCGTTCCTTGGAGCTGGACATCACTGGTCCTGGCCGTCACTCCAGGGTGGGGGGGGTGGGCTCAGCAGACCCCTGGTGAGTTCCAGGGGTCAGAGTTTCAGTGTCCGGTAACGCCACAGGGTCCTGTGTGTGACTGGTTAGCCTGTTTGGTGTCAGAATTAACCCAGTGCCTTTGTCAGCGGATTTTACTTGCTGTGTCTAAGAGTCACTTACCAAGCCCTGCCCTCTATGCCCAGGCCTGCTCCCGCTGCAGAGCATGGGTGACACAGGTTTGGGGGCCTTAACAGCAAGGGCAGACAAGGGGCCTTGTTCTCTCCTGCCAGTACATGTGGCCCAGCGGCTGCTGCCTTTGTCTGTGAGCCTGTGATGTCCACGTGGCCTGGTCACTTAGGTCCCCTGGCCCAGGGACCCCTAGAGAAACCGTATGCCTTTTCCATCAGCTGTTGAGTGGAAAAAGGGGGGTTCCCTGCTCCCGGGAGCAGTGAAGGGGAGGCTCTGGCCATGCAGGTCCATGAGGAGAGTCTGCAATAGGCATCTGAGTACTTGTGAGTCCTCCTACCCTCACCCTCTGAGTGGGGCCCCGCCCCCTCTGCGGAGCCCCGCCCCCTCCACGGAGCCCTGCCCTCTGTGCCCAGCCCTGCTCCCCTGCAGAGCCTCATCCCCTCTACGAGGCCCCGCCCCTTTGCCAAGCCCCGCCCTCTGTACAGAGCCCTGCCCCCTGCACACAGTGCCAAGCCCCGCCCCCTCTGCGGAGCCCCGCCCCCAGAGTCATGTCCCTTCGTGCCAAGCCCCACCCTCTAAGGGAGCCCCGCCCCCTCCACAGAGCCTCACCCCCTGTGCCAAGCCCCGCCCTCTGAGCTAAACCCCACCCCCTCTGTGTATCCACGCCCCGCCCTCTGCGCTAAGCCCCACCCCCTTTGTGGATCCACGCCCCGCCCTCTGCACGAAGCCCCGCCCCTCAGCAGAGCCCCGCCCCTCCGCAGAGCCCCGCCCCTCTATCAGGTGGCCTGGAGGACCCTGGGCACTCTGGCTCCCAGCAGGATGCTCCCAGGGCGTCTTGCCAGTCCCCCCTCACCTGTGCACGCAGTGTGGCCACACGGGGGTGGGGTGGGGGGTGGGCAGACCTGCAGCTAAGGGGCAGAAGACAGAGCCCAGTGGGAGGAAGGCCTAGCCCGCACCTCCGCTGCCTTCGGGAGCAGGGGCTGCTCTTCGTTCAGCAAATAAAAAGCCAGAGGACCCTGAACAAGTGGCTAAGAACAACTCTCCTCGGAACGCATTGCTGCTGGCCGGCTTTCAGAAGAATCAGGAAAGATAAGCAATGAACAATAAAGGGATGACGTGAAACGGGGTCATTTGTAAGGATTCTGGCCGGGCGCCCGTTGGTGAGGCGTGCGTGCTCAGCGATCCTGGCTAAGCGGACGACACGGCCAGTTACCATCAGTAAAAGTCTGAAGTATGGAAGGTTAGCTGTGGGACTTCCAGGGTGTCTGTGGGGCGCAGCGCACGGTGACCTGACCTTCCCTGGCAGCAGGTCCTGGTGTCCGGCACTGGTGCGTCAGTGGCCTGCAAGCGGGTTTCCAGGGAGCAGTGGGACCCGTGCTCTCAGGAGTGTTGTGCGTGTCCCCAGTGTGGCCGATGGGTGTGAATGGGAGGCATTACAGGTGTGTGACCCTCAGAGCCTCACCCGGCTCTTTTGAGGCCTCACAGGGCAGCTTTCCTCCCGTGCCCTGTGGCCACCACCTGTGCCCTGTGGCCACCACCCGCACCTATTCCTTTGTCTAGGCCTCTTCTGTGAGGGATCCTTCCTCTGCTGTCTGGGTGGCCCGTGGCCACCAGCATGGACCACAAGTCACCATGTCCTTGCGTGGCCTTTGGGCTGTGGTCACCTGTGAGTCCCTCTGGCCCCACCTGTGCTGTTGGATGCAGTTCTCACAGAACAAAGCTGTGGGTGTTCCAGGACCTGTCGAATTGGGCAGAAGCTAGGCATGGAGGGGTCCTCTGGGGTGACACAGGCAGTTCTGTGCTGGGCCAGCCAGCGGGGAGGGGGCCTCCCGGGAGCAGGAGGGGGACTTCCTGGGCCTGGAAACATTTCAGTGGAGGCTCCTTCATTCATCTGTTTATCACTCGTCCCTTCCGTGCACTCTGACTGAGGCTACCGTGTGCCTGGCCCTGGGGCTGCACCCAGGACCTCCTCCATCTGCGGCCTCGGGGGTCCTGCTGAGGGAGACCACCAGGCAAGCAGGGCAGGCGAGTGCAGGCTGGAGGATGGCGAGAGGGAGGCGGGTGCTGGCACTGCCCTGGACGGGTCGTCTCCGAGAGATGGCATGACGTGCCACTCTGGACTCGCTCTGAGCAGAGGGCCGAGCAGGTGCCCCGCGGGGGTCAGTGAGCTGGGCCAGTGGGGCTGCAGGGGTGGGAGCAAGGGGGGAGGCCAAGGGATGGATCCCCGCGGTGGGGGCAGATCCTACGCGGCCTGGAAGTTGCGTGGAGAGGATCCAGCCTCTGCTGGTGGGGAGGGGGGCTCAGCTCCAGGGAGCCCACGAGACTCCCACTTCCTGGCAAATATGTGGGGACGGACCTGCCCCCCGGGCGGGAGGCTCCGGTCGGGCCCTGGGAGGCCTCCCACCCCGTCCTCCAGCCCCAGGAACGTCCTGTGCCCGCTGGTGGCAAGAGGAAGAGAGTGCCTCCCTCCCGGCCTGGCCCTCCCACTCCTGAGTGGATATTCTTACCCTCCTCCCTCCATCCGCCTGCCTGCTCTCAATGACGCACAAAGGCAACAGCAGCCGTCATGACTCTCCACTCACATCCGTTGTCATTGTCGCACTGTGGAGCTCCCGCCGAGGCCCCGGGCTCCTCCCGCTGGTCCCCCGGCTCCTTTCCCTCCCGGGGAGTGCTGTCCTTTTCTGGGCCGTGGTGTGTGTGTGTGTGTGTGTGGGGGGGTGGAGATGCTTACAAAGCCCAGCCCCCACTCCCTTCAGGAGAAGAGAAACTCACTGTCCATTTGGGGGCGAATCAGGCAGCCCCATGGGGAGAGCTGCGGGGGGCGGGGGGGCTCTGGTGCCCTGGGGAATGCACACGCCCTCCCCACCCCTCCCCACCCCCCGCCCCTGGGGACCCACAGGGTTCACCACGGGGCCTCTGCAGCTTTGCCGTCCTTGCTGGGAATTTGTGCCTCCAGGCGCCTCCTCTGATCCTGACATGCACAATTTTACTCCAGATCCCGAGTGACGAGTCACAGTGTCAACATCTGTGACTTCCACTGGGATGGCAGGGCTGGGAGGGGAGCAAAACAGCTCCCCAGACACGGGACGCAGGCCAGGGCTCCCTGGCTTCTCTATGTCCAGAGAGTGCTGTGGGCCAGCTGTCGCGGGGCCCCAGGTAGGGGCGGGGCTGGGAGAGGGACAGGGGAGGGACAGGGAGAGGGGCCCAGGGGACCAGTGCAGCATGTCCACACCCAGGCCTGAGAGGCCCCGCAGGCCCCTTGGACGCCCCTGGGCACCTGGCCGGGGTGAGGGAGGGGAGTGCCAGGGCAGGCCAGCGTCTCACAGGGAGGAGGGGGTTCACTGCAGCAGGGAGGGGCAGACAAGGCCACACTGGGCGGTGACCCCCACAAGGGTCTCTGTGGCGAATTCTCGTGGCAGACCTGCAGGAGGAGGGAGGGCACAGCTCCAGCCCCGGGCCCAGCCCTCGGGAGCCCCGCATCCACAGGGAGCCTGGGGAGGGAGCTTTGGGTCTGCACCCCCAGCCCCAGGGTGCCAGTGGGGGCTCAGTCGGGTCTCCACGCGGGAGCTGACCGGTGCTCCAGCACCTGTGCCTGTCGGGGAGTTTGGGACAGTGCACCGGGGAGGAAGGACCGGGGTCCTCATCCTTCCTGGGCCCCCGCCCAAAGCCATAAGTCGCGTCCACCTGTGCGCTGGTCATAGGTGATGGCTTATACGTTTCCTAGAGCTGCTCGGAAAAAGTACCACCGAGCGAGTGGCTTAAAACGCGGGAATTTATTCTCTCACAGTTCTGGGGGCCAGAGGTCCTAACTCAGGCTGTCAGCAGGGCGTGCCTCCTCTGGGAGTGCTGGGGGACCATGGGTTTCTCATCTCCCAGCTTCTGGTGTGGCTGGTGACCCTCGGTTTGTGGATGGGTCCCTCCGTCCTCGGCCTGTGCCACCCATGGCTGATCCTCCCTGTGTCCCTGGCTGTCCTCTTCTCTCTCAGAGAGGCACCAGTCATTGGATTTAGGGTGCATCCGACTCTGGCCCAACCTCATCTTAACTAATGACACCTATGACCCTATTTCCAAATAAGGTCACTGTCAGGGGCACCAGCGGTTAGGACACGGACATACCTTTTTGGGAGACCACGCAATCCAACCTACAACGGACGGTAGTGTTTCCCTCACTGTAGGAGGCCCTGAGGGTGGGCTGTGGGCTGTGGCCTGAGGTTCAGGCCTCACCAGTGGTCGCCCAGGTGTAGCCTGTACGGGCTGGTGTCCACCAGCACCCCAGGGGAACGTCAGCACCCGACCTGTGTGCCTTTCTGAGGAAGAGCAGCAGCTGCTTGCGTTCCACGGGGACTCAGGAGGTGTCTGCCTACCAGCTGCTCTGGGCCCCATGGGGACCCGTGAGATGAGTGGGCAGACCAAGGTCCTGCTGCTCGGCCACGGTGAGGAGGGACACTGAGGCCCACGGCCTGGCCCTGGGCGTCTGGGCCCAGTCTGGTCAAGGTGGGCGCAGTGGGGAGGGTCTGAATGCAGCAGGGTCACTCGGCGCCAGACCGTCTCCCCCGGAGGACGCCAACTGAAACGCCTGAGGCCGGCGGCCTGGCCTGCTTGAACAGGATTGGGGCTTTCCTGCAGCAGAGGAGGAGCGTGTGGAAGGAGCCCGGGGCCCACGCTCGCTGTCATCTCTCGTCACCGTCACCCACTGCTGGACGAGTACGGCCCACGTGCGTGTGGACAGGGTCAGGGTCAGGCGCTGTCCTCCATCGGCGGCACGCGGAGCACGTTGCTGATTCACCAAGGGACCGTCCTGGCCTCCAGCAGGCGAGGCCGGAAGCAGGTGTCGGTGGCCACCGGCCTTGTGTCTCGAATGCACTTCCCATAGCCTGGGCAGTCAGGGCAGCCTGATGGGCACACACGGGGAGGGGGAGCCAGCCTGCCCTCCAGGGAGTGCTGCGTCACCCAAGGTGGGGGCTGACGGCCCTCCCTCCTCCCTTCCACTTTGCCGCCCTGAAGCTCCTTGAAGGCAGGCTCAGGTGGGCGCCCGAGGACCAGCTTGGATGCCCTGAGCCCAGCGCAATAGCTTGACCTTCCAGAAGGATCTCCAGGCTCTCAGAAGCCCCGACGGGGTCCTGCACCCCCACTCCCCCAGCCCGGAGGTCGGCCCCAGCATCACCCCATGGGATGTCTCCGTGCAAATGTGCCCCTGGGAAGTTAGGGGCAAGTAGGGGAGGCCTGCAGGTGGCGGACGTGTGGAGGGGGTGCTTCCTCAACAGCACAGGGATGCCCGCTGCCCCGTGAGGCGTGGGGTCGGGTGGAAGTCCACGAAGCAGTGAGTGAGCACCTCGCACAGAGGAGGAGCCTGACAAATGCGTATTAGGATCACCAGGGAAAGCCCTGTGGCCGTGGGGCATGCAGGGCCGGGGGTCACATCCAACTTGACCTTGAGCCTTGGCTCCATCGGAAACCAGCTGGGAGTGGAGAGGGGTGGTGGCCGAGCCCTGGAGGGGGTGGGCTGGCGTCACCCGGAGTCTGGGGGCACCCCGGCAGCCTGGGGTGGGGTTCTCCTAAGCAGGCGCCTTCCCCAGGGTTCCCAGGCCGTAACCGGTACCCCTGTGCTCAGGGCCGAGTGGGACAAGAACCAGGAACGGGCTGTACCCAGGAATGCAAATGACCCTCCCGAGAAAAGGGAAGGCAGCCCCTGGGACACAGCTGGCAAACAAAAGTCCCCTGTCCCCGAGTCAGCCGCCTCTTGTTTTAGTTTTGGGTGGGAGTGGGTGTAGGGAGAGGTGACCCTGATTCGTAAGACCCGGGGTCCGAGCAGGCCCGAGGGACTGCTGCTTTGTCCACCCCGAGCCTGTGGACCTCTCTTGCACATCCAGCCCTGGCGCACTGGGGAGCCCTTGCCACGATGACCCTGTTTCCACCCTCAAATTCAGGGATCGGAGTTGGATGAGCCGGACTGCGGAGGGGCGATGCCAGCCACTCCACCGGCGCCCCCATGGACACGGGATGGGAGCCCCGGCATCCGCGGCCTGCGGCAGCTGGGGCAGGGCTGGGGGAGGGCAGTGAAGGCAGAGGGGGAGACGGACAGGCTTCCTGAAAGAGAAGCACCGCTCACACACGTCCCGGCCCGGGGCGGGGGGCCTCCCCCAGAGGAAGCAGTGGGCAGCTGGCCCAGGAGGGACCATTGCTCAACGCAGGAAGGGGAGGCCTCTGCTGCTTCCGGGGCGGGAGGGGTCTTCAGTTCAACCGAGGGGGGAGCCCTGGGACCAGCCCGGGGTCACTGGAGAGCCTGCCCCTGGGCCTGCAGACCCACAGGCCCCTGCCCTGTGTGGGTGTCTCAGTGCCACGGGCCCCTGGTGACTGTGGGAGAGGCCCTGGCAGGAAGCCACCCTCAGATGGCGCGGCTGCGGCTGGAGCCTGCCAAGCCTGACACCCACCTCACAGGGGCTGGTACTGGCGTGGGGCTGGGCCTCTCCCACTGCCAACACCGATGGTGACGCACACGGCAGTAGCTGACACAGAATCCGGGGCCGTGAGCGTCATCCCTACACCGGCCGGTAGATGTTATCCTGACCCACGGGCAGTAGGTGCTCAGAATTCACCCCGAAGTCTGGAGCAGTGATCTGAGCACTGACTCCCTAGCAGAGCTCTCCTCCCCGCCCCCTGCCCCCTGCACCGTCGTCGTCGTGTGTCCCTGCCTCGATGGCGGTTGTCGGCATCGTCGGGCACGTCTGAGTCGGGAGATGAGGTCGGAACTGCCACAGGTTTCAAAAGGCCCCACGCATCTGCACTTCCCCCCTTGGTACCAGCCTTTCCAGATGCGCTCGGAACAAAGCACGCTGACATAGGGCGCCGTGATGGGCGCGACGCCACAGACCAGCCCTGTCACCTGCCGGGGGGAGGACAGCTCGGCTGCCGCTGCCGGCCTTCCGCGCCCAGGTGTCCCCGCCTTGCACGCTGGCCTCCTGCACTGCTGCTAGCGCCGCAACGGTCCCACAGCCTGCGCCCGGGGCCTGCGTCTCCCCATCCCCGAGCTATTTCGGGGAGCCTGCTCTGTTCACGACATGAAGAACGAGGCTCGTGAGTTGACGAGGTAAGAGCCAAAGGTGAAGCTCCGGGTCAGACTGCGTTGGTGGAAATGTCCGGAAAGGAGAGGCGAGGTCAGCTCAGCGGCTTTCGGCAGAAAAACCAGCTTGCTGGGAAGCGTCTCCCAGAAGTGCCGGCGTGAGGCTGGAGGGAGGATTCCTCGGAAGCTTCCCCGGTCGGGTCGGATTCCTGGATTCGGAGGGACCGGGTGGGGGTGGGGGGCCGTGCGGGCCTCGTGCTGACGCTCTGGCGGCAGATCCCACGGCCCCAGCTTGTGCCTTGGGTATTTCTCGGCTCCTGGAAAGAATGGCTTTTTCTAACAATAACTTTTTTGTTGACTTTAATACGTTAAAGAACTTTTTGTTTTACTTCTGCGTTTGATTGATGGTGGTAAGATACACAAAACACAGAGTTTACTGGCGTAACCATTTCCAGGCGCCTGGCTCGGGGATATCGAGCGCGCTCGCACCGTTGTGCAGCCGCCCTGGCGTCCACCTCCAGGACCCCTCTGGCCCCCGACACTGAAACTCTCTTCCCATCGGATGGTCAGCGAGCCCGGCAATCCCCTCACCCAGCTCCTGCATCCCCCACCCCTCCTGCCTCTGTCTCTGTGGGTCTGACTCCTCTGGGAGCTCACGGGAGGCGAATCGCAAGGTCTCCGTCCCTTTGTGTCTGGCTTGTGTCACTGAGCGTGATGTCCTCAGGTCCACCCAGGTGCTAGCAGATGCCAACATCTCCTTCCTTTTTAAGGCTGGAAAATGCTGCACTGTAGGTGTGGATGCTGTTTTGTGTATCCATTCATCCACCGAGGGACATTTGGGTTGCGTCCACCCCTTGGCTCCTGTGAATGGTGCTGCTGTGGACGTGGGTGTGCGTGCAGAGAGCTGCTTGAGTCCTTGCCTGCAGATCTTTAGGGGACATGCCCAGCAGTGGAGTTGCTAGGTCGTATGGTAATGCTGTGTTTAATTATTTTGAGGAATTTCTATGCATATTTTTTGGAAGGTTTGGGGTTTCTTTCAAAGTTCCTTTAAGATAGAGAGCGAGCAGGGGGGACAGGGGCAGAGGGAGGGGAGAGAATCTCAAGCAGACTCCCTGCTGAGCATAGAGCCTGACATGGGACTCGATCCCAGGACCCTGAGATCATGACCTGAGCTGAAATCCAGTTGGACACTCAACCGACCGAGCCCCCCAGGGGCTCCTCCATTCATATTGTTATAATAATGTCTCACAACTAATTTGACAGGAAATTCTTCTTCCCTCTTCTCATCCTGGGGGGATGAATTAGTATGATTTGAATATGGTGTAAGCGCACAGCAACCCACAGCCTCCCAGGCACTGGCGGAGGCTCAGGGTGTGTGTTGGCTTGCCGAGGATGGCCTGCTCTCAGAGACACCAGTGAGGCTGTACCAAGGGGGTGTCTTCTCAAGAGGGGCTGTGTTCTTCTGCTAACCATTGAGAATCGACAGTGCATGATAATAATGGTTACCTTTACTATCATTTTAAAATTCTGCATGTGGGGGATGCCTGGGTGGCTCAGTGGTGGAGCATCTGCCTTTGGCTCAGGGAGTGACCCTAGGGTCACTGGGATCGAGTCCTGCATTGGACTCCCTGCATGGAGCCTGCTTCTCCCTCTGCCTGTGTCTCTGCCTCTGTCTCTGTGTCTCTCATGAAAAAATAAAATAATAAAATAAAATAAAATAAATATAAAATAATAAAATAAAATAATAAAATAAAATAAAATAAAATAAAATAAAATAATGCATATGGGTGTGCTTCCACCAGTTACCCACCCACCCTTCCATTCGTCTTAGCCGTGGACCCCCAGAATTATAAAGCTGGAACAAGGAAAGGCTACAGATGGCTCCAGGCCCAGATGGTTTCATAGGTGATTCCACTGTGCCCCTGAGCGGCGGACACCACCAGTGCTGCTTCAGTGGCTGCCACACACAGACAGGGAAGGACATTTCCAAATCCTTTTTATAATGCTAGCATGGGAGCGACACCAAACCCCAGTGAGAATAAGCAGAGAGACAGCCACAGCTCCGTTTCATGAATGAATGTCAACACAAAAATGTCTGAAACCCAATAAGCCGTGACCTGGGGATGTAAAGGTGGTGTGAGATTAGGAAGCCTCTTAAAACAGATCTCCATGTCCACAGAGCAGAAGAAAAGACTCATGAGAAGCAGACATTTGATTGAAACAGCACCTACACGTGTTTTGTTTATTTTGTTTGCAAAGGCCCAAAACATAAGGATATGGATGCTTCAAATGATGGAAAAAGGATATTCAACACATTGCAACCAAAGTGCATGAGTTGTGTGGAATGAGTAAAACCTGGAAGCACTCTAATGAAAGCCAGAATCACCGCCCCCTCCCCATTTAGCCCGATTCTGGAGGACTGAGCACACAACTGTACACAAGGGTGAGAGGCTTGAGTGCAGGTGATGGGTTCAAGCCCAGACCCCAGAGAACCCACTGGAGTCAGCTGCATAGACTGGGAACTCAGCCGAGAGGGCCAAGGGCCTTCTTCTGGTGCAAACAGCCATGAGAGAGATTGTGTAATGGGAAAACATCCTGCCTACAAGAGCAACAAAACAGAAAAATACTTGGTAATTAATGCAAGAAAAGTGGACAGCAGTGGGCCGCAAGCTCTACAATAGGTTTTCTCCAATGAATGAATGAATGAATGACTGGGAATGAAAAGGAAACCTGTTCTTAGGTGGAAAGACTCAGGAAGATAAAGGGGTGAAGCTTTCTGAAATTAGACTATGAATTTATTGTGGAAGCGATGAGATACCAATAGTTTTTTTTCCCCTTAGAGGTAGCCAAGCTGGGGCACCTGGGTGGTGCAGCAGTTGGCTGAGCCTCCGACTCTTGGTTTGGGTGATCTCAGGGTCGTGAGATTGAGTCCCGTATTGGGCTCCACACTCAGTGTGGAGTCTGCTTGAGACGCTTTCTCTTCCTCTCCCTTTGGCCCTCCCTGCCTCCCCTCATGTAAATAAATAAATCTTAAGACAAAACAAAACAAAACAAAACAAAACAAAACAAAAAACTAGCCAAGCTGATCTTAAAGTTCACATAGAAAAATAAGCAGGTGAATAGTTAGGGAAATTCTGGAAAAGAAGGTTATGTCAGGTGTCAAAAATAAGACCATAGGCCCAAAGTGGAGTCACTTATGCTAAAACCCAGGTCACCAAACAGAGGAAGAAAAAGAGACAGAGAGAGAGAGAGAGAGAGAATGCAAGTTGGAAATGGGAGCGATACCACCGGAGCCTGTGAGATCGGCAAAGCCAGAACTGTGTGAAAGCCCACAGCGGGAGAGATTACAGGAGATTATAGGATCTGCTTCTACAGATCACTGGTGGGGGCAACTCGGCCTACCTTCTGCGGCAGCACTTTTGCAACATTTATAGTATTTACACTCAGCAGCTCCATTTCTAGGGACTTTCCCTGCATATATGTGCACGTAAATGCCGAATAACATTTGCACAAGGGTACTGATTGCGGTTTGATGTGCAACAGTCAAAGGCTGGAGACAGCCTCCACGTCAGCCAACGGGAGCTGGTGCAGTAAATCGCACTCACTGAGGCGGTGGGATTGGGATCAGGCAGCTGCTAAAAAGCACAAGACAGCTTTACCTGAAGCCAAGTCATTGTCAAGTGCCAAAGTGTGGTACGGAACAGGGCGTGCGCTATGCTACCTGCACGGGGAACCCTGGAGCCGTGCGTCACGCCACCTGGAGCATCTGAGTCCTTTTCTAGCCCGGGATTCAACACCCCCTGACCTCAGCTCTGCCTCACAATGGGTTTCTTTAACCCACAAGGTCCTGAGAATTTGCATGTTGCAAAAGCTTGGATCCGTCAAATGCAAACTGTTCTATGCAAATGTTTCGAGAGCTATTTAGGTCACTTCTCCAATGTTGGGGGGGTGGGTTGGTGCAGTCTTCTGTCCTGAGGCCCTTCTACCCCTCCTCATTCCCCCCGAGGACAAGCCCACACTCCTGTCTGACCCTGCTTCCCCCTCCTGGTCTTTCCAGCTGCTCTTGTGCACGAGCCCCTCCCGGCATCCCAGAACCTGCGGACTCCAGGTCTGAGAGAGCGTCCGGGAGGCCTACACCCCTTTCTCAGCCAGGACGCCGTGTAGCGGAGCCTCTCAACGGGCGGTCTGGACTCAGAGGGATGCTTACTTAGCAATGTCTCCAGACGTTGAGGTTGTCACAGCTTCGTGGGGGGCGCTGCCCTTCGCATCTGGTGGGTGGAGGCAGGGAGGGTGCTCAGCATCCTCCACCGCACGGGACGGGCCCCAACGAGGAATGCTCTGGCCCCAAATGTCCATAGTGCTGGATGGGAAGCCACGATCCAAACCAACCCGACCCCCAGGCATCAGGGCCGGTGTCAAAGATGTCGTAGAGAGGCGGCAAAGCCTGTCGAAAGACAGACCCTTTGGAGGAATCCTCTCGGCTCCTTTGACTTTGTGAGGATGTGCGTCCCCCTTCTGGGCGAGCTTCCCCGCGAGAGGGACCCCGGCCATTCTCACTGGGGGTCTCACAGGCCCGGGAGCTGTGTTCTCCTGAGCTGCACTCAGCACACGGCGGGGTCTGACCCGCTGCCACGGGGGAAGGTGGCTGCCATTGCGTCCCCTCCCCCAAGGACACTTGGCCTCATGGTGGCCTGTCTCTCCCCCTTTCCTTCATCCTCCTCTGAACCCAGAGGCCCATTTCTGAGATGTCCTTGCACCTGCTTGGGCGCTGGTTCTCCTCTTTCCTGAAGGAGACAGATGGCAGGTGGAGGGTGCTCTTACCTGGCAGGGTGGGCTGACACGAAGGAGATGACGTGTCACTGTGCCCCCAGTCCTCCTCCAGCCTGGGCCCTGCTGGGCAATGGGCAGACGCCCTTTCCGGCCCAGGGATTTACAGACCAAGCAGCACAGGGCCCTGACCAATAGGGCGGCGCTGCTACCGGTAACTGCGGTGGGGCTGGTCCTAAAGGGGCTGAGCCCGGACAGTAACGGCAACACGGTGACCCTGAAGTGGCAGGAACCAGCCCTGGGCACGCTGTGGTGGCCAAAAGCATGCTGCACGGAGCTAGTCCACGCAGGACTCTTGCTGCCAAGGGGGTCACAGGCCTGGCCTCGGATGGGGACGGGCCACACAGGCCCCATCGGGGAACCTGGGGTCTTGGTGTGGGACCACAGCCTCCCGCCAAAGGTGGACACTTCCCTGAGCCTCCCCTAGTGGTGCCCCGGCCAAGGGGGACAATCAGAGGACCAGCACCTCCGAGAGAGGACAGGGTGGGAGCCTCTGTCCCTGGCTGGTAGCTCATATGGTAACAGCCTACAAAGTACCCCATGGGTTTGTCCTCTGGTTGCAGAGTGACCTCAGGGGGACGGCTGCTTCCTCCCGCCCTTGTCTTTCTCTGAGGCTGACAGGGCGGGCAGTTCTGGGTTCTTCTTCATTCCACTTTTATTCTGAGACCCCCTCACGCAGGCCCCGTCCCCCTGCAGGCTGAGTCCCCAAGGGTGGACCTGCTAGAGGTCAGCAACGGGATGGCCACCAAGGGGCCCCGAGGCCCGTACCCCGCTTCCCTGGGCCTCCGTGTGGTTTCATTTCCTCTGCTGCTGCCCCTGGGGGTTCCCCTCCAGCTCCTCCGTTGGACCATCGGGGTGGAAACTTCTTGCTGCGGAGATACGGTGGCACAGGGTGGCACGGTACAGGGTCGTGCTGGGAGGGGGGGCAGGAAACAGAAGCGTGCAGGGTGGCTGGGTGCACAGGGAGCCCCGGGAGCCCCCAGGAGAGGCTTCTGGGGAGAGGAGAGCCTTGAGCTGAGCTGTTACTAAAATATGTACAAATTCTCTTTGGTGTTTCTAAGATCAGCTGAGATTTTGAGCTCAGCTAGGAGTGACCGTGTTGTAGGAAGAGGGCAGCGTGGGAACGAGGCGGGCTGCGTGAGCCCCAGGACGGGAGAGAACCCCCCAGGGGTGGGCCTAAGGTGGGGCTCCCCAGCCATGCTCCTGCTGGGCAGAAGGCACCCGGGTCAAGCGGCCAGGAGGGCCTACGAGGTCACATTTCAGGCCAGCAGGCAGCACGGGACGGTGGCTGACCCCACGCAGCCAGGCTGGTGGTAGGATCGGGGGTGAGTGGCTCAGGTGACACCTGGGACCACCAGGCCGAGAGGCTTCAGAGCTGAGGGTGGGAGCCTGGGCCCTCCTGGGGCTGTCATAGGCCGCCTGACACTTTGCAGGTTCTCCTCCTCCTCCTCCTCCTCCTCCTCCTTCTTCTTTTTTAGTTTTGGTCAATTCAGAATTAGTTATTTTATTTATAAATAGGGTCTTTTAGAAGCTAAACACCAACTCAGGCCCTGTGCCAATATAGGTGCTTATTTGACCACCGTGTATTTATAGAATGCTATCGAGTGGTTCTTTTATTTGTTATTTTATTTTTTATTCGTTTCAGGGGTAGAGGTCAGTGACTCGTCAGTTGCATATAACAGCCAGTGCTCATCCCATCACATGCCCAACTTCGTGCCCGTCCCCCAGGGACACCGTCCCCCCACCCCTCCCCTCCAGCCACCCTTAGTTTGTTTCCTGGAGTCAGCGTCTCTTAGGCCTTGTCTCCCTCTCAATTTTCATCCTATGTATACTTGATGGCCTTCTGCAAGCCCGTACATGTTTTGTTTGTGCTCCCCCATGGTGACAGGCCAAGAAGCCCCCTAGGCCCCCCGCCCCCAGGAGGTACGTGTGCACGTCAAATCCCTGGAATCTTTAGATGGGACCTTACAAGGGAGAAGCGTCTTTGCAGGCATAATTCATGGAAAGATCTGGATGTGAGACCATCCTGGGTTATCTGGGTGGGCCTTCAATCTGATAGGTGTCCCCACGAGAGACACCCAGGGAGAGATGCAGAGAAGAGGAGGCCGTGGCCCATAGAGGCATGGCCGAGGGACGCCTGGTGCCATCAGGTGCCAGACGAGGCAGGAAACCTCCATCCCTGGAGCCTCCGGAGGGCGCACGGCCGCCGTGTGGACACCTCGATCATGGGCAGACGAAGGTCACTTTTCTGCTGCTTGAAGCCACCGAGTGTGTAAGAATTTGTTAGGGGACCTCGGGGAAGACCCGCCTAATCTGGGAAAGTGAGAAGGAGGAGGATGCATCTTAGCCTGTGCAGTGAGAATTTTCAGGCAAAATAATTACTTATTTTATTTTTTTTTCTCATTAGAAAACCGAAGCCAAAGCCATATTAACGTTGAAGGCCTATATATATATGTTCTGTCCCAGAGTGCACTGAAAATCCAAGGTAGGGAGCAATCTGGCATCTGGCTCTTAACTGCTCCATCGTCAGCAAGCTCCCTTCCCGACCAGCTGCTTGGGCGTCCCAGCCAGCGGGACGGATGCGGAGAAGGGGGATGCCTCGGTCAGCTCGGTGCCGTCACAACAGACATTTATTCTTCACACTTCGGGAGGCGGCAGGTCCGACCGAGATCAGGGTACCTCGCGGCTGGGTTCTCGGTGAGGCCTCTCTCCCTGGCTTGCAGATGGCTGCCTTCTCGCCGTGTCCTCACATGGCACAGACGGAACCAGTCTCTTCCTCTTGTAAGGACGCCGATCCCACCCGGGGCCCCCACCCAGGACCTCATCTAAACCCAAGTTCTTCTCGGGACGCCTGGGTGGCTCAGTGGCTGAGCGTCTGCCTTTGGCTCAGGTGGTGACCCCGTGGTCCCCCTGCAGGGAGCCTGCTTCTCCCTCTGCCTGGGTCTCTGCCTCTCTCGGTGTGTCTCATGAATAAATAAAAATCTAAAACAAACAACCAACCAAAATCCCAGATTCTTCTCAAAGTTCCCACCTCCAAATGCCATCACACTGGGGTCAGGGCTTCAGCATGTGAATTTGAGGAGGGTGACAAAGTGCAGCCCGTGGCAGAGGGCATGGCCCCGCTGTTAAGGATGCTTTCTGAGGGTTGCCTGTAACACACGTGCTTCAGAGTTGCCGGCCCAACTTTAGGCACAGGGCCGCAGCTAACCACGAGACGATGGGGGGTACACCCAGGTAAATTGAGGGGCTAGAGGAGAGTTGGGATTCAGACTTTTTTGCACATTGCCACTCCTTTGTCCTCATCATGACACCTCGTGGCCCAAAATGGCTCCTTGAGGGACCGTCCTCACCTCTGCATCCCAGCCAAGAAGACATTTCTCCCTCCGTCACAGCGTAGTGTGGGGATGGAGTCCTTTACGTGCCTGCAGCGTATCCAGCTAAACCCGGGGACCTTATTACTAATGGGAAAGGTTGGGCAGGGCGCTGGGGGCAACCAGCAGCGTTTTCTACACGCGCCCTCTGCTTGCCTCAAGGACCTGGGAGCCTGCTGCATAACGGTGGCCTCCTGTTCCAGCATAGCCCGCCCCGATTCTGTCCCTGCTCAGTCTACACCCCAGGCTCCCCAAGCGCACAGGCCGCTCCTCCCAGAACGTGCCAGCCTAGCAAATACCAGGCTGTCGTCAGCCGAGCATTTGTTTGCTGAACGGAGGTTGAGCTGCACCAGGTGTGGAATCGGGGAGCGGAGGCCCGCGGTTGCTTTCCGACCTCAGGTTCGCCGATCGCCCACACGAACACCTGCTCCCCTCCCCGCCCTGCCCCCTGCCCGGCCCCGTGTCCCCTCCGACTTCACAGTTTATGAGCCTGGCTCGCCTCAGCAGACACTTTCCACTCCGTACCCCCTCTGCTCCTTCTAATGAACCCCAGGTGCAGGGAACGCTCTGGCCCGGCAGCAAGATCACTGCCTGGCATCGGAGGAGGCGCTTCACAGCCAAGGAATGTCTGGAGCTGGGAACGGAACGGACGGGGACAGGAGGTGACGAGGACTGGGGAGCAGGGAGGGACCATTGCCCTCAGCCCTTTCTCTGCAGCCAGGGGGCAGAGGGGGGTCCAGACGGCTCAGCCTGCCCCGTGGGCTCTCCCCTCTTTTACCTGCTCTGTGCTGGGCGGCGTGACTCGACTGCTGAAACTGTCCCGGGCATGTCGGGCAGGGGGGATGGTGAGGTCCTCCTGGGTCCTCACGGCCCCCCGGACATGGCAAGGACTCCCACGATGCACGCATGCTTGGACATCGCTAGCAGACGTGTCGCCTCGGAGCTGCCAGTGCAGGGGGTGCAAGGACCGTCCCTGCGAGGAGCCCGCAGCCTCACTGTGACCCTGTGCCCCGCAGCGGCCGGGCCCTGCAGTCACAAAAAGCATTTTGGTGACGGGCTTTGGGAGGAATCAGAAAATCCCGAGTAATTAGAGCTCATGCACATAGAAAGGGGCGCACGGTGAGACCTGCGGCCTCCGTTTTAAGGGAGCCGATTTACACATTAAAACAATAAAACACGTCCAAGGGAGCGTGGGCTCCATGACGTTTTCAGTGGCTCCTCTCTCTGGTTCTAGAAAGCTCTACCGCCAGAGGAAACCGAGGGGAGACTATGCCGACACCCCCCACCCCCGCTCATCATCGCGACGTTCCAGGCTGTGTTCGGCCAGATGGAGAAGATGTAAAATTATGATGCGTATTCCCGCGGCAGGAGAGGGCCTCGCAGTTAATGCTCACCCTGGCAACGTGCCCGCGTGAATCAGCTCAGCATAAACCGGGGGGACGGCGGGGAGGGTGCTCGTCCTTCCAGGTCTTGATGTGGAAATTTAAGGAGCAGGAGGGCTGGCTATTAAATTTCCAGCTCGTAAAATGAGATGCAGGGGTGTGCGAGCACGGAGCCGCGGGGAGGGGCCGCCCCAGCACAGCAGACCCCTGGGCCCATCCGCGGGGTGGGGGGTGGGGGGCTTGCAGCCTCCCCTGCCTGCCCCCAGGGGTGGGCTGAATGGTGTCCCCCCCCCCGCCCCAGATGGTGAAGTCCTAACCCCCTCCCACCCCCCGGTACCTGCAAATGGGACCGTAACTGGAAATAAGATCTTTGCAGATGGCCGGCCACGATGAGGCCGTTAGGGTGGCCTTAATCCAATCTGATGTCCTTATAAAAAGGGGACGTTGGACACAGAGGGAAGATGATGTGAAGTGAGGGGGAACACGGCCACCTGCAGGGAGCCCCTGGGGCTCCCAGAAGCTGGGTCCTGGGAAGGGGCCAGCCCTGCCCACACCCTGACCCCTGACTGCCTGCCTCCGAGCCTTCCTTCCATGACACAGAAAATCCAGGACTCAGGCCACCCAGCCCGTGGCGCTTTGTCACTGCCAACCAGGACCCTCACCTACCCCGCCTGTGGGATCCAGCATGACTAGTTCAACTCTCTGGGACCCAGCCCCCATGCCCCCCGGCCCCAGGACAACCTACTCCAGGGCCCTGCTCATGCCCAAGGCTCCTGAGCCACCCTTGGGGGGTAAGGTCACCTTTCCAGCCCCACCCTGGGGCCAGGGGCACAATTCAGTGTTCCTTAGGGTCACTGCACCTCCCCTGCCCCCGGCCAGCCCACCGCGACGTTGTCCACCAGCATCGCCAATGTTGGAGACCCCCCACCCCTTGGTGAGGGGGCTTGGGTCCTCCGGAGGTCCTGCACCCTAATCCCAGCCAAGGCCTCCCTCCTCTCCTGTCCCACCCTGCTCCCAACTGCACCCATCCTGGCCTCGTTTCTGAGTATGGAGGCCAGGAGCATGCTGGCCTGCTCTTCGGGGCCGGGGTGTGTTTGCGAGTACCCCCAGGGCCCACAGATTCCTCAGCTGTGCCCAGCGAGACTGCCCTGAACTCTGCATTTGGACCGTCCTTCCCAGTGACTGCCCCCAACAGAGGATGGTGTCCTGTCCTCGACAGCCAGTGCGGCCACCCCTCCCTGAGAAATGGGTGGAGCAGGGGGGTCCTGGCCTGGGTCCATGCTCCGGAGGCCCCTCCTCCCCACAGGCCGAGGGGTGCCCAGTTGGGGCCCTGGCCCCTCTTTCCAACCCTCTGCCCGACCATATTCTGGTCTGACCCTGGGCCCCTCTGGCGTCTGTCCCCTCTCCCAGAGGCAGGCGGGTGGGTGCGGATGTGCCAGCAGGTGTAAGTGCCCTGGGGTGGGAGCTGGCAGGGCCGGGGCAGGAGGCCTGCGGGGAGGAGCTGCACCCGCACCCCTGCTTCCAACCCCTGAGTCCCCACACGGAAGCCCAGGGTGGTTTGGGGCTCTCCTGGCTGGAGAGGTCAGCCCTGGAAACTGCCCCTGCACCTGGCCTCCTGACCGAGGTGCTCATGGGCACCAGGGAGGGGGCTGGGCTCTCTGCAGGCCATGTGGAAGCCAGACGGGGTGTTTGTGGGGTGAGTCCACGGGCAGTGGCCAGCGGGCAGAGTGCCTGATTGCATGTCTTGGGGACCCTGGAGGACATGTACCGGGGTGTTGGGAAGCCAGCTGCTATCCTGGGGGCTGTGGAGTCAGGCGGGTGGGGAAGGGATGGGGTTGCACCTGCAGACGGAGGGAGGTGGCGGGGGGACCCCAAGCCCTGAGCATCGTGCGGCAGCGTCTGCAGCATTGGAGACGGGACACTGGAGATCGCCAGGTGGGAGGGAGGAGGCTCTGCGGGCCTCAGGTCTGGGGGGCCAGGGCCACCCGTGCCTGCTCTCACCTGCTGGGCCCCGATGGCTCCTTCCCACCTCGCAGGGCCTTCCTCTCGGTCTCCATCGCTGAGACGAGGGTGAGCCCACAGAGCCCCCTATGGATGGAGCCTCGGGGGAGCCCCACTGGCTGTGGCTCCTCGCAACCTCTCTGCCCCCGGGCCCCTGCTCCGGTGCACAGGCGCGCCCCCCCCCCCCGCACGAAGGTGCTGCCCCCCTGCCAGTCCTCAGGGGCTCCCCCGACGCGCAGACGGCGTGAAGATGTCCGTGTGAACAGACCTAAGCCGGTTCGGTCAGGCACAGCTCTCGGGGTGGCAGTGACCCCAGGACCCTGAGCGGCTGAGCTCAGAGACCCTCACCGTCGGCCCAGCGGTGCTCTGGAAGGTGGGCTGTGCTGGTGAGACTCGAAACATCGCTGGCCAGCTCTGCGGCCCCCGGGGGGTGGGGGCCCAGCAGCCTGTCCCCTGTGTGCTCCGGCCACCACGGGGCTTCCCGAGGCAGGACCACCCGCCACCCTGCGCTGGATGCAGGGCCAGGCCAGGTCCCCGGACGCCCTGCTCGGGTCTGCGCCCTGCACAAGGGGGGCACCCGTTCCGCAGTGTAGCCCACCACGCGGATTCACCCGGAGAGCCCTTCCGACGGGCCTCATGCCGACTGAGGAGCTGCTGAACCCCCGGGAGCCCCGGCGCACGGCCCCACGCAGGCTCATCAGTGCGGCTGCAGGGCTGAGGGTGGTGGGACAGCGAGCCCCGCGCCCTCCACGCAGGGTGTGTGTCGTGGGCTCCGCAGACCTCCTGCTGGCGCCGCCTCTTCCCCCGCAGGCTGGGCTCCTGTCCCCGGCAACTGACAGCTCTGGTACCCAAAAGGCACATATTTGACCAAAAAGCACACATCTGAAGCAAATGGCAGCCCATTTGGAGCAGCAGGATGAGTCCAGAAATTCCAGCATTGTCGTTGGTCGCAGTGTCCGCGTGGAGAGCGTGGGCCGCTCCCCGGCCTTGTGGGTCTCTCTGACCTCGCTGTCTCCCCGAGACGTGCCCGAGGCACAAGGACGGCCCGTCAGCCCCAGGGCAGCCGCTCGGGGTCCGTGAGCTCGGGGAGGAAGAAGCAGCGGCTTCCGCGGCCCCTGCTCCCCCCTGCTCCCCCAGCTGACCGAGGGACCTGCGGGACCTCAGGGCTGCGTGGCTCGCGGCTGGCCCGGCGCGGGGCTGTCGTTCTCTGCAGACGCACGATGCAGGGGCCGCGCGGTCAGCAGGGCCGGTGTGATGGCCCAGTGGCTCCCGGCAGGGTGACTCGCAGGAAGGAGGCCAGGAGCCAGCAGACCCCGGGAGGCACTTTTCAGGCAAGGTTGAGATTGGGGCGCCTGCTGGTGGGGGTGGGTGGGCAGGGGCGGGGGCCGGTGAGGTGACAGGCAGTCCTCTGGGCGCTTCGCCCTCACAAACAGGGAGAGACCAGGTTCCTCTGTTAACAGATGTGTGTATGGTGCCTGGGGACCCCAGGGCTCCCTCCCGTGACAGCCCCGAGGTGGGGGTGCTGGGGGCACAGGGGCTTGGAGCGGGGCGGTGCCAGACGGGAGACACCCTGTGTCCTAGGAGGTGGGGCCTGCGGATCTGCCGATGGCTTGCAGGTGCGGGGAGGGAAAGCACGGAGGCCCTGGGGCCCTTGGGGTTCAGGTGGCATTTGCTGGAAGGGGGCGCTCTGGGAGGAGCAGGTTCAGAGCCGGAGGATGTTGGGAAGTATTGGGGTGACCGTGTCCACCAGGGGTCCGGGGGGGTTAAGCGGGGTGGATGGTGGAGGTGCCCATCCCCCTGGATGCAGGACCGGGTCCTCAGGCACCGGCCTTAGTGGCCAGGCCGTCTGGAGACACAGGCTCGGGGCGCTCCAGCCTTGGGGGCAGCGCCAGGACCTGTGGCCCCCGTGGCCGGGGGAGAGGGGGACGCCTGTCGCCGTGGCCTCCATCCTCAGCCTCCGGGGGAGTCGGCGTCTACACCCGCGCTCCTGCAGTGTATCACTGTGGGGAAGGGCTCATTACAGAGGGGCAGGTGCACAGGTTCCACCCCGGAGGGACCCTCATCTCTGACATGTGGGTGGCGCGTGGGGGCCCAGGGGCACGACCCCTGGGACGTGCGGGCAGCGGCTGGCGTCCTGTGCTCCAGGTCCAGGTGCCCAGCTGGCTGCAAGGATGCCGAGGAACCCCACGACTGTGGGCCGGGGAGCGGCGGCGGCACCGGGACCCACACCCCGGCCCTCGCGGTACCCTGTGCACCCCCGGCCCGGGACCCCGTGAAATCCCCTGCGCGTGGTCCCCCTTCGCTGGGGCTTCCAGGTGGTTTTCACCTATTCTAGCCCGACCGAGCTGGGAGGCCGCTTTCCTCGGACGCCCCGCGGCCCCCGCAGTGGGTTTAACGCCGGCGGCTCGCGTGGCAGAGGGATGGTGTCCCGGGACCTCGGGGGCGAGCACGGCTACTTGGAGCTGCTGTTTCTGCAGCTGTGCCCACGGACGCCGAGGCTGGGGGGGCCACGGTGTCCAGAGTCTCAGGGCACGCAGGGAGGCCTGGGGTCGGCCCTGCCTCTGCTCCTCCCTGACCTGCGTCCCGCACAGGCGCCCCTGCCTGCCCGGTGCTGAGTCAGCTCTGCGATCTGTCCCCCGGGCTTCACTGTGCCCCATGAGGTTTGGGGCAGCAACGCTCCAAGGCAGGAGGAGAAAGCCGTGCTGGCAGGATGGACACACGCGTGACGCTCTGTCATCAACACATTCCGGCCCAGGAGGCAGACGGAAGAGAAGAAGAACACTAGGAGGTCCCTGGGCAAGCTTAGTTCCCGTCCCCCTGCCCCCATACACACACAACTGTCCCCTAACTGTGTCACCAGAAAACAGATGGGTCGTCCGGTGCCACAGCAGCCACGCTGCGTCAGTGAGGTAAAAGGCCCAGAACACTGCAGGTACGTGGGTGATGAGCACATCGCGCTGCGAAACCCCAGACAACAATCGTCTCTCTCCGGATTCCCACAATGTGCAGTTTTATAAAAACCCTATTTGTTTAGGCAGTTCCAGCTCCCTCCTGGCCCCCAGCTCGTGGCAGGGCACGTTGCTTCCTGATACCCACGGAAACCGGATAGCAGGTGGCTCGGTTTCACGGGCTCCTCTCGGGGAGATCATCACACGTTTGCGGATTTGGTCTTATCTTCACTGCCTCACGTGAGTCCGGAAACAGCAAACAAGTTTCCTGAGATGAGGGCAGACTGGCGGGGTCCTCGCGTCCCAGGGCACCGAGACTCCCACCTTCTTTTGTTACTGGACTCGACCCTCACGGGCGCCCAGGCCCATGCCCTCCAGACGTAGGAGACGGCGCCGTGCAGCGAGGACCTCACGAGCCGTGTGCGGGAGGCGAGTGAGGGGCGCCCACGGGCTCCGGTGACCTCCGCCCACGCGCCCCTGGGGCCAGGACCCAGAGCGGAGGTCTTGCGGCATCGAGAGCTGGAAGGTTCTTGGAGAACACCCGGCCCGGCGTCTCCCTTCCGTGCTGCTGACACGAAGCCGGCGTCTGGAAGGGCTGTGACCTTCTGAGGCCACCGCACGGACGCCTCGGGGACCCAGCAGGGGGTGGGTTAGCCGGGGCCACCCCAGAACCCGGCCCAGGACACGATGTCGTTCGGGGAGATGCCAGCGACAGCAGGCCTGGGGGCAGGAGGCAGGGAAAGCCGGAGAGCCGTGCGGGGGCCCCGAGTCCTGACGCGGAGTGAAGGCCGGGGGGTCGGGGTGGGCGGGGGCACGGGAAGGTCCAGCCCGGCCGCAGGAAGCCTCCGGGCTGCTTGTCTGGCTTGGGGGCGCTGGGCCTCCCGGGGATGCCCCCTCCATCCGCCGCAGGCCGGGCGCCGCCCTCAGGAAGCGGGTTGTTGGCACCGGTCTCGGCAAGGCCGTCAGGAGAGGACGCTCACCTCACAGCCTCCGCAGTGCCGTACAGATCCCCTTCGCCGGGCACCTGGGCTCAGCGGTGGAGCGTCTGCCTTCTGCTCGGGGCGTGACCCCGGGGTCCCGGGATCGAGTCCCGCGTCGGGCTCCCCGCGGGAGCCTGCTCCTCCTGCCTGTGTCTCTGCCCCTCTCTCATGAATAAATAAATAAAATCTTAAAAAAAAAAAAATCCACCATCGTGGCCCTGCCCTGCCCGCCCCCCGGGGCATGCGGTTCAGTGGCCTTGGCACCTCCACGTATGAACACAGCCGCGTCCACGCAGCAGACACACACACCCGTGTTTTCTCTCCACAAGCTCCCTGTCGTGTCCCTGCCGTGCCAGGTGGAGGGGCACAGCCAGCCTGCGGTGACATCGTCCCGGGCTGGCTCCAGCTGTTGTGGGCGTGCACCGCTGCTCCGGGCCGTCGGCGGGTTCTCTGCTGGGTCTCTGGAGCTTTGGGCAGCCCCCGGCACACGCGGTACACCCTCCCCGAACATACGACGGATGGACGGAAGGACGAACCCCGAAGACAATGTGGGTCACCTACTTTCTCCCTGGCTCGTGACCTCTCGTCCTCTCGTCCGCCGTGACTCATTCCCATCTGTTCCCCGCCCGTCAGGCCCTAAACGTCCAGTCCCGCGCCGCAGCCCACTAACAAGGACACGGGAGCTGGGTGTCCTGCCAAGGAGCGCGCGCCCTGCCTGGCCTCCCGTCTGGCTCAGCCGCCGCGGGCCGCGGGCGGAAGCCTCTGTGTCGCTTCTTAATGGTCTGGATTGTTGGCCTGGCTTTGCCCTCGCGGGCGGCCAGCGGGGCTGTGGTGTGGCTGCACGTCGTGGTCCGGGTGGCGGGTCGCCCGTGGAGCTGGATGGCCTCCTGCTGTCCGGGGGAGCCAGCCCGAGACACACGCCTGAGAGACGGCGCTGCGGGGGGCACAGGTGAGCCACTGCCCAGGTGGGCCCGGGGCTGGGGGGCGGCCTCTGACAGGTTCCTGCTCCCCTGGTGCATCTTCCTGACTCACTCCCGGCAATGTGGTCGGGAGACGCAGGCAGGTGCCCGCACGGCCAGAGGCCAGGCCTACCCTAGGACCGTGACCCTGGAACGCTGGCCCACTTGGGGTCTGTGGTGGTCCTGCCTGCATGCTGGAGCTACGCACAGTCACCCCGGTTCCCGGGAGCATCCCAGGAGCTCCCCGTAACCCCCGGGGACTGACGTGCGGGGGGGCTGGGAGAGGGGTGGCTTCAGGCAGGGGTGTGGGGTGGGGGGGGGTCTGGGGCAGAGGCTGGGCCCGAGGACGAGGACGGGTCAGTGCTTGCCGCCTTCCTGCCACTGTTCCAAGTTCCTTAGGCGTCTGAGCCACGTCGTGCAGCAGGGACGCTGCGATCCGGAGGCGGCCTGTCCGGGGCCACGCAGGAGCTGGACCAGAGGCCCGCGACCCCGGACCCGACCGCTACACACACGGCCTGTCCGACAAGTTTACCTCCTATAATATAACATGATTACAAGTCGGGATCATACTAATGTCCTTTGCTATTATTGCACTTTGGGAAATTTGGGTTGTTCTCAGATCTTTCCTATCACAGATGATAACGATGGTCTTTGCTACAAAAGAACCCATGCGGTGGCAAGATAGTTTCCTAAGGCTCAATTTCTAATTGACACCCACAGATGCCTTCCTGTCCCTTTGCTGCTTTCAGATGCTGGCCTGTCCCCCTGCCCGGCCCGCCGTGTGGCATTGGGGTCGCCGTAGATGGGGCGCTGAGCCGAGAAGGGTCCAGCTCGGGGAAGTCTTCGGAGCTGCCGTCTGCCCTGCTCACGGGTTTGCAGGGTCACCCAGAAGCCCGCCTGCTGTGCTGTCCTTGCTGAGAGAGGACGCATGGGACACGGAGGGAGCCCTGTCAGGACATGCAAGCCTGGATCCCCGGGCACAGGCGGGCGGCGAGGGGGCCAGAGCCGGGAGGGCGGAGTCTGGACGCAGCTCTGTCCTTGGCTGAGCAACCTGAAGGGGGTGCAAGGAGGGTGTTTGTGGTGCAGATACCCCGAAGCCCCGGCCCCGTCCCCTCCCCGGTGGCCCTGTCTCTGCAGGAAGTCTCCACCGCTTGGCCTCTGCCCTGGGTTCACCCGGGTTCTTCTGGGTCTGGAAGGTGTACCTGGAGCTGCGTGCAGCCCCCTCCCTGCGCCCGGCCCTTGACACCTTTCCACTGTGAAAATGTCCAAACACACACAACGCGACACGGTGTAATGTCCCTCATCTCCATCCAGAGACGAACGATGATTGAGCGCCTGCTGGATTCGCTTTATTGTTGCTACGTTTGTGAGATGGTTTCACGGAAATCGCACACGTCCCGGCATCTCGACGCCTGGTGTGCGCTCACCCACAGCCTCTCCTGCAGCCTCCGCCACGGGCCGCCGCGCTGACCGCAGTCGGGCTTCTCCGTGGCGTCCTCCGAGGACCGGTTAGTTTCTCCACGGTTGGCTTGTCCGGGTCAGGACACGAAGTCCTCCCTCGGCATCGGCTGGTTGGGTCTCTTCCAACTCCTGCCGTCTGGAACCGCCCTCCCTTTGCTTCTTTTGTGCCAAGCATATTCCAGAAGCCAGGGTCCCTCATTCAGGACGTCTCTTGGCGTCAGCGGTGACCTCTCACCCTCCGCCCCTGCAAATGAGGATTTAGATCTGAAAGTTCCAGTACGACCCAGGGGTGCTGGCAGCAGAGCCTGGTCCCCTCCCCTGGGACCCGTGTGACACTGTGGGTGCCGGGACCTTTGGTCCTGGTCCCCTCACCTCAGAGCTAGAGAGCCCGCCTGCGATGGTGGCCTGAGCCATCACGTCGTGGGGGCTGGAATGACAGTGGGCCTCCGTGTGCTCACGTTCATTCTGGAAGGATTAGCGGGAATACTTTTGTGAAGAGCTTTCCACGTTAACACCCGGGGTGATACAGGACAGAGGGTGTACAGGAGGGCAGGATCACTGCAGAAGTCATTTCCTTTTGCTCTTGTAGTTAGAAGTTTCTGGAGTAAGGAGTCTGGCTGAAAATTTCCTCCAATGGAACAAATGAGGTCAAAAATTTTTAATCTTTTTTAAAGATTATATTTATTTATTCATGAGAGATACAGAGAGAGGCAGAGACGCAGGCAGAGGGAGAAGCAGGGTCTATGCAGGGAGCCCAATGTGGGATTAGATCGCAGGACTCCAGGATCACGCCCTGGGCCGAAGGCAGATGCCCAACCCCTGAGCCACCCAGGTGCCTCCTCCAATTTTTTTTTTTTTTTTTTTTTAATTTTCGGTTTAAGATCGCAGAGAGTGAATGGAGTGCATGTATTAAATGGGTTGCACCTGTAGCTCTGTGACACTCCTGCCAGGGACAGGCCGGCCGGGTGGCTGATGGCAGGACCTCGTGTGGCCGTGACGTTCTCCTTAGTTGTGGCACGAGACCTGTCTCAGGCCCACCGTGTCTCCATTTCACCCACGAGCTTTTTAAAAGGGGGCTGAGGTGTTCAGAGACCCCAATCCAGGTACTCGGCGCTGGATTTTGCGGTCATTGCTTCCCGTGGGGGCTGAGGGGTGAGGAGAGCCAGGAAATATGCATTTTGTTTTCAATGCACCAGATTACATGAACATTTCCAATTCAGATTTAGGGCTTGCGGTGTCATCCGTAACAGATCTGACTCTCTTTTGTCCACTTTTTCTCTCACGCTGGTCATTTGGGTCCCTCACAACATTCGTGTGATTGCTTATTGGCATTATCTTAGAAAATACAAAAAAAAAAAAATTCGACGAACGATGTCGGATCTCACACGAACAGTAAGACTTACTGAATGATATTTATAATTTCTTTATTGCCTTTTGTCCCTAAAAAAATCCCATTAAAAAACAAGCAGCCTAAATATTATGCTCCAGAATCCTCCTTTGAAATAAATCTTTCCTTTGGATAAATTTATAGAAATAGGTGGAGGTTCTTTTTGTGAGGATACTCTTCTTTTTCAATCTAAGTTTATTTTTTGAATATGAAAACATTTACATAGTTCTGAAGTCAAACGCTGTGAGATGGAAGAGAATCTCCGTTCTTGTCTCTGACCCCCCCCACCCTGCACCCCCCCGGGCCCGGCCCTGCGCTCCCGAGCCCTCCTCGCTTCCTAAGTGACCAGAGTCCTAATGGTGATGCAGGTGGGCTCCTGGGGGGCTCCTGGGTGGGGGCTGAACCCACAAAGAAGCTCCAGAATTTCAGGCCCCCCCCACCCCCCCTCTAGGGAAGGGGAGGGGCTGGCAACGGGGTCAATGAGGCAACTCAGGCCCCGGGAGGAAGCCCCTGAGAATCCCAATAGTGCGGGGTCCAGGGAGCTGCCGGGTGAGTCACAGGTGCACGCTGGGAGGGTGACGACCCCCAGCTCGGTGGGACAGATGCTCCTGCGCTCGGGACCCCCCCCCCGCCGTGTGGCCGTTCATCGGCTCCCTTCATCACATCCTTTATGATACAGCGAACCCAGAGACGAGCTTCCTTGAGATCTGTGAGCCCTCCTGGCGAATGAGTCGGCCTCGAGGGGGGGTCGTGGGAACCCTGATTTGTGGCCGGTGGTCAGAAGTGACGGATGGGTCCCCAGAACCAGCAGGTTGTGATTGGCATCTGAAGTCGGGGCTGTGTCGGGGGTCGGGGTAGGGTGTTGTGGGACTGAGCCCCCCACCTGGGCTCTGACGCTGCCTCCGGGCAGATGGTGCCAGAATTGAGTTAAATGGTGGGACACCCGGCTGGTGCTGTGGAGAGTCACTGGCTGGGGGTGGGGGATGCGGGGGGGGGCAAAGACCCCAAGTTTGGCGGCAGAAACGTTTCAGAAGCAAAGTGTTCTGCGTGAGCGGTAAGGGAGACGGGACTGGGGGCTTTTCTGACGCAAATACTATAGGAAAGTGGAGGCAGGGATGTTACACTGTCCTCCTTGACTCCACCCACTCCCTGAAAATCACCCAGAAATTGTTAGTAGTTTCTGGTTTATCATTCCAGTGCTTTTATTGTTTTGCCAATATACATACACACGCACATATTCATATTTTTACCTTTTATTACGCACGAGACAGCACACCACGTACCGCATCCCACTTCATCCACTCAGCAGTGTGTCCGGAGGTGGTTCCTTAGGGCTCCCTGGAGAGGGACGGTGGGCCCCCCAGGGGAGGCAACGGGGCCCAGAGCTTTCTCTGCTCGGTGCTGAGCATTGAGGGCCAGAGCTCCTAGGGAAGCTGGACATCAGCGGGGCAGGGAGGGGACGGCGGCAGGCTGTGACCCGAGCCCCGTCCCAGCCGGCCTGAAAACCTCGCATTTTGCATCAGGTTCTTCATCCATCGTGTGGGATGTAGGACGGTGGAGAGGGTTGAATAGGGTTCTCCCAATGTTCGTGTCCACCTGGAAGGTCATGATGTGACTTTATTTGGAAATAGGGTCTTTGCAGATGTGAGCCAGTTAAGGTGAGGCCGTAAGGGATGAGGGCGGGCCCTCTCCCCAGCAGCTGGTGTCTAGGAGGAGGGGACCCCCAGACACAGACCCTATGAGGAGGGGACCCCCAGACCCCCTCTATGAGGAGGGGAGAAGGCCATGTGACAGGCACTGGGGTGATGTGACACGAGCCAAGGAGTCTGGGTAACGAGGAGCAGCTGGGAGAGGCAGGAGGACCCACCCCTGGAGCCTTCGGGGGGTGGGGGGAGCACAGCCCCGCCAACGCCTGGAGCTCAGCCTCAGGCCCCCAGACTCTGAGACAGGGCCGCATGCTGCTTAAGCCCCCAGAGAGTGACACGGAGCGCCGCAGCCCGAGGCCCGTGACGCAGACGGGCTCATCGCTGAGGTCACTTTCTGCTCCGGACCCAGAGGACTATTCCAGATAAAGTGGCACTCGAACGGCAGAAACAGGCACCCAGAGCCCCGCGCCCACGGAGACCGCCCCGGGTACAATCAGCTCCCTCGATGCTTGTAATCACTCAAGCGAGAACCGCGACTGTAAACAGACATTAAAAGATTCTCAATTATACATGCATCTCCCGGGCAGAATTACATTTCCATAAACACCGCAGGAACGGCTCAGAGACTGCGGCTGGGAGGGGCAGCCTGGAAACCGGGGTGGGGGCACCCACCAGATGCAGGCCGTGGGCCAGGGCCAGCCCCTCCCAGACGCCAGGCCCGTCTCCACCGGTGTGGGGGGGCATTCCCTCCGGGGGGGGCCGGTCACCCCACACCGAGCGGTTCAGAGCCGGGCTCCCCTGGTCTCCACAACCTCATGCTGCTCCCCCCACTGATGCACCAGTGTCGTCTGGGGCTGCGCGTCCCCCTGCATCTGCCCTGAGGCCGCCTGGGGCACCCCGCCTTCCACTCCTCCGGTTCCCAGCGCCACCACTGCCACCGGACAATTGTTGGCCGCTGACCCTGGCGGCGGCTTGATCACGCACCTGCACGCTCTGCGGCCGCTGCTTCGGATATTTGGTCAGTCACCCGCAGGCCGAGGGCACGCATTGTTACCCGGCCGTGCGTGGCCATCTGTCCACGGAGGGTCACGGAATTAGGACGGACAACGTCGGGGTCAGCCACATGCCGGACTGGACGGAGGAAGGCCTCTGCTCCTGTGGCCCGGACGCTGCCTCCCGCGCTACGGTTCTCGCGGGGTCCTGGTGGAGGCGGGCGGCCACGGGGGCCCTACAGCACCACAGACACGGCCGTCCTGTTCTGGGCTCCCCCAGCCGCGGACACCTAGGGGCTCCAGCTCCCGTCAGAGGGCTGGGGTCCGAGCCGGCCCCGGAGCTCGAGGGCGCTGAGAGGCACCTGTGCTATTCACCGGCACAGGTGTTATCTGCTCACCTGTGGCTACTGGTGTCCCAGATGTCCCCAGGGACACGAAACTGGGTGGGGGGGGAGGGAGACAGGTGGAGGTGTGCATCTAAAGGGTGAGCAGACCCCCCAGGGGCTCACAGACCTGCACAGGTGCTCAGAGGCACATGGCTGGGGGGGTCAGGGGGTGGGAGGCAGGTGGAGGTGTGCATCTAGAGGGTGAGTGCCCCCCTCCCTGCAAGAGGCCCACAGACCTGCACAGGTTGTCACGTGTTCCTGAGAATTCTTGGGACGAGGCGCTCATGGTTTGGAGAGATTTTATGCTGCCTTTAGTTCCAATAATTAATTCTTTGATAAGGGTCCGCTCTAAGTTGCTCCCAAAGATTCTTTAGAAAACAGCTCGGCTGGACCAGCCTGGACGGGCAGCTTCAGCGGCAGCCCAGGGGGAGGAGGCTCTGCACACGCGTCTGCCCGAACCTGAGATCCCCTTGTCCACCTGCAGAGCCAGGAAGGCTTTATCTTACCGGAACCGTCAGTGGTTTGCTCCCCATAACCGTCTAGAGAACCCCATTTGAGGGCATTGCACTGAGGATTCCTTTCGGTTGCACGTGACAGGACCCCACCCCAAGCTCATTTCAGAAGAGAGTTCGCTGGTTGACCTAACGGGAGGCGTAGGACGCAGCCAACGTGGGGCACAGGCGCTCTAGGAGCTCCAGCGACGCCACCGGGCACCATCTTAGTTCAGACTCTAAACTCGGTTTCTCTGATGCTGACTTTGCTCCCGGGCAAAGGTGGCCTGGGTGCTTTTAGCCTAGGGGGTCCTCAGAACTCCCAGCTTGGGGGATCGGGGTTATACCGCCTTCACCGTTCCAGAAAAATCCAAGGCAGGGCTCTGATTGCTTGGACTTGGATCGCATGACCGTCGCTGAACTGATTTCTGGGGGCGGGGGGTCTGCTCTCTCATCAGGTGGCCTCGGGTCCCACCCTGGGGATGCTGAGGCTGCCACACCACCAACAAAAAGCACCATCCCCTAGAAGATCTTGTTTTTTGGCACCTGACATTTCACCAGGGAGCACCTCCTACTGTCCCATGCCGGAGGGGGCAGGGTCCCACAGAGCTCACAGTGCTAGGAGCACAGTAGGTGCCCCACGCATGTTTGGGGTGTAGAGGCATCCGATGGGCACTTGCAAGCAGGCAAATCATTGACTCCTCCTGCCTGGGACCCTCCGGGCTGTACGGCTCACGTCGCAGAGGGTCCGTGTCTGTGCGTGAGACAGACGGGCAGAGGGAGGCACAGGGGTGTGGGTCAGCCCGGGGTCTAGGCTCAATGGGCCATCCCCACCTCTGCTGCTGGGGTGCAGTGCCCCTCGAGGGTCTGGTCTGGAGGACACCCCCTCTCCCCACTCCGTATCTGGGTTATCTAAAATGCTTCCCCTTTCTCGCATCAGCACAGGTCAGGATCCACATGCATTTGACTCTAATGGAAAATCTACCTTGTGACTCGTGGAGTGGCCTGAGTGACAGCGAGGGGGGCCAGGCCGAGCTGCCTCTCCCCAGGGAGGGCTGGGAGGGGGCGCCGCCGAGGTCGGCCTGTGGGTTCTGGGTCGAGGCCAGGCGGCTCTCTCCCCGGACAACACGGAAGGTCGGAAGGTCGCGGCAGGCAGGCCCTCCCGGCGGCCCCCTGAAAGGGGGTCGGCCCTCAGCTGGCCCTGGGTGGGAACGGTTCCAGAATTCCAGGCATTTGCGGAGGGAACAGCTGCAGGGACAGCCTGGGCCCCCGCGCTCCGCCCCCGCCCAGACCCCCTTTCCCCACCCCAGCCCCCCAGGTCAGCTGCAGGCGGGCGGCAGGCAGGAGGTGTGCGGGAGGTGTGGGGAGATTCGGGGACGGAAAACATTGTTCCTTAGCCAGCACCTCGAACAGAAATCCTTCCCAAGCCCTGAAAGTTAGGACTTTCTTCTTTGCAGCTCTGCCTGTGTTTCTGGGTTTCCAGGGGCCTGGCTGGGGCTGGAAATAGAAATGCATTCCGTGCATTCATTCACTTAGCAAATATTTACTAAGCACCTCCCATGGGCCAGGCCTGGGCCAGGCACGGCTTCCTCCTCCTCCTCCTCATCGTATGTCAGTGAGCAAAACAGACAAACCCGAGCCTTTGCAGAATTAGTGCCCGAGTGTGGGAAGACAGAAAAAAAAAAAAAAAAAAAAAGCAAAAAGAGAATAAAGGATGAAATTAGTAGATGGAGAGTGCTAAGTGCAACGTGAAAAGCAGGGCAGGGCCCGGGGGGCGGCCTGGACCAGGCGGTCGCAGGCACTTTTGCTTGTGCCGGTGGTGAGCAGAGGGCCCACGGCCCCCGCGTGTGCGTTAGCCCCCCCCCCCGAGCTGCCGCGTGGACAACAGATGGTGGCGACGTGGCGGGGAAGCCGGGGGGAGTCCTCTGCGTGATCCAGGGGCGATCCGGCGAGGGGGGCGCCGGGGCAGATCCCGGCTGTGTTCTGAGGAGAGAGCCCGTGGGGTTTCCCGTGTCAGTGGGGGCTGCGGCGGCTCAGCCTGCGGGATACGGAGGAAGCGGATGGAGCGCGTCCAGGTGGAGGAAGCTGGTCTGCCCGACTGCAGGGGTGGAGGGAGGCATCGGGAGAAATGGGGACGGTTGGTTCTCGTGAAAAATATATTTGGTTCAGGGACGCGTGCCACGATCACGTAGCGTTTACTGAGCCCCACCACCCGGCCCCCTAGAGACCCGGCCCCAGGTGTGGGCTGGTGTGCGGCACCTGACACCTTCCATAGGCTGGGCCTGGGCTCAAAGCCCCTCCAAAAGCCACCCCCGCCCCGGCTGCCGCGTGGGGATGGGGTCTGAAAGTGACGTTGCCTCTGTGGCCAACGTCTTGGAACGCAGCAAGACACGATGGGGTGACGCACCCTGCTCTCCCCCCACACGCCCGTGCACCGCCCCTACCCTCGGGGGCAAGAGGACGATGCTGAGAGTGTGTGGTGTGTGCGTGTGAGCATGTTACATGAGCGTGTGCGTGCATGTGAGCGTGTCACAGATGTCTTCCCCACTGGTGTGTGAGGGCTGCTGGTGTGCACGTGTGTATCTGCGTCTGTGTGTGTGTGTTTGTACTGGTTTAAAAAGTGACCAAGTGAACTCAAGCAGAAAGCATCCAAGGTCAGGAAGGGCGCTGCTACGTGGACTTGGAACGTGTGAACCCAGGGCCTCAGGAGCAAGGGGCAGAGGGCACGCCGCAGCAGGTGGTCCTGCTGGTCCCTGCGCCCCTGCAGCGGGCGGAGAAGCCACTGCTGACCGGGACGGGGTGGAGAAGGGAGACCCCAGGGCGCTGGGGGACAAGGGCAGGACATACACCGTGTCTGGGTGGGTGGGCATCTGGGGCAGGAGGGACCCTGGGTGGGGGGCGCTTCCTGGCAGCAGCCTGTTGGGACCTTGGGAAATAAGTAACCCAAATAAGAGGGGGTCAGCTGTGGGCCCGGGGCCTCCGCAGGAGGTGTGACCTGTGCCCAGTGGCTCGGGGAGGCTCGGGGAGGCTCGGGGAGGCACCGCCGGTCAGAGGGAACGTGGCCTGGGGGGGCCGGCAGCAGACAGGACCACGTCCCCCTCCACCATCACCACCTCCACCACCACCACCCTCAGCGAGCAGCACTCCCTGTGCGCGGGCGGCCAGCCTGGGGGCGGCGGGGAGGGCGGACGATTTGTGGAGTTTCAAAAGGAAAATCGGAGCTTAACCGGATGCTGACCCGATGGCAGGTAGCAACACGCCACCAGAGCTCCAGGCTTCCCTCCTTCTGGGGCTGGGAGCCTCATTGTCACTGCCACCAGCATCACCACTGCCTTCACCTCCACCTCCACCATCACCACCTCCACCATCACCTCCACCTCCACCATCACCTCCACCTCCACCATCACCTCCACCTCCACCATCACCACCTCCACCATCACCTCCACCTCCACCACCGTCACGACCACCGTCTAATTGCTACTGTTTGGGAGGTAACGACCACATGTTTGTTCACTCCGTATACTTTCTCACCCTAGACTTTAACATCCCTCTCTGCCCCGCCGACACTGTGCCCTGGGGAGCTGCCCACCAGGTAGGTGCCTTTGCCCACCTGACTCCCTCACCCCCTGGTTTCTAGCCGATCAGAGGGAGTGGCAGGACATCACAGGGAGGAAAGCAGACGGGAGGGCCGCTTGTTCTTCCTCACCGGCCTTTAGGAGCACAGATCCCACCAGATGGCCCTTCCTGAGGCCCTGGGCCTCGCTCTGGTGACAAGCATCCTTCTTCCCACACCCCTTCAGCCTGGGGGTGGTCATAGCTTCTTCTGTCACAGGTCTCTCGGTGCCTCAGCAGCCCTGGTGGTTCTCTCAATGCTGCCAACACCTCTGAAAATGCTCTTTTCATTAACAAATCTCTTTGCCCCCCCCCATAAGTGGGCCATCTGTTTCCTGTCCTATTCTGAGAGATGCCAGTCTCGTGGTGTGCCAGGCACAGCGCACACATCCCAGAGGGTCCCAGCAGCACCTGTACAAAACCCCCACTAAAGCATTTGGTGGCACCTGTGTGTGGGGCACCTGGGCTGAGTTCGGGGACGCGGCCTACCCCGAGGAGCCCCGGGGGGCCTCCGTTAGACGGAGCAGAGTCCAGCTCCAGAAGCTGGGGTGGTGAGCAAGGAGGAGGGAGCCTCTTGGAATCAGGCCTGAGTGTAATGGGGAGTCGCCCACAACTGGAGGGGAGATCCAAAGTGGCCCCTGGAACCTGCCCTGGCTCGCCCCAGGGTGCTGGGAGGCTCCGCTGGGCAGGGGAGGCCGGAAAGACAGACCTTCCTGCCAGCGCCGAGCTCTCCAAACTGCCCAGCGGGAAGTGCAGAGCGGCTGCTCTTCCTTCTGGGCTGAAGCCGCTCTCTGCTGACTTCCCTTCCTGCCCCGCTTCCCCCTTTGTCTCCCCCTGCCCCGCCCTCTTGCCCCAGCTCTGGCTCCACTGTCAGCCCCCAGGACCCTCCAAAGAGAGCAAGCCCTTGGCGCAGGGCCGCCAAGCCCGGTCCCCAGCCTCTCCTGCCCTCTGGACTCTGGATGGGAGCCCCGAGGGGGCTGTTCAGCTCCCCCATCTGGATGGTCTGCAGGAGCGGGACATGCCGTTTCCATGCGTGGGACTTTGTCATCTATCTGGGCCTGGCTCCTGCCCGGAGTGTCCTCATTCCTGAGCCTCGGGGGCGACGCACTTACAGAGAGGGGCCGCTGGTTCCTGGAGGGGGTGTGGTCTCAGGGCAGACTGAAAATTGACCCCACGGGACAGGATATGCTGCTGAGCCCGTGCAGCTGGGAGGGGTGCTGGTCCCGGGGTCAGGACTCTGCTTCCCCTCCTCCGGGCTCCTGGCCTCTTCCCTGGCCCACCTGGCCCCGTTCGTTTCCTTCCAGATCCATCTGTTGATGTGGCCATAGCGACCGTCATTGTCACTCTTCGCAGAGCCCCTGCTGTCCAGCCTGCCCTCCCCTTCCTCCCTCTGTCTCCTTGGTGACAGCAGTGACATCTACAACCCAAGCCCCGGCACCTGCTGACCACCAGTGGGATTTGGGGACAGCTCCCTTTCCTGGAGCACACCCTGCACCGTGGCAGCCATGGCCTGGGCCCCCCGAATCTGGCAGCGGTCTCCGTCTCAAGTACTCATGACAAAGTCACCACGTCTTCAAAATCTTGTTTTCATTTAAAACAAAATCCATCCACATATGCATGCTCCTCCTTGCCGATCGATGCTTTATACGGATGCTCCCGGGAGGCTGTGCTGACCTGTCCCCGGAGCCTCCAGACCCAAGTGCCGTGCTGTCAGATGCCGGTGATGGCTCAGGGCACTCGTGTTGGGGTGACCAAGTGATAGCTCATCACCGGGCAGGCAGGCAGGGGAGCCAGACTCAGATCTGGTCTTGGCCAGCCTAGGGCAGGGTGGGGACCTGGCTGCCCGAACAAAGGCCTGTTTACCGGGCCGGGAGGACGCCAGCCGCAGGCCTGCCAGGCCCTGCGGGATCCACCCACGGAATCACAATGGGCAGCTTGTGCCCAGCCATCCAGTCCCCCTGGGGCCACCCCGGGCCTGGCGCCGTGGACAAGGCGAGCCGGGTGGGGGTGCGGGACGTGCAGGGAGGCACCTCTGTGTCCTTGGCAAGGCCAGATGCTCGTGTGCCTGCGGGTCAGCCGCCACAATGTGGGCAGAGTCGTGGCCCCAAGGCTGTCCACATCCTAATTCTGGAAACTGGGAATGTGTTGCCTTCCATGACAGGGGGGGATTCAGGTCACCAATTCCCTGACCCTAAGGTGGGAAGATGGCCTAGATCCTCTGGGCAGGCCCAGGGCTCACGAGGTCACTCAGGTGCACGAGGCAGGAAGGAGAGTCAGTGTCAGAGAGATGCTGCTGTGAACGGAGGGAAGGCCACGAGCCAAGGGGTGTAGAAGCCTCCAGAAGCTGGAAAACAGGGTCCCCCGGAGCCTCCAGAAGGAACCAGCTCCGCCCACACCTGCAGGACCCTGACCCAGGAGACGGTACGAGGATAAATCGGATAAATCCGTGTGTGCAAAGCCACCGAGTTAGTGGTCATTTGTTACCCCGGGAGCCCCGTGGGAATTGGGATTCCGTGCTCCACGGAGAGCCACCAGGAGGCAGTTAGGACTTGGCTCAACCTGGGATTTCCCGCCTGAATCTCCTACAGCAGGTGTGGGACGGTGCACACGGGCCCTGAACACTGCAGGACGGCAGCCCCGCGGTCACGGCCGCCTCCTTCCTCCCCGTGGCTCGGGCCCCAGTCACGGGTTCGTCCACGTGTGGGTTTAGGCTTGTTGCTGGGGCAAGGGGAAGTGGGCAGGGGGAGGTGCAGGGGATGGGCCGGGAGCCTGGAACGGGGAGCGCGTCCCTCCACGATGACCGATGACCGAGGGCACGGCCCATGTTCCAGCCAGGCCCGCCTGCTCCTGCAGCTCAGATGGGCTGCGGGTGAGTGGAGACACGGATCCTCCCTGGCCCAGAGCCGCACGTCAGGCGTGCGTGGATCAGATCCTCCGCAAGGAGCCCAGGGGTGGCCAGGGAACCCGGCAAGGATGAGGGTTTTCCACAAGTTCAGGATGTGGAAGCCTTTGGGAAGCAGGGATGGGAGGGAGCGTGGCTGGGTGCTGGGTGGGGGTCTCCGTGGACGGCTGGGGTGGAGGGATGGACACCGGCGAGGGGGGAGGAATGGAGGGGGCCACTGTGGAGCAGAGCGGGGGGTGGAGGGACGTGCCGGCAGGTGGTCAGGGCCAGCAGGCTGGGCCCGCGGCTGGTGAGTGGCTGGACCCCGAGCAGGGCCCCTCAGCCCCACCAGGCACCCCCTGACCAGGAGGGGGGTGATCCCCAGGTGGAGACAGCTGCTTCCTGGCATCTTCCCATCTCTACCAGGGACCTGGGGCGGCCACACAGCACAGCACATGCTGCACCCACCCGGTGGCCTGGAACCGAGGAGCTGGGGGGGCCATGCCCCCTCTGGAGGGTCTTGAGGAGGGCCCGTCTCGTGGCTGCCCCCCAGTTTCTGGTGCTGCTGGCCATCCTTGGGGCTCCCCAGCCTCTGTGTCTGTGTGTCCTCCTCTGTCTGTTCGGGACACTCTAGATGGACTCAGGGCTCACCCTGCTCCGGCCTGCCCTCCCCTTAACTCGAGGACGTCCAGAGACTCTGTTTCCAAATAAGCTCCCCCTCTCACAGCAACGGGGGTCAGGACGTGGACACGTCTCTCTGGGGGACACAATTCAACCCACAACATCATCCACACCCCAAAATGGAGCACAGACAGCTGAGGGCCAGGCCCGGCGCCTGCACACGGGTCCCCGGGAGGGTCCAGGTCTGTGACGCCCCCTCTGTGGGCCACCGTGGCCCTGAAAGCCTCCCCGTCCTCCCAGCACCGGGGCTGGGCCAGCTCCCAGCCTGAGGCCTTGTGACCCTGACCAGGAGGGTGGGGCCAGACCCATGAGCAGGGTGGGGGGCCCCAGCCCCTCTTCCCTGTGCCTGGGTGAGCCTAAGCCGAGGGGAAGGTGTGAGTCTCCCCGACCTTGACCCCCGCAGCCTTCGGCCTCAGAGCAGCCGCCACGGGGCCCTCACGCTGGTGGACAGGAAAGCCTGGGGGGCCGGGCACGGGGGCACGCCGTGGCTGCCCGGGCTGGGGGCTCCCCGCTCTGGGCCGGGGCCTCCTCACCTGCAGTACAGCATCGTGGACACAAGCACAAACGTCCAGAACCGAGTTGCAGGTAGAGTGTGGAGCGCAGAGTGGTTGTGGGGGGGGGACACGCTTACCGTCCTCCTGGAGAAGTGCACAGCCCATGACACCTCTGGGGGGGGGGACCACGCGGGGGGCAGGGTCCGGGGCCTCCAAGGACAGCCCCCTCCCCACCTCTCCCAACCGCCTCTCGAAGTGCACAGGGCAGGTCGGCCCGGGCCCGAGGCCTGGTCACCGGTGCGGCGGCTGTGAGGGAGCAGCCTGCAGCCCCGTGGAGCTGGACCGGGTGTCCCAGGCTGCGTGAGGCGGGACGAGGCTCGGAGCCAAGGCCCGTGTCTGAGGCACCACCGCCCAGGATAGTCCTGCCAGGCCGGGGGACCCCCCTGCACGGAGCGGCGGGCCCCGGGGCCCCCATGGGCCTGTGGGGTGGGCCTGCCCATCACTCCCGAGCAGGGGGATTGAAATAGGGGTGACGGGCCTGGCAGGCCGGAGCCTGTGGCTCTGCGACCCTCACCCCTACCCACCCACCCCACGGGTGCAGGGCTCCACTTCTCCTTTCCACCGAAGCGGCAGGTCCCTACAAGCTGGGGCTTCCTACGGAGTGGTCCTGTACGGAGTCGGGATTAGGGTCCCAACGGGGGTCGGGGGGGGACCTGGAGGAGGCCTGGGGCCGGGGTGGAGCCGCCAAGGACGAGCCCGCCGTTTCTTAGCCTGAGAGGGCCTGTCGCCTGGCCACAACCTGGGGGGTCTCCTGGGGAGAAGCTGTCTTCGAGCTCGGCCAGCAGCAGCCAGACACACAGGACAGCTCGCCGCCGACACCGCCCGGGCCCCGCGGCCTCACGTGTCCGGGGGACGCAGCCAGAGAAGTATTTCTGTCCCACACGGAGCCCTGTGTCCGGGCAACATCAGGGGGGCCCCTTCCCTGCCTGGCAAACTGACGATCCCAAGACCGCAGCCCGGGACGCCACGCCGCCACCCCACTCACCAGTGATGAGAAACTCGGCCTTTGGGGGAGGAAGGGCTTCCCCTCACGGAGCGGGAGGCTCAGGGCCCCTCGCCCCGGGCATCACAGGCCCTCGCTCTGGTTGCCCTCCGCCTCCCCTAGGGGCGCCTGGGGGCTGCTCCCCAGATTCCCAGAGGCCTGGGGTGAGCACGTGTCCCTCTGTCCCCCAGGACAGCCTGTCCGTCCTGCGGATGGCACCAAGGCCGGGTGGGAGGCCTCCTGGCTCACACTGCTGTAGGGGAGGGAGGGAGAGAGGTGGTGGGCGTCCCAGCCTGCAGCGCCCCGGGCACCCCAGTGGTGTGGGCACCGACCCGAGGCCCTCCCCTCCCACCAGACTGGGCTGGAAGCTTAGCACGTGCGCAACTATTTGCGGCCAGACGCCCTTCCCTCCTCCTGTCAACCCTCCCGGGAGGCCTCGACCATGAGTCACCGGCCCTGCCCTGGGGTCAGGGGAGCAGCCTCGCCCATCCAGGCTCGGGAGGCTGCACCCTCCCGAAGTGGGGCCCCGACCCAGCTTGCAGCCTGGGGCAGGTCGGGAGGGGGCAGGGGAACAGCTCTGCTCCTGGGCCCTGGCCCTGCTCCGGGTCATCTGCACCATGGCCCTCCCGCTGTGACGAGCTCAATGACTCCCCATCAGCTGTCCCTGCAGCCGTGGGCGGGTCACGGTGACTGTGCATCATCCGGCCAGGCCTTACCACGCACGGGTGGCTCTGTCCCAAGCGGCTCAGCTGTCAGCTTCCCAGGGTGGCCGGTTCCCAGCCCCTGCTGACCAGGAGGAGCCAGGACAGCTGCTGGCCTGTACTGAGGCTGGCCTTTGTGACAGGGAGCCACCCGCAGGCCACAGGGCAAGCCAGGGGACGGTGGGGGGTCAGCAGGGAAAGGAAAGGCCTGTGGAGGTCCGAGGTGCCTGCTAGGACAGACACCCGCAGTCACACATGAGCCTCTGGGGGTCGGGGGAACAGCTGCCCACCCTCTTGTCCTGGCCCTGCCCCTACCAAGCACGGCCCGGGCCGGCCATCAGCCTCGGACTCAGTTTCCCCATCTGGCATCATGTGGGCCCAATTAAATGAGCTCATAGTCATGACCGGGGACTGTCCCTCCTGCTGACCTGCTATGGTGGGCTGAATGGTGGCCCCGGGACACCGTCTACCCCCACCCGTGAGTGTGATCTGTGAAACATGGGCCTTGGCAGACAGGATTAAGGGAAGGGACAAGATGACATCATCCTGGCTGGTGGGGGGCAGGGTGGACAAAAAGGAGCAGGTGCAGGGGGTGGAGGCGGAGACGAGAATGATGGGTCGTCGCGAGCCAGGGAGCACCAAGGGGCGCCGTGATGCCCAGGGGCCGAGAACAGACCCACCCCCGTCCCACCCGGAGAGGACGGGGAGGCCAGCCAGGCCCAGAGGCACAGGACTGCCTAGCCAGGCTGCGGGGTGCCCAGACACGGCCCAGACATTCCCCAAACCAACCCCCGGCCACCTGGGACCCCGCCTGGGAAGGTGCCTGCCCGCAAGAGGCCTTCTCAGCAGCAGGCAGCTCGCGTCCGTCCCCTCCCTCCCATCCTCAGACTGCAAGCCTCCGGCCGGCGGGCCCCAGGCCCCCGAGTCAGCCTCCAGGTGGGGCCCCAGGGAAGCATAGACCATAGGTCCCCGAGATCAGTGGGTCCCCAGGAAGGGGTCTGAGTGCTCCTTTTAGGTGGCAGGTCCCCAGACTGCTTCCCTGCAGGGCCTGGAGGGGCCACCCCAGAACCCCTCCGGCTGGAGTCTCGGGTCTCCCGAGGCGAGGAGACGGCCACCAGCTCTCCTTGTAGGCAGGGACACGGCTGGCGTGAGCCGCAGACTGCACAAGCTCGAGGGTGAGGGGGACGTGTGTCCGTGTGCTTGGCACCCAGCCTGGCACTTTGTATCACGGGCAGCTCACGGGGCTCGGCCTGCAGACCACCACGGGGTGGCCGGTGGGGGAGGTGAGGCCTCCCGGCCAGGGTCAGGGTCACAGAGCAGCCCACGCTGCAGCAGGCAGTGGCCGTGGGGGGCCGGTGCTTTGGGAGTCCTGGGGGACCGTGGGTCCTTCCTGGACTGCTGCTTGGAGGAGGAGGCATTCTGAGCAGGAGCACTGAGGCGCGGCTGGCAGGCCCAGGGAGCAGAGGGTGTGTGCAGACAAGAGCTGAGGGCGGTGGGATTCAAGCTGCCGGGTGGGGTCCCTTTTGGAGGTGTTGGGGGCACCCTTGGAGGGTGACACTGCAGTGCTTTCAGCTCACAGTGGGCTCAGGGGAGTTTGGGGGAGCCCTGCTCAGAAGGCCTTTGCAGGGGCAGGGTATTGAATCTCTCAGGGGACGCACTTCCCTGCCCCAGGGCACCAGGGGTCGGTGACAGAGGCAGGGCTGGGACGGTGGCCGTGGGGGCCCCGAGAGGCAGCGGGGTGACACAGTGCAATCCAGACCTCCACGGGACACCAAGGAAAAGACATCAGGAAGTGAGTGCTTTTTTCCATGAGCTCCTCGTCCCTGTGTTTTGGATTCGGGTCCTCTGAGGCTCCTTTCATCTCCGTGAAATTGCAGGTTCGCTGTAGTGGCCGCGGCCCCGGCCAAGCCCCTCAATTAGCCGGAGTCCTCTGGTGGCCGCAGGACGGCGAGCGGCTCCTCCTGGGAGCCCAGCGGGGGAGAGGATCCAGCTTCCGCCCCGTCCTCCTGGGGCCTGACCCCGGGACGCTTGCATCATGGAAACTGCTTCTGGAAACCCCGTTGCCCGAGCCGCCCAGCCCCCGGGGAGCCAGGGATGCAAGCCCGGCCGGCGGCACCTGGGTGGACGTGCCGCTGCCTCTCCCCTGGGACCCCCTTCGCCTCGCGGGGCTGGTGAGCAAGAGCCGTGATGTCACTAGGAACCCGCGAGGCTGCCAGGCGCCCGGCACGAAGGCCCCTCCTGGCCAGCTGGGCACTGACGCAAATCAAAAGCTCCAGCTCTGAGGAGCGGCCCCGGTCCCGGCCAGCGGCCCCGAGGTGCGCCACGGGGAGGGGTGCGGGTGGCAGAGGGCCCTGGGGCCCTGGCTGTGGGGGTAATCAGCTGCTCTTAACGGGCGGCCAGCGTGGCCCGTGGGGCTCCCCGGAGGCCGAGAAGAGCCAGTCACTGTCACAGCTCCTGGCAGGGTCGCCGCCCCCAGGCCTGGGGTCCTGCATGCCGGGCTCCCTCCTGCCCGTCTCCCCAGCGGGGGGCCGGGTCCTTGGGCTCTGCCCAGGGCTGCTGGCCCAGTGCGGCCCGGAAGCGCGGGAGGAAGTGGGGACAGACGGGCCCCCCCGGGGCCGCTGGGGGCAGCTTCCACCTGGCACCTGGCGGGGTGGGGACAGTCCTGTTTCCCCCAGGTCCCCTCACGCCCCGGGCTGAAGCGGCAGCCGTCTAGGACCGCACCACCGGGCCTTCCCTGGCTTCCCAGGCGCTGGGGGAGTCTCACTTTTCAGATCCTCCCTCGGAGCAGTTCCCGGACACATGACACGTCGTGAGGACCGCTCCGGGGCATGTGGGACGCTGGGCTTGGAGTCACGAGGACCAGGGCTGCCCTTCTGGGCACCTCTGCGTGAGCACTGTCACGGGAACCCAGACTGCCCCGGGAGAGGCCAGCCTTCCAGAGTGTTCTGTTCTTCCTTAAAGACACACATGCACACACACACACACTCACACTGCATATGTGCACACAAATGCAGACGGGTGTGAACACACGTGCACAATGCATACACATGCATGTGCTCACACACTGTACATACGCGTACATGCACACACATGTGCAACATGGCCATACCGACTCATGTACATGGAGCAGATGGGCACACACACATATGTGGGTGCACACACTCACACACTGGCATACAGACTCACATACACTGACACTTGGGCATGTGCATGCATGCAAGTGCACTCACATGTGGGCACACACACATGCACCGTGCACACACTCACGTGGACACACACATGCACAGTGCAAATACTCACATGCCAGCACACCCCAAACATGCACATGCGCACACATTCAAACACACAAGCACAGTGCACACACTCACACGCCGGCACACAGGCACGCATGCACATGCACACACACTCATGGGCACAGGCACACAGTGGGTTCCGCTGCTTTCCACGTTCAGATCAGCACTTGCACAAGTGACAAGGTACCACTTCCTGTCCAACAGGAGGACCGTCCGTCTCTCTTGTCCCCACCGACACTGTGCGGTCAGGACCACAGGCCTCGGGCCTGGATGTGATGGACACGGAAGGATGGAGTACCCCGGGGCCCTGGGATGGTGGGACCCCGCCCCGTGGAAGCGCCTTGGGACTGTGGCCTGCACAGTCCTGCCTGGAGACCTGAACTGTCTGGCCGGCAGGGCGTCCCGGGAGGCCGGCGTTCTCCCTTCTCGTCCAAGGTAGAGACACTGCTGCTCACAGTGCGGGGACACTCGCAACCCTGGACCTGTGGTCTGTGCACGACCTCCAGCCCTGTCTCTGACTCAGGGCCCCAGGACACGGGGTCACCCACGAGGTCAGGAGCTGGTGAATCCTGACCCTGAAAGCTGAATCTGTCTGTCTGTCCCCATGTTGCTGCGGCTGTGTTCCTCCCCGACCTGCACCACCATCCCGCTGCACCCTTCTGGATGCTCCCACCAGCGGTTCCATGCAGCGCCGGGCCCTTCTCCGCGGGGACAGTGGAGATGCAGGCCCAGAGCTGGTGGAAACATCAGAACGGTGCCGCGGGATGGCCGTGGGGATCAGAAAGGAAGACAACGGGGGCTCCATGCAGAAAACATAGGACGGGCTGGGTCTGGCTGGAGACCCCCAGTCTAGCCGGCGCTTCTTGGAGTGTGGGTTTCCCCGAACTGGCTCTCCCACATCAGGGTCGCCGGATCTGCACGCTTCCCTGCAGCCCCGTGGCCTGGGGCTGCCAGAGCAGGGCCCCCCGGGGCGCCGGCCGCAGCCCACCGCCCGGCGCCCAGGGCTCCAGAGGAGGATGCTGCTCTCTGCGGGCAGAGCGTCCTCCCCTGGGCTCCCGTCCGCTGCCCTCTTTCTGCTCTCTCTGCTGAAGCTGGCTTCGGTTTTGTTTTGTTTCAATAACCCCAACAATTGGCGCAGGCAGCATCAGCCGACGGGCAGCCGGCCGACGGTCACGCTCTCCACGCGGCCGGGCTGGCGGCGGTCATGTGCAAGTGGGGACGGGGCTGGCAAGCAGGGCGCGAGGAGGGAGCCCGGCGGGGGCTCCCCCAGGCCCAGCCAAGGCACCCCAGGAGAGGAAGGACCTCCCGCCGCCCCACCTCACTTCTGGTTTTCCCGATGGCAGGGCCGGAGGGACGGCTGAGCAGGCCTGCCGCCCCCACCCTGCCTCCCTCCGGCGCCCCGGTCTCTGTCCCCGGCACAGAGGCCGCCTCTTCTGTCCTGCTGGCCGAGCCAGACTTCCCGCCCGCTCCCCGTGGAGCTGCGGGTGGCAGCGCCCCAAAGTCAGTATTCCTACACACTCCAACCTGCCCTTCGGTTTATAAGACGCAAATATTTGCTCTTCCATTGAGAAAATAGTCGGAGGCCGTCCTTTAAGTGGAGTGTACACACCGGTGCCCTTCAAAGCTCTTGCTGCTGTTTCTAAACGGTGGAAGGAGGAAGCCTGGCTGGGTGGCTCCTGGGGCACAAGGCAGGCCTCCCACGGCGCCCCCGCCCGCCCGAACGTTCTAGAAGCCAGGGCCCCGGGTGGAGGGAGGACAGCAGGAAGCCCCGGCCTGGGACCCAGGCCAGGAGGAGGCAGACGCGGCAACTGTCGGCCACGGGCAGCACAGGCGGGTCCCCGGCCCGTGGGCCTCGGCAGCGGGGGGCGTCTGCGGCCTGGGCAGCCCGCAGGGAGGCTTCTGTCCGCAGGGGCATGTTTCTGGGCTCCGCGCTCTCACGGGCCTTGGTGGAGGAGCAGTTACAGGGGAGAGGGGGAGAGACAGAGACAGGGAGGGACGGAGCGGGGGGCCTGCTGTGGCACAGGTCTGCATCTCACGGGCCTGGCCTGGGCTGCCTGCCTGCCCTCTCTGGGCCCCAATTCTCTTACATATAGAAGAGGGGACCCCGGCCCCTTTGCACAGCGGCTGCGGCTGGTTGCTGGGCTGCGGAGTGTGGACCGCAGGGTGTGCATCTCTCCGCAGTGCTGCATCGCGGGGTGTGGGGGCGCTCACCTGGCCTCAGGGGCACAGTTACACCACAGGGATCCGCAGACGCCGCCCCTCCGGGCTGTGTCTGGGAGCTGGTTACCGGCTCACCATGGGCTCTGGTCTCAGGAGCGCCCCTCGACCCTGAGCTGGATCCGGGCCCAGAAGGACAGCATGTGACATCCCAGTGCACAGTAGGCCCTTTCCACCAGCGCTGCCCACATACACGTGGCAGCACGTGGACGGCTACCCGGGTCGCTGCGGCCTGCACTCTTGAGTGTCCCCTCCCCGAGCATGGGTGCTCCCCGGGAAGGCCCCGCTCCTGCGGGCACCAGCAGGCTGCCCACCTTCCTGGTGATGTCTCTGCGTTAGCCTGCTGCCCACGTGAGCTCCTGGGGGTCCTGACAGTGGCCCCACAGGGGGCCAGGGTGTCCAAGGCGGCCTTGGTCCCCACTGGCCAGATGCCCGGGGCCCCTAGGACCTGGACGGACTATTCCTGGGGCCCCAGCTTCCGCCACAGCCTCCCTCTTCCTCTTCCTCATCAAAAGTGGCTCCTGCAGGACACACTGCCTGCGGAGACCAGGCCACTTTTGGGTTGGAAGTGCATAGAATTTGGGACCGAGCACGTGGAAGCCCCGTAGATCTCAGATCCAGATCTGCAGGGGAAGGTGCTGGGCTGCCCGGCCGCTGGGTCACCCTGCAGAGCCCGGGTTCCCCGTTTCTGGGAGACAGTCCTGCGAGGCGCCTGAGATAGCGCCGGAGGAAGAGCTTGCGGCCGCTGGAAGCCGACGTGTCTGCGGGCCCTCGGGAGCCCGCGTGAGGCTTCCCGGGCGTGCGTGGCGGAGGCGGCTGCTGGTTTCTTTTTCCACAACTGGGAGCAAAGGATTAGGTAACAGACGGCCTGAGGGTGGGGGCGGGGGCACGTGGTCAACCCCGTGGCCCCACAGGAACCAAGTGGTGGCCATGGGGACAAGGGGGCGCTTTTAATAAGGAGACACTTAGGTCTGATCACATGCCCGTGAGTGTGCGTGGGCCTGTGCTTCCCCTTCTCCAGCTCGAAAGCTCTCCTCCACCTGGAGGCCTCCAGGCCAGGATGTCCCTTCCTGTTCCTGCCCCTCGCACCCTCCTCCCCGCCCTGGCCGCCTCCTCCAGGAAGCAGCCCCACCCTTCACCGTCCCCCTTGCTCCACCTGGGTCTCCAGCCTCCAGGAGGCCCCCCCTCGGGGATCTGCTGACATTCTGCAGCCCCTGTCAGCCTGGGGAATCCTCTCCACTGGTCCAGAAGACAGGGCCGCGTCCTGACAGGTGTTCCTCTGCATTCCACAACCTGGAAGGTTCCCCAGGGCACAGCATGCCCGGTGGAGGGAAGGCCAGCCTGGGGTGGAGTGTCGGCCGCCTCCACTGTCCGCATGGGGTTCCAGCTGGCGGCCCCCCGTCTCCTGCAAGGGGCAGGTACCCATCCCTACCTTGGAGCTGAGCGGGCCCAGGAGATAGCAGAGGGGAAGCCCAGAGAATGTTCTAGGCGGGCCTGCCAGGGACAGGGAGTGAGCAGCCTCGGGCCCGGGAGGCCCCTGGGAGGCTGCTTGCCCGATGGCACTGCCAGAGGACACACCGTGTGTGGATCCGACCTCCCGAGGCGGGCAGCTCCCCGGGTGGGCTGTGCGGGGCCACCACCTGCCTCCGAGGCAGCCCACTCTGCGCGTCTGGGTACCGGCCTGCCACCTACGGATGGAGGCCCTTGCCAGCAGCGACGGTGCCACTTGGCTCCACGCTCACCGCTCTGACGTCTGCGCTCTGCAGTTCGGGCCAAGATAGAAACCAAGCGGAATGTTCCTGAGATGGGCTCACAGTCCTGTGGCACCCGGGCCACCCGGTGGGTGGGACAGCGTCCCCCTCGGGGTCGTCCAACCCCTCCAGGAGCAGCAACAGCATCGTCTGCCGGGTGTTTTCGAGGGAACATGGAGTCCACAAGACTCTGGCTCGTGGGAGCTGCAAGACAGGGTTTCAGCGAGTCGGCCTGGATGTCCTAGGGGTACCAAGGACCATGCCTTGGTCCCCCACCACCTCCATGGGGCTCATACCCGCCCCGGCCATCTCCCCACAAAGACGTTCTGGCAACCCAGGGCTCAGGCTTTACGGCGGGCCCACAGGCCTACCCCATCCTCACCCCTACCCCAGGAGCCAGCTGGGGAGTCAGGAGAGTTTGGCCCCTCCCCAATCCAAACATGACCCCAGATGCCCAGCCCTGGCCCCAGACTTCCTGCCCCCCCCCGCCACGAGGCTCCCGCTCCATCAGCCAGAACCAGGGCCCAGGGCCGAGGTCCTCCTGCCGTCTCCTCACAGAACACAGGGTGTTCTCCTTTCGGGTCCTTGGGCACCAGCCCCGGCTCTGACCCCACGAGGCTGGACACCTGCTAGGCTGGTGACCGACGTGGCCACAGGCAGAGAGGGGACATCAGGACAGGCCAGGCCCTGGATCCGGCAGATGGAGGCCCCCAGCTCAGCAGGTCCTGTATGCTTTGTGCGGCAGGAGGGGCGGGATGTAGGGTCTGCTGTTTAAAGTCACGTATGGCCCTCGCGGACCTGGCTGGACTCCCACCATGGTGGATGGAGGGCGGCGGCGTGGGGAGCACCAGGCAGCCCAGGGCTCTGCAGACCTATTAGAAAGGGCCAGAGAGTCAACATTCGGGCTCTGTGGCAGCCTGGTCTCTGTTTCGTCCTCTCCGTTGCAAAAGTCACAGCACTGATGTCCCACGGACAAGTGGGCATGGCTGTGCCATGATGAAATTTTATTTACGGACACAGAATTTGAGTTTTGTGTATAATCTGCACAGGTCATCCCCCGCCCCATTGAAAAATGTTATAGCCATTCGTAGCCTGGGGCCGGGCACCAACAGGCCAGACCTGGGCTGGCACCCTGCGGACGCAGCGCAGACGTCAGGGCATTTAATGCCCTCGTTACAGACCCAGAGGCAGGGGGACTTGCCAAGCGCACGACCGCAGCGGCAGAGGCTGGTCTGGGGCTGTCGGCGCACTCGGACGCACCCACTGCATCTGTTTCCTGGGGTTCCCGGGGGTGGTGGGCCCCGGCAGCGGCTGTTAGATCTGTGCAGCACCCTCTCTGTCCTCAGCAGCACCCTAGTGCTTTGGAGGAACGGCAAGTCTGACTCTGAGGGGTTCTGGGGGCTGTTGCCCACCTCAGAACCTGCCCCCGTGGGCCCCAGAGGCCTGCACCCGACCCAGACCCAGCACCGGCCCCCCAGCAGGTGCGCTGGCCCAGCAGGGGTGAGGGGCGGCCTCATAGGACTGTCGGGGCCCTCCCTGGACATGGGGAGGCAGGGGCTCTGGTTCCTCTGGGGTCGTGAAGCTGGAGCACCACGCAGGCCTCAGGGTGCTGCGGCCAGGGGCCACCCTTCCAGGCAGCTGAAGGAGAAAAAGACGGTTGGGGCCAGAGGGGGTGGAAAGATGGGGACACCTGCCTGCCCAGGGCTCCCAGCAAGCTCCGTGTGCTTTAAGCTGTTCTGGGTGGGGGTTGGTTCTCTGCACCCCCCACCCCTGGGACAGCAGGACGTGCAGCGCGCACCCCGTGGGGACCCCAACTCGGACTGCCTCCCCGGCGCGGGGGGCGCCTTCCCACTCCCCCAGGGGCCTCCTCTCAAGGCCTCGATCCGCCCCCAATGCCTGCAGAGGGTGCCGGGGCCGCACACGGGAACCTGTGGCCCAACCAAGATGTGCCCGAGGAACTGGCAGCCGCACTGGAATATTCCAGCGGCCCCGGAGGCTGTCAGAGACTGTGACGTGTGATAAAAATCCCCAAATGTTCCAGGACAGGAAACCGGTTTAACCCTTACGGCTCCCCCACGGGCGGCAACTTCCAAAGGCAGCGGCGGCCCAGCCATGCGCTTGCTGGTGTCCCACGGGCGGCCGCGGGTGGTCTCTGGGCGGGCGGCAGGTGGCAGACGCATGAATAAAAGATGGGTTTTCCAGATTAAAGTCTCACCCTTCTCTGCGGTGGCGGAGGGGCTTTGTTCCGGCCCTGAGCGGACGGGGAAGCCGGGAGCGGAGGGCGTCCAGCCGGCACCGCATGGACCCCACAGCCCGGCAGGTGTGGGGCTCCCGGAGGCCGAGGCCGGGGTCCCCCTGCACGGCACCTGGCGCACAGCCCGGCGATGGGGCTCCCGTGGGGCAGGGCCGGCCCGGTCCCAGCAAGTCATGCTGATGGGACCCGGCGGCCTTGATGAAAGTGGACGCTGCCTGCGAATGCGAAGGAGGGATACGGGGAGACCTCTCTCACAGTCTCTGGGGAAACTGAGGCCAAGCGTCCGGGGGCCAATGTGGCACCGCAGATGCTCCAGCTCCGGCCTTCCGGCTTCCGGGGAGGTGTCCTTTCTACGCCCCAGGAAGGCCGGCAACGTGATCATTCTGGAATGCGAGCCGTGGGGACCCTGCTCACACCTGCAGGGCGATGTGGGCACACACAGAGGCCAAGCTCCAAAAGACGGACCCCGGAGGCTGATTCCAGCAGAGCTTGCAGCCTCCACGGGGGACTGTGGGGCGCAGACCCCAAAGCCCTGCTTGGCGGGCTCCTCCTTCCCACGTCCCTGCTTGACATGCGGAATATTCCAGAGAGCGCTTGGTCAGGCAGGAAGCCACGAGCCTGGCGGTCGCTGGGCCTGCGCGTGGGTGAGGACCTGCAGCCCGCTCCCAGCTGCCCCTGAAATGCCTCGAGCCCAGGGGGCCGTTGAGATGTCTGGGTTTTCCAATGCTCCATTAAAATCTCCCAGCACAGGAGTTTTTACTGCATGCACGCGTATGTGCGCAAACCCTGCATAGATGCCGTGAATCAATTTGGGCAACAAAATGTATTTTGCCATAATTTTTTAAAAAAGATTTTATTTATTTACTCATGAGAGACACAGAGAGAGGCAGAGACACAGGCAGAGGGAGAAGCAGGCTCCATGCAGGGAGCCCGACGTGGGACTCGATCCCGGGACCCCAGGATCATGACCTGAGCCGAAGGCAGACGCTCAACACTGAGCCACCCGGGCGTCCCCTTGCCATAATCTCTAAACAATGTCCTGTATGGAATGTGGTTTACAACGCCTGAAAAAATGTTGACACGAGGCCTGAGTCCCCTGGCACCTTACCTGACCTCTTGAAGGTCACAGCCTAATTGAGGTATGGTCTGGAAAGGGAAGTACCTGATCACTCAGGATATCACCCCAGAATGAGTCTCCTCATATTGGGCCCCTGGGAGCCCGTGAGTAGCCATCCCCGTTTGTCCAGGACGGAGGGACACAGGCCTCTAATGCTGAAACCAGGACCGTCGGTCTCCAAGCCGGGGGACAGTCACACCCTGGGACGGTCACGGGACGTGGCCGCTCCAGTTGGGATTCTGATAAAGGGGCTGGGAGGCTGAGGTCCTGGCTTCCCTGGCTGTGCCCCGCACCCTGGCCCCTCTCCGTGGCCGTGTCCTCCTGCCCGAGGAGCAGGAGAGGGGCTCTGGTGGCACCTGCCCCCCCAGCCGTGAGCGGGGGGGCTGCTGTCCTCGGTGCTGGCTCCGCGGGGCCCCCCACATCGTGCACGGAGTAGCTGATAATTAGTCACCGCACGATCCAGGTGTGGTTCTCCGTTTCACGGGCAGCCTGTGGCCCCGCGCTTCGGCCGCTTCCCTCTGTCCTGGGCCCAGGTGCCATCGCCAGGACTCACGGCTGCTCCAGTCGCCACGGGGCTCGGGGGGCCGTGGGGCCGGGGGGGCGGAGGGGAGGCTCCGAGGCCCACTGAGGCCCTGCGTGTGCGCCGCTGTGTACACGGCTTAAACCCCGTGTCCCGCCTTTGACGTGATGCCTGGTCGTTCACACAGGATCTGGAAACTAGGAAAATGATCAGAACCAGAAGGAGGAGGCGCCCTTCGATCCAACACGGGGGACACCGGCGACGTTTTTGGGATGTTTCTTTCCAGCTCTATCTCTTCTAGGCATTTTAAAAACAGAATTAAATGTGTGAGTGTAAGTGTAAGTGTGTGAGACTGTGCATACGTGTGGGTATGTGTGTGACAGTGTGTGAGTGTGCGTACGTGTGAGTGTATGAGTGTGCGTGGGTGAGAGTAGGTGTGAGAACATGCACATGCATGAGCATATATAAGTATGTGTGTGAGAGTCTGTGTGTGAGTGTGCACGTGTGAGAGTAGGTGTGAGAGCATGTGTGTGAGCGTGTGTATGTGTGAGTCAATGTGCGTGAGTGTGTATGTGTGCGTGTGTGAGCAGGTGTGAGAGCATGTGCATGAGTGTGTATAAGAATGTGTGTGTGGGAGTCAGTGTGTGAGCATGTGTGAGTGTGCACGTGTGAGAGTAGGTGTGAGAGAGTGCATGTGTGTGAGTCAATGTGTGCGTATGTGTGCATTGTGAGTGTGTGAGAGTGGGTGTGAGAGCGTGTGTGTGTGCACGTGTGAGTGTGCGTGCGAGAGTAGTTGTGAGAGCGTGTGCATGAGCATGTGTAAGTATGTGTGTGAGACTCAGTGTGTGAGTGCGTGTGAGCGCGCGTGCGTGTGCGGGTTCTTCGTGTTGGGCTGCGCGTCTCCCTGGAGTGCGCATGGCCCGCGGAGCCCCTCTGGTCCCAGGGCCTGTCCTGCTGCTGCCCTGCGGGTGGCCTCCCACCTGAGGACCGCGGGCGCCCCCAGCGCTGCCAGCCCCCAGCACACAGCGGGGCGCCCCGGGGCGTGCCCTTCACACACAAACCCAGGACCCCGAGCCCGCCGCCCCGAAGCCTTCCTTGTCTAGTTCGCCCTCACGGAGCCAGGGTGGCCCCCACGGACACCCGGCGCGTACGGCCCCTAGAGACCCCTCCGCGGCCCGAGCCTGCCAGGACGGTGCCAGCCGGCCACTGCTGACCTGGTGTCCCCGCCCGCCTCGCCTCTCCGCACAAGACCCAGTGACCACTGCGGCCTCGCCGCCCCCGCTCTTACCTCTGCCTCCTGACCCCAACCCGGTGCTTCCCGGGGGGCCTGCGTGGGGTGGCGTGGCCCCTCCCCTAACACGCCTGCTTCCAGCAGCACCGGCCTCTCCTTGTCACTGTCGTACCCCCACAAGCCACGCCCTGGCTACGGCTTTAATGCAGCGTGTGGGGCGCGGGGCGCGGGCTCTGCCCCTTACACCGTCACGCGCGGCCTTCCCGAGGCGGGACGCTCTTCTCCAGGGTGATTCGCGCGGAGCGCACCACCCGCCTCCCTCGGCTACGGCGACACGTCTCCTTCCTTCGTGGGTTGGGTTTGCTTCTGTTCATTTTGAATTACCCTGAGACGGGCGTCTGCGCACCAGTGCTTCCCCGCGTTTGGGGATCTTCCCTTAGGTCAGCCGATGAGAAACAGGGGCGCCGGCTCTCAGGGACGCGTGCGGGGCGGGGGCGTGCGTGGTGGCCGCGGTTGTCGGAAACGCCACCAGCTCCATAGGGAAGACGCCGTGGGGCCGTGTGATTTGCGTTTAGCTCCCGGCTACGTGGACCGGCCCTCCCTGTGTTTTGTGGCCACACATAATTGCTTGCTTTTTTTAAAATTTACTTTTGATTTTTTTTTTTTTTGATATTTCCTTTCTTAAGTCCCTAGTCCTGTTCTTGGCGCGTTTTTCAACATCACGGTCCCTGAGAACCTGTTTTGTTTTTACTCTGAGACGTTCTTCGCGTATGATGGGGACTGTTCCAGGTTGAACCGCCTCTCCCCTAAAGCCCTCCCGCGTGGAAGACCTACCCCCCCTCTAGGTCATCGCTGATGCCGGTATTATGACGAGGTCATGTGGGAGCAGGGGTCCCCGAGGCTACACGGCCGGTGTCCTCGCCGAAAGGGGACGTCTGGACACAGACGCGCACACAAGGACAGCCCCGCGTGAAGATGCAGGCGGAGATTGGGGCGAGGCTTCCACCAGCCGAGGAAGGTCGAAGACGCCGGCGAGCCCCCGGAGAGAGGCTGGGGGACAGCCTGGGACAGAGGTTCCCTCCCCGCCTCAGAAGGAACCCACCTGGGCACTTTGATGTCGGACCTCTAGCCCCCAGAACAAAATGATGAATCTCTGCTGTTTGTCCTACTTGCGGCAGCCCCAGCAGAGTCACCCTGTGATGAAGCCCACGTCCACACTGCCTGCCAACATGTCCTCCGACCCTCCCACGGGGCGGCCTCTCCGGTCACCTCTCCGCAGGGGCCGCGGGAGGTTCTCCAGGGCTGACCCCACAGGCCTCGTGTCGGAAGTGCTGAGCTGCTCGATCCCCTCTCCTCCTGGACAGGAGCCCAGGACGACACGACGCCAGTGGCCCTCAGTCCCAATCCTTTCCCCCACGGCCCCCACTGCATTTGCCACCCTGGTGACTGCAGGGACCCGGGGGGACTTCCAGCGACAGCATTGATCCCTCCGGTTCCCACAATCAAATCTTGGGTAAATGGCTGCACGTGCCCAGTTCTAGCAAAGAGGCACAGGTTGAACTGCTTTTGTCGGCCAGGTTGGGCCAACTCCCTGGGTATTGAGCAAGGACCCCAGGACATTAAGGAGCGGCCGGCTCCGCATGGACAGTGCAGGAGGAGACTGGTGCCGGGCCGGGGACAGAGGATGGCAGGGCGGGGACCCGGCGCATTTTGGCCAGCACAGGCCCGGCGGCCGCGGGAAGCTGGAACGAGCAGGACCAGGGCCAGCGAGGCCATCCACACGCAGGCCAAAGTCAACAGCGCAGCAAGAAGGATGTGGTTTCCACCCCCCGCGCATCACGGCCCCCTCCGCCGGGGCCCACCCACGCCACATTTCCTAAGGGCCAGTGGCCGCTAACTCCCGCCCCAGCTGCTGTGGGCTCTGCCGTGGGAGAGCGTGCGAGGCGGGGTAGCGGCGCAAGCATCCGCTCTCCCTGCTTGTGTTGGCATCGGTGGCCACGAGGAGAGCGTCTCCGTCCCACTCAGGGTGGCGCCTTGTCAGCACGTCCAGAGCCGGGGCGACTCGGGTCTCATGGCGCAGCCGGGCCACAGGGGCGCCCGGCCTGCCTGTCCCTCCTGCAAGCCCGCCTGCCCCTCTCCGCCGCTCTAGCTCCCAGGTGGCCAGTCCCCGGGGCTGAGGTCCCTCGGTCGGAGCCCCTGCCCAGGCTGTTTTTCCTACAGGACCCTTAGCCCAGGCCCAAACCACTGGGCAAGTGGAACCAGAGCCTGTGCCCCGCGGCCGCGCCCGGGCACTGCCCCCGCCTCCGCTTGCAAACACAGATGTGCGTGCTGCACCTGCGCCGCCCGCGCCTCCTGGGCCTCACCCCGCAGACCCACAGGCCCACCTGGGCAGTGGCAGCTCACGGGCTCACCCTACGCGTCCACCAATGTTACAAATCACTTTGTGACCGAGAGGGAGGGACAGAGTATTGCCTAGAAAAACGAAAGCGCCCGCCGCAGTCTCTGAATACAAGGGGTAAGACGACACGTGTGCCTATTTGCTCCTCCCTCCCCTCCTTTGCTCATTAATGCGCCGGATACGCACACGCAAAGGCCATACTCCCGGCTCCGCAGGGTTGGGGAGTGAGGGGAAGACCTCGCTAGGTGTGTACCTCGTTTTGCCTTAGAAGTTTTTAATTTTTTTCTGTAGGCTCCATGCTGGGGATGGGGCTTGAACTCATGACCCCGAGATCAGGACCTGAGCTGAGATCAAGAGCTGGATGCTTCACTGATGGAGCCACCCAGGTGCCCCTTGCCTTCAGAATTTTAAAGCCCTACACCAAGTATGCATAAAAAGGTGCTGTTTGTTTGAAGAATTCAATATGAAGTGGGCCCCTGCGTGGCTCAGTGGTTGAGCGTCTGCCTTTGGCTCAGGGCGTGACCCCGGGGTCGTGGGATCAAGTCCCGCATCGGACTCCCTGCATGGAGCCTGCTTCCCCCTCTGCCTGCGTCTCTGCCCCTCTCTGTGTGTCTCATGCATAAATAAATTGAATCTTAAAAAAAAAAAATTACATTTGAGTAAGATCCTGGCACTGGAGGTGGGGCGAGGTGGGCAGGCTGCGCCCCGGGAGCGCCCACCCAGATGCAGGCCGCATAGTGTCAGGACAGGGACCCCACAGCAGGTACCTATAACCCCGGGGAGCTGGGTCCCCAGCCTCCCACACCCCAGGGCCCCCGGCCTTGCTGCTCTTAAGCGCGCTGGTGAGGGAGGCTCTCGCCACCCCGGGGCCCCAGGAAGGTCGTCTGGGGGTTGGCAAGTGCATCTGCTTATTTTCTGTGATGAGCGGTTGCTGCCGGGAGTGGGTGTAAGTAATGACAGGCCGGCAGGGCCCACTTCAAAGCCACGCGCTGGCAGCGAGGGACCCTGGCGATCATGGCAGTCTACACTGCTGCTCCCTGGGTGCTGAGCCAGCCGCGGGGTCTGGGGGGAGCCCATCCGAGCAATGTGCAGACGCCCCCAGGGGGACAGGCCACGTGGTGGCCGGGAGCAGCTGTGCCCACATCCACCGGTCACCAGCGGGAGACGGAAGGGGGCACCGCTGGGCCCCGAGCGGACGTTGGTCCCGGAGGTGCGGGCTGGGCCGACCCCTGTGCCCTGCCGTGGGCTCCCGAGGGAGGTGCAGATCAGGGCCTTAAAGAAGTAGGATTTTATAGTTTTTATTTCAAAAGTATGTGCATCTTGACGGGGTTAGCTGCCAGAAGCGGATTTCAGAATTTCTCGGCTGAAAGCTTTGGTTGAAACTTTGATGATGGGCCGGCGTGAACGCTGCCCCAGAGCCCTCTCCCTGTGGGTTCCGACCTACTTGCTCCCAGCTCAGAGGCCTGCTCACACCCACTGCACCTCGTGGCCAGCCCAGCGGGGCGGGGGGGGGGCCTTCTTCCCAGGGCCTCTGTGACACCTGCTTGGTGGCCTCCTCTGCGGGCACAGACAGCTCCTACAGCTGACTCTGGGCACCGGGGGCCCGGCCTCCTGCACTGACGCTTCACAGGCCAGCCACGGGGGTGCCACTTCTAGGAGCTAGCCAGCTGCCTTCGGGCCCGGGGTCCTTCTGGCTGCAGCTCGGGGGTGCGAGATTCATCCTCCTTTCCTGGCCGGGATCATAAAGTGGCAGGTGCAGGGCCCCTCGTGCAAACAGAGTCAATCCCTAAATAAGTGAGTTGCAACACCAGCTAGTCAATACTAAGCTCGCAGACAAGTTACTCACTTAAGGAATAACCCACCAGGGCGCCTGGGTGGCTTAGTCAGTTGAGCATCCAACTCTTGATTTCAGCTCAGGTTGTGATCTCGGGGTCCTGGGTTGGAGCCCCAAGTCAGACTCTGCACTGGGCACGGGGCCTGCTTAGGATTCTCCTTCTCCCTCTCCGTCTTCTCCATTTGTTCGCATGTTCGCATGTGCTTTCGCTCAAAAAAATAAAAAGGAGAAAGACAGAACCCACCTACAGAGAGATGAGTCAGGTGGTGGCAGCGGACAGCAGACCAGCAGGTGCAGGACTGTTCCCCCAACAAACAGGGAGCGAACAACCATGGCCGGTCCAGACCAGTTCTGGGAGGCCCCATGGTACAGAAGGAGCTGCAGACACCCAGACGGAATTTCACAGGGCACAGCGGGCATTTATCCCCCACTGCCCCGTCCGCAGCCTGGCACACCGTGACTCCCTTGGCACAACCTCCCCTGGGGAAGAAAGGTGGATGGGCAGCCCTCGTCACTACCACAAACACTGTGGCTTTCCCTGCCAGGGACCCCACAGCCTCAGCCAACACCACACCTGGGTGACAGAGCTGCCCGCTGGGCCCTACTGCAGGGAGGGGACAGCCGCAGCCGCCCTTGCCACCTCGAGGCCACCACCACGTCCCATACCCCTGCTCTGCAGCTACCCCGCGCATTCTCGGGCCTCGGACTCGGGCCCTGCAGCCACCATGGGGACGCTTGCTGGGCTGACACAGCTCCACAGAGCCAGTGCCGGGCCACTACCACCTGCCGGAGCTGGGTCCACCTCGCCTCCCCCAGCTCAGCCCGTGCACTCACCTGGGGTACCACTCCACACCTGCTAGGAGGGCTATTAGCTGCAGGCAGAAGACAGCAAGTGCTGGTGAGGACGTGGAGCAGAGAGTCCTGCGCTGTCGGCGGGAATGCAAGTTCTGGAACACAGCATGGAGGTTCCTCAAAGAATGATAAATAGAGCAACCTTATGATCCAGCAATCCCACGGCTCGGTAAATATCCAAAGGAAATGAAATCAGGATTTCAAAGAGCTGTCTACACCTCCATGTTGTCTGCAGCTTTATTCACAACAGCCAAGGTACAGAAACAGCCTAAATGCTCACTGAAGGATGGCTGGATAAAGAAGACGGGGTTCACGCTGGAGCCTCATCACCCCACATCCTGCCATTTGTGACAGTGTCGAGGAACCTCGAGGACATGATGCTCCCTGAAGTAATCCAGATGCAGGAAGGCAGACCCAGCTTGAGTTTCATATATGTGGGACCTAGAACACGGGAGCGCACAGAAGCAGCAAGTACAGCGCTGGTTACCAGGGGCAGGTGGTGGTCAAGGGAACAGAGTTGCAGTTACGTGGGGTGAGTGAGTTCTGGAGACACAATGTGCAGCCACTCGACTGGAGTCAACGATACTGTACAGTTGAAATCCACTAAGAAGGGCCACCTGGGGGGCTCAATGGTTGAGCCTTTGGCTTAGGGTGTGATGCTGGGGTCCTGGGATCGAGTCCCACATCGGGTTCCCTGCAGGGAGCCTGCTTCTCCCTCCGTGTCTCTGCCTCTCTCTGTGTCTCTCATGAAAAAATAAATAAAATCTTAAAAAAAAAAATCTGCTAAGAAGGTCAATATTAACTGTTTTCACAAGAAAGAAGAAAGAGAGAGAGAGAGAGAGAGAGAAGCTATTTGAGCAGACAGACATGTTCCTTAGCTGGACTGTGGTTTCTACTTCACAATGTGTAGGACCGCCCCATCAGATGGTATGCCTCAACCGCATATAATTTTTGTTTCTCAAATATCCCTTAATTAAAAAAAATTAGCAAGGGCTTGGTCTTACATGCAAAGCTAGATCCCACTGGAGACCCTGATGCCTTTGAGGAGAAGACGCCACCAAAGAAGCAGACGTCAAAACATGCCAGGACGTGAGTCTAAACCCTCACTTTGGGGAGGGGGTGGGGGCTCGCAACGACTCTGTGCTGCATGTAGGGAAGCAGCGGCGTGGGGCTCTCACAACACGCGGGCAACATTTTTTCCATCCAGGGCAAACTTCCCCGGGGAGCCACGGCCCCAGGTACAAGGGGAGATGCGCCAATTGGCCCCCGGAAGTCTGAGCTGTCTCCTTTCTTGCTCAGCATGACAACTGAGCGCTGGTATTTCCCATCCCAGGCACGGAGATTTTTCAAAAACAGATGGCCTCCGGTGGCAAGCGTTCTGTGCTCGGCTTCACAGATGGGGAAGCGGTGAGGTTAATTAAACCATTTGTTGCTCCACGTGTCGTCGGCTTTGGGCGGGGAGTCACCCGGAGACCTGCTCCTGTCGACCTTGGCTGAGCCGAACGCGGCCAAAGATCCCCATCCTGCAGAGCAGCTTCCCAGCCAGCCCGAGGAAGAGGCCGGGGTCAAAGCTGTAGAAGCCTGTGTTTCCATTCCGGCAATTTATGATTGCTCTGCTCCTCTGAGTTCCCAGGGATAAGAAATCGTGCCTATCAACCAAATTTGAGCACAGATCCTGTATCTTGTTAGATGGCCCCGATTATTTGAGAAAATCTCACACTTCAATGAACAGAAGGACACATGGGGCAGGTTGTGAACAAAGATCCTTTAAAAATCCTCAGAAGAAGAAGGCCGTTCCAGCTTCACATGCCCGCTCCCAGCTCACCCTGGCCCTTACAGCCTGTTCTGCACGAGGCCCCTGGGTGCAGGCGGCACACCTGGTCCACCTCCTGTCTTTGAGGAGCAGGACCCTGGGTGGGTCCTGTCTCAGGCTGGCTCTCCCAGGGGCAAAGCCCGAGGCAGAAGTTGGTGGCGGTGATGGATGGGGAGGCTGAGCACAGCCGTATGAGGTGAATCACATCCTCCCAACTCACGTGCTGGAGCTCCATCCCAGGATCTCAGAATGAACCCACATTAAAGAGGTGATTAGGGTAAAATGGAAACATCAGGGTGGCTCTAGTCCAATCTGACCAGTGTCCTCATAGGATGAGATGATCAGGACACGGAAAGGAGTGTCCTGGGCTTGAGGGACACAGAGAAACAGCTGTGTGAGGACACAGCGAGAAGACAGCCATCCGTGAGCTGGGGTGGGAGGCTTTTCAGAAACCAACCCCGTCAGCGCCCTGACCTCAGACTTCAGCCTCTAGATCGTGAGAAAAAGATGCTCTGCTGCTTAAGCCTGTCATGTGGGTTTTGTTATGGCAACCTCGCTGACTAATACACCTGGGAAAGGGGGAGAGGGAGACAGGACAGGGGAGATGGCCGGGCTAGGATGTTCCCCGGAGAGGAGTTTAACCTGTCCCATGGGGGCTCTGGGTGTGAGCCGTCCCCCGAGGAGGCCCCCCCTTGTAGAGCTGCAGCAGCCCTGAGCCCGGGCAGCTCACCGCTGGGGTTTGTGCCGGGGCCTGGAGAGGGGGCTCACATGTGATGCCAGCAGCACCCACTGCCTCGCTCGGGGACCTCCAGCCAGCGTGATCAATCCTGGCTGTCTGGGGAGCTAAGTGACCATCGCCCCAAGCAGGGTGGTATTACCATTTGGATATCAGCACACAGAGGGACAGACACCAGCAAGGGAAGCCAAGTGCCCAGGGCACACGTGGACCCTGTGGGGAGCTGAGGTGGTACCTGGCTCCTGGCAGGGCTTCCTCATGGCCCTGAGGCTCTGGGCAGCACCTGCATGTAGCTCATTCCATGTCTCCTTCGGGGTCGTGTCAATCGGGGACTGGCGCTTGCAAAAGCTCCCCAGGGCTGGAGAGGCTCCCTTCATGGGGGGGAACAGAGTGCAGGAACTAAAAGGGGTGCAGGAGGCAGCCCCAGGGCATCTAGGATGGCATCCTCTGGGCAGGGATTGGAGGGGACCCACTGCCCTCAGCAAGAGCTGCCCGCACGCCCCTACCTGCCTGTGCCCCCAAAGTGAATTGCACAGCCGGCAATGCTGTATCCCCCAAACCCTCCCCATCAGTCACTGCTGGTGGGGTCCACGCACCCCTCCCCATGCTCACTGGAGACCAACGTCCAGGGACCCCGCCAGTAGGCACTGCAGGCCTAGGTGGTGGGCCGAGTGGAATCATTCTCTGGCAGTTGTCCCCATGATGGAATGAGGCTGGGCCTCCGCGTGACACTGTGTGTTCCTCAACGTCCCGCTTAGAGCTGCAGAAGGAAGAAAGGATGTTCGGGGGAGCACGCCCACAGGCCTGCTTCTGGCTCACCTGCTGCAGTGCATGTGCAAGCACAAGGCACACGCATGTCCTCGGCTCGTCCAAGAGGAGCGGGTCATTCCCACAAACTGAGGATGGTGTCTGGCCAAGTGCTCCACGGGCCCCAGGTGCCACCAGTGCAGAGCATGGGACGCCTGGAGACTGTGCGCCCAGTGCGAGGACGGATTCCCCTTCCCGGGGAACCCTCTTTGTCCACCCGATGACATGCAGCTTTATTTAGTGCTTTCTGCCTCCGTGTGCTCATCTATAAAATGGGGGGCACGTGCTGCAGGCCCGGTTGCCGCGATGATTGCACTGGATCTCTGCCAGGCCTGGTGGGGACCCCTCGCTGGCTGCCAGCCGCCCTCCATCCATGTCCCTCCTGGACGGGGGCTCCAGACCGCTATGGGATTCCCACCCCGCCCTGGGGTTCCTCGGACCTGCCACTCGCCAGGGCTCCGAATCAGCGGGCGCCGGGCACAGCAGGGCGCGTGCAGAGGGGTCCGGGTGCTGACGGTGACAGCTGTCGTCGTTAGCTAGAGCTGACGGGCGCCTGCTCGGCCACGACTGGCAAGGAAGATCCCTGTTCTGTTTGCTCTGCTGCCTCTCGTGACTGCAAACCAGGCCTCGAGGGACAAGCGCGGTGGCCGAGGCCCCGGGGCCCCCCCGATGCTTCGGAGATGAGAGGGGACGCATGTGAGAAGGCTGGGAGGCCCTTTGCCCAGGGCGTCCCTCTGTGTTCTGCTCCCCCCAGACGGCCGTCACGGCCCACACCCCACCCCAGGGAAGCCTGGAACACAGCAAAACCCGAGCCTTTGCCAACAGCAACGCGGTTCATGGCGGTTCCCACGGCGCGGGGCGGGCAGACAGAGGGGGTCCGTGTCCCTCTAAGCGAGAGGAAGGGCCGGAGCACTGCCGCCCCCACCATGCCATAGACGGGGTGCGCTGCGCGGGGCCCTGACCACCCCTCCCGACACGGAGGCCAGGGTTTGCCTTCGAGGAGCGGCCTCTCGGGAGAGACCTTGTGCGCTTAGCAAACCCGGCGCCCCGAGGGCAGCCACCTGCGCCAGCCCGCTGCCCAGCGGCCCTCCGTGTCGCCTCGATCCCTAACCCTCTAGGATGCTTTTGGTCACAGCGGGTTGGGCGGTGGCCCTGCCCGGGGGGATAGGACAGTGAGGCTCTGGCCCGCCTGAGTCCTACGGCCCGTGTCGTAGATCGTGTTCATAACGGCCGGGGATACGCGCCGTGCGCACTTGGGCGACAATACACGTATACAGAGGTTTTAGCAGGAACAGGGGTAGGACAGGAAGGCCGGAAAGGCTGAAAAGGGAGGCCGCGTTGACTTGTTTGGTATTGAACCGGAGGTTTTCAACCCCACCCGCCAGATGGCTCCGTCCAGACGCGGAGAATGTTCTGGACGGCTGGACGGAGTGCGGCTCCCCAGAAGGCAGAGGAGTCCCTGATTCCCCATCCTGGGTGTCAAGCTCGAGTCTGAAGCAGTTCGCTGCCTTCCCTGGGGGAGACCGGCCCCGCCATGCAGGACCCGGTGGGTGAGGACAGAAAGGACCGGCGGCGGCGGCGGCGAGCTGCTGTCCCCCCCGCCCCGCTCCCCCCGCCCGGGGAGTCCCCGCCATCACTTCGTCTAGGCTCCGTGTGGAATTCTGAGTCACGGCCCTGGCTCAGCTCAGAGGGGTCGGTTTGTTTTTCAAGGGAAACATGTCCTGGGGGATTTCTCTCCGTGTGTGTTTTCTCATGACCCCCTCTCCCTCCGCCCGTGTCCCATTTCACGATGCGTCCCCCTCTGCGGTCACACGTGACGTCATCCCCCGCGCCCCCACCGTCAGCTGCTCAGTGAGCCTCTCCCAGCATCGCGGCGGCCTGCGGGGCACCAACCCCCACCTTCCCTTCCCCTCCCATCTGCTGCTTCCTCGTCCGGGCCACCGACCTCAGGGAGCCAGTGGTCCCCAGGCGGCCACCTCTGCGCCAGCCACTAGCCGCCCGCCGCCCCGCCGCCTTCGGGAGCTTCTGCAGTAGGAAAGCGTCCTTCATTCGATGCCCTGGACGTGTTCCTAAAATGCGGTCTCCGCTTGAAAAAACGAATCACACGGTAAATGCACTTGGGGAAGTGGTTATTGGTGCTTCTGGCAAATTAAGGGTGTTCTTTTCCAGAAAAAAAAGAAAAAGGTCCTTTGGAGAGAGTCTTCTTAATTTCCTTGATTTTGCATGTTGGGTTTCTTGAAGGGAAGCACCCCCTGGGGCCTGTGCTCACGACAGAGCAGGACCAGAACGTCCTATATTTTATCATCCGAGCCTCGCCCCTTGAGGACAAAGGAGGACCTAGGACACAGGTGCTGCCGGCCAATGTGGTCGCCCCGAGCACAATGCAGGGTGCCGACCTGCCCTGCGGGCCCGTCTCTTCCACTGTTTCCTAGAATCACAGGCCTCGGGGCCCGCGGTCCTGTTCCCAGGCCACCACGGTTTAGGATCTGCTGGGACCTCGTGTCTGGCTTAGGAGTCTACTAGCTCAGCAAAGGTGGGGTGCAGGGGTCTCCCCGCAGTGTCTTTGTCAGAGGGAGCTGCAGGATCAGGAATGGGCACGGCCTTAAAACTGCTGATCCAAGCCGCCTTCCCTGCTCGAGCTAAATGAGTGTCCCCAGCAGCGGGCCCGGGCAGCGGCGGTGGCGTGCCTGGGGGCTCCCCGTGCCTCATCCGGTCAGGGACCACAGGGGGATCTGGGCTCTTCCAGCAGCTGCACCTGAGAAAGCCCCCCAAGGACTGCTGGCAGCCCCCCAAGGACTCTGCTGGCCCAGAGCCGGGCCCTCCCTTCCCACATCTGGATGAGAGAAGCCAACGGCTGACTCCGGCCAGGTTGGCCTGATGGGTCCCTCATGGGCCCCTTCCCTGAGACCTGCTACGAAGAGGTCAGCCCGCCCCGGGGCACGTCACAGGCGGACAGAGGCATGCCCTCAGCATGCTCCAAGCACTCCGTCTGTTTGGGTCAAGGACCACCCACCCGCATCCCAAGGGTCATGGACACTCCAGGGGGCGAGGCTGGGAGATTACGGGGCCTCCTGCTCAGCTCCACCGCTGGTCCCAGGGAGGGTCAGAGGGCCCAGCAGGGAGCCCCACACCGAGAGAGGACACCCCTACCGAGAACGAGCCCCTTGGTGGGAGTTGGGGGGCTGCTGTCTCCTCGCCTCTACTCTCGGCAGAGCTGGAGCCCACATGTCAGGTGGGTGGGATGGGGCTCCTGCCCCCTGCCTGGGGTAGGACCAGGCTTCCAGCCTGTGGGCCGCAGGCGTGGCCACCTGACGGCTTGGCTGGTGGAACGGACACAGTGAGAGCCCCCAGCCCCAGCGGAAGCCTCGAGGGCCGTTGCCAGCATCAGTGGGCTCTGTCCCCTGGGCCGTCACCATGAGGAGGGGCCCCAGGCAGAGGCTGTGCCTTTATCCCGGGTCTTAAAGCCAAGCCACCGAGACTGGCAGGTGGGCAAGAAGCAGAGCTCTCGTCGTAGAGCCCCAAGCGTCTCTGTGGTCCTACAGCGTGACCCGCAGGGCTGGAGGAGCAAGGGCCGTCATCGCAATGGATGCTCAGCTGTTGTCATGGGTCGGGAGGTGCTGCAAGCACGGCCGTGGGCTGCGCTCAAGCCGCTCACTCCCAGTGGGACCGGGGCGGCCCAGAGCCTGCTTCCGTCCCCCTGGAATGGGAGCTTCCCCTTGGGAGCCACCCTGACTCGCTGTCAGCGGAGACCGGGGTGGGGGACCCGTCCTGCTGCTGGGCTCTGGGCTAGGTGACCCGTCCTGGCCGAGCCCCCGAGCCTAGCTCCGGCGCCAGCCACCCCTGGGGAGAGGAGCACCTTTGCCCTTTGGCGGCCTGGGAGGGGGAAGGTCCTCCGAGGGCCCAGCCGGCCTGCGGGCGGGGCAGCTATGCTCGCCTGACGCTGAGGATCTGAGGGCCGTGGTCTCTGTTGTGTAGTCTTCTCCGCTTCGTCTGGAACCACGCAGACACGGTCAGCTCCGGGCAGTCCTCATACGTGGACACCTGCCTCCGTGGGTCGGACAGGTCCCATCGGGGAGGTGGCGACACATGAGGGCGGGGGGGGATAGCCCTCCCGACAGGTGGATGCACCTCGGCACCCCCAGCCCCCCGAGGCCCTGCCCGCAGCCGAGGCTCTGCAAGCAGCAGCTGGCTGGAAGATCTACCCGGAGAGGCGTGCGCCCTGGCCCGACGGCCCCCACCACGCTTCTTGGCACCACCCCAGGATGGCCCCGGGGCGGCGGGCGCACAGCCAGGCCGTCGGCGCACAGACCCCCTGAAGAATCACCTGGGAGCTGCGGGGAAACTGGCGGAGTCTTCTCTGCCCGTGAATAATTCATGAGGATGGAGGCCTTCCCAGGCCTGGTGCCAGCTTGTCCACCAGCTGAGGCCAAGTGACAGCCAGGGGGGAGGAGGAGGAGGCGGCGGGGGCAGGGCAGGACGGCGAGGGTCCGGGACGCTAGCTGTGGCCACGATCCAGTCAGTGACTCCTTGTTTAGGGAAGTCTGGTTACGGTTCCTGGGAGTGAAATGCTGCCCTGGGGACTGCGGGGGCTGTGACAGCCGCCAGGCCCCTGCCCCCACCCTGTGTTGGGGCCCTGGGGTCTCGGGGTCAGGCGGGGCGGCCCAGGGCTGCATGGAGCGCAGAGAGACCCCACCCACCCCCCAGGATGCATTCCAGACGCCGTTGGGTTTTGTTTTTCCCATTCTTGGCTTCTTTCATTACTTTCCAATCAAAAGCTTCATTTAAAAGCACACTCTGGACTCTGCGGGGAGCAAAGAGGTCAGTGGCGGGCGGAGCGCAGAGGACCTGGAGGGCAGAGAAGCCGCTCCGCATGGCACCGCCACGGTGCACACAGGTCATCAGACTGTCGCCCGAACCCGCAGAACTCACAGCACCGGGAGCGAGGCTGACGTCAGCCACGGCCCCTGCGTGGTGATGACGTCAGCAGGCCCGTGGATCTCCACGTGGCGGGTGTGCTGCTGTGCTGGGGGCGGGGGGAACGGGAAATCTCTGTACTGTGCTCGGTCCTGCCAGGAACCTACAACTGTTCTCAAAAATGAAGTCTTTTTTTTTTTTTTTTTTAAAAAAAGCATAGGTCTGAAAGTCCTTCCAAATGCATCTTTCCCTAAAAATTCAAAGGTATGTTCATTATTAAAATACCATAGATTTATTTTAATGTTTAAGTCTTTGCAACATCCCTGTGACTGTGTGATTTGTTTTCGCTCTACTGGAGGAGAGAAAGAAGCATAAGGGGCCCGAACATGGGCACTCGTGTCCTTGGGGTGAGTGAGGTCAGGGGTCTGGCTCAGCTTCCTGGAGGCTCCCCGACACTCTCTTCTCTCATTCTACCTTCCACCCTTCCAGAAGCTTCCCTGACTGCTGGATCGCTCAGGGCCTGCACAGCAGCAGATCCAGGCTTTGTGGGCATGAAGCTTACACACTTTGGGGCCCCATTCCAAGACAAAGGATCCAGAATCATAACCACAAAATGTAGGTGCAAAAGGGCCTATTTGGAATGAGAAAAGAAATCACAGCAAAGGATGATATTTTAAATTCCACGTACACCACAAAATCAAGGAAAATTATTGATCACTTGACAAACCTGTGTCATTCCCCTTTTTTTTTACTATATGTCAACCAGATGCTGTGATGGTCTCTTCAGGTGGCAATGTTACAACACTGTAGCATTTCCCATTGAATAAACATTGCCTATAGAGAGAATAAAAAGATAATTCAAGGTTTCCTATTGCATGGTTGATCAAAGTTTGTTTCTAATTATTTATAGAAAAGCTTCTTGAAATAAGTCAATCACAGAGAGAGACAATTATCATATGATCTCACCCATTTGTGGGATTTAAGAAACAAGACAGAGGACCAAAGGGGAAAGGAGAGGAAATAAAACAAAGTGAAATCAGAGAAGGAGACAAACCCTAAGAGACTCTTAACTCCAGGAAACAAATAGAGCCGCTGGAGGGGAAGGGGTGGAGGAAGGGTCACTGGGGGATGGGCATGAAGGAGGGCACGTGATGTCATGAGCACTGGGTATTGCAACCGCTGAATTGCTAAATTCGACTCTGAAAATAATACTCTATGTTAATGAATTGAATTTAAATAAAATTAAATTAGGGAAAAAAAGAAAGCTTCTTTACTGATGATGTCGAGCATATTTTCAGGGCAATCAAACTTAAGGAATCCTCTGGCTGCATTCCCAAGCTCACTCACACACTTCCAGGACCAGGACCCAGTGGACGTGCTGGCGTCCAGACCCAACCTCTCACCCTGAGGTCTGTGTGACGTGGCCACTGGGGTCAGGCCGCCAGAGGTAGGAGTTTCCAGATGGTCACAACTTAGGTATGTGGCCCAGAGGTGGGCGTGAGCCACCACTATAGACATCCACTACACCCAAGCTAGACATGGCCCCAACTCTGTGCCCTCCAAATTTCTGTGGCTCTTGCAAGGCCCCAGAGGGAGGGGTCCGGACTGGAGAGAGCGAGGTTGTAACCGGTCGTGGCTGGAACGTCTCACTTTTGCAAAGCTTATGACGGCTCCAAAGGAGCCCAGGTCCATGCTCCCTGGGGTCTGTGGGTGGTCCATTGTGGGTATGTCATGACAGGACCCGTCAGTCCAGGACGCTCTCAGGAAGTGCCACTCTCATCCCCCTCCTGGCGTCCCTTGAACAAGGGTGACAGTCACCCACACAGAGCATGAGAAGCTGCCCTCCGCCCCTGAGAGCGATGTCCCCCATTGTTGTGCCCCAGCAGCAGAATGTCACCAGTTACCCAGGGTGAGAGGGGAAGGATGTGAGCAGGTGCTGAATGGAGCTGGAGGGCCTTCAGGGGCCTGTCACCCCAAGCTTGGGGACAGCGTCTGAGCCGAGGCGGGCCTCCTGCATATGTAGAAAGGTGGGTGAGATGCAGTAAGTCCTGCCATCAAAGTGGCGGGCATGGTGCCGGCATGAGGGGACCGGGGGTTTCTTCCCTTCCTGCCCCAGGCTTGTCAGCAACAGCCACCCTCCTTGAGGAGGAGGAGGCTTTCTTCCCCTCCATCCCACAGGGCCTCGCTCTGTCAGCCCCACCCACTGCAAAGGCAGACCCTGAGCAGGTGGCGGTCCCACCTCAGTCCCCGTTGCCCCATGTGCTCCCCTGGGTCCGCTTCGGCAGCTGGGGGAAAGCTATCCCAGCAACACAGCAAAACGAACACGTGCTCTTTTTAGAGCATCCACCTCTGTATTCAATCAACAAACACAGTGTGACTTCCCTGTGCCAGTCCCAGTGGTACAGCAGTGAGCACAGCAGATACCACCCTGCTTGGGAGCAACCAGAGCAGATATCGACCCCAAAATAGAACACACGCATGCGCACAGACACAGAAACATCTTTTCCAGCTGTAATGAGCAGGTGCTCAGGGGCCTGGTGTTGGGGGATGGGGTGGTTAGTCACATCTTCCCAGGGACTGACCCTGGAGGTCACAGGATGGGGTCCAGCTGGCTGGAGACCAGGTGTGGTGGGGGCAGAGGGTGTAGGAAGGGGAACCCACACTGGGCATGTCAGGAGCTAAAAGGCTGGTGACCAGAGGGCAGAGAGAAGCCCATCATGTGGGGCCCCGAGGGGCTTTCCCACAAGCAGGGCGTCAGGAGGCTCTGATCCGCCTTTTAGGACGTTGGCAGAGCTGCTGTGTGGACGTGCTCAGAGGTCAGGGAGCTCCATCCTGCGTGCCCCAGCTGAGAGGGTCCAGAACACTCAGGGGAGGACGGTCAAGGCCTGGCCAGGTGTCAGCAGCGCAACAGGAGAGCGCACAGACTTCCATCCGTGTGGCTTGGTCTGTCCTGGGTGGTGGGTGAGGAAGAGGAAGGGACCAGGCCATGTCTCTGCTTCTGGAACAGCAGGCTGAGAAATGGGCAACGGAGCCCTCGTCAGTCACAACAGGTGAAGTCAGGCTAAGGTAACAAATAGTCCCAAGGCCTCCGAGGTTCAGGGCCCCCATGTTTATCTCTCACCTGTGGGACATGCCCATCCCAGTGGACCCTCCCAAAACATGCGGTCGCCATGGCAGGGAGGCTGGGGGAGACTCGGGAGAGGTACAGGCTTCTACAGGCTGTCCCCTGGCAGTCACATGTCACCCCACTCACTCCTGTTGGCCAGATGAGTCCCACCATGATGGAAGCCAGATGGAGACTGGAGCATTTGGATAGGCCGCCCCTGGGGCTGGTGGGAGGAGACAACTCCAGTCTGTCTGGGACATTCAGGGGAGGGGTGCTGAGTGGACTGACCCCAAGGAGGCTGGTCAGAACTGGGAACCCCCAGGCCCCTACAGCCACAGCCAAAGCTGCAAACCCAGATCCCAGATTTAGAAGCAGACAGGGATTTGAGTTGGCCAAAGACTCAAAGTAGGAGCCAAACAGCAAAAGGGATGCCAGATGAGGAAATTGGGGTTTGCTCTTCTGTTGTCAACGTTGTCTGGTTTTTAGGATAGAGAAGGACCCTACCCCCTGTGGACCGACGTGATGAGCCCCTTGTTTAGCTTCCTAACAGAGAAAAGAGTGTGCACCTCTGGGGGAGGGCAATACTCACCCCACTGTCTGCAGTTCTTTTAACCATAACACCCAGAAGACAATAACAGGTTATGAGACACGAGAGGAAGTAGGAAAATGTGACCCTTAATCAAGAGGAAAAATTTGGCACGAGGAGCAGACTCACACATGACCCAGATGTTAAAGTTATTGAACAAGGACTTTAGAATAACTATTACAAATATGTTAAAGAATTTGGAGAAACATATAAAATGAATTAAGGGCTGGAGAATTTCAACAGAGAAATGGAATCTCTGAAAGGGAACAAGAGGCCCTCTATAGCTGAAAACTCGGGGGTCTAAACCCAAGGATTTGTTGTAAGGGCATGAGAAAGAGTGAAACCAGAAGAAAGAGTGAGACACAAAACAGCATTCTGGACACGTGCTCGAGTGACAGAGACTACCCATGAATGCGAGGCATCACATGTTCAGGCGCTAGATTTACGTGAGTTCCACAATACGGTTTGGGCAAACACAAGTCAACGGAAATTATCCAAAGTGAGGCATAGACAGAAAAGAAGTGGGGATAAAAGGACAGAATTTAGGGGCATAGGAGATAATCACAGTCTATCATCCATGCTTCCGTGTAATCGGCATCTCAGAAGGAGAAGAGATTGAGAATGGGACAGGATAAATATTTGAGGAGATGATGGCCAGGGATTTTTCCAAAACTCATAAAATACATCACTCCATCATCCATAGATTTAAGAAACTTTAAATTCTGAAGAGGATAAAGGCAAAGAAAACCATGCCCAGGCACATCATAGTGAACCTGCTAAGAGCTAAAAATATAGAGAAAACTTTAGAAGCTTCCAGAGAAAACAAGACGTTGCCTCCTGGGGAAAGAGTGGTAAGAATGACGAGTGCCTTCCAGTTAAGAACAAGAGAAGCCAGAGACAATTTAATACACCTTCAAAGTGCTGACGGAAAGAACTTTCAACCTAGAATCCCATACCCAGTGGAAACATCCTTCCAGAATGAATACAGGAATGAGCAGAGAGGCCTACACAACCAAAAGCCACCGGAGGAAGCTCTTGAGGCTGCGGGGAAGTGATCCCAGCTGTGAGCATAGATCTGTAGAAAGGCAGAGACAGAGCACCAGAAAAGTCTGGGAGGGAGGGATGGAGGATGAAAGAGAGGGTGGGACGAATGAAGAAGCAACAGTAAGGTGGAAGGTCCGAAGCCGACCATATCACTGATTACATTAAATGTAAGTGGACTAAACTTTCTAGTAGAAAGACAGAGCCCATCAAAGTGGATAAGAAAATCAAGGCTTGGGACACCCTTTGGCTCAGGTCATGATCCCAGGGTCCTGGGACTGAGTCCTACATCCTGCTCCTTGCTCAGCGGGGAGTTCGCTTCTCCTTCTGCTCTTGCCCCCTGATCTCACTCTGTCTCTCAAATAAGTAAATAAAAATTAAAAAAAAAAAGAAAGAAAGAAAGAAAATGAAGACTCAACCGTATGCTATTGCTGAGAGACACAGGTTCGATATTAGCACCCAGAGATTGAAAGTAGAGGATGGGGAAAGACACAGGGTCAAACTGTAAGCATAAGAAAGTGGACGGGGCTGTGTAGACACCAGGCACGTCCACTTCAAGACAAGAGCATCACCCCAGCTAAAGATGGATGTTTCTACATGAGCAAGGGGTCGAGTCATCAGGGAGATGAGGGAGAGGAAGTGCTCAGGATGTTTGCAGGGATGTTTGCAGGTGCAGGCAAAGGGCCTGCAGGCAGTTTGCAGATGACAGAAAGAATGAGTGATGTGGGTCAGAGTCCCAAGGAAGGAATGAGGAAGAGACACAGAGAAAGACTAGCAGGTGAGGACGAGCATCCCAAGGCAGAGAGCGGGTCAGCAGGGGGCTTGAGCAATAACTGTGGTCTCGTTAACCAAGTGTGTACCAAGGTCGTGGGAGAGTGGGGTAGGTGGTCCACGGATGGGGTCCTCGCTCGTTGGTCGTAAATGGGCAAAAGGAGGGAGGATGCCACAACCCAGTCCCATAAGCCCTCTGCAAATGCTAATTGGAACCCACTGTATCCAGCGAGGGCCGGGGGCTGGGACCAGGGTCCACCCGGATTCTGATTCATAAGCTGAGTCCCTCCAGCTCCAGGCCACATGCAGGGAGGAGCCCACCTGTGCTGTGTGACCTCGGATGAGCCCCAGCCTCCCTGGGCTTTGGTTTTCTCTACTGGGTACTGGGGTGCTTCCCCCAGCTGGAATGATGCCCGGGTGGCTCTAGGTGCCCCAACAGCCTTTGATCCCATCAGGGAGGTCTGAGCCTGCCACTCAAATGGCTCATCTAGGAAGAAGGCCTCCCGCATCCTGGGACAGCCCTGGTCGGGCCGTGAGGCAGGTTAGGCTCACCTGGACCCAGGTGGGTAGGCTTCGTGGGAGCTGGGCAGGCAGTTTAGATGGGGCAGAGAGTGACAGCGGAAACACGCGTGGCAGCTCGGCGCTTGTGTAAGGAGAAAGCCTGGTTCTGTGTGGCCCCGGGGGCTGCCTGCTGGTGGGCGGACCGGGTGCTCTCTGGTCAGCCCCCAGCTCAGCCGGCCACCCACAGGCCAGACTGTGGACGGCTCCGAGGGGTCCTGCGGGGCGTCCAGGACAAGCCTTGCGGCCCTCCTCCCCCACGCACACCCTTCCCCTCTGTAGGCCGCCTGGACCGTCCCAGGGCTCAACCAGGCCGTTGGAGAAGCATCAGAGAAAGCAGCCGCATAGGCAGGGGCGTGCTGACCCCGCGTGCAGCCACCACCCGCTCCCTCTCCAGGGGACCTGATCTCGGGAGGCTGGGGAGCTCCGAGCTCCGGGGTGTCTCAGGGGCAGATGCGGAAGAGACAGGTCACTGAATGCAGAGACCCAACCCCATGCCAGCCAGGAGTGGGGGGCAGGAGGGTGGGGTGGTCGGCAGGATGAACCCCCAGCACAGCACTGGGTGGAGGAGCATGGGCTGCCCCTCCTCTATTTATCGGGAATAACAGGGTCCCCAGGGTCAGGGCCGGGGACACCTAGCAGAGGACGGGGGGAACGTGTCCCCTGCACCCTGCAAGTCCGTGATGGCACTGGTCACCGGCCCACATCCAAACACACTGTTGGAGGTGGGTTTGGAGGGACACGGGCGGGAGAATGGGGCAGAGCCGTGCCCTTGTGTGGCTGGCAGCCAGGGAGGGAGCTTCTAGGACAGGCAGGGCTGACGTGGTCCCGGGGAGTCTGGGCGCAGCCCCACGGAAGGGCTGGCTGCCTGGGAGGAGGGGTGGCTGCGGCCCCCAGGGCCCCCCAGGGTCCCCCAGGGCACTCTCCTGGGGAGGCCCCCGCCAACCTCAGGGCCGTCCTGCCCGAGAGGCTGCCAGCCGCCCGGGCCTGCCCGCTCACTGCTGCGCTGCGGGCCTGCGTGGTCGCCGGGACGGGCACCGCGATCGTGGGGCTCCCGGGGCAGCGGGGCCCACCGTGCCGGCCACCGGGATTCAGGCTCCGCGGGAGTCGGCCCCGCTCAGAGGCCGGCCAGGCTTTCACTGTGTGTCGGTCACCCGGTCACTCGAGGGCAGGGGACAGATGCCAGCCTCAGGGCATGCCAGGAGGATTCGTCTCCCTGCAAAATTTAAGTGGGAGTCGCTAAAAAAACTCATTAGGGCAACACTCCTAAAAGTCAAAATTAATTCAAAATTCTAGTGAACAAAATATCGAACTTTTCAACAAAGGTAGGCTCCTGCCCGGCTGGTGCTGCCCCTCATCGCGGGGGTGGGGGGACTGCATCCCCCCCATTTTCCCAGTGACCAGCCCGCCCCTGCCCCCCGGGAGTGGGGAGCTCTGCTTCAGGGGAATCCCTGCCAGGAAGAGAGCGGGCTTCCTGGGCTTCCTTCCCAGGGAAACGACGTTCCAGGGATGTGGTGAGGAAATCCCTCCTCCCGGGGCTTTCCCGGAGCGCGGGGTGCAAGTGCGGGGCTGACGGGCCCCTCTGCCCTCTCTCCCCGCTGGACTTGGCTCCCGGGGTCCCCCCCCAACCGGAGGCCACGCTTCCTGTGCACACCGAGCGGGCAAAGTGGGCGGTGGGTGATGGTTGACCCCAAGGCTCCCTCCTCACACATCGCCCTTGGAATGATTATTTGGGGGGAAACAAGAAGGAAGCAGCTTCGGGGCATCTGGTTGCATTTTCTTTATTCAAAGTCGTTGCAGCCTCCAGCGAGGTTGGGGAGATCTGAGGCGCAGGTGGCAGCTGCCTCCAGGCTCCTCCAGCGGCGAATGGCCTGGAAAGTCCCTCCCAAGGGCGACCGCTGGCCCTTGACCTGCGGTGGGGGTGGCTGTGCGGCCCACGGGCCTGACGACAACTTCCTTTAAACCCGGTCACTTGAGGGGTTTAGTCCAGACACGGTTCGCAGGCGTGTAGACAGAGCTTACGATTCAAGGCAGGGGCAGCCCGGGGGGCTCAGCGGTTCAGCGCTGCCTTCGGCCCAGGGCGTGACCCTGGGGTCCTGGGCTCGAGTCCCACATCGGGCTCCCTGCATGGAGCCTGCTTCTCCCTCTGCCTGTGTCTCTGCCCCTCTCTCTGTGTCTCTCATGAATAAATAAAACCTTAAAAAAATACATTCAAGGCAGGCATGGGGGTGTCCCTGGAGGTGCGGGAGCTGGCCTTGGGAGCCTGGGAGAGCTGTCGTGTCAGGGCCCTCGGGAAGAACACACGTGCACACACGCACACGCATGCACAGGCCGTGCCCATGCCACACTTGGTCCCAGAACTGAGCAGCTGAGAGCCTCAAGCGTTGACTACCTTACACGGTCTCCGTGGCTCGGGGATTCGGGGATCCTGCAGACTCAGGGTTTATCGTGAGCCTGCAGCTAAGATGTCAGACAGGCTTGCGTCATCGGACGGTGTCACCGGGGCTGGAGGGTCTGTTGTCCACACGGCGGATTCGCGCGGCCGCGGGTGGGAGGCCACGTGGCAGCTCCCGGAGCCACCTGCAGCGGGGCGGCGGGCTCCACCAGAGCAAGTGGCCTGGTGTCCGGGGTCACATACCGTCGTTGCACGGAGCAGCCCAGCCCCACAGAGGCACGAACACCGGGAGTGGGGGCCCCGGTGTCGCCCCGGGAGCTCGTGGCAGCCCGGCGAGCATTGGGACCGTGAGCGGGATTATGAGTGAGGTTCTTACTGGAAGCCCTGGAATTGGTCCCCGAGGGTGCAAATGGCAGTGGCGCCGAGCACCCCGACGCCCTCCCCACCCCACCACCACCACGCACCCATCCTGAGGGGCCTCCAGGGACCCAGACCTCCCTCTATGGTGACCCAGCAGGGCAGACACCCACAAGCGAGGCCCGGGGCATCCGAGCTGCTGGCGCCTGAGGGTGGGGGGCCACCCGGAGGGTGAGGGACAGACACGCCTGCACACGCCCCTCCGAGCCTCGTCTGTCGCAGCTTCGCCCCAGGTTCGGGGGGCACTGGGTGGGATGAGAAGCTGCTTTAGACGGTGGAACAGCACTGTGACAGCCCAAAGCCCCGGGCGGCGTGGAGTCCCCACAGGGGAGGGAGGGCAGAGCGTGCTTGGACGGTGCCCTGGGCCCTGACGGAGCCGTCCCGTGTTCACGCCGAGCTGGGCTCCGTGAGCATCGTGCAGCCGTGGGCTCCGCGGCACCCACAGAGCAGGGAGGCCTCTCTTGCCCTTGATGGGGACAGAGGGCCTTGGAGGCAGCCAGCTCCAGGTGACGGGAGGCGCAGGGGCCCACGGGCCACGAGCACGGAATCCACGAGCACGAAATCCGTTTGAACTCCGCTCCCATCCCTGACAATGGGTTGGTCCTGTTAACATTTATGCAGGGAAGTCATTTTATTTTATTTTATTTTTATTTTTATTTTTTTTAGGGAAGTCGTTTTAATGCACATTCTCACAAAGACCTAACCCCCCTCTTGCAGACTCTGGGACCTGGTGATTTGGGAGAGTGACTCAGATGAACTTAAGGAGAAAATCTGTTGGCTTCCATACTGCATCACCCGGAGCAGCTTCAGGCATGGCTGGATCCAGGACCCCAAGTGATGACCCCATGGCTCTGACCCCACCAAAGCTGGCGCTGGGGGTCCTGTCTGGGATGACCGTGGCAGACTGTCCGGCCTCCGTTTCGCATTTTCCATCCCACTGTTGCCAAAGTCAAGCTGTGTAAGCCTCCCGTTTGGAATCAGAGTTGAACAATGCCTCATTGTGAGCCGGGCCTCAGGGGCACGGAAAGCCTGCCCACCCCTTCCTCCTGTCAGTTGTGCGGCAGTTTAATCCTTCATCTTGAGGCCACCAGAGGAGGAAGGGCCAGACCTGGGCAGCTCAGAGCTTTCCCAAACGTGACCTTTGTCACTTTATCATTTCCCCAGAGCCCGTGTGCTCCCCTCTCTAAGGCCAAGAAGCCTCCCTGGGGAGGGGACAGTTGCTGGTCAAGAAAGATTGTACCCAGCTGTGCGCTGGTGCAAGGGGCTGCGGGTATAGACGCACTTAAAATGCCCAGCACCCCTGCGAGGAGCTCACTCACCTGCTGGGGACGCTGCCTGGCTTCCCTCTCCCATCTGCCAGGCAGTGACCCTCTCCTTCCCGCGGGCTGACCTCACCCAGGATAAGGACGGACATGTACGGCATCCGCCAGCCGCACTGGCCGCCTGGGGTGTGCACATGACCCAAGCCATACCTTGAGAACCCTGCTCTGGGACATGATTACACAGTGACCACAAAATCGGCCTCTTCCCACTCGGAGCTGCTAGCTTGGTAGGAGGTGAAGGTGGGAGGTCGAAGGGCACCTCCAGCCCATGGGGACAGAGGTGACACCCAGAACGAAGTCAATAAAACGCAAGCAGAACCAAGACATGGAGAGACAGGTAGAGCTGTGAGGCTGTGATTTGGGCTCCTGGATCCAGCCAAGCCTGAAGCAGCGCCTGGGAGATGTAGTTAGGGTAAGCCAATGAATTCCCTTTTTTTACTTATGTTCATTTGAATGGAGATTCTGAGCCAAGACAGTCCTAACTAATGAAGAGAGACCAACGCTCAGTTTGGGGGGATGCAGAGCCACTGTGGGAACAAGGGGAAGGGCAGTGCCAGGTCTTGAAATGGGGACGGGTACCCAGGAAGGGGTTCTCAGGGTGACCCGGCAAGAGGGTGCATAAGAGGGAGGCTGGGGGCGGCTGTCCCAGGCCGGGGTGGAGGCCAGCTGTGCAAAGCCGAGAGGTGGGCCCCTGCGGTCACCTCCTTCCATCGCGGAGCACCCCAGATTCCACACGCGAGGACACACGCCCATGGTGACCAGGCATGGTGTGCAAATCAATCCTTGGCCTGCATGTCCTCCCAGCAGCCTGATGGGATCCCGCAGGCAGCCTCTCTCCCCACACCCCGCCCACGGGCTGACCCCACCCCCAGAAGACACTGCCCTGTGTCCTGACCCCGAGTCCCCATTTAGGGAGATCTCTCCACCCCTCTCCTTACTCCACCTTCCCCGTCTCTCCAAACTCTCCAGACAGCACCCCAGCCTCCAGCCTGGGAACCCCAGAGCCTGCCTGTCTCCAGGGCACAGTCTGTACCCTAGGGTAGGGGCGGGGAGGGCCCCAAAGCCTCAGGGAGGCTGCAGAGAGCTCCTGGCATCCCAGAGCCAGGCGGGGGGCCGGGCGGGACTCCTGAAAGCCACACCGGCCTGGGCAGGGGGTGGGCTCGATGCCCAGGGTGGGCGCGCCTGGGCAGGCTAACTGGGTGCCTCCACCCCAGGTCACGCGTAGGCGCTGGCAGCCGAGGCTTCCCAAGCCCAGCGCAGCCAGGGTGAGCGGGGAAGCTCGTCATGGCTCTGCACCCGATGAGTCACCCCGAGAGCACCTGCCCAGGGCGGAGGTGCCTCCCCCTACACTTTCGGTCCGTCCCCTCAGGAGACAAGGCTGGGGAGGTGAGCCCAAGTCATTGTCTGAGTCACTCTCAAGTGTCCCGTCTCACCAGAGCGATACTTGGACGGGCCTGGAAGCCAGGGCTGGCGGGAGCACGGCAAGGTCCCCTAGAGCCCTCCCTGCGGGGTGGGGCCTGGCTGGGGGGGAGCCGGGGAAGGTGGGTGCCCCCAACCTCCGCAGAGTACTCCTGCAGCCTCCCAAGGCCCAGGTGCCCAGAAGGATCCTGACGCTCGGAGGCAAGCCCGTGGCTCCGGGGCTCTCCCCCAGGATAAGCAAAGGAAAAGTTACCTGGGGCTCAAAGTCAAGGATGAAATGTCCCCAGAAGAGGACTCGTGTTTACACAAAAACTCCGATAACTCGGCCTGCGACCCAGCTCTGTGCCCCGAGGCCGAGGCCGGGGAGAGGGCCCTGAAGGCCGGCCCCACAGCCTCCAGGGCACACGCAGTGAGCGGGCACCCCAAGGGGCCGGGGGCGGGGGTGGCGCTTCCTGGGACCCCGAGCCGGGGCAGAGCATCCCCCCACCACCCCGGGCTCTGCTCACCTGCAGGCCCTTCTCTGAAGCAGGCCTTTGTGATAATATTTGACAATAAACCAAGGCTGGGAGGAGCCCTGTTTGCAGTAAACCTGCACTTCCTTCTGCCTGGATCCACAGGACTCCTCTGGGCCCGGGTGTCTGTGTCTGCGGCAGAGACGCCGTCAGGCTCCACCCGCCTCGTCCGGGGCTCAGCGCGGCCGGAGGGAGGTGGCTGCCCCCGGCGCCCTGGCCTGGCTCTCCCGAGGCTCCCGAGCCCTGAGCACCGGCCCTGCTCAGCGGGCACACGCAGGGCCCGGCGGGGAGAAGCCCCCGCGGACGGCGAGAGCCGGGCCCAGGCCAGAGGGCCCCCGGCACGGGGACCGGGAGGGGGGGCAGGAGCTGGTCGGCCCGGGCCCTCCCCGCACACAGGGCACAGGACGAGTGCCCTCCTCCTGCTGAGGGCCTGCTTCCTCAGCCTGCACTGCGGGGAGACGTCACCTCCCCCCGGCCACCTCGCCCCCCAGTCACCCCTCCCCCCCGGTCACCTCTCCCCCCCGGTCACCTCGCCCCCGGTCACCTCTCCCTCTGGTCACATCAGCCAGCATGAGACACCCTTCTGCCGGGAGCTCGCCCACTTAGCCTGTCCGTCAAGGGCGCTGTCCCCAGGCCTCAGGAGCCTGACCTGGAGTCCCGCGGGCCAGAACAAGTAGGGAGATGGGTTTCTGTGCCCGCATGCATGCCAGTCTGCACGTGTGTGTGCACGTGTGCGTGTGCGCGTGTGCATGTGCCTGTGCGCGTGTGTGCCTGTGCACGTGTGTGCCCGCACAAACACACATCACAGAGCAGCCCGCTGCAGCTGAAGCTGTCCGGCCGCCCAGCCCCCCTCTCTGTTCCCTGGCCCCGTCATAGACGCCGCTGGAGCAGATGCATCCCCTTGGGGTGAAGCGGAGGGGCCGGGCTGCGGGTCCCACGGGGACGTGGGGTGCAGCCCCAGCACAATGCCCTCCTTCCTGCAGGCTGAGCCCCAGGGTTCAGCTGCCTCGTCCGGGGGCCTCCCCACTGGGTGGGCGTGAGGGCAAGTCACCCCGAGCCAGCCAGCAGCTCGCCGAGGGTGTCCGGGGAACAGGGGTTTGCAGGGGGTCCCGCACCCGCCAACACCAGGGCTGGGGTGCCTGCTGCCCCTAGGGGTGGAGGCCCTGCCGCAGCTCCTCCCCCCGCCCTCCCTGGGAAGCCCCTGCCATCCTGCCGCACCCTGGCAGGGCTGTGTCTCCAGCCGCCCTGGGCTCCGGGGAGCCCCGGAAGAAGCCTTTCCTTCTGGAGCGACGATCACCAGTGTTTTCAGGGCCACCTCCCAGGGGCAGACGGGCCCCACTCACCACATCCTGCCCCCTCTCTTGGCCCATCCGTCACCTCTGCCCCGCGCCCCATCCCAGGTGACCCAGGTGACCCGGCCTGCCCCCTCAGGACTCTGCGGCTCCTCTGCCGCGGGACCCTCGGCATGGGGAAGCCCAGGTGTGGCGTGATCATGGGGTGCAGCCCCGAGACGCCCCCACGGCTCTCCCGGCAGCCCAGAGGTCTCCGTGTGTCCACGGATCCCGCCGCGGGGGGCTGGGGGCCCGGCCCCCCTCCCCAGGGGCCCGAGCGCCCGCCGTCCCCACTGCCGCCTTCCACACGCCGGGCGCTTGTGACTTTCTGCCACGTGGGAAACCACTTCCTCCTGGTGTTTTCATTTCCCTTTTTCCCAGGGAAGGGAAGACCACGGGCCGTCACCCAGCGCAGCCGCGTTCCCAGGCCCGGGACGCCCGGCTCGGAGGGGGCCAGGCACCCAGGGGCAGCAGGGGCTCTGGGGATTCGGTGTCCTTCTTACGTACAGGCCGAGAGAGGTGTCGCCGACCCCCGGAGGGGAAGGACTGCGGGCGGGGAGCGGCTGGGGAGTCTGGCTGCAGGGGTCCCAGAGCCCCGGAGCAGGGCTGGGGAGACCCATGGTGCGGCCTCCCCGCCCCGTGGCCTTCCCGCAGCCTCTGCCCCAGGAGGACGCCCTCCCCTCGCCCTCCGCAGGTCACCCCAGCACAGCTGATGGGTCCCACTGGCCAGCCCGTGCACCCAAGCACACCGAGGCAGGCACCCTTACCTGAGCCCGCCCCACTGAGGCTGGGGAGGTGCTAGGGCCCCCAACTGGGGGCCACCCTGCCGACTGGCCCCACACCCAGTTCTCTGAACCTCGCAGCAGCCAGCTCTGCTTACCCAACAGCTCCACGGGATGGAAGCAGAGGGAGGGGTGCCCTGTGTCCCCCCGGGGTCGAGCCCTTGATGCCAAGCCTGGGCACATCTGGACCCCTCCCATGGGAGGGCACAGGACCGGGCCGGGCACCCAACTGTCCACAGTCGGTTGGAAGGGGGAGCAGGGGTCAGCAGGGAAGGGGGGCCGTTGTGTCTCTCTAAAGATGCCCCTGCCCCCCACGCGCGGGAGGAGGAGGGGCCCTTCCCTCGGGAAGCTGCATCAGCACCGGACAACAGGGGCCCGGAGCGTGGCGAGGGCAGGGGACGGGGACCCCAGAAACGGGATGGAAGCTCCCCGCCCAGGAGTCCCTGGGACCGGACGCTGGAGGCCTTTACCCTTCAGAGGCAGGGCCTTGCCTGTGTTGGCCTCCGTGTGTGCTCTCCGGGGCTGGGGAGGCAACGCCACAGACTGGGGGGGGAGCCTAACACCCCCAATTTACCCTCTCATGGCCCTGCCGTCTGAGCAGGGCCGCGCCAGCTCCAGAGGCTCTAGGGCAGGGCCAGTCCTGCTGCACCTGCTGCCCTGGCGCTCCCGGCCTCCCGGGCCTGTGGCCACGGCACACGCATCTCTGTCCGCCTGCTTCCCTCCACATGTGTCCAAAGTCCCCTCTTCTTGTAAGGACACCAGTCCTATGGGATCAGGGTCCACCCTGGTGATCTTAGCTCAACTTGGGAGACAGGCCAGGGACCTTGAGCAGGGCAGGGGGTGGGTGCCGGGCCGAGCGAGCCCCGGGGGCACAGGCTGCGGCTCCAGCTCAGGGCGACGGGCTGTGTGCGCCCCATGGTTCACCTCAGGAGCCTGTTGCCCCACTTGCGACCCCGTGGGGACAAAGCTTCTGTGCTTGCAGCCTCCTCCACGGGTGACACTGAGGCTCTGGCCCTCTGAGCTGCAGGAGGAGCTTCGGGAGGGGAAGGGGAGGAGAGTCTGGCTTGGAAGGGGCCGCAGCCCAGCCTCCGGGCGCCTCTGCACCTGCAACTCCCACGCCAGCTGCTGCCAGCCCAAGCGAGGGAGAAGGGACCCCAAAACAGCACAGAAGGGAGGGGTGAGCAAGGCGATGGCCCTGCCAGCACCCCTTCCCTGTCCTGTCCGACACCTCGCCACAGACCGTGGCAGCCCCAGGCAGTGACCCAGGCTCCGAGGGCTTCCTCTTGGTGGGGGTGACGTCCCTGGGGTGTGCGTGGTGGGGGCGTCCCCTCTCCCACCGCGGGACCTGGCTTGGCACTCCGTTCAGACGCAGCTCCCCTGCCCCATCCAAGCCTCACTGACCCCCCGCCCGGCCCCACCCTGGCCACCAGCCTGTGTGACCAGCCACGCACTCTCGGCACCAACCCCACCCCTTGGAACTGTACGTGACTCCTGACCCCGCGGCCTCGGGGTGGGGGGCGGTGGCTGTGGTGGGCAGCAGCTCGCCCCCCTGGCTGCCCCTGACCCTCCCCTGCACCACCTGCCAGGTCTGCAATCACTCGGGATCCCCGGTGGCCAGTGCCACGCCACACCTGCGAGAGGCGATAATCACCACCCAACCCAGACAGGCCAAGATTACTGGGCCGTCATGCCTATTTCAGGAGAATTAATTATACCCCGTCCGGAGAGGGAAGTTGCCCCTGAGGTGTCTTCAGTGCCTGGGCCCGAAGGCGGGGGACAGCCTGCCTGCAGCCCCGGCCCGGAGAGAGGGTGGGCAGGCCCCCCAGGAGCTGTAGGCGTGTGGAGGGCTCCTGGGTGGTGGCCGGCAGGGCTCCAGGCCCTTCCAGCTGGCTCCCACCTCCTCCATCCATCCATCACCCCCTACGCCGGGAGTCCCCATCCAAAGCCAAGACTCCGGGCCAGCTCACTGCCAGCAGGATCCCTGGCTGGGGCTGGTGGGAGAAACTGGCTGGCGCAGGTGCCTTTGGGCAACTCTGCACCTTGAGGTGCCCAAGCTCGGGGATGGCTGCCCCAGTGCTGATTTGGATGGTTGGACGCACCCCAGGACCCCTTTCTTTCCCCCACGTGCTCTTTGGGGTCTTCTGATCAGCCAGTGAGAGGACACGGACAAGCAGTGCATCAAGGCCCCAGGGCTGGAAGTGGGGCTCAGCTGACCTGGGCCCAAAACCCCAGCCCCAAGCTTCTGCCCGGTGGGAACTGACACCTTGGCCGCCAGGCTGCACATCGTCAGGGAGAAGCTTCTGTAGGAGGAATAACAAGCAGCAGCTCACGCTGGCCCAGTGTCCCCCCGGGTCACACTCTGCTCATACGTGCCTGGACGCCCCCCTCCCCGCCGACAGCCTGGGGCGCGTGCTGCCATCAGCCATGTGGCAGGTGGAAGAAAGGGCTGGAGAGGCTGCAGCCTCGCTGGGCCACGGAGCACGGCCAGGGACCTGCAGCCTCCAAGCATGACCGGCCGGCTGCTCCAGTCCCATCTGAACAAGCAAAGTCCCCCAGATGGACACGGCCCGACCTCTGTGCCAGGTTTGGAGCTCATGGGAAAGGGAGCCCACCTGTCCTCGCTAAGACCGTCTCTGTATCCTTTGGTGAAAGCTGTTGGGGTCTGCTGGTCTGCAAGCCTGTGTCATGGTTGTGACCGTGACGTAAATCTTATGCAAACACTGCTCTCAAGAATATGATAAAAGTGGGCGGCTTTGTTGAAGCCCACAGCCTCCCCGTTGAGGGTTGTGGCCATGTGTCCAGAGTGTGACCCGTGGGAGGTGGACCGGGCGGTGCCGCAGCCCCTCTCCTTGTGGAGACGAAATGGAGCATTTAAAACACAGCCCCGCAGAGGACATGCAAGGAAGAGCGAGCCCCGAGGTGAAGAGCCAGACGGGCGACCGGGACCCAGCATGTCGGCCACGGAGGAAGCCGTGTGCTGGTCGGCACGAGGCTCCACGCGACAGGAGACGACGCTGCGGTCCAATAAGAGGAGACGAGGAGGCGATCGGGAGCCTCCGAGAAATAAACCCAATGAGCCAGATGAAATGTGCCGTCGTCTTGAAAAACACGAACTTCCAAAGCTCAGATAAAACGGGGACTGCATCGCTCTCCGTGTGGCCACCAGACGGGCTGGGCGGCTTACAGCCCCCCCACAGCGGCCCCGGCCCGTGCGCGCTCGCCGCCGCGCTCCGTAGGCCTCCAGGAGAGGATGAACACCGACTCCACACACATACACAGACTCAGAACAGCTTGTAGGGAACGGCAATGACTCCAAAATGCATACGGACCCGCAAAAGCAAAACTAACGTCGAGAAAGGAGAGCGGGATTAGACGATGTACGCTACCCAGCCTCACCAAGACGTCGCCTGTAACGATAAAATAATCCAGACCACCTGGTACTGCCCGGCAGAGACGTCCAGCTCCGCAGAACGGAACAGGGACCGGAAATAGGCCCTTCCGTTGACGCTGATTTTCTGACAAATGTCTCAAACTGACTCCATGGGGGCAGAGGAGAGACTTTTCCATAAATGGTGCTGGGACGACTGGAGACCCAGGGAGAAAACGTGAGCCGGCACTGCGGCCCCAAACCGCAGGAGAAACTAATCTCAAAGCGGGTTGTAGATGTGGACCAAGAGCTGAACGCATGAGAAGCTTCTGGAAGGAAGCACAGGAGGTCCTCTCAACGTTGCGGGGGTGGGGGGAGGAGGAGGGATCTCTTAGGACACGAGAAGCAACAGAAAAGATAAAATACATGGGACTTCATAAAAATTAAAACTCTGAACTCCTCTCTTCCAGTGACAAGCGAGCCACAGGTGGGAGAAACACTCTGTATGCATGTGTGTGTGCCCACGTACCTGTGCCGATCTGTACGCGCACCTGGGTGAAGGTGTTTATCATACACACGTGTGTATGGGCGCACACACGACAAGAAACTTACATGCAAAATATATAAAGAGTTCCTACAACTCAATAATAAGAATGCAAACGGCCCAATTAAAAATTGGCAAAGGCTTAAATAAACTTGAAAAACAGAATCACCGCTAAGCACATGGAAAGATGTTAGACATCACTAGTCATCAGGAAAATGCAAAATAAATGCCAAATAAAGCCATAGTAAGATACCGCTCTGTGCCTCCTGGAGTGGCTAAACCCCAAAGACGGGCACCACCCAGAGCCGAGCGCCGGGAAGGTGCAGGGCCACCTGGGACGCCCACTCGGGTCGCGGTGTGGCAGCTTCTTGTGAAGCCAACAGCGATCGTGCCGTAGGACGCAGCGACTGCACCTCCCTCTCCCCGGAGAAGCGACACACATCCGCACGGACTCGGGCGCACATCCTCGGCCGCACGTGTAGCAGCGCAGACCGGACCGACCCGCTGCCCGCCGGCAGGTGCGCGCATCCCAAACCCTGGTGCGTCCCAGCGGGAGCAGCGCTCTCAGGACCGGAGGTGGCCACACCCGGCCCAGCCGCCGCGCCACGATGCGGGAGAAAGAAGCCGGACAGACGGCGGGGGGCCGGGGCGGGGGGCGCACGCAGTACGGCTGGTTCATAGAAAACTCCAGAAAATGCACAATTAATCCACAGAGTGACGGAAAGCAGGCCAGCAGCTGCCGGAGGCCAGGGGAAGAGGAAGTGCCCCTGCCGAGGACCCGGGGCTTTCCGGGGGACATGGGGCAGGTGTGCTGGGTTTGGTGGTGGCCCCACAGATCCATGTGTGGTCAAAGCTCAGTGAACCACACGGTCGGGGAGGGCGCGTCTCTCCGTGTGCCAACCGCACCTCAGCAGGGCTGCTGTGTTGTGGGGGTGCGTTCACACCCGTGTGCCGCTCACAGCCCGCGATCTGTGATCCGGCGGGTCCTAGGAGCCCTGGCTTTACATGTGAGCCCTGTGGCTGGAAGGGGACACACCCAGTGAAGGTAGAAAGCTATCTGAGCCAGTATTTTCAACAACAGGCCTGAGACGAGTGGCTGAGCCTTGAGCCAGCTGGTCCACTCACCGTGTGCACGGTGCAGCCCTTGTCCACGGTCACGGGCCTAGAAAGCTGCAGACGAGGGACCAAACCCAGGTGTGTCTGAACCCAGAGGCCACCTTCTTAGGCCCTCATGCTCCTCTGCGTGCTGGGCTCGGCTCCACCTTGCACACTCTAGAACTCAGGCACCCCTTGGTCTGCAGCGGTCATGGCTCTGGGCGGCCCCCGGACCCTCACCCAGGAGACCAAGAAACAAACTCTCCGAATCTCATCACTCAGTGGAGCAGCCCTGTGCCCGTGGACATGCCAAAGCACCTCTGAGCCTTGCCAGGCCCCAACAGGAATGGCTTGTGCACACTGTGAACACCTGGAGACACACCTGAGTGGGTGGGGCCCTTGCAAAAGCAAGAAGCAGGGGTGGGGAACCCAACACGCCGGCGGGCCTCACCCAGTCCCACGGTTGCGCTGGCTTCCCCGCTCTGTGGGGCCGGAAGGATTCCAGAGCAGATGAGCCGGCCCAACGGAGTTAGGAGCTATTTAATGATGGTGATGGTGATGGTGACGGTGACAGAGATGGTGATGATGACGGTGGTGGTGACAGTGATGGTGATTACAGTGACGGTGATGGTGACGGTAGCAGTGATGGTAGTGATGATGGTGACAGTGATGGTGATGGTGACGGTGACAGTGATGTGGTGGTGATGGAGATGGTGACGGTGGTGGCAGCCCCCCACAGACTCCGAAGCCCAGTGTGTACGTGGGGTATCCCAGCTGGCAGCGTCTGTCCACGAGCTCCCCATGACTGGCTGCTCCCGGTGCCCCAGGTGTGGGGACAGGACGTGGCCGGCCCTCCAGGAGCCCCCTCAGCTGGGGAGCTGAGGGCCCCGCACACCAGGTCAACACGTGGTGGCCTCCTGCATACCCAAAACCGTGCAGCCTGCGTTCAGGGACCTGGCTGGGGACAGGCGCAGGGGGCCATCGAGCCTGAGCTCCCCACCCCCAGAGTCTCGGCTCCGTGCAGGATGTTGTAGCTGGTCCTGCCCGCAGCACCAGGAGCCACCCGGTGCAAGAGCAGTGGTCGCCCATGGGCTGGCTGCCCCGCCGAGGGGTGCTCAGGTGTGCTGTCATCTCCGGGCCGGCCGACAGACCCCGACGTTTCTCAGGACCCTGCGGGTCCCAGCCTGCTGTCCTCTCGCTCTCCGATGCACCACGGGGACGCTACGGTTCACATTGGGCACCGCCCGAGACAGTTTCTTCTCGTTACGGTGAAATACACGTAACGTGACAGTCACCATCGTGGCCACGTTAAGCGTCCAGGTCTGTGGCGTGAAGTCCAGTTGTGTCGTCACCTGGCTCTCACCGCCGCCCGTATCCAGAACTCTCTCTCGTCCCCACACCGACCCGTACCCACGAAGCACTGACTCCGGCCCCCTTCCCAGGCCCGACGCCAGCGCCCCCTTCCTGTCTCTGCGGGCCTGGCCACTCTGGGTGCCCACGTACGTGGGTCACTCGGGGTCTGTCCTCCCGCGCCTGGCCGGCCGCACTCAGCGTAACGTCCTCGAGGGGTGTCTGCGTTCCAGCAGGAGTCAGAGGCCCCTTCCTGCCCGCGGCCAGTGCTGCTCCCCGTGCGCGCCCCGGGGGCCCCTGGCTCGCAGCCGGGAGCGAAGGGGTCCCACGGGTGCCGGGTGTCTCTGCCTTCCGCTGGCCGCGGTCTTCCCACGCGCAGTGCACGGACCCGCGGGCCGCGCTCCAGTTCCCCGGCACGTTGACGTTCTTTTGATAAGGGCCATCCCGGTGCGTGGAAGAGACTGAAGAACTTTTCAACCAAAAAATATTTGCCAGGGAGTCAAAACGAGGAGATTCCCTTTGTTGTCTGGCGGCCGCGTCCACCCCATTGCTGGGACTCAGGAAAGTCGATTTTAAGAGACTGGGAGCGATTGGCCGTGAGAGTCTTCCAAACCCTTGACTCACTAGTGGATTCACAGAGCAATAGGGGGGAAGGGGGAAGGGGTGAGCAGCGCCCCGGGAGGGGAAGGGCCGGCGGAGGATGGACGGGGCTGTGACATGCTCGCCAGGTTCGTAGAGCCTGTCACCATCACCCGTGTCCGCCACCCATGCCCAGCACCCATGCCCACCACCCAGCACCCATGCCCAGCACCCACAACCACCACCCAGCATCTGTGCCCAGTACCCAGCACCCATGCCCACCACTCAGCACCCACACCCACCGCGCCGGGCAGGCAGCAGGAACCACCAGCAAGGCCAGGGTGCACTGAGCTCCAGGCCCTGACCCGCCCTGCTCAGCAGCAGGTGGGTTCCCACCTCAGGGCAGGGGAGGAGGCTGTGGCTGCTGCCGGGGGGCCACCGGCTCCTCGAGGCCAGGCCGATGCGGGAGCTGGCGCCGTGTCCCCCTCCTTTAAGATGTGAAACCTGAGTGGAGGCTGGAGGACGCGGCTCGGAAGGAAGGCACTCCCACAGACACGAGCCACGGGGAAAGGTCGAGGGTTTGTTCCCCCAAATATTTTATTTAAATATTAAATTAAAAAACATACACCCACTAATCATTTTGGCATACATTTCTCATGTGAACATAAGAAATAAAATAATTAAATCAGTTATGGTAAAAAAAAAAAAAACAGACTATATACATCTCAGATCACGTAGTGCCTATAAACAGGCGCCCAGCCTGCCCCACGGCGCCGTGGGGGGAAACTACAAAACACACGTCGCACACGCCTACACACGAGACGCAGAGACACACGGCTCACAGCAAGAAAGAAAACCTCCGTGAAAGTAAAGTGCTTGTCATGGTTCTGAGGCCTTTGATCTGCGGCGTTAGAACAGCGAGGAGTAGAACAGGGGAGCGGCTTGGTGGGGAGTCAGCCGTGCGGCCTCGGCGGCGCCGCAGGCCCGGGCGCCCCGACCCTCTCTCCGAGCCAGCAGGAGGCTTTGGTGATTTCTCTGCGGCCAGGCACGAGGACAGTCCCCTCCCCGACTCTTGCGACAGCCACAGGGCAGTAGCGGCGGCCGGAGGGCCGGTAGCAGCAAGCTGGGCAGGTGCACAGACCCGGGCGCGCCCCCCGCGGCCTCCCTGCCCGCGAGGAGCCCCGGGCAGTCTTTGGCTTCTACAAATGCCCACCTTTCCCCCTGTTAATACTGTAGGGCGTAAGAGCCAGAGTGAGCTGAAGGCACCTGGGTCGCCGGTAAGGGCTTGGGGACCGCCGGGCGCGGAGGGCGTGCAGCAGCCGCTCGCGTCGCTCCACTCGGGTGGCGCGCGACTGACCCAGCAGCCACCTGAGATCACCTGCCAGGGGAAGGGCGCACCTCGTCGCCCTCCTCCATGCCGACCCGGTGCTGGCGCTTTGTCACGTTAACCAGAGAGGAAAATTGAAACCAGGAACACAAAAGAGTGTAGTAAAAAATATAAAAAATAAGTAGTGTATATTTGTCTCCTATTTATATACATGTACAACGTTTGCTTTAAAAAAGGAACAGAGCTTGAACAACACTGATCCGACCTCTCGTTTCATTCTCTTGAACGAAAGGAAGCCTGACACGCGTGAGGCCTGGAGAAGGCAGGGCCACCCCTGGAACCACGAGCCGGCCGCGGGCAGGTGGGGGCCCCCGACCCCCGACCCCCACCCGACGACCGCCCCTGCCGTATTGCACGTCCCCCACCCCAGTCGGTTGTTCTTTTTGGACCCTGATAATGAAATGCGTAAAAACTTAATTAGCAGCGGAAATAAGATGGGCAGCGGGAAGAAACGTCTAGGGCCCTCCAAGGCACGCGGGGGATCTGGGCCCTGCGCCCCGGGGCCGGAGTCCCAGCCTCACAGTCACCCACCCCTGCCAGTTTCTTCCCGTGGCTCTTCTGAAGAATCCCGGAAACCTGACTCTCGAGCAGTGGATACAAGTTCTCATCTAAAATAAGGGAAAAAAACAAAAACAAAAACGTCCTTGGGGTTCTGATTTCAGGGTGGAGAATTCCAGGAATTTGTAGATTATTTTCTCCTGGGCTGGCCAACAGAGCTTTTTTTTTAAGAAAAAAAACAAAAACAAAAACGGATGCGTAAAGCAGAAAGTTCACAGTTCTCACTCTGAAGCGTAAATGTTTCGGGAAGTGGAGAATTGTTAACTAAAAATAAAAGAGGATGCTAAACACTCACAGGCACACACATGATGGACACGCGGCTCACGCGCGGTTTCTTCCGAGGCAAGCCCTCCGTGGCCCCCGAGGTCCCCTCCCGCCGCCCCCGACCGACCGTGGTGGCGCTGGCCAGCCCAGCCGAGCCGGCCGCCTGCGCCCCGCCGCCCTCCTTCCCCTTCCCGTCCACCCACCCCGACACGCCCCTCGATTATTATTTTTCTTCAGAAAGTTTCCAGGCCCTACTCAGAGTTACATCTGCTCAGTGCAAGGAAAAAAAAAAACAAACAAACCAAAAATCAAACAAAAAATAAACTAAAAAGCCAAAACACCAAACGTATTGCTTGTTTCGCTTCTAGAAACGTATTGGCTTCGAGTCCGGAAACATCTTCACATCCTCTGAAATTATTGCTTCGAAGGGCCGGCGGCCCGAGCGGAGGCGGAGGCAGGGGCGGGGCGCTCACTGCACCAGCACGAACGTGCCCAGCTGGCCCGCGGTCAGGTCCTCCATCTCACAGTCCCCCTGCGGGAGCCCCGTGGCCACAAAGCCGGGGGGCAGCGTGGCGGCGGGACGGGGGGCCACGGTGTGGCTGATGTGCAGGTGGGTGTCCAGCAGCCGGGCCGCCGATGCCACCGGGGAGCCGCCGGCGTGCAGGAGGTGGGGGGGCAGCAGCGGGCCGGGCCCCAGCCCCAGCTCCTTCTGGAGTCCCGACACAAGGAGGGCGCCGTCACACGGGGCGAGGACCAGCGGGGCGGCCTGCTGGCAGCCGGGGGGCCCTGCCGGGTGGTGCTGCAGCTGGAGCAACCTGCGGGACGCGAGGGGGCGGGAGGGAGAACAGGTCACTGCCGCTCTGCCCGCTGCGCCCCCCGCAAGTGCTGCCACTGGCCCAAAGGGCTGCCCCGTCGCTGCTCACTACGTGAAATGCCGTGTGTGACGATCCCCCGAGCAGTCCTGACATTTCCGCAGCTCGCTTTTGCAGCGGCTCAGAGATGCCGCCCAGACGTGACACGCTCACTCCCTGCCCCCTCCGTCCCCCCCAACAGGCGGGCGGGCTTCAAAGCAAGGGCACCTGGCGGCTCCTACCTCCGTCACCACCTACAGGGAAGCAGGCCCCCTGCCCCCCGCAGTCCTCCCCATGCCCTGCATCTGATTACATGCACAGGGGACGGGCTCAGGAGCTAAGGTGGCTCAAGAAACCCAGCGGTGCGCAAGGCCTACCGCGGCGAGGGTGGCGGGCGCCAAGCGGGCGTACCTCTGCTGGTGCAGCACCTCTTCCAGGGGGCTCCGGCCCTCCCGGCTGCTGGGCCCACTGCCGTGCAGGCCCGGGCTCTGTGTGGGCAGCTGGAAGGCGCTCAGGCCGCCCCTGGTGGCCCGGCTGGAGGAGGAGGGCTGGCACACCTGGCGAGCCAGCCCCTTGATCTTGTTGAGACCCAGGAGCCCTTTGGTCCTCGCGTTCTTCCTCAGCTGCTGCCGGAAGGCTTTCAGCCCTGCGGGGAGCAAAACCAGGCTGGTCAGTGGATCTCCGTCCCAGGGCGAGTGAGGGTTTGCAGACCTGGGGGAGCCCTAAGGAGGGATCCGGTGCAAACACGATGGGGTAGGTCGATGGCACGCTTTCCTGCGGGGCTCACGGCTCCTCTCCGGTCACCCGGTCACTTCTTACTACAGCCCCCTCGAGGCTAAGTCATCTTTGTTTGATTTGGAGCAGCAGCCCCAACCCAGGGGTGCAGCTAGGAGTCTGGGCAGACAGGGGGTCCCTTGTGGAAGGAGGGCACGTGTGGCGCCTTGGAACAGGGAGCGAGCCTGGGCGGGCAAGGGGAGCTGCCTCCTGCAGGTCAGGAACTGCTGGGCATCCTGGCGTCCCCTGGGCTTTTAGGACCAGCCCCCGGGAGACTGAGTTCACCCCAGGAGACTGCTGCTCACCCAGCTGGGCTGCGCCAGGACTGTGATGCCCCCCAGGGCCACAGAGCATCTTCCGGGAAAGGCGGGAGTGTGCGTGAAAGGGGAACCCACCTTGAGTGAGCGAGGTGTCTGACGCCCTCCGGCCTTCCTGGAAGCTGATGGGGAGCAGAGTGACCCCTCCCGGGGCCCCCTGAGCCTGCAGCACTGGAGTGGCTGACTGGGCCCCCAGGAGCGGTGAGGCCAGTCTGAGAGGGGAGCAGGTGCCCACCAGCCCCTGAGCAGCCAGGCGTCCACTGAGTGCTCCCGGGCCGTCGCCTGCCGAGAAGGTCAGACAGCTGTCGGAGCTGGTGCCCTCCGAAGGGCTCGCGGTGGACGAGGAAATGACTATACCTGTGGGAGAAGCACGTGCTTAGGGGGGCCCCGGACGCTCCCCAAGGTCAGAAGCGGCCCCCAGCACCCCATAGTTCTCACTGGCAATCTGCTGTGGCCACGGCTGAGAGGAATGGGCATGGACACCTCCTCCATGCCTGGTGCGGCCTCTCCCCGGCCCGTGGGTGGCCCATGGGGCCTGACGTCAGGCCGGACAGCCGTGCTGGGCGGGGTCTGTGATGGCCGGAGGCTACCAGAGTCTGAGCCACCACCGTAACGGTGCAGCTTCCCCCGCGGCTGAGTGGGGGCTCATGCAGGTCATGCAGGGCCTGGACGGAGGACCTGCCCTCCAGACACCCGGGGGGCAGCTAAGCCCCACACCCTTCTGCCCCTGGAGGGTCACACGCGGCCTCGGGGGTTAAACAAATGACAAATCTGGACCAGTGTAAGCAGAAGCTGCCCTGCAACAAGGGCACGCTTCACACGAGTTGGCGGGAACCTCAACCGTAAACTCGACCCCGGGGCTGAGCTCCAGGCCCACGTCCCTGGCCCACGGGGACACTTACACGGAGGGGCGCACGGGGAGAAGCAGGTGGAGACCTCGGCCAGCGTGTGCCTCCGGGCGGTGCTGCCAGACGGGGGCTTCTGTGCCTCCCGCTCCTCCTCTAGGCCTGGGGCCTGCCCGACCTCCTCACTGATGGGCGCGTCCAGCAGGCCATTGGGGGAGATGGGTCGGTGCCGGAACACCCCGTTGCAGTTGGCGTCCAGGGGGAAAAGCAAGGGCTGGGAAGGGACAGACACGATCCAGTGACTTCTGGGGCTCGTGGGGCCTGGGTGCCACCGGCACTACGGCTGGGAGAAGCCCCTCCGCCCCAACGGCAGCCCAGGGTAAGCCACACACCTGGAGCGAGCTCAGGGGGTCACAGTCCGTGTCGGCGTGCAGGACAGATGGCCCCAAGGCCTGGGGCTGAGGACACAGCAGGGAGGATCGGAAAGGGTCACCGGAGAAGGCTTCCTGAGTCACCTGTGGGCGAGCAGAGGACAGACGCCGTCAGGGACAGGGAGGTGGCTCTGCGGCGCCATGAGGAGGCCCCGCTGGCTTTGCTGGGGGCTTGCAGACACCAGGTGCTAGCTGACTGGGCTTCCCCGAGGCCACACTGCCCAGGGTGCCAGGGGACGGGGTCAAGAAGCCAGAGCGGAGACAGTTAAGGGACAGGTGGCCACAGGGTGGTGCCCGAGCTCGGCAGAGCCGCCAGGCCCGCCTCTGGTCCGCGGCTCACACAGGACCCCCCTCCCCACGCCTAACGGGCAGGGGCCGTGACCTGGGGGCGGCCGTTCGGCCTCCCGTTCCCAGGCCCTCGGAGCGAGGGATCTGTAGCTGGGGCGGGGGCGGGGGCGCAGTCCAAGGCAGAGCTCGAAGGACACTGCTCCCCCACCTCGAAGCTGCTGAGATCTGAGCTCCTGGGCCTCTGCTGCCGGGCGGGGCCGGGCCGGGCCGACGGCTGCGTGTGCCGATACTCCTTCAGCCGCTCGAGGAGGAGGTAATAGATGGCGGCAAAGTGGTTGTAGCTGCTGTTCTGCAGGGACTGGGGGAGGCGGAGAGGTGGGGTCAGAGCGAGGCCAGCGGGAGTGGGGTGCAGCCGCCCGCATGGGGGTGGTGCCTCCCTGCGCTCACCGAGTGGCTGAGGCTCCTGACGAGCCTGTTCCCAGGGTTATTCTGGGGTGGCCGAGAATATCCCTCAGAGGAGTGGACAGCTGGCCCTTAAATTACCCCTGTTCCCGTTTTAACTCCTCGGGCTAGTGCCTGCTTCTCCTCGCAACGAGCGCCTCTCCCGTCAAAGTGCGCGGGGCAGGGGCGCGGCGGGCCCTCACCTCCACCGTCCTCTGCCGGTCGATGCCCAGGGTGTGCATGATGCCCAACACCTGCTCGTCATAGTGGCCCAGGTTGGAGTTGTAGCTGAGCGCGGAGAGGGCCGGGCAGGCCTGCCGTGGCACGGAGGGGTCAGCCTGCATCCACCTGTGCTGCCGAATCTGGGCGATGGTGATGCGCTTGGTGGGGTCCACCACCAGCATGCGGCGGATCAGCGTCTCGCAGTCTGGGGGACGAGGGAGGCCTGCTGAGCCCGGCGTGGCACCTGCGCACACGCCCCCACCCCCACCCGGCCCCATGGCAGCCTGCTGGGGACGAGACTCCCTTCCTGAGGGCGGACAGACGAGTGGTTCTCCTAGAGAACACCGGGACCAAGAGCAGCGGCCTGGGCGGTCAGCTCAACCTGTCGCCGAGGAGAGCCAGGGGTGGAGGGGCCGGGCCCCTGGGGGCACGCGGTCCTGCTAGCCTGCCAGACAGGGGACCACTTAGATCCCCAGTGAGCAGGCCAGCGTCCCCAGATCCGGGGCCGGCAGGGACCCAGGACTAGGCCCTCTCGGGGGGCAGCAGAGCCCAGGCACCGCCTGCCCTGTAAGTAGGGCACTGAGGAAACACCCAGTGGGTTGGGTTTCAGTTGCGGGCAGCTTGTAAACACCCCACGGGAACACGGGGCTGATTCACGGACCTGACGGCACGCTCAGACACAGTCAGGCAGGCATTTCAGGATATAAATTCCTCCCTCCTCTCCCAAACTCGCATCCCGGTTACCCAACAGTCCCAGCAGCTGGCGGGGGAGACGGCTGGCGGTGCCTACCCTGAGACATGAAGAAGGGGATGCGGAAGCGGCCCTCCAGCACCCGCTGCCGCAGAGCCGGCAAGTTGGGCCCATCGAAGGGGAGCGAGCCGCAGACCAGGACGTACAGCACGACGCCAAGGCTCTGCAAAGGGCAACACGTCGCGAGTCAGGCCCGCGCCCCAGAACACTTAGCCGTTAACTAGAGTCCGGGCGTCTGACACGCGCCGTGCACACGGGCTCCTACCCAGATGTCGAGCTGCGGGCCTTCGTACTCCTTGCCCTCAAAGACCTCCGGGGCGGCGTATGGGGGGCTCCCACACCACGTGGACAGCGGCTCTCCAGACTTGTAGAAGTTCCCAAACCCAAAATCTGTGGGATGAGAAAACAGTGAGGTCACAGGGCGAAGGGCAGGGCCCAGGCTACAAAGCCCAATGCACGGTGAGCAAGGAGGGCCCTCGGAGGCCTGCGCCCGCCACCCCTCGCCCCTGCAGGTCGGCACTGCCCGGGCTGCGGACGCCTTGCCTGCCAGCTTGATGTCCATGCTGCCGTCCAGCAGCAGGTTCTCGGTCTTGAGGTCCCGGTGAACAATGTGGTGGCTGTGGCAGTACTCGACGGCCGAGAGAATCTGCCAGAACTTCTTGCGTGCCTCATTCTCGCTGAGGTGCCCGTTGGAAGTCAAATAATCTGTGGAGCGACCAAACAAAGCTATAGCCCTAAAATCCAAGGGTCTGGCCACCCTGTGGGGCACAACTGAAGAGCACTGTGGACTCGTAAGATGGGCGGACCCAAGGGCCCGCAGAGGGATTCCTGACAAGTTACACGTCTGTCGTCAACAGATACTGAAATAGGTGTGGCTTACCAAACATTTCTCCATTTTTGGCGAACTCGGTGACAATGTAAAGCATATCCTTTGTTTCCATAACCTAAAAGCACAAAAGACCGAACGCTGAACCACACGGAAAGGGAACATACCAGTGGTATAAATAATCCACTTGAACCCCAGTAAATTTTTAACTTCCCCAGCATGAGTGCATCCATTATCTTGAAAAAGGAAAGAAAATAAACACTTCTGCCTTAGAGGAACAAAGATGGGGGTTCCTATTCAGGAAAAGAATAGAAAACGTCGGAGGGGAATTCTCCATCAGCCTGCCCGGCCTGACGCACTGGAAGCCCAACGCACCTGCCCCGCCTGCCCTGAGGCCTCAGACGCGCGGACGCCGCCGAGCAGCATTGCGAGCAGCAGTGCGTCAGGCCGGGGGCCAGTACCAGCTGAATAATAGATAGCAGACCCCCCCTTCCCACCTGCGCTGGCCACGCGATCACTTAGGGGCTGGGAAGCCGCCCGGCCAGGTAAGCGAGCCGCAGCGGCCAGCGAGCAGCACCCCGTAGGTGTGTGTCAATAGCAACAGCCAAGGTCACATACACCCTCTGGGCTCACTTACGAGAATTTTATCTCGCTTTGAAAACAATTTTTAAAAGAGCTTCAAATCTAACTAATTAGGAAACAAGGTAGAATTAATCTGTAAAACCAAGTCACGTCCCTGTATTTTAATATCTCTCAGAGCGGGGCCCCGGGGGGTCTCAGCGATTTCGTGCCTGCCTTCGGCCCAGGGCCTGATCCTGGGGACCCGGGGTCAAGTCCCCCGTCCGGCTCCCTGCATGGAGCCTGCTTCTCCCCCTGCCTAGGTCTCTGCCTCTCTCTCTCTGTGTCTCTCATGAATAAATAAAAAAATCTTAAATAATAAAATAAAATCTCTTGGAGGGAGACACAGGGACAATACATTCTTACAGGAACAGACTGCTTTCAGGTTCGAAATGCAGTTGTTCCTCAAAAAAGACACTTTAAAGACAACTGCATGCAGCCGTTAAGTCTAACAAGAACGTGAAACCAGGGCAAGTTTTAACCACCCTGGCGCTCAGTGCGTGCGGCAGAGTCGCGGGTGAGACCACGGTTTGTCCCTGTCCTCAGCTAAAGAGAGGGACGGAGGAGAGCAAACAGGTTTTGAGTTTCAGAAATCCTCAAGGCAAGAGGGAAGTGACTCCCCCGAGGCTGTGGGGCCTGGGCCAGCTGGATGAGAAGTACACACCGTGTCAGAACCCGGGGACGGACATGCGTGGCTGTCCCACGGAAGCCTATCCCCTCCCAGCCCGACCCCCCGGGGAGCAGCGAGCAGCCTCGCCCCGAAAGGACCTCTAACTCTGATGACGCGGGCAGCGCGCCGTCTAACTGGGCTGCTCCACACAATGGGTCAGCGGAGGGACAGGAAGACCAGGAAGGTGCACGCTGGCTCATCCCTCCAGCAAAGTCAAAAACAGGGTTCAGCCCACTCCTGCGGAAACAGGCCAGGCACATTTCTCAGACGCTGACATCAGTGACCATGAGGAAACCTCTTATCAAAGCAGCACAACTGAAAAATGACACAGAAACAAAACACAAGCCGGGTGGATGGTGACGGGAGCGCCGCACTTAATGACTCTGAGTAAACTGTCATTCAGGGGGACACAAGCTCGGGTGACGCTGCTTCCGTGGCATAGTTTCTATTCTGATTCCTCTCCTATCACACTGGACATCCAGGCTTGCCAACTGGACACGCGTGTGCACACACACACACACACACGGGGCCATATTCATCCCAGATTCAAGGCCTCCATGACCAACACCGAAAGGAACTTAACAGCCAACACAACTGGATGGGACACTACTGAGGACGTGCAAGGAACTCCTCCTCTGCGAGCAGGCCCCCCTCACCTGCACCAGCGGGCGGCTGCCAACGAGACCGCTCGGCTTTGCTGTCCTAATTCAATCAACGCCCATACTCCAAAGCTATAATGTATTAGTTTCAACACGATAACAAAAATAAAGTCACAGAACAAACCAACAGGCGGGACAGGGTGAGGCATGTTCTTAATGTGGATTAAATGTCAAGTTCCCCACTTTCACCACGGCGAAGGTATTTTCATCTCTCCAGTCTCTGATGGGAGAGTTTAAATGGGAAGATGAGTGCTCAATGCTGCTGTTGCAAGTTTACAGAAGCCGGTAAGAGCAGCCAGTTTTAAAGTTTAATAATTATCTCCAAAGGCGGAAGTGTCTCGTTGCACTAAAATCTGTCCTTCTCCGCTAAATGTTTGACTTGTGGCAATACATTGATCTGGTTGGTTGTTTTCATAGTAAACTAAATGTAAACAACCAACCTCTACGCATCTAAAACCGGAATGAATGACAAGACTAAATAAAATTCTAATGAGGCAAATCTCAGTTACGACCCAAAAGCAAGAAAATAATTGGAAATACATCTGAAGAGCTCACAAAAATCGATCTATTTACCCTACACAACCAGCTCCCAGACTGCCACATGTAGCCAAAGAGGAGCAAGATTGAGAAACTGCAGACTTATTCTTGAAACTAATGCACTTGCCGGACATAACAGCAAAAGGCAAACTGGAGTCCTTACCTGATAAAGCTTTATGATATGAGGATGATTCAGAAGCTTCATGATCTGAACCTCACGATATATTTTCTCCAAATTGCTTGAATCTAATCGGGTTTTATCAATTATTTTTATTGCAACCTACAATTTAAAAGAAAGGATATTTAAAAAAAAAACAACCTTCCATTTATATGTCATGTATTTTGCAGCTTAATCTCAAAAACACTTTATGTCCCCAAAGGGTCACCAAAAGTTGGGGGGGGGGGAATAAGGAATAACCAAAGTAACCATTAATAGTGTTTAAACGGGCAGGGCAACCCTGGGTTATCTGGTCATTACTGTCTGCTGTCCCCTAATACCTATACAAATCACTCAGAATCATAATCTAAAGCATCTTCTCTTTGTGGGACTGTCAGCGCTGAGACACCCCACATGAACCCCAAGGACAGGGACTCTGCGAGCGGCCCCCAGGATGCTCTCCCCCCCCCCACGCACCTGGGTTTTGGTGACTCGATGGCGGGCCAGCTTCACCACCGCGAAGTTGCCCTTGCCCAGGGTCCGCTCCACGTCGTAGAAGCCCACCCGCAGGGGCTTCTGCTGGCCCGGGCCGGAGCCCGCGGGGGCCGCGCTCAACTCGGACATGATCACCATGGCTCCGCGCTGCACCTGCGGGCCACGGGCGCTCAGCGCGGACCCCGACCCAGCCCTGCCCCGGCCCCGCCCTCTGCTACGCCCCGCCCCGACGCCCGGGCCGCTCCACTCCGTCCCCAAGACCCCCGGCACCACCCCCGCCCGCCGCCCGCGGTCGGCTCCATCCCGAGCTCCAAGACCCCCGGCCCCGCGGGGGACCCGGACCCACCCCCGCCCGCCGCCCGCGGTCGGCTCCATCCCGACCCCCGATCCCCTAACCTCTTGGGGGACCCGGACCCACCCCCGCCCGCCGCCCGCGGTCGGCTCCATCCCGACCCCCGATCCCCTAACCTCTTGGGGGACCCGGACCCACCCCCGCCCGCCGCCCGCGGTCGGCTCCATCCCGAGCTCCAAGACCCCCGGCCCCGCGGGGGACCCGGACCCACCCCCGCCCGCCGCCCGCGGTCGGCTCCATCCCGACCCCCGATCCCCTAACCTCTTGGGGGACCCGGACCCACCCCGCCCGCCGCCCGCGGTCGGCTCCATCCCGAGCTCCAAGACCCCCGGCCCCGCGGGGCGCCCCGACCCACCCCCCGCCCGCCGCCCGCGGTCCGCCCCATCCCGAGCCCGATCCCCCAGCCCGGCGGGGCGCCCGGATCCCCCCGCCCGCCGCCCGCGGTCGGCTCCATCCCAACCCCGGAGCCCCCGGCCCCGCGGGGGACCCGGACCCACCCCGCCCGCCGCCCGCGGTCGGCTCCATCCCGACCCCCGAGCCCCCGGCCCCGCGGGAGACCCGGACCCCCTCCCCGCCCGCCGCCCGCGGTCGGCTCCATCCCCGGAGCCCCCGGGGCCGCTGACCCGCTCCCGCGCCCCCCCGCCCGCCGCCCAACAAAGGGGAGCCCAGCGGCGGCGGGGCGGGAGGCGTCCGGGTCCGCGAGCCCCGCGCCGCCCCTACGGGCCCCGGAGCCCGGCGCGGCGGCGGGAACCAGAGCCCCGGAGCCCCGGCCCCGCCGCCCCGAGCGCACTCTCGGCCGCTCCGCCCGCGCCGCAGCCTCACCTCCGCCGCCCCGCGAGCGCCGAGGCCGCGCCGCCGCTGTCCCCGCGGCCCCCGCCGCCCGCTCGGCCGCTCGCGCTGCTCGGGCGCCTGCTGCTCGGGCCGCCGCCACCGCCGCCGCCGCCGCCGCCGCCCGGGCCGCGCCGCATGTCAGCTCTGGGGCCGCGCCGCGCGCTCGGGCCGCACGCGCCACCCGCCGCCCGCCCCGCCCCGGCCCGCCCCGGCCCCGCCCCGGCCCCGCCCCCGCCGCCCAGGCCCCGCCCCCCCGCCGCCGCCGCCGCCGGAGCGCTACAGCCCCATTGACGTCGCTTTGACGCCAGAGCGACGCGCGGCCGCGGGCCAGGCGCAGGGAGAGCGGGAGATCGGGCCGTTGCCAAGAGACCGGCGGCTCTGACGCGCGCGCTGATGGGGCCGTCGCCCTGGCGACCGCGGGGCGGTGACGTCAGGGGCGCCGGCCGCCCGAGGCCCGCCGAGGCCTGCCCTCCGCCCGCGCCGCGGCCCCGCCGGCGAGCGCCCCCTACCGGGCACGGCGGGCGCGGGGCCTCGGGCTCCCGGTCCTCCCGCAGCGCGCTCCTCCGCCCTCGCGCCGCGCCCCGCTCGCGCTCTCCCGCGGGGCCGGCTCCCGGGGCGGCCCCCGAGCCCCAGCAAGCGCAGCAGCGCGGCGGCTGCGTCCCCTTCGGAGCCCGCGCGATCGGGGGACCCGGTTTCCATCGGAGGTGCTCGGCCCTGGGCGCGTCTGTTGGGGGAAGGAGCAGGTGGCGCCCGGGGAAGCTCGCAGACTCCGGAGGGGGCCCCGCGGGGTGCCGGGGCGCTGGGCAGCTGCGGGCCTGCAGGACCTGCGATTCCTTTTCTTCTGCACGAGTCTCCATTGTTCAGCTGGCGACAACTGAGACAGGGAACGCTCAGCATCCCCGGCCCACCTGCCACTGCCGACCCACCCCACACCCCGCGGGGGGCCGCCGGCTGGGAGGGGGGAGCCGTGAGAGGGATGGGATCGCGGCCCGGGCCCTCCCGCGGCGCGCCGGGGCGTGGTCCGGCTCGCCCTGCCCTTTCTGGGTCACCTCTGCAGGTCAGGACCTCGGGATGAGACGCGGGGGACCTGACAGGGAATCCTCGGGCTCTGCTTTGATGAACAGCAGGATGGGGGGGAGGCCGCCTCCTGTGCTGCAGGTGGGAGTGGGGCGTTCAGGTTCTTGGGACCCGCCGTGGGAAAGCCAGTTAGCAACCCCATCAAGTGAGGCGGTCATCTGGCAGGTGGCCCAGTGCTGTGTATGCAGACAGGGAAGGACTCTGCTCCTGGGGCTGGGGGGGCCCCGCCCCAGAGGCCACAGGAGGACTTCCTCTTTGCCAGCACTGCACACTTTGCAGGCCCTGTGGGTGGTGACTCCAGGGGGGCCGCTTGCTTCCCCAGAGCTGCAGGGGAGCAGTCCTGTGTGGGTCTGCACTGGTGCACTCCCCCCACCTGCAGCCCGCAGCCTGTCCCTAGTAAAGGGGAGGCTGGACAGGCCGACGGCGGCACTGGGTGACCACCTCCATGGTACTGCTGCTCACTTCGTCCCCCCTTTACGCCTCTGCACAAAACAGAACGTTCTCTAAGGGAAGACAGAGGCTACGGGTGAATGGTACCTTTTGAACGTCAGGCGTTAGGAGGGCAGCGGTGTGGGGTTTAAATTCTGCATCTCGCCTGGAATCATTCTGCCTCGTGTTAAAGGAAATACTACTTCACAGGAGGGGCTGGGGAGCAAGAGTTAAGATGGATGCAGAACCCACAAGCGGTCTTCCGGAGGCTTCCATGTGTGGGCGGTCGCCTGGAGACGTGGCCGGCCTGGCAAGGGTACCATGGAGGACTCGGACGTGCTTCTCCTGATGCACCGTCGTCAGCCAGACCAGAGTTCCCCGTCGCCCCCTCCCTGGGCTGTTGCTGGCGGCTCAGTTTGTTTCTTGAAAGGCCTCTCGAGGGCACCAGGAACGCCAGAGTTTTCCTGTCTTTCAAAGGTGCGCTCATTATCTGTCCTGGGTTTATCCACCAAGAATCTGGAGTATTTTTACTTTCTGATTCGTTTACAGCGGCTTTTCTTCCCTTCCGCGGGTCCCCCTAACCTGCTCCTCCGGGAGCGAGACACAGAGAGAGGAAACCAGGGCCCTGGGTGCACTCACCTGCTGCCCCTCATTCTGTGACCTCAGGACTTTCCGCAGGCTCATCCAGGGGACTTCCAGCAAACCGGGTTCCTCCACCGCCCTCCTATCCCGGGTTTAGCCAAGTCTTCTGAAAGGTCACAGGTGTTTTGCAAACACCTGGCTGGCTGTTTGGAAACATTTTGTCATCGCTGAACAAAAACTGCAGGCGACAGAGCCAAGCTGCCTTCCCAGAGAAGGTCCCTGGAGCTGGGCACCCTGGCCCCTCTACTCCCAGCCCGTCCTGAGCTTCCAGCCATCTGACCAGCCCTGTGTGGGCCGCGGCCACCCCAGCCCTGGGGCGGAGAGTGCAGGCGGAGCAGAGGAAGAGTCTGACCTCGGAATGGCTGTCGTGTCTCCAGCGGGGTTCCTCCTGGCACCCCCATGAATTTGCCATTGATGGGCCTCTGCTCCCAAGTGTCTTTGATTATTGTTTGCATCCTGGGCACATGGAGGCCAAAATTCCTTCCAGAATCCTTGATTTCTTTTCAGATTGCTAGTCTTGCGTGCTTTGCACATGCTATGAGGGAGAAAAAGAAAAAAAAAAACATAGCGTGTGCTCAGTGGCTGTGAGCAAGTGATGGGACGAAGTCTCCACTTAACAGAGTGGAAGAAATGCTCTCAAACTCTGCAAGAATGTACCATCGGGCGTGCGTGTGTGTGTGTGTGTGTGTGTGTTTTGTATATCATTGCAGATTCAGGAGAAACAGTAAAATCGGATTTCTTTTCCATTCAGAATTTCTTAAGCCTGACTTAGAATTGCAATATCTCTGGAATTCATCTTATTATTTTTAAGTCTTGAGACGGGGAGACCTCGTCAACAGGAAGTGGGTGTCTTTAATATTCACACATTTCTGGCCGGGCACCCGTAGTGCTGAGCAAGAGCAAGTCACAAAGTTCTCGAAATAATAAGTGCAGAGTGGGGTTTGAAGACAGCGTTTATACGCACGAAGGAGTGCACCCAGCCTGTCCCCGGGGGTGTGCTAAACCTGCTCCCTCTGGATTAAAGGTGGGGGGGGACGACAGCGCCCCTTTCGAGATGGCTCTCCCTTTGTCACCTGTAGGAAGACGAGGTGCTCCTCCTTCTGCACACCCTCCTCCTAGATGCCCAAGGCCCTCTGTGTCCTGACGGCTGTTCTGTTGGGTGTTGTGTGGTTTATCGAAGGCATCTGCCCGATGATTTCAGGTATCAGGAAATAAGATGGGCTGCCAGCAGCATCCTCGGGCCTCGGGGCTGGCCCTGGCCGCTCCTGCTGCGTGTGACATTTGTGGAGCTTGACACACGCACGCTGCTTCAGGGAATCACTGCCCCTGGCCTGGGGTTCGGCAGGTGGGGAGAAAGCCCTAACGGTCAGCGGCCAGCCCGGCTCTGACGGTATCGCCTCCTGCATCCCGCTCCTCCGCGATGCACTTGGTCTGTGCCTACCTCGGTGATGTCCGTGCTCTCGGTCCAGGCCCTCTGCACCCTGGGAGGGGAGGCATCCTGGTCTTAGGGACACTGGGACCGGGGTATGGGCCCTGGGGAGGCCTGGAGAGGCAGCCCCCGGACAGGCAGGGTGGAATTCCAACATCCGAGGCACACACTCGCACACACACACACCCACACCAGCAAAAGCCTCCTCCTCTCCCACCAGCTGGCTCTCGAGTCCAGAGATCTAGGGCTCTGCTTCCCATTTCTGGCTTTGAGGAATCAGGTGGCTAATGGGGTGGCCCGATATTAAAGCAAGGCTGTGGTTGATGCCACACCTAGGGACCCAACAGACCTTCGGATGCCTGTCTCCCTAATGGATGCTCTGCAGACAGTGGTCTCCAGGAAGCTGGCTGTGGGAGGATACCCGGACAGGGCAAGGGAGCACCAGGGGCCTGAAACACAGGCATCAGGACTTACAATTTAAGAAAAGCAACACCCAGAAGCCTGGTGGGGGTGGTCTCAGGGCCTGATTGCACCCCCAGAGTAAACCAGGTGACATCAGTGGGTGGAAGGAACCCGCGCCTGTAAATGCCCCAGTTCCCACCCTGGTACTGGCGATCCCAAGCAACTGGGGAGAAAAGTCCCGAGTCCTCCACGTTGTAGAGCAGAAGCCTCTGGGGTGCTCCGGCCTCGTGCAGACCAGGACCCAGGCCCAGGAGCCCCTGTGTAGTCACGTCCCTTATTCCGGGCTTCGTGCTGGCGATGCACAGAGCACCCCGATTCCTTCTGGGAGTAGCGATGGTGTCCGATGTATCCCCCAGCATCAAGCCTGGAATACTCCTTTTTATGATTATTCAGTCATTTAGAGACCATGTGAGTTCCTACTGTTTGTCAGAACTGTGAACAGGCGTGCGCCCAGACTCCGGCGTGGGCAGTGACCGGCGCGCCGGCAGGGACGGAGTGGGCAGGGAGGGGCGGGTCTGCAGGGAGGGGAGGTCCGGGCACGCGGTGCCCCGAGTCACCCGTCGGGCGTGCACCCAGGCTCCCGAGCGTCTGCCGGGTGCCGCGCATGGTTTGGGAGCGGGAGCACAGCAGGAAGGGAACAGACAAGGTGGCTCCTCTCCAGGGCAGGCGTCTAGTTAAGGAGACAGACAACAGGACATGAGATGACGGGGAATATGCTTTCAGAAGCTGAGCCCAAGGCGAAGAAAGTGTTTCCAGGCGACAGAGCAGAGGGGCTGGGCTGGGGACGGGGCCTGGCACAGGGGGCTCCCTCCGGGTCCCCCAAGAGAAGGCAGAGGGTGTGGACACAGGCCAGGAGGGCAGGGGGAGAGGCAGCTGAGGGGGGAAGCAAGAGAGGGGGGATCCGAGCCAGCTCCCGGGCTGGAGAGGCACAGGGGGTGGGATCGCTGACATCATTGGACGTGCCAATGTGCCATGTGGCTTCTCTGGAGGTGCTCGGATGGGGACCGCTGTGTTCTAAGTGGGGAATCTGGGCTCCAGCAGGGGTGAGGCATTGCCAAGCAAGGGTGGTGGCAGGGAAAGAGGCCAGGATGGGGAGAAAAGAGTTTGGGATGTCCCCCTGGCAGTGGCCAGGTCCTGAGCGTGGCTTCCCCACGGGGAAGGAGGGAGTGAGCACGGGGGCGTGAAGGGGTGATGGGGAGGGGGAGGAGGTCCACGGGGCGGCGGGGGGAGGTGGTTTGCCCAGCCTAGGCCCTGCAGCAGATGGAAGACTTCCTCGTCCAGCCCAGGGGCAGCTTCCTGGGGGAGCCATGGGAGGACAGGCAGTGACAAGGAGGCGGGGCACGGGGTCCCTCTGCAGCCACAGGATGGATCCAGACACTTCTGGCAATGCCAGGTGGGCACAAAATCATTAGAAAATGTAAGGTGGGACATTTAGAAAATGCAGAAGTACCTAAAGAGGAAAATAGAAACCACTAGTGATGCTATCGCAGTGAGACAGTTGTCCCCCAGCCCCAGCCCCATCTTTTCATTAAAACAGCGTGGACACCCTTTCCGCCGGCCTTTTGCACCTGCCGCGTAGGGAAGTGCCGCATTCAGGGCACCGTCACCGAATCGGGTTTTAGTGGCTGCCTGTGTCATCCCCAATTTACCCCCCTGCTGTCCTCCCCTCCGTGCCGACACCTCGGTCCCTCCGCCCAGGCTCTCCTCTGACATCCCCCGGGAGGAGGCCGGCTGGGAGAGGCTGCGGCTACCCTGGCTGTGGAGAGGCGGCCAGGGTCACGACGGGTCACCAGCAGCGGGGACCACGCGGCCTGCAGACCTGGGAACCCGCAGGCGCAGGCTTGGGGGCCGTGGGGAGCCGAGCACACCTCATCGCCCGGTTACCAAGGCGACGCGGAGGCCTCCGACTGCCCAGGAGGACGCGCGGCTCCGGGCTCCGCACCGGCCTCTTGCACGCGCAGGGCCTGCCGAGGTGCCTGGTTTCCGTGATTGCGGGATGGTCGTTGTGTTGTTCGTTTAGACAGAAAACACGGAGGCTTACGTCGCGGGGAGGGAAGGACGTCACGGGCATCAAGTAGTAAAAATGACCGTAAGCTGGCGCCCGACCGCGACAGCTCCCAGGTACAGCGTGAGCGGCGGTGAACAGAGTGGGACAAAGCGCAGTGGTGCTGGCAAAGGACAAAGCCCCGCCTGTGCTCGCGTCTCCACCGTGGTCCCTGCGAAGCCAGGAGGGGCACAAACTGGGGTGGGGGAGAAAACAAGACAGCTCGGCCCCAAGCTACTGAGAGTAGCGGCAGCCGAGCGTGGGAGGCATCCGGGTGCCCACCGCAGGCCGTCACAGCCCAGCTCCCGCCGGCCCCGTCCCTGGTCTGGGCTCCCACAGCCCTCAAGTCGGCAGGACGAGTGCAGCAGAGGCTTTTGAGACCCCCCCCCCCCCGCCGCCCCCCTGCCCAGGGCAGGGAAGGCCCACAAGGGGCAACTTTAGAATAATAGGGCAAGTTCAGGAGCGGGGTATTCCAGAGAGGTTGGCAGCAGGGGCATATGGTCTGTGGGGCCGTGGGGTCACGGAGACGCCAAGCCTGCAGCTGGGGGTGCTCAGCTGAGCAGGGCAGCCTCTGGGCTGGCAGGCAGCAGGGGTGGGGCATGCGGGCAGTGGACCCTACACAGGAGCATGAAAGGAGGTGCCTTGTGTCGCCTTGGCCTCTGGCCCCCGAACTGACTTCCCCTGACCATGCTTCCCCCCATCTGTCCGCTCGGGGAATGCCTCCCTCCGGGTCCCCCCACCTAAAGCCGGGCCACTCAGGGAAGGCACCCAGACAGGGCCCGCCACACCTCCCCTCTCCCTTCCGGGTCCCTCCACCCCTCCTGGGTGCTCCCCCCAGGCTCCTGGGCCCCAGGCTCGGTGCTGCGACCCTGCTCCTTCCAGGCCTGAGCCGGCGTCCTCCCCGAGGGGTCCCCGGGGATACTCCACAGCATCCCCAGGCCCAGCCACTGTGAGTCCTCGGGTCAGAAGCTCTCTCACCCTCTGCCCCCAAAACCAGACGAGGGAAGGGGAAGAAAGGACAAGAACGGAGACGTTCGGGTCCTAGGGGCAGGAGTCTTCTTTGCAGGATTCCTACGGGCTGCAGGATGGGGTTCAGCGGCTCTCAGGACACCTTCCCCCCGTCAATCAAGAGCCTGCGCCTCCAGAGGGAGGTGTCCAGATGCCCCAGGGCCCGAAGTTTGAAGCGGGCATGGCCAAGCAGGGTCATTCAGGCTCGCTCCACCCCTCCCCATCGGGCTCCAGGTGACGGTGAGGTGGCTCCTGAGGCCCTGTCATGGCAGGAAGGAGCCTCAGACACCTTGGGGGTGGGTGGGTGGGTGGGTGGGGAAAGCGCAAGATGTTGCCTTGGGGGTGGGTGGGTAGGTGGGTGGGGAAAGCACAAGATGTCACCTTGGGGGTGGGTGGGTGGGTGGGGAAGAGCAAGATGTCCCCTAGCAGCGTAAATGCTTTTCTTATTTATTCTGATTGCTCTTTATATACTGAGAATATGAATCCTTTACCTCTTTCTTCCACATATTTTTCTCATGGCTTGTCTCCTGGTTCTCTTCCTGGAGGCCAATGCCGTCTTTTGAGTTGTGTCACCACCACGGTACCCCTGCCCTACAGCGCCCTTGTGTAATGACATTAATTCAGGGGGTTTGGTTGGGCCGCATTCCCTGGGCGTGAATGATGCCACCAAACAGCAAAGGAAAACACCTCTGGCCAGTACCTCAGTAAACGACTAAGCACTTAAGAGCTTATCTTGGGCAGTACAGACGTCACAGGTGCACGCAGAAGCCCGGAACCGCCCTGCACCCAATAAAAGCACAACCACGCCCACGACGGCTCCCGAGGTCACAGCAGTAAAAGGAGACAAGGGCCAAGGGCTGCTCCTCCAGATGCAGGGCACAGGCCCCCGCTCGCACTTGGAGATGTGATAAGGGGTGGACTCGGAGCTCGTAAACCCTGTGACGGGGCGCCCGAGCCTCCCAGAGGCTGGCACCGCCTCCCAGAGGCGAGGGCTCCAGAGGCCCAGCTCTGCAGCACCCTCCCTCCAGGCTCCCGTGCCCCCGCACCCTCCCTCTGCTCCCTCCCAAGGCGGTAAGGACGCCCATGCAGACACTTGGCTACTCCACCCGGTCCCTGGACCCTGTCCGCGGCCAGGATCCCAAGCCCAGACTGGAGGCTGACATTCCAGGGTACCGGAGCGTGGCCCTGTGGGCCCGGGGACAACACGTTCCCTTCTGCAGGGCTGCCGGGGGCTGGGCCTGCAGCGGGGACAGCGGCCAGGTGGGCGTGCAGGTGGCTCCCGGGGCACTTGTGGCCCACGCCGCTGCCCGGAAGGAGGCCTCCCCGGGGACACCCCTCAGGGTGCGGGGGGGATGGGGCGCCCCTTCCACAGCCTGGCGGGAAGGGTCCTCGGGGCAGACAGCACAGCTCAGAGAGGTGACTGGAGGGACGGGCATGGGGACGGGTCGGGAGACAGCTGGAGCATCACCTCACGGAGGCTGACCAGCCCCTGGCCCTGCCGTCTGTAGCCTGGGGACCGGGACCTGGGAGCCCTGGGGGGTCTGAGTCCCAGTCTGAGTGGAGGGCAGGAGATGGAGCCGCGGGGGCCCCTTCACCTGAGCACCCTGCACGCCTTCTTCCCGGGAGCCTCCTGCATCCCTCCAGATGCCCAGCTCCTCAGGAGGTGGCCTTGGATTGTCCCGTCGGGAGCCATCCAGGCCTGCTGCCCAGGTGGGGGCACGGCCAGGGGACAGGGGGCCCCGCGGGGGCCACCCTGCACACCCACCCCTCCTGCTGCCTCTCCAGGGCCGCTGTAGGGTCACCGTGTTGTTCATCTTCAGCCCAACAGGGGACCAGGCCCGGGGCTCAGCCAGGACGGGGAGCACGACGGCCTGCCCCCCGCTCTGTGTTTGCCCTGAGCCCTGCACCCCCACAGAGGGGCCCAGCTGTCACGGAGCAGCATTGGGGAAGGATCCCTGTGTCTCTGATTTGGGGACAATCCCGGCTTCCTGTCATTTTATTATATTCAGGACACATGATTAATTTTCTCCCTTTCAGAGATTCCAGAGAACTTTACAAATCAGAAAAATGCTTGCAAGCCCTGCGGGGTCAATCTGGCTGGCAGGGACACTGGCCAGCGGCCCCTGCACACACTCACGCTCTCCCACACACTGCCGCACTTGTGCTACACACGTGTACACACGTAGTAACGTCCGCACGCCCCCTCCGCCACCCCGTCCTGTGTGGCCCGCCCTGCCTAGCCACCCCGTGTGTCCCCAACCCTGGGACACCATTTGTCACCTCCATTCCCGGCCACCTGGCATCGCTGCAGGCCTCCTGGCCGGTGGGACACAATTTACCACGTGCCCTCAGCTACACCCCGTGTTTACACGCCGGCCACCGTTCACACCGGAGGCTGCTGCACGTGCTTCCTGCTGGGAAGACCGCGGCCCCGAGGCCAGTTAGGACAAGGCCGGCCAACGTAGGCACCCTCAGCCGACGGGCCTGGCAGGCTGGGTTCCCAGGCTGCGGGAAGGTCCCCGGGCTGGGGCTGGTCGCCTGCAGGGTGGGGTCCTGGCTTTGTGGGGCCGGAAGGACCAGCAGGGGCACGGCAGGCAGGCCCGGGCTCAAGGCAGCCCAGACCCCGTCCGCCGAGGGACGAGGGCGCCCGGAGGGAGATGCTGGACGGCCTGAGCGGGAGGGCCGCACCCAGGGAGCAGGGCTGGGGGGGGCGGCGAAGCTGAGCCCAAACCAGCAAGATGGTCAGAGGCAAGAAGAGGGGCCGGGGTGGGGGGGCGCGGTTTGCTCCAGGCCCCTGCCCAGCCGGAGAAGGAGCGTCCACCGGCCGAGTCCCCGGCCCGCTGCGTGCGCGGCCCAGAGCTGACCCTAACAGCCCCGGGACAGGGGCAGCGGCCACGTGGGGCTCGTGGGGGAACCTGCACGTGTTCTCGCATCCGGAGCGCAGGCAGCAGACTGGGGGGGGCTCCCCTGAAAGGACCGGAGCCAGGGAGCCCGGGCGGGCCCCTGCAGGACACCCCCAGCGTCCCGGCTGCCCTGCCCCTGTGCCCAGGTCCCCGCCGTCGGACACCACCCGCCACCGCCTGACACCAGCGATCCCGAGCCGCCGGCAGCGGCTTCTCCAGGGGTCCTGGGTTCAAGCCCATTTTCCTCAGGGGCGCGCCCGTCTCTGACTTGTCCCTCTCCTGAGCGCCAGGTGGGCCACGGGGACAGCAGACAGCGGGCTCGTGGGGGGCGGTGATGTCACTGTCCCTGCCCCACGCCCTTTCGCCCTGCCCGAGGGCGTCCTCGGTTCACAGGGTGCTCAGCCTGTCTGAACTCCGGGAGCAAAGTCCCACGGTGCTGGTGGGGGTGGCGGGGTGGGGGGTGTGACCAGGACACGGCTCTGTGGCCGAGGAGGCACCGCGTGGGGGTGTGGTCCGCGCACCTGCCAACAGCCGGTCCCCCTCGCAGCCTCCCTGCTCGCTGGGCTTCCTGGGATCGCCTGCACATAAACCACCCCCACCCGATCCCTTGCCTCAGGGCTGCCTTGGGGCGGGGAGAACCCCAAGTGGGAGGACTTGACTTCACTCCCAGCAGGTGCAGGAGAGCGGGGCAGGGGCCCCACGCCCAGGCCCTTCCTCTCCTCCCCTCGCTAGCTGGGGGAGCCCAGGCCGGGGAGCCGGGCAGCAGGGGAGCGAGGGTCGGCTCAGAGCAGCTTCCAGAAGGTGGGGCCGGGAGGGCGATGGGGTCCGCTCGGCCCCAGCCTCGTGCTCACGTCTGCTCTGCGGTAGCAAAGGCTCCAGGCGCTGTGAGGCCGTCCTCCGCGGCCCCCCCTCAGAGCCCGTGAAGCCCCCACGTCATCTAGCAGATTAGGTTGGGAGGAAGCGCCGCTGCAGCCCTTGGGGGATTCCATGGGGGAAGAGGTGTGGAATCTACTAGAACACAGCTGGGAGTGCTGTTCCTCGCCTGCAGCTATGACCTCGTGGGACCATCCAGCAGCTTCGTGGGGATCCACCTTCGGGAAACCCCGCATCTTCAGGTACAAGTTTAAATAAAACACAAGTGGCTGAAGAACTTTCTTTGCATAATAAATTCCCCAAAGGATTCCCTGAACCGCTGCTGCTCTCGCTGGGGGCGGGGGTGCCCTTCCCGGAAATAGGTCAGGGGCAACCAGGAGCCAAGCACGGGGAGAGGACGGGGCCAGCGGATGCCCTCGGGCCAAGCACGAGGTGCTGACATCCATGGATCCATCGAGGGGACTCCGCCGAGGCCAGGGCGACACAGCACCGCCAGGCAGAGCAGGCCCCCCCCCCCGCCGCAGCCTCTGCGGGGCGCAAGCAGGAGCAGCCCCCTAGCGCCCCCGGGGCTTCGGGGGCTGAGCCCGACCTGCCCAGTGTGGTCCTCCTCGAAAAATGGGGGAGCCTCAAGGTGCCACCCCCGCTCCCCCCATAGCACCAGAGGGCAGGGAAGATCGCATGGGGGTGGGGGGTATTGCTATGTAAGCTGTAACATCTACGTGAACGCATCCGGGGCCTGGGGTGGCCTCACAAAGCACAGCGGGTGTTGGGGGGTCCCTGTCCTGGAGGCTGGCATGGGGGTCCAGGCCTGGGCAGGGCGGCTCCCCCCAAGGCCGCTCTCTGTCCTGTCCATGTGTCCTCCCGTGCTCCCCTGTGACCGTGTCTGGGTCCTTGCCCCCACCCTCACCACCTGACTCCCGCCCCGTCCCCGTCCCCGTCCCCGTGTGAAGGCCCCATCCCCAAATCCACCCCGTCCTTGGGGGTCAGGGCTTCCGTGTGGGAATCTGGGAAAGACGCAGAGCCCGTGCCAACACCAAGGAATGGGGGAGGGGACTTCAGGAGGACAGCTTCTGGACACTTCCTCTCGTGTGGCCCTTAAAGTTGTGTCGGATCTTGTTTTACGGGAAGGGGGAGGGAAATCGAGATGCACCCCGGGGCTGAGCACAGGAGACACCCCACCAGGCCGCCTGCTCAGCAGCTCTGCCCCGCGCCCCTCGGGGTGCAGTCACCGTGGGTGCCGAGCCCCTGCTGCCTGTTGGCTGGGGGTTTGTGTCCGGCGGCCCGTGGGCTGTGGGCGGGTCAGTGCCTCACCCCTGCCAGGGGTCCCGGCCATGGGGGTCTCCCCCAGGGAGCCCGGTCTCTGTTTCCAGAGCTGTCCCTTCTGCAATAGCTTAAAAAATAAATGAATGTGAGGGGCGCCTGGGGGGCACATTTGGCTCAGGGCATGACCCCGGGGTCCCGGGATGGAGCCCCACATCGGGCTCCCTGCAGGGAGTCTGCTTCTCCTCTGCCTGTGTCTCTGCCTCTCTCTCTGCGTCTCATGAATAAATAAATAAAGCCTTTTAAAAAAAATGAATGTGAATGCGAATGAGCCAGCATACGGACGGAAGACGGGGCGAGGACGGGCCCTGCCCACGGGGACCAGTGTGGCTGGAGCCCAGGTGGGCTGAAGGGCAGCCAGGAGGACGATCGCGCAGAGCACTGCGGTGGCAGGTCTGGGGGGCACTCAGCACCCGGCGTCCTCCTGACCCTCCTCCCCCCACCCCCAGACCTGCTCCTTCCACACACAGCTGAGAAGGGCTCCCAGTCCCACTCTGCAGGGACGTGGGGCCAGAGGGGGCGAGGGGCTGTGTGTGTGCTGCATTTCCAGAAAGTTCTTCCCAAGTGTGGAGCGATATGTGAACCTGGAGATTCACTGTGGTTCTATCAGTTTTCTCATTGATTAGCAAGGAGTCGGGGGCTGATGTTGAAGGTGCTCAGCTCCCGCAGAAGCTACTGGGCCCACCCCCCTCTGCCCGCGCTGTGCCCGCCACCAACCCGAGACACGGCCTGAGTCAAATCAGCCTGGGGGTGGCACAAAATGTCCTTCTCAGCATAGCCATCCCATAGGGGGGCGGCACAGGCCGAGGTCTCCAGGCCCGGACCTCACTGTGGTCAGGGGCATGGCGCTGGGGAACAGCCCAGGGTGGCCCAGGGCGGCCCAGTGTGGCCTAGAGTGACCCAATGTGACTCACAGTGACCCACGGTGGTCTAGAGTAACCCAATGTGCCCCAGGGTGCCCCAGGGTGGCTCAGTGTGGTCTAGAGTAGCCCAATGTGACCCAATGTGACCCAGGGTGGCTCAGTGTGGTCTAGAGTAGCCCAAGGTAGCCTAGGCTGGCTCAGTGTGGTCTAGAGTAGCCCAATGTGACCCAGGGTGGCCCAACGTGGCCCAGCATGGTCTAGAGTAGCCCAATGTGGCCCGTGGTAGCCCTGGCTCAGAGTTCATCTCTCCTGCCGGCTTGGGGCAGCATCAATGCATGCCTTGGCCTTGGGCCTGGTGGGTGTCCTGGGGCCCCCTCCAGCCCACTGAGGTGAAGGGGCACCCGTGGGCACTGGTGTTGGCCCCCACCAATGTCCAGCGCCACACCAAGCTCTTCCCAGCATCTTCGTCTCTTTCACCCCCAAGGGCCCTCACTGTCATTGCCACTTTATGCAGGAAGAAACGGGGTTCAGAGCTCCTGGTATGCAGCAGGGGGCACAGCCAGGCTCCACACCCACGGCGTCTAGAGTGGCCCGGGGGCCACTGTCCGCTTCCAGGCTTTGCCACCTGTGTGTCAGAAACCCTGCATCGGGGGACACGCTGGATGGTGCAGGACCGCTCGTTCTCTGAGACCAGACTGAGTGTGGAAGCGCTGACCAAGAGCGTCAGGCCCGCTCAGATGACACCCGTCCACCATTCCGCTCGCCGGGCTCCAGACGTGGCTCGGCCACCGACGGGTGGTGTGACCCCAACATGGCTTCCCCCCCGAGGTCCCCCCACTTTCTGGAGAGGTCCCGGCCCCCTCCAGCCCTGTCCCGACCAGACCGGGCCAGCGGGAGCCCGTCAGAGGTGGGGGAGCGGCTGTCAGCAAGGAGCGCCCCCCCCCCCCGCCCCGGGCTGCAGCCTGCGAGCATCTGGGATGCCGCTTCTGGGGTTCCTGGCGGGATCCGAGCCCCCCGAGGCAGGTTCCCACCGCGCCCCCTCACATGCTGGGCAGCCGGCTTCCCACCACAATCCTCTTCATCAAAAGTGCGCCGAGGGCCCTTGGGGGGACAGGACTGGGCCAAACGGGCCCCCACGGTGTCCTCTCGAAGTGCCACATGTGGCGACAGGAACAAGGATGAAGACCCTCCACGTTGTGGACACACAGGATCGCCACGTGGAGACGCGGCCTGGCCAACCCTGCTGGGGACAAGCGGAGGACTCGGCCCGGGACCACCCCCTGCTCCCTCTCCCTGCACCGAACAGTGTGCGGCAACCGTGCTGGACACTGGGGGGGGGGGGACTCTTCCCAGGCAGAGCCCACACCCCGGGTGCTCCAGGCCACCATCCCCTGCCCCCATCACCCTGGGGCCAGGAGCCAGACGGCCAGGGACAGCCCCGTGCCCCTCCAGCCCGCCCAAGTTAGGCAAATGGGCTGCCCCTGCCCAGCCCTTCCTTCCCGTGGAAACCACAGTGAGGCTCCCGCCCCCGCTCGCCGGCCCGCTGCTTCCCCGCGAGGGCATGTGCTGCGCCCCAAACTTCAGTGACCGGTCATTTCCTGATCTGCTGACCTCACCACGCAGGCAACAAATAAAAGTTAGATTTTATCTTATTTATTTTATTTTATTTTTTAAGATTTTATTTATTTATTTGACAGAGAGAGAGAGAACATGAGCAGGGGAGGCAGAGGGAGAAGCAGGCTTCCCTTCCCACGGAGCAGGGAGCCAGACGCAGGATTCGATCCCAGGATCCTGAGATCACGACCTGAGTGGAAGGCAGATGCTTCACTGGCCGAGCCATCCCCGCCCCCTGTACCCCAAAAGGAAGATTTAAAAACCCTGTGTGCACAGGGCCGGCCTGACAATTCCCATGTCCTGGGAGCTCGAGGTCAGGGCTCCAGGCTCCTCGTCCCTGGCATGCGGCCCGCACTGTGTCCATGGGACCTGGGCCTGGGCCCTCGCTGGCTCCCCCACCCCGGGGCCTACGGCCCACATCCCATCCTCATGGGGCAGCCTCCATCCCCCCCACTCGCTGGCCTCGGGAGCAGGGCCCGTGAGGGGTCAGCTTCAGGCGTCCACAGAGACGGGCTGCCAGGGGGCAGGGGGGCTTCCTAAATACCCCCTGGGTCTGCCCCCACCCCGGAGCCGCTGAGCGCCCCAGATCCCGCGAGGGGGACGCCTGCCTCAGAACGGACCCCGGGACCAGGGAGGCAGCAGTGTCGCCTGGGCCAGCCTGGCCACCTGGGCTCGCTGCTGGAGCCTCGGGCTGGCCCGGGGTCCCGTCCGTCCCGTCCCATCCCTCTGTCCGGTGTGGCGTCGCCCCTCTGCCTACGTTCCAGCTAGTGTGGCCGGTCGGCTGCCGCAGCCCCGGGCAGCCTTAGCCCCGCGCTCCCTCGGTCCGTGCCGCCCTGGACCCAGCGGCCTGCGGCCCCCCGGCGTCCTCACCTGCCATCCTGTCCTGCCCCCTCCTCCCCTGCTGCCATGTTCTCAGCACCCCTAATCCCCAGAGCTCCGTCCTCCCGAGCGCCCGGGCTCCCTGCCCATGCTGGAAGCCGGCGCCTGTGTCTCCAGACTCCGTGTCGCTCACACGGCGCTCCTGCGTCCATGCACCCGGTTCAGGGACACCCTCGGGGCTCCCCGGGGTCGGAGGACTCGGCCCCCCTCCGCCTCCCCCGGCCCCAGCTGGCTGGCTCCCCACTGCATGGCCCGGGGACCATCTCCCAGAATGTGCCAGAACAGGAAGGCAGCAGCGACAGAGGGAGGGGGTGAGAGACCCCAGCGTCTGCTTGCCTGGGCGAGGCCACTCCAGGGGGACACGGGGCCTCCCCAGGGGCAGGACAAGAGGGCAGACCTGGGGTACCCGGGGGGGCTCGCAGTTAAGCGTTGATTCTTGGTTTCGGCTCAGGTCACGATCTCAGGGTCATGGGATCGAGCCCCGTGTCGGGCTCTGTGCTCAGCGAGGAGTCGGCTTGGGATTCTCAGTCTCCCTCTGCAGCTCCCCCCACCGCAAGCACACACGTGCTCTCGCTCTCTCACTCTCTCTCTCGCTCTCTCTAAAGAAAAACAGAAGAGCAGGCCCAGAGGTTCCCCTTCCTAGGGGTTTTCCACAATCCTCAAGAGCAAAGAGCCGTGGCCTCAGGCAGGAGGGGTTGAGGTTCTTAGCTGGGGTCATGATGGGTCACAAAGATGCCCCCGGGAACCCCTGACCCCAGCGCAGGCAGGACCACCCCACTCCACAGACCCGAAGGCATGGCCCTGGACGCCGGCCGACGGGGACGGGACTTTGCCCTGTTGGTGTCCCCGGGGACGTCCCGGCCAGACACAGCTCGCAGGGAGCCAGCGTGTGCAGCGGCTTCGGTTTCCATGTGCAGATGTGACCTCAAAATGCTGGCAGCTCCCTTTCTGGTCTGAGTCCCCAGGACCTGCACCTGGGGCCCCAGGAGGAACGGGAAGTGGATGACCCCAAGTGGAAGCCACACCCCAGCTCCGAGCTGCAGGATAATCCCCCAGGAGGGGGGAGAGCTTGTAGCGCCCCTCGGAGCAGAGGCATTGCCTCCCCCGGAACCCCGGCCCCATAGCCTTCCTGGGGCCGCAGGTTCTGGGTTTGGCCCTGGACTGGGGCTCCCGCGGGTGGCAAGGCTGGGAGGCCGTGCGGCCAGACCCCTCACGGTCCGTCACCAGCGCAGCGATGTGGGCCAGGCCGCCCGGCACCCGGCAGGCACAATGCCCCTCTGCTGCCCCCTGCTCCTTCTCCGTCCTCCCCCAGGGGCGGCTACGTGGGCGCTGACGTTTACCACACTCTTACGCGGTGGGGTATTTGTCCTCGTGGGTGAAGTGCAGGGCACCGTGTGGAACAGAGTGTGCCGTTCTGCTGGACTTTGAACCCACGCGCCTTTTGAGGCCTGTGGCTCTTTTGGTTGGGTTTTCGATCACATAATCCAGTAGGTTGGCCAGTGTCCCCTGGCCCCTGCCTGGGTACAGTCCGCGCCGAACCTCAGCGCGGGGACCTCATCTGGAAACGGGGTCTTGGCAGGTGCAAGCAAGTTAAGAGGGGGCCTGGAAGGCAGGCCGTGCCGCCGGTAAGCAGACCCTCCGGGACCAGCCAGGGAGGTGCGCTGGCCTTACTACGGGGGCGACTCCCCCTCCCAGGGAGGCTCAACTGCACCAGCTAGCTGCAGGGGGGTGGCTGAGGGGTGGGAGGTGGGGGGACAGCCTGGCCCGGCACCGCCCTCTGGGGCCTCCCCCGTGGCTCTAGCAGAAGCAGGGCTGAGCCCGACTGCAGCCTGTGTGGTGGTGCAGGTGGTGCCGGAGGCTGTGGGCTCCAGGGACTCGAAGTGCAGGCCACAGCGTCAGGTGCCCACAGCCCCTGGGCGACAGTGACCATGCGCCCGATTGGCCAAGGAGGTGGACTCAGGTGCCCCTTACCTGGAGGGAGAACGAGAAAGGCCAGGGGGCAAGATGATGGACAATCAGAAGCTAAGGAACAGCAAAGAGGAGGGAGGCGGGGCAGGGAAGCCACGGGTGCTCGAGGGGTGCGGGGGGAGGAACAGGGCCGCGTGTGGGGGCTCCCACCCACCTCCCCGGACGTGCCCTCTCCTGTAGCGAGCCTGCCCCCCGCCAGAAGCCCCGCGGGGTCCTCGCCAGCTGAGAACCCAGCCCTGATCCTCGCCGCTCAGACCCCGTGTCCCCATCTGTAAAATTGGGGGATTTTGCCTCCGAGCCACCATGCCAGTCAGGCCGGGCGCCCCTGAGAAGCGTTTACGGGGAGCCCATGGCCACCTTTACAAGCCGGGAAGTAGTGACTCGAACGGAAACTGCTCGTTCACCACCGGCCAAGCCAGCAGAGCCCGGCCTTCGGCAGAACCGTCTGGGTTTGTCCGTCTGCTACGGCCCGGACGGAGCCGCCAGCCCTCCGTGTGCTGATAGCAGACCCCCAGGAGCCGGGCCCCACGGCGGGGGGCGCGGGGGACAGGAGGCCGCCTGGGCCTATCGTCCCGGGGTCTGGATGCCTTTCTAATTCAGGGCTTTCCTTAAATGGTCAAACGCGGCCTGATGGCCATGGGCCCGTCATCAGCCCTGTGTTCGATCTCCCGCCACGTCCCGCTGTCCCCGGGGCACGTCTACAGGTGGGAAGGGCCGCTGTCCCCCAGCCCCGGGCGGCGCACGGCTGCACGACGTGGTCTGGGGCGGAAACCGCTTCCTCTGAGCGCTCAGGGCCTGACCCCAGCCATGCGGGGCCCTGGAGCGCACCAGGCCTGGTGGGGGGCGGTGGGGGGGCGGGACACACATGCTGGCAGCTCCAACAAGTGACCAGACGTGTGCCCGTCACAGCGACCAAGTCACCTCCACGCCCTGGGGCCCTGGGAAAGCAAGCACGTTTCTGAAATCAGGGAAGAGCCTGATTGGAAAGAGCAGGTGATTGATCTCGAGGGTTCGGAGCAGAGCCCGCGCAGGTGCGGCCAGTGTGAGGGGGACGGTCCCCCAGCAGCCCCCGTGGGGCGGCGACAGCGCAGCAGGGGAGGTGCCGACCGACACCGTGGGGCTGGGCCCGCGGAGCACTGGGTGTGGGTCTGCGTGTCCCTGGCCTCAGACGGTGCCGTCCCCCGTCCTGCCCTCAACGACCCTTCTCTCTCAAGTGTCCCCGTGACGGCGCCGTCCGTGCTGGACCTGCACACAGGCCGCCTCCTGGCTCCGGGGGGCGAAGGGCCACATGGAGCCCCCGCCCCAGCTGGCCGTCAGGGGGTCCCGTCTCAGCAGGGCACTCCCTGAGCTATGAGGGGACCAAACGTGGCCTGGACGGGACACCCCGGGTGCCCAGGGGGCTTAACGAACAGGGAAAGTAGGTCCCTTTATTTGTCTTTTTTAATATTTTATTTATTCTTGAGACACAGAGAGAGAGGTGGAGACACAGAGGGAGAAGCAGGCTCCCTGCGGGGGGCCCGACGCGGGACTCGATCCCAGGACCCCGGGGTCACGCCCTGAGCTGAAGGCAGATGCTCCACCACTGAGCCACCCGGGGGCCCCTAAGGTAGGTAGGTCCTTTTATGGGAACTCAGGGGACCCCGATCCTGAGGAAGAGGTCAAGGTGCCCCCCATCCGGGTCACCCAAGGCCGGTTCAGAGCATCACCACAGCGGCAGGATCCTGGCTCCGAGGGAGCCCCTAACCCGCCCTGCCCGTCTGCCTCTGCTGCTCCTCCCCGGCACCCCTCCGTCTCTCTCATGGCCCCCGACTCCCACTGGTGACCCATCTCTACCCCTGAAGGGGAGGGTGTAGGCGTCTGGCTTCACATCACCGTGGGACGGGTTGCCCCGCACCCCCCCACCTGTCGCCGTGAGTGTTGGGGGTACTCCTGAGCCTGGAGTTTGAAGCCCGTCTGTCTGCAGTGGTGCCGCCGGCCACCTGCCCCTCATTCGGCCCCTGGCCTGTGCAAGACGAAGGTCCATGGGAATGAGCCGCCCCCACCCCCCTGCACATCCGGGTCCCCCGCCCACGTCCCCCCTCCTCTGCCATCCGCCCTCCGATCTGGGGCACGCACGTGGCCAGGGGTGCGGAGAAGAGGGGCTGCATCGGGTGCCCTGGGGCCTCGCTCTACCCTCCCAGAAAGCCCTGGGAGTGCACCTGTGCAGAGCCCCAACCCGTGCCATGCTAACTCTCTTGAGGTGCACCCTCCTTTCTGAAGAGGGCCTCCTGCCCAAGCCCCCGGGAGGAGGCCGCATCAGCGAGCTCCGAGGCACACTCCTGAAACAGGCCATGCCCCATCTGCTGAGTCTGCCCCCAAGCTCACTCCCCCGGCCAGGGCAGCCCGCTGGGTCTTGACCCTTTACTTTCTGGAAGCATCTTCCCAGTGGGGAGGACAGAGAAAGCCGTGTCCGTCATCAAAGTATTAAGAAGGGAGAGGCCTCGGGACCGCTAGGGCTCGGAGGCTGGCCGGGCCTCGAGGGGGTGGACGTCCTTGCAGGTGTCCTCACTCCATCTGCAGTGCCAGGCGCCAGGAACCAAGAGTCAGGGCACCGCGTGCCAAGCGCTGAGCTAGAGGTGGGGGGCGTCCCGGGAGAGCCCAGACACCCGGTGTCCTCCAGGAGCCTCAGCCCAGGAGAGGACACACGGGGGCCTTAGCTCCAAGCACGGGCTCCCGGCTGAGGACTAGGCCACGGCCCGACACCACCCAGCGGGTCTCCACACGGGCCGCCCTGAGCACCCCCCTCGCCTCCCTGGCCCTCGTGCCCAGCCTAGGGCCTGCACGCGGGGGTCCCTCCTGGGACCTGCATCATGGCTGGAAGGAAGGGGGTGCCCGGGGGCCGGAGGCAGGAGCTGGAGAGAACCGGTAAGTGGCTACGTTGTCTGCTGCCCGTGGCACAAGCTCATCTCGGGCACGTCCTTAAACACGTGTGTCCCGGGAGCGCGATGGACACCATCCCAGGGCCCGAAACACAAACTGTTTTATTCCAAGCGGAACCAAGAATGCTTGATGGGCACACACGCCAGGCGCGTGTCCCGAGTCTCCTCCAAGCAGGAAGGGTCCCCAAGCCCCGCCTGGCCCTGGCCCGGCTCCCAGGAGAGGCGTCCCCTCCCAGCGACTCAGCGCCTCTCGTGGGCCATCCTGAATTGGTGGGGAGTGCGTGGGGCAGGGGGTTCTGGCCCCATCCTGTGACCGGGGCCTAGGGCCGCGCTGCTGGGCACACAGGGGCACGCTGGCGAAGGGGGTCTGCAAACAGCACCGTCCCTCAGCCGAGGCGGGTGCTCTCGCGAGCAGGGGAGCGCCCCAGGAAGCGGCCAGCACGCCGAGGCCGTGTGCACCCCCTCCCTGGTGTGGGAGTCACCCCCTTCTGGCGGGGACCTGAGCAGACCTGAGCGGGACCCCGGCAGAGGCTACGGGGACCCACCGGGGCCGGGTGGCCTGCCTGCCGATGATTCCCCGCGGGCGCCCGGCGGGGACACAGAGCGGGGTTGAGGGGTCCGGGGGGGGCTCCCTGCCTTGCCACCCCGGGGAGACGAGCGGAACCTGCTGAGGCTCCCGTGACGCGCGGAGCCGCGAGGTATTCAGAGCCTTTCCCTGGTGACCCTCCCGCCACAGGCTCAGCAATCGCCAATTTTTCCGTCAGGGCTTCCCAGACACGCGGCGCTGCTGAAAGTGGCCCCGGGCCTGACGTCAGCCGTTGGCTCAGCACGTGGGGCCGCTCGGTGGCGCGTGGCCCCGCGCCCGATGCTCCCGGTGCAGGTCCCCGCGGAGAGTCGGGGTCTGGTGCTCCTTGGCTTGGGGGGCCCAGCTCTGCTTGGAGAGGGAGGGGGTTTGGGATGCCCCATGCCTTGCCGCCCGGCCGGGGGGTCCCCCGCACACGTGCACACAGCGCCAGCCTCTGGGCAAGTCCCGAGACCCCCAGCTCTGGGAGGGAGGACTCGGCCCTCCAGACGCCCTGCGGGGGTCCCGCGCTGTCGACACCCCAGCCCTGCGGCTGGCCTCCCTCCTTACACTCCCTTCGCCCTAAAACCCTGTGTCAGTGGCTGCTGGCTGCATGGACGCACCCCTCCTTTCCGTCTACGTCTGGAAGGGAGCCGACGAGGGTGCCCACCTCCAACCTCAGCCTTCCGGGTGTGTCTTGAAGGGCTTTTCCCAAATTAAAAAATAAAGTATAAGCATTTAAGGGTTACTTTGTATTCTTGAGATTTTTTTTTGAGAGAGAGAGAGAGAAGGGGGAGGGGCAGAGGGAGAAGCAGTCTTCCCGCTAAGCAGGGAGGCCGATCCCAGGACCCCAGGTCATGACCTGAGCCGAAACCAAGAGCTGGACGCTTAGCCAGAGGAGCCCCTCGGGTGCCCCAATATTTGACATTTACAACAAGTAACTGCTAACAGCAGATAAACTGAGTTTACTTGTTTTTTTATTCTAAAAGGCACACTTTCCCGGAGCCCTAAGGCTGGTGGGACACTCGGGACAGAGGGGCCCATGGGCCTCGGGGCCGCGGGCAGGAGGGAGGGCGGGGAGGCTGGTCAGGAGGCCTCGGGCCCCCCAGCGGCACCACCAACCACTCCCAGGGGCCGCGGCCACTTGCGTCCACCGAGCCGCTCCCCGCACGCTCGCACCCTGCCCTCTGTATGGGGTCGTCCCATTCCCAGGGTTGAAGAAGGGATTCACGGACCCACTTCACAGCCGGAGACACTGGGGTACAGGCCAGGTTCTTGCAAGGACCCAGGTCCCATGAGCAGTCAGTGGGGGCCGTTCCTCTCCCCTCTCCCGAGTCCCCCCAGCCCACGTCCCCGCAGGCCTCCTCCTACACCCCGGCCCCGGCCCCACCTCCCTTCCCCCTCCACGCCCGGCCTTGCACCCTGAGCTCTGGACTGACCTTCAAAGTGGAGGCAACTGTTTAAATATTAAATGGTCCTTGGAACACCCGGGCTTCCATTAAGACTGAATCAAAAGAGAAAAAGAGGCATTTTAAAGATCGCTGCAGTTCTGAAAAGCCGAATTATTGATGTCTGTGTTCCGGGGCTGCATCCACGTCTTCCTCCTGTTGGCCGCGGGCACCTGGCAGCAGGGCGGCTCCTGGGTGCTCCTCTCGGGGCGCCCTGGCAGGGAGTGAGCGCAGGCAGGGAGGGGACACGCGCCAGGCCCGAGGGGCGCCCGGCCGGCCTGCCTGTGACGGGCCTGGGGTCCCGACGTGCGGAGCGACGGCGCCGCCCGGGAGGGCCCAGGGTCCCTGCCACGCCTCCTCGGTCACCCAGGCCAGGAGCGGCCGGGAGCAGCAGGCCAGCGTCCTGCGTGGGGAGGGCCGTGGCCGCTCCGAGCGCCCTCTGTCCTCTGCCGGCCGCAGGCCTCGCGCTTCCTGCACAGAAACAAGAACTTCCTTCGTGAGGGACGTTTTGCTTAGAAAGTCCCCTAAAGGATGTCGGAGGAGGATCCTGCGCCCGGCCCTGCCCGACGGCTTCACCGCCTTCTGTCTCAGGTGCTTAAACAGGCCCAGGTGACGGCGTCGGAGGACGGGCCAGTGCCCCACAGGTGCCCGTCGGCGCCCATCCAGGCCCGGGCTGTGAGCAGCCGCAGGGAGCCATGTGGCTGCCACGTGCTTTGCGTCCCACCGCATGCGAGCCAGAGAGAGACGCAAGAACACAGGCCCAGCCGCCAGCTGGGAGGGACACCAGGATGGAGAGGACGCCTCCCCGTCCCACTGACTGCACCGGGGTCGCAGTCACCGGGAGGCCTGGCTGGAGAGGTGTCCCGGGCCTCGGACCTCATGACACCTGTGCACTCGGCCTCCAGCGTCTCAGACGCACCCGGCACGTTGCACCTGGCCATTCCTCGTCCCGTGAGTGACAAGCCCCCTCTGTCTTCCATCTGGCCACCTCTCCTTCCCTGAGCTCGGGACCCGGGGGCAGGTCGCCTGGCACCTCCTAAGGTCCTCTTGTCAGCTCCTCTTCTGTCCCTCCCAGAAGGACGTCCCTTCCCCAGACGGCCCCACCCAGGGTCTCCTGGGACCAGCTTCCAGGGCATCCCCGACCCTCCTGGGCACAAGGCAGCCAATCCCCAGGGCGTCCCAGCCAGAGGGAGGAGGCGTCCAGCCCACAGCCCTGAGTAGACTCTGTCCAGGGTGTGGGCAACCAGGATGCTTCACTGGGCCCCGACTTCACCCCTGACCCCCATCGCCCAGCCCAGAGTGGCCAGACGTGACTCTGGGGCTCATCCAGGTCACGGGGCCGGGGCTCCAGGGCATGTCCACTGTGACCTAGTCGTGCACTGAGCCAGCCTGTTCACCCTCCCTGTGGCTGTGGCAACAAAGAAGATGCTCCTTTGTCCCCTCTAGGCCTTAAATAACTGGGTGACCCCAGATAGTTTAGGCTTGCTGGTCCAGCTAAGTCCACACCCTGCATATTCCTCCCCTCTACTGGGGTCAGTGGCCCCCCAAACATCCCACCAATACCGCTCCACCACCGCCAACAGCACCTACACCAACACCAACAAATCTACGTCATCAGCACCAGCAGCAACATTTTGCCAACATCGCGGCCACCATTAACCCCACTGCCATTGACACCACTGCCACCGCCACGGCCCTCAGCTCCGGCAAGGGAAGCCTGGCACGCAGAAGTGCCCAGCATTCATTCTCTCATTTGATACACGGGGTCTCCCTTCATTTGCAAGTCTTCGCGGCCAACAGCTAGCTCTACCACAGAGGCTCCAGACGGGCACCCAGCCCAGGAGCTGTGGGGAGCCCCAGGGAGCCAAGGGCCCAACCACACCCTGGCAAGCAAGAGGATGACAAAGACGCTCCCTCCCTCCCGCTGCCTCGCAGGTTGGAAAGGCATGAGTCAGGAAGGGGTGTGCTGTGCCCTCAGCTGTGTCGCTTCCTAACGCTCCTGCGGTCATGCATTCTTCTGGCCAGCAGCAACCTGAGTGCCATGGCTTATCCCCCGGTGCCCCGGGACCATCCCCACCTGCCACACACACAACATGCATGCAACAGCCCCAAGACACACACGGCACACACACAAACACAAGATATGCACAACTCACACACACCACCCAGCACACACGTGCACACGTGTGCTATGATATTTTGTGCATATGTGAATTGTGTTGTACTCTGATAAGCTGTCCTGTTGAGGCCTAGGACTAAGGCCATCCCCTCTGCAGGGATGGAACAGACTGGCTCAGCTGGCCAGAGGAGGGAGTTTTATCTGTCAGCCCTGGAGAAGCTGTGACCCTAGAGAAGCTGCTGGCCCTGGAGGAGCTGTTAGCCCTGGAGAACCTACTGGCCCTGGAGTAGCTGTAGACCCTGGAGTAGCTGCTGGCCCTGGAGTAGCTGTGGCTCTGGAGAAGCTGCTAACCCTGGAGAAGCTGCAGACCCCGAAGAAGTGGCAGACCCTGGAGTAGCTGCTGCCCCTGGAGAAGCTGCTGGCTCTGGAGTAGCTGCTGCCCCTGGAGAAGCTGCGGCTCTGGAGAAGCTGCTAACCCTGGAGAAGCTGCAGACCCTGGAGAAGCTGCAGGCCCCGGAGAAGTTGCTGACACTGAAGCAGTGGCAGACCTTGGAGTAGCTGCTGCCCCTGGAGAAGCTGGTGGCTCTGGAGTAGCTGCAGACCCTGGAGTAGCTGCTGCCCCTGGAGAAGCTGGTGGCTCTGGAGTAGCTGCAGACCCTGGAGTAGCTGCTGCCCCTGGAGAAGCTTCAGACCCTGGAGAAGCTGCCACCTCTCACCCTTTCCCATCTATCCTAGGAGGCTGAGCCCTCCCCAGGTATAAACCACCTTGAATGGTAAGCAGAAAATCACCCCAGGCACTAACTCCACCGCCCGAGGACAATCAGGACTGGTTTGTACAGACTCACGTGCAAGAGAGAAAAGCAGTGAAGCCGCCCGGCCTGCCACACCCTCGCCTGGCTCCAGGATTTCATGCACCACATCCTCTGAAAAGAATCGGGTGGGTTGAGGGTGTGTGATTCCAGCTCTGTGACATTCTGGAAAAGGCAAAGCACAGGAGACAGCAAACAGATCAGGAGCTGCGCGGTGGGGGAGGGAGGGGCGGCCCGGTGGAGCACAGGCCTGGGGGGCAGGGCCTCCTCCGTATGATTCTGGAATGGGGCACACACGTCAGCCTTCATTTGTCAATACGGCCCGAGAATGAACCCCGCGGGAACCATGGCTTCCTAAGAGCGCATCGACCCGGGCTCAGGGATTGTGAGGAGCCGAGCGGCACGCAAGGTGGGGCCCACGGGGGAGGGGTGGGCACTGCACTTTCCCATCAGATCCTCTGCAAAGGGAAATTCCTATAAAAGGAACTAAGTCAAAAAAAAAAAAAAAAAAAGGAACTAAGTCCATTACTTTGAAGGAGGAGGAGGAGAACCAGGCTGCGGCCCGGCCACCCGCTGCCCCCACCCCCCCGAGAACCTCCTGCGCCCCCACAGACACAGCCCGCCCCTGGGAGCCTGGGCTCGGTGCAGTGGAGGCGCCAGCCTGTGAGCAGCCCCGCTCTAAGGAGCCGCCTGGCGCAGTCCCGGCAGGCGGGCAGGCGTCCCGGGGACTCCGGGCTGGGCCTGGGCAGCCTGCCAGGCCAGGGCCCGCACGTGCACACACGTTTGCTTTGACAAATCGCCACGTGGCTCCGTGGTGTCAGGACCTTGATGAACGGGGCGCGGAAGACTCCGGCTCCTACAGCTGGGCCCCTCCGGGATGCGCAGTGTTCGGGGCCTCGTGGGTAAGCCCCGCTCCAGGCTGTGTGCCGCCAACCAGGCCGCGAGCTCCAAGGGGAGGCGCCGTGTGCCCCAGGCCTGCCCGCGGGAGCCCTGTGTCTGCAGTCCTGCTGACTGAGCCTACAGCCCGTGCCCACCACCGCCCCACCCGCAGCCACCCTCGGCCTCGGCTCTTGGTGGCGGGGCCTGGGTCAGAAGACCTCCCTCTTGAGTGCCTAAGGCCCATCTTCCTGAGTAAGTTCATTTTCCTAAGCAAACAGTCCCCGTTCCCAAACCTATTCTCTCTCGATCATTCCTTCAGCCAGCTTTTTCTCAACCAGGATTCCAGGACAGAAGGAGGCCCCTACAAAGAAACGACCTGAGTGGCCTTGTTCTGGATTCACCCAGGGTGGTGGGGGACCCCCCCACGGGGGCAGACGGTAATGCACGGGGGGTCTCAGGGCCCGGGCTCTGCTCTCTCCTGGATCTCAGCGCAAGGACCACCCCCGCCCCCGCCGCCCACCCTCGCCCGCAAGAACTGCCCACAGGCCCCACCTCCAGATACCGTCCCGTTGGGACTGGGGTCTCCACGTGAGAATCTGGGCGACAGACGCCTTCAGACGGCAGCAATCACGAAAGAGTGGCGGCCCTCCCGCCCTCCCGGCACCACAGGTTCTGTCCCCTTCGGCCAAGGCCATCCTGCCCTGACAGGGAGTTCCGAGCCCACTGGCAGCCGCGGCCGCGGGGAGCAGGTGGCGGCCGAGCGCCCACGATGTGCGCCTGGTCTCCAACCAGCTCTGATCCGCTGCCTGTCGCCCGCACCGTGTTCTTGCACGGGTCACCGTCCTCCCAGGAGAGGAGCTGCCGGTGGCCCCCAGCCTCTCGGTGCCGTGTCCCCAACAGGACAGAAACGTATCTTTCAGTGGTGTCTCTTAGAAAATACCCAGCAACAGACGGTTGGAGACTAAAGCCCTCCGACACCCCATCTAAGTGACGCCCCTCCCCGGGGGGAAGCCCCAGGGGGACGTTCCTAACTCCACCCACAGCGAGAGTCCCGGGTTCTCGGATTTCCCACTCGGACACGCGCTCCCCGCTCCCCGCTGCAGAGGAGGCCACGGGGGAGGGGTCCGGAGCTCGCTTTTTCCGGGACAGGAAATTTAAACGTTTTTAGACATGGCAGGAATCACGGATTTCACCCAAAGGACACGCTTTCTTTGATGTCACGTTGGATCACAAATCACAAAGTCCACGCACGATCAATCTTTGGAAATATCCAAACACAAGAAGGATGCTGGGTGGTTTGTTTAACCCGAGTGTGGCCTGGTCTTCCAGGAATCCCTCGGTTCCGCGGGGCCTTGGGCGCGCAGCTCCGGAAGCGGACGGGCCGGCGGGGAAGCACGGAGCCTCGGCCCCCCCACGGCGGGCGGCTGCTGGCGCCCCACTCCCTCCGGGCCGGAGCTGTGGGGCTGGGGTTCTGTTGACCTCCTTCACCCCGGGCTCGAGCGCAGGAAGCGGGTTAGAGAATCCCCGGGCAACAGCTCCCGGCCCCCGCATGGGAGCGCCGCCCTCCAGAGCGCCCCCCCCTTCCCAGGGACGCCCCTCTGCCCCCGAGGAGCCTGTTCGGGGAGCAGCGGGCTCACCCCCAGTCAGGAACACACCCCTTTGCATTTCAGTCCCTGCTGAAGACTTCCTGAAATCTGCTCCCTGGTTCGGCAAGAAAAACAGAAAGCCGAGCTGGCATTTCAGGTGTCTGGAACATTCCAGAGCTCTGGTCCGACTGCTCAGGGCCAGAAACACATGCTGACCATATCCTGACCTCAGGACGACTCCATGAAGTTAATATTGTTTTTTTCTTAGCTAAATCCCTTGCATTAAAAAAAAATTTTTTTTTGAGCTTTCCAATGTTTTCCCTCTTACTTCTGGAAGCATTTATTTCGGGGCCAAACTCCAAGCTTCCAGCCCCTGCGAAACCCCCTTTGCCTGAACTTGGACCTGGTGGTCGCGAAGGTCCATCTCCTCGCCTCCATCCACAGGAGCTGTAAACCCGCACATGCACGTGCCACACAAGCACACCACTCATGCACACTCATGCAGGTGCCGTGCACGCTCATGTATACACATGCCACACACGTGTACACACAGGCACACGCCCACTGCATGTGCCACACACACGCTGCGCATGTGTTGCTCATGCACGCCACACAAACACACACATACCTCGCCTGCACACTCACTCACACCCTCACCTCCCTCAGTCTGCCCCGAACCTGGAGACCTACCTCTGTGTGCCCATAAGAAGCCTCTGGCTCTGAGGGCACCAGTGTCTCTCCCTGCACGGCCCTGCACCCCCAGTCCAGCCCCGCCCATCCCACCCCATAACCTTCCCTGCACCCTCTGAGAAAACGTGTCAGCAGAAGCCCACAGGGCTGCCTCTTGTCCCTGCCTCCTGCTGTAACTGACCCCAGCCTCCTGAGAGCCTGGTTCCCTTGCACCCTCCCACCATGGGGGGCCCCTCCTTCACTCCCTCCACGGGACAGAGGTAGGGGCTCCTCCTGGCTCCTCCTTGCCACCCCAGACCCCGTTCCTCCATCCTCTCTGAAGCCTTCATCCTGCCATGCATCCTTATAGACGATACTCTGTCCAGGTGACATCCCTCTGGGATGCCCGGGACCATCCCACCCCCAAGGCGCCGGCACCTGCTTCTGTCACTCTTGCCAACTCCACCCCGGTTCCTGAAGAAGCCGGTGTCCACCTGGACAGCCGTCCCCACCCCACCTGTTCAGCCTGCTGACCTCACCCTGCCTGCCGCCCTCCCTGCCCGCGGGGTCCCAGAGGGGTCGTCCCCAGGCACCACCCGTCCCGGTAGCCCCGTCTCTCAGGCTCACTCCCCCCGGAGCCCAGGACCATTTGTCCCTTCTGTCCTATGTCCTCGCCTCCCTCCTGTCCCAACGAAGACACATCGTAGGAAGAACTTGGAGGTGGACAGAGTCCAGGAGGGCACACAGGAGGGGGCACGAGAAAGGGCTGGAGTGTGTGTGTGTGTGTGTGTGTGGTGTATGCCTGTGCATGTGTTTGTGCTGTGTGTACGTGTGGTGTGTGCGTGAGTGTGGGCATGTGTGCATGTGGTGTGTGTGTGCATGTGCACGTGCGGTGTGTGCAAGTGTGGGCATGTGCACTGTGGTGTGTGTGCGTGTGTGCGTGTGCACACAGGCTGTGTGGGGCGTGGCCCACAGGGAAGCGAGCGCAGAGTGAGGGCGGCTGGGTGCTGGCTCGACCCCTCCTCTCTAATGGGACTCGGGCTGCACCGGCACCCCCAGGGGAGCGGAAGTGGGGATGCAGGGCCCCTGGGGGTGGCCTGTTAAGCCCCCGGAGTGGCGGGAGCACCAGGGATGTGGGCGGGGAGGACTTGGGCCGGGCCGGGGCAGCTGCTGCTGCTGGAGCAGGGCCCGTGAGTCCCCGAAGGTGGGCCTGGCTCCGCAGTCCGGGGCGCGGAGAGGCGGGCAGCGCCCACCTGCTGGGGGTCCGGGCCTGCAGAGCGACGGGCGGTGGAGAAGAGCTGGAGCTGGAGGGTGGTGGGGACCCGAGGTCGAACAGCCACCACCAGCCTCTGCTTGGTCCACAGACACGGACGGCCTCCTGACGTCGCATCACCATCCCCAGGACCCACTGGGGGAGGAGTCCCCAGAGGGAGCATCAGGCAGGACGATGCTGGCGGGATGAGGCGGGAAGGGGCCCCAGTGGGAACACACCTGCCCTGCGGGTAGAGGAGCCCCAGACAGGGGGACGGAGGGGCTCCCAGGACACGGTGGGGAGCGAGGGTAGGCCAGTCCCCACCCCTCCCACGGCTCCTGGGCTTCTCAGAGCCCCTGTTCTTCCCTGCCTGTCCCCCCAGCCTGCTGTTCCCCGTGGTCCCATCACCCTTAATGTCACTGCCCCTGGGACAGGGGGCCACAGTAACGAGTAAGAGTCAATAGACCAGTGAGCACACAGCTGAGCACCTGGGAGTTGGGGGGGGAGGGTGGGGTTCAGAGGAGGGGACGTGGCAGCTGGGCCAGGAAGGCTGGGGGTGTGCAGGGGCTCTGGGTGGGGGCCTGGGTGCCCAACAGACATGCAGGGGCCCCCGGGTGACAGGACTCCTCCGCTCACAGAGGGAAACCCAGCTCGGAGGGGCCTGGGCCAAAGGGAGCCCGGGGGTGCAGGCACCCCACTCAGGCCAGTGGGGCCACCGCTTCCGGGCACTGTATCCAGCCTGCAGCTGCAGAGCAACCCCAAGACCTCACATGTCCCGCCTCCAGCCCAGCCATCTCCACCTGCTGGGGCGACCCCGCACACCTCCTGCCAACCTCTGACCCTCCAGGTCTCACCTGAACTCCACCCGGCGGCGTCGGGGAGACGCTCTGACCCGCACCCAAACCCCGACCAAGCCCGGCGTGGGTCACAGGGCTCTGGGGTGCCTGCCTGGAAGGGGCGCCGTCGCGGGGGTTCCCATTCCAAGGTGCGAACACGTGGACTGCACGTGCTCTGCGGTTCGAGGCATGTGTGCACACATCTCAGTCCTTTTGCTCTCAGCGCGATGATCGGTGTCATTCTTCACAGAAAGGACTTCATCCCAGCAAACCTCACTTCATGGAAGCACGGCTTTGTGCACGCGGACTTACATACGATCTTTGCGTGGCCCCGACATAGCGAGCCCGCTGTTGGCGGCTGAGGCCCTGAGAGGCCTGGAGGCAACAGGCCAGCTCCGACGTGCGCTTAGCAGCTAGCTGGGGGGTCTGACTTGTCCACTTCTCTCTGTGTGTAGGGCGGAGGGTGTGTGTGACAGCTGATGTGTGTGCACGTGTGTGGTGTGCTGTTGATGGGCATACGTGTGACGGTGGGCTCATGTGCAAGCGTGCATGGCACATGCAACACGTGACCATGTATGTGAGTTCGTGTGTGACTGTGGGTACACAGGTGAGTACATATGTGTGCACACTGTGGGGCATGTGTCCAATCCTAAGCGTGTGTGTCGGTATGACTGTGTGTGAGTTCATGCGTGAGTGAATATGGAGTGTGCTTGTGGATGCGACAGGCATGACTATGTGTGTGAGTTCGTGTGTGTGATTGGGTACATTCTTGTGTGAGCACACGTGTGCACATTGGTACACGTGCACTTGTGTGTGAGCATGTGCGCACATGCAACGGGGTGTGTGTATGTGTGTGTAAAACACACTCAAGCTCCTTCACAGTCTAGTGCGTGTGTCTGGAGCATTTCTACTCAACGGCACGTGAGCCGTCACACCCTTGGCCTCTGGCCCCGGGGAAAGCCCACTGGTGGGTGTGAGCCATGCAAACAGGGCCCAAGAGCACAGAGCCCCCTCCTCTCCTGGGGCTCCCGTTGGCACCGGCCCGACCGAGCCAGGGCACCCGGGTGACTTCTCAGCTCCTCCAAGACGGGCCGCCCTACCCTGGCTGTCAGGGCCCGATGGGCAGCCCCCAGGAGGGCCACGGAGTCGGAAGGGCCAGGTGCCTTGCTGCCCTGCGTGTGGGAGGCCAGAGCCCCCCGGGCACCAGCAAAGAGGTGTCCCAGAGTGTTCTGGGGTTCTCCGACTCGGGCAGCATGCTCGTGACCATGTGGGTGCTTCCTGCCACGGCTAGGCCAGCTCTGCGTCCTCCCAAAGACGCCCAGCCCCCGTAGGTTCCAGATTCAAAGTGGAGAGGTTCTTCCCATGCATTTGTTCAGAACTTTAAGGCTTTTTTCCCCTAAGAAAGTAAAAGGAAACAGGTTTTCCTCCCATTGTGCTGGCAGTTGGTGTTCCTCCGAGTTTTGTTCTGCCAAGAGGAAAGCTTGAGGCTTCGCCCCCGGATCAAGGCCCCATGGCCTCAGAGGCTTCCCACAGATGCCACTTCCTCACCACCCAGCTCGAGAACGTGCCTGCAGGTCAGGGAAGGACCCAGACGGCTCAGCCGGCCCTGCACCACCCTTCTCAAGCGGCAAAACCGGCCTCCGGTGACCTCTCAGGGCCGTGCCTCACCTCCACCTCCCTCTTCTGCAGCTGCCTGACCTGCCCTCCCCCGATCTGGCTTGAAGACCCTCCTCTGCAGCCACCAGCCACACCTGCTGTTGCCCACCCTCCTGCGAGGGCAGGTCTGCCACCTGGGTTCCGTCCTGCAGTGCCTTCAGCACCGCATGCCTGCATCCCTTCCCATGAGGGAATGAGATGGAGACCGCCCTGCAGGTTGACATGTTTCCATGTCAGACCAGAGCCTGCTTCTGAGTCCCCATCACTGACCCCAACATGTGCTTAGTGTCCATGATACAAGGGCATCCTTGATGCTTCCAAGACATCAGCTGGCTGGGGTGTGACCTCACGGGCCAGGGTCCTGAGCCAGCCCCATGGGAACCCCAGCATGAAGGCCGTGAAGCCCATGCAGACATGATCCTTTGGTCTGGAGCTCCCAGGGTATGGGAGGACTTGGGCAGGGATGGAGGGATTATGGGATTATGCAGGAATTTAGCCACTATTTATATGATTTATATGAAAACACACACAGACCTTGGACAGCCAGGAGAGGCAGGTCACAGGGACAACCACGAGTCCCCCCAGATCACTTGATGCACAGGGAGCCACAAAAATTCTCAAGGGAATGACAATCCATAGATGCCACCCCCTCGATATGACCCAATGCTGGAACCATCTGATAAAGACTTTGAAGCACCTGTTATAACTATGCTCCACACGGTAAAGGAAAATACATTTGAAGTGAGTGGAAAGATAGAAATCCTCTGTAGAGAAACAGACACTACAAAAACCAACTAAATAGAAATTTTAGAACTGAAAGATAAAAGATCTGAAATTAAAAAAAAAAAAAGCCACATCATTGAGTGGGCTTTGTAGCCAAATGGCAGTGGTCGGAAAGGGGAGTGAACATATGGAGAGATCCCTACAAAATTTCCAGCCTGTACGACAGAGGGAAAAATAAGCTTGAAAAAAGAAAATGGGCAGAAGCTTAGGGTTTGGTGGCATGATAGCGAGCAGTCCGCCATTGACACCATAGGAGTCCCGGGGGAGAGGAGGGAAACAGGGGCACAGAAAAATATTTGACATAATAATAGTGGAAAATGTCCCAGATCTGGGGAAAGGCAAATGGGCAGTTTTAACAAGCTCAGCAAATCCCAAACAGGCTCCACTCAAAGAAAACTGCGCCCAGCCGCATCACAAGCTGCTCAAAAACAAAGCAAAACAAAACAACAAAAACCACGAGGATCTCACGAACCCAAGAGAAAAATGATGCGTTACCTGTAGGGAGGAGCAATTCAAGGGACCATCGATTTCGCCTCCACCTCACGGAGGCCACAAGAAGCCATCGTGGAGGAACCTGAAATGCAGATCGCTAAGGAAAAGAGGTTGGTGCGGAAGGCCACACACACACGGTACGCTTCCAACTCGGATATTCTGGAAAAGACAGAATGACAGAGACAGGAGAAAGGTGGCTGGGGGCTGGGCGGAGGGCAGCGAGCCCACTCCGTAAGATACTCTATGGTGGCCACGCGTGGGCGTTCTGCGTGTCTCCAAACCGCAGAAGCATGACACCAGGAGTGAACCCTACTGTCAGCCGCTGGCATGGTTACTAGTAATAATGGGGCAGCACTGGCCACCGGTCGTGACAAACATGCCCCGTTCCAGCCGGCGGGGTGACCTCCGAGCAGGGGAGCAGGGAGTGTCGGCACCTCCCTGGCTGTCCCGCTTAATCACTCTGCAAACATAAATCTACTCTAAGAAAGACCATTAATTAAAAAGAAATTAGGCACAAAGTAGACCAGAACAAACATCTTTTTTTTTTTTAATTTAAATTCAACCAGCCTGGGATCCCTGGGTGGCGCAGCGGTTTGGCGCCTGCCTTTGGCCCAGGGCGTGATCCTGGAGACCCGGGATCGAATCCCACGTCGGGCTCCCGGTGCATGGAGCCTGCTTCTCCCTCTGCCTATGTCTCTGCCTCTCTCTCTCTCTCTGTGTGATGACTATCATAAATAAATAAAAAATTAAAAAAAAAATAAATAAATAAATTCAACCAGCCAACGTCTAGTACATCATTAGTTTCAGAGGGAGAGCGCGACAGTTCATCAGTTGCCAGTAACACCGGGTGCTCATCCCATCCCGTGCCCTCCTCGATGCCCGTCCCCCACCCCCGCCCCTCCAGCGACCCCAGTCCCGGAGTTCAGAGTCTCTCATGGGTTTTCTCCCTCTCTCTTTCCTTCCCATTCACTTTCCCTCCTTCCCGTGACCCTCTGGGCTGTTTCCTCTAGTCCCCGTTCGAGGGAGGCCGCGCGATCATGTCTCTCCCCGGCCGACTCGCCCCCCTCGGCATCACGCCCTCGGCTCCCCCCACGTCGGTGTAAATGGCGAGATCTCCCCCCTCTGACGGCGAGTGACACCCGGGGTGCGCAGGGACCACGTCTCCTCCCTCCAGCATCTGTCCGTGGACATCGAGGCTCCTCCCGCGGCGCGGCCCCCGTGGACACGGCCCCTGGGAACGCGGGGTGCAGGTGCCCCTGCAGCTCACCGCCTCTGGGCTGCAGGGTCAGTACTCAGCAGTGCAATTGCCAGGTCGGAGGGCAGCTCCGTGTCCGGCTCCTCGAGGCCACCCCCACCCCATCCCCACGGTGGCCGCCCGCCTGCGTTCCCACAGCCGCAGAGAGGCTCCCCTTTCTCCACATCCTCCCTGCACCTGTCGCCTCCTGACGGTGGCCGTCCTGACGGGCGAGCGGGATGGGGGGGTCCCATGTGGTGCTGGTGTGTGTCCCTGATGCCGAGGGACGGGGAGCATCTTCCTGCGTGTCTGGGGCCCCGTGTGGGTCTCCGCTGGAGATGTGTCTGCTCACGTCTTCCGCCCATTTCTCGACAGTCTAACGTGTCTTCCAACGACGTGGAGGCAGGGGGCAGTGGACAGTGAGTCTAGAGGAGGGGGAAGCATCTGGGGGCTCGTGCGCACTATCGGAGGCAGCCTTCCCGGGGCGCGGGGGGCGCGTATCACAGGCTCGAAGCAGCCTCCACGGCAGACACGCGGAGGTCAAGCAAGGAGCCAATCGCTAAGTTAAAATGGAAAACGACAAAATACTGAAGGAGGGAGCGGCCGAGGAGCGGGGCAGGAGCCCGAGTGGACCAACACACCGAGGGAGGAGCCCAAGTGAGCCCGGCGCCCGCAGGCACCGCTGTCAGCGCCTCAGCTCAGGGCCCAGAGCACAAGGTGACCGGCAGCTCAGGCTCGTGGGAAAGCCCCTGGACAGCGCCTCCGCGCTCACGTGACCCAGAGGACCTCGATGTCGGGACGGGGGACAGCTCTCGGCAGGTACGTCCTAGAAGGGGGGCCAGAGCCCCGGGAGATGGACGGTGAGCCTGCTTTAATCCAGACTCGGGTCACAGTGGGGGGCAGGGCTGTTTGGGGGCTGGCGGGTCTCCGGCCACTGCCCTGGGGGTGCCCTGTCACCCCAGGTGGGTTCACCTGCCGTTCCCCTGTTGTCGGAGCGGCATCCTGGGGTCCCGTGCCTCTCCGCGGTGGTGGGGCCAAGAGTGGGTTCTCACGGCCACGGAGCTGGAAAGCACAGGTGGTCCCGGAGCACCCGCGAGCACCCCCACTTTCCATCCTGACTCATTGTTGGCTTCCTGAGAACATCCCTTGTCTGGTCACTTGCTGGGGGTGCAGCTTCCAGGCTCCCTACCAGCCGTAGAAGGAAGCTGGGACCGGAGGTGGTGGGGGGCACCTGCTGGTGGGCTGGGGACGGGTCCGTGCACACCCGATGCCGGGCCTGGGCACTACCCACCCTCAGGCCACTACCCCAGGGCCTCTGGGGACACAGGGAGGACCTGTGGGCATCACCTGGGTCAAAATACTGCTCTAGAAGGTGCCAGCGTGAGGCCAGAGAAGCATGTGCCCCCCACCCCAGCAGGTTCCCTGGAGAGGCAGCCGGGGACAGGCGCTCACAGGGACCCACGGCCGCCGAGGGCAGGGCACAGCCAGCGTGGACAAGCCACAGACCTCTGCCTGTCTGGGGGCTGAGTCCCAGGAAGCTGGAAGATGGGGCTCAGCTTCCCAAAAAGAGGCCTGTGGCTACTTAGAAAAATAAAACTATTTTTCTACATCTGCCGTCCTGGGACAGCCTGGAGTGGGGGCCGTGGGGGCCTCGGAGCTCCCAGCTTGTCCAGGGAGCACAGTTCAGGCAAAGGGCCAGCCCCCTCCGAGGACTGAGAATAAAACACAGCACCCCGTTTTCTGGGTTTGCGGTAACCGTGGGAACCGCTGGGTCCGCGTGAGCGCCAGGGGACAGATGGGCCGGAGGCACGGAGAGCCTCACACAAGGGATGGAGATGCTCCCGGGGGTGGGGCAGGGGCGCCTGGGCGGGAAGGAGCCCAAGGAGGGACGGGGCACGGGGCGTGTTTGGGGCTCGGCTCCTAGGGAGCAGCCCTGCTGGGGGATGCTGTCCGGACCCCACTGGTCCCACCAAGTCCGGAGGCCTCTGGGAGCCTCCCCAGCTCACAGCACAGCCAAGGGGTTCAGGGGGCACCTCCTCCTGCCAACTGGCTTGGAGGCATGCTGGTACCCCAGGCTGTGCGCATGTCCTGACCCCCCGAGCCCGTGGGTGAGGCCTCATGTGGAAAAGGGGTCTTTGCAGATGTGACCAAGTTAGGGACCTCAGGATGAGCTTCCCGGGACCCCCGTGGGCAGAAGAGAGGGGCCAACGTGGGCCTCCCCGACCCGGTTAGGGCAGGTGGTCAGCCGCGCAGGCGCGTGAGCCGTGTGAGCTCGGACAGCGGGACGCGGCCGGGGCAGGGCCGGGGCAGGGCCGGGGCAGGCCCGGGGCGGCCTCCTGGAGGCTCAGAGCCTCCCTGGCTGAGCACTTTCTCCGCCAGGGCCGCCCCGCCCAGAGTCCCTTTCCTGCCAGCCGCCAGCCGGGGCTTTCCGCCTTACTCACCGCGTTCCCGGGGCTCGGCCACGTGGCTCCCCGCCCGTTGGTGGCTGTTCCGACTTGCCCGGGGCTGTGCGTGTATCTTCACGCCGCTTATGTAAGGAGGCTTGATGCCACCAGCAGGCTCTGTGGTCCCAGGGAGGCTGGCAAAGCGGAAGCCTGTCCCCCGGGCCCGGGGTCTGGCCAAAGCCCAGCACCCATCAGAGCACCCAGCCCTCCCCACCTCCCGAGGCAGCCCCCTCCCTAGCTCTGCCTTCCTCCCCTGCCCCAGTCTCAGGATGGGGGGGGGGGGAGGCCTGGCCAAGAGGCAGGCCCACCGGCCGCCCTGGACTGTGATGCTCGAGGGGTCCAGAGGGAGAGGAGGCCTGAGGGACCCCCGAGAGGCCCTGCCTGGGCCGATGAGGCAGGAGAGGGAGGCTGGCTGGGACGGGTTCCCCAGAGGCAGAGGCTCTGCTCCTAGGGAGCAGGAAGGATTCCTGTGTGGGAGATGACCCTGAGCCCCAGGAGGTGAGTGGGGGAGGGCAGGACATGGGGTCCGCCCGTGGGGGCCTTGGGGACACCGTGGCCACATTCAAGGGCTGCCCGCCTGGAGAGATGAGGGTGTCTCTGTCATGGCCAGGGGCTCCTGGGGCCGGGGGAGGCTTCAGGCGGCGGTCAGCGCGTCCGGGATGCCAAGTGCTCCGGGACCTACTGTCCCCAGGCTGGAGGGACAGAGGAGGAGGAGCTGCTCCAGCGGCAGAGACACAGTGGGGACAGGCACAGCTGCAGGGGGACGGGGGAGGGATAGCTGGCTCCTCCCAGGTTCGCGGCCAGGCCCCCCCCGCCCGTGAGATCGCCCAGGCCCCGGGGTCGGGGGTGGCTCTAGATCCTGGGACTGGAGCCCCAGAGCCGAGCTCAGGGCCGGGCCCGGCGCCCCACGTGGCTCTCAGAGGCCGGGAAGCCGGGTGTCAGGGGGACGCCGTGCCCAGGCCGCCGCAGGGGTGCGTCCAGGTGCAGAGCCGAGGGCGCCTGGGCGCATCTGGGGTGCCGGGGGGGCCCTAGCCGGGGCCAGCCTTCCCGGCTGTCCCCCGGACAAGCCCCCGCCCAAGCCCCCCCGCCCCGTTTCCTATGGGCAGGGGCTCGGGGCCAGGACGTCAAGGCCCGGGGCCGGCTTCCAGGGAAGGCCGCGCTCTGGCGTGGGCGCTCAGCGGCGCGGGCGCCGTGTCCCCGGTGTGTTGTCTTGCCCGCGGCTCCGGAAGGGGCTCTCCTCTTCCTGGACGCTCCAGAGGCCCAGCTCTGCTGCATTCCCCAAATAGGAAGTCTTCTGCGAGCTGACTCCATTTCGGCAGGAAGCGTCATTCCCTAAAGGGCCGATGGGCCGATAAGGAGCCAGGGGGAGAGCCCTCCGCAGGCCTTGGCCCAGAGAAGCCGCAGGAAGGGGCGGCCGGCAGGGAGGACGGGTCCCGGAGCTCGGGCCACCACGCCGCTGGCCCTGCGCCCCCCGCGTCCCCTCCGCGCTCAGCGCACCGGCCGATCCCCAAGGACAGAGAAGTCCCCAACAGCGGAACAAGGGCCCCTCCCTGAAACAGTCCCACTTGGAAATATTATGACGCCACCTGATACTCCCACGACGAGGAAATTGTTCTAAGCAGGAAAGGTGTGAGGGCGTGCCCGTGACGCTCACCCGTCACAACCTCCCGCGTGGACTCCCTCCGTGGGCGCCAGGACGTGGGACCCTCGGCCTCAGGGGCTGTGGTCGTGTCTCGGACATTGTTAGCCCCACGCGTGTTTGGAGGGACTGCCTCCGCAGGCAAAGGCGGCTGTCCTCCATCCCGGGGCACCAGGTCCCTCCGCCCCCACGGGGCCCTGACGGGGAGACAAGGGGCCCAGCCCTCGGGCAGAGCCAGGCCGGCTCGTCCACGCAGACAGTGCAGTCTGGGGGCTCCCGGGGGGCGCAGCGGTGGAGCGTCTGCCGTCGGCTCAGGCCGTGACCCCGGGGTCCTGGGATCGAGTCCCATATTGGGCTCCCCGCAGGGAAGCTCCTCCCTCTGCCTAGGTCTCGGCCTCTCTCTGCATCTCTCATGAATAAATAAATTAAAAAAGAACAGTCCAGGTTGCCGCGGCTGCTGCTCTGGTTATTCCCCCGGCCCCTCCTCCCGGTCCTGCTGCCCAACCTGGAGACACCACGGGCTCCCCGGGCAGCAGCCACGTCACCCCGGCCTCTCAGCCTCGAGGGACGCCGCTGGGCCCCCAGGACGGTGACAGTGGACACGAGCGGGGGCTCTGGGCAGGGGCGCTGCCGGGGGAGCCCATGGGCTCGGGGACACCCCGGCCTTCCAGCCCCGGGCCGCACCCCCGTGGTGCATCCGCGGGCGGGACTCTTGCCCTCCCCGCCCACGCCCGCGTCTCTGGAGGGGCCAGGGAAGCAAGCGCCCACCCGGCCGCCCCGGGAGCCTCCGGCAGCAAGATCAAGGCCCTGCCCGGCCGGCAGCTCCGGTTCGTCGGCACCGTCCCCAGATCGGCCCCCGACAGCCGTTTGGAGGTTTTGCAGGGTTTGCCTTCTGGAGCCCACCTCTTTTGGGAAGGGGATGCCGGGGCTGAGGGGCCCCTCACGGGACGGGTTGGGGGGCAGGGGCGGGTCGAGGCAGCCCTAGACCAGAGGGGGCGGAGGGCCCGGGAAGCCCATGAGGGGGCCCGTGAGCACCACCCCAGGGCTCCGGGGGGGTGGGGGCAGCGGAGGACGAGGTCCCGGGTGAGTTCCCGCACGCCCTGGGGCACCGCCCACAACTGCCCCGCGAGGAGGAGGCTGTGAAGTGGGATTCTCGGGGCGCAGGTGCTTGCCCGGGACCACGCCACAGAAAGGGCAGAACCAGGGGGCCTTGCACGGGGCTCCTGCGCCCCCGCCGTCCCGCGCCTCCAGTCGGGCTGCCCCACGTCCCCGGTCACCGTGGCTTGCCCAGGGCCACACACCTGGTCGGCGGGGACGAGGCTTGAACATGAGCCTCTGCGACTCCCTGAAAACTGGTGGCCCAGGAGCGGGCAGGGCTGAGCAGGGAGGGAAGCGCGGGGCCCCCGCTCCCTGGACGGAGGGAGGGAAGGGTGGGGTGCGCAGCCCGGCTCGCGGTGACGGAGCTCGGCCGGGGCAGGGGGCCGGGTGGAGAGAACACAGGTGAGCACACGGCGCGGCCAGGAGCACAAGGTGGGCAGGGGGAGGAGCTCACCCTGTGAGGGTCACAGAGGCCCCTGGGCCAGGTTGGAGGCCGCGGAGTCCCACGGACGGGGCAGGTGAGGGACCCCAGCGTGGGAGGTAGCCCCCGTGCGCTGCCCGAGGCCACCTGGGAACCGCTCATGCCCGGGAGCGCCCCTGGGGGCCAGGCTGGGCCCACTTGGCATGTGACATCACTGCCGTCACCCATTTCCATGTGAGGAAACCTATCGGCCTGGGAGTCACAGGACCCAGGACTTTCCCTTCATCCAGAGGGACAAGCCTGTGAGGGCCCCTGGCGACACAGTCACACAAACCCCCCTGGGCCCGGAGCCCTGGCCAAGCCCCGGAACTGACGCGAAGCCAGGGTGGGGGGTTCCAGTGACTCTCAAACTCCCCCCGGTCCCAAAGCTCCGTCTCCAGGCTCATCACCAGGTAGGACAGGCTCCTGGGCCCAGGCCGGGTTGGCCGCTGGCCACGTGTGTGAGCTCCGGCCGGCTCTGTCCCACAGGCCCGGGTCCCTGAGCTGGGGCGCGGGGGGCGGGGGACGGTCAGCTCCAGACTCGGGCAGACACCAGTGTGAAAGAGCAGGGCCATCGGGGTGACCTCGTGAGTCACCGTCTCCAGAGCCAGGCCTCTTGCCATCCCGGCCCGGCCTGGAGGAGGGTGACGCAGTTTCCAGGGAGAGGAGCCCCAGCCTCCGTGCCGGGAATGCCCACGCCCAGGGAACGCCGCGTGCCCGCGCTCCACCGCAGACAAGCCCTGGCCTGCGGGGGCCGCCCTGCATTCCCGGGGCCGGAGCGCCACCCCGCTCTCAGCACGGGCCATGCGGGCACCCCGGACTCGGAGCCCCCCCGGGCGGCTGCCCCGGGCGCACCCCCACCCGCACGCTGGGGGCTCTGGGCCCGGGGCGCTGGTGCCAGGTGCTGGGCTGGGGGCGCCTGGGGAGAAGAGCTGTAACCGGCCCGCGTCGGGCAGAGGGGCCGGGAGCTGGCGCCTTCCCGTCGGGCCTCCGCGGACCACCGTCCAGAGGACGACACCCGAGCAGAGCCGAGGTGTCTCCCATCGGCCTCCGACTGGACACGGACGGCACAGCCCGTGGGATCTGGCCCGCAGGGGCCACGGGCGGGCTGATCTGCCACGTGGGGTGAATCTTGGGGCCTCGATGTCCTTATCAGGGACGCGGACAATGGAGTCCACTCTGGGGAGGGCGGCACGGCCCAGGGAGAGGGCCCGGGCCGGGGGCGGGCGGTGCATGTGCCCCGAGCCCCATGAGGGGCGCGGGGGTGCTGGTGCTCGACGCCAGGCCGGGAGTCCAAGCGAGCATCCGGGTTTGTGGGCACCCTGGAGTCTCGGGGAACAGCCCTGACCGTGTCCCCAGTCCGCTGCCAGCCCCGCTGAGTCACCCCGTCCACGTGCCACCTCCCTGAGTGTCCACGCAGGTCGCAGGCTCAAGGTCATTCCTTGGCAGAGCTTGGCTGCACACTGGCAAGGCCTGGGGTCCCCAGGAGACCCCATCAAGGGCAGGAGGGGGCCGGAGACAGCGGGACCCCGGGGCCCGGGCAGGTGGTGGGAGGCAGGTGGGGCTGCCTCCCCCGCGTCGTCAACAGCTTCCGATTGTTGCCTAGAAACTTTGTTCTACCTTTTCAGCCACCAACACACCCCTTGTACGGCTGCGATCAGTCCCGCCCTGTTCCACAGCCGGTGGCATCTGAGGCGTCCTGGCTGTCACCCTGCACCCGGAAACGCGTCGCCTCCCGCCCACGAAGGATGACGGGTGACTTCCTCCCACCCCTGCACCTGCCGGGCGCTGCCCTCCTCCTGTCGTCCCCCCCTTCATTCTGCACCTTCTCCGGACATGCCGAGGACCCAGGCCCTCCTGCCCGCGGCCCCGTCCCTCGGGGACAGCCCGGCCTCGGCCGCCTCTGCCTCTGGAGGTCCAGCGAGTCCCGGAGCTGCCTGCAGCCTCCACCCACGGCCTTCACCTTCTGCCAAACCAGCTCGGCCGCCTTCCTCGAGCCGCATCCACAGACTCGACAGACCCACTGAGCACCCCCACCGGAGACGGGCCCCCACGTGCCAGCATCGCGGGAGAAGAGGCTCGGGGCCGGACCAGAGTGGGCCCTGGCACATCTGCCTGGAGCAGGTGCACAGGGTGAGGCAGGGGAGCCACGCGGGGCAGGCCTCAGGAGCGGACACCGACGCCCCGCAAGCCCCAGGACCTGTCACCCTCCCGCAGCCCTGTCCCAGGGTTCAGGGGACACAAGCCCAGGAGGCTGCGGGGTCCCCCTGGGTTCGGGCTGGGACCACAACAGGACCGTCCACACACATCAGTCTCCCTGGCGGCCTCACAGACACATTCAAGACTGTGGGAGGGTCTGGGAAACGGTTCGGATCGAGAGACAGGACATCTGTCCTATGAGAGCCAATGGCCTTAGTTGGCCGGGACGCCAACTCTCTAGACGATCCGTTTATCCAAAACGTCACAGGCGCCTGGGGGGGTGGGGGGGCTCAGTCAGCTGAGGGTGTCATTTGGGCTCAGGTCATGACCTCAGGGTCATGGGATCAAGTCCCCAGTCGGCTCCAGGGAGGCTGCTTCGCCCTCCGTCCCTCCCCCTCCTGTGCTCTCTCTCCCTCCTCCCAAATAAATAAACAAATAAATACATAAAGAACAAAACAAAACAAAAACAACTTCAGACCAGTATTTAAACCCAGGCAGTTGGCTGCAGCCCTTCGCCGGCAGGGGCAGGAGCCGGGGCTGAAAATTCTGGCCAGGATCGAGGGCACGTTCAAAAGAAAAGACAGTGGGTCAGGCTGGACCAATGCATATGGGCAAAAATGGCTGCCATAAGGCAGCAAGAAAGAAAGTTCTGGGACGTTGTGTCATTCACCAAATAGATCTCTTGGGTTCCTGCGGCTCCGGGCAAACGGGCTTTGGTGGATGGACCTAATCCTGACGATGCAGCAGACAGTAGGGTCCCCATGGTTCCACCGCTGCCAGCTGTGTGAGCTCGGGCTGGTCACGCTCCCTCTCTGGGACTCAGTTTCCCCCTCGCAGGTGGTAGTAAGGATTCAGGGACGTCACACAGCCAGGAAGTCCCTGGAGGTCAGTAATGCTCCTTGTAGGGCGGCTCCCCGCCACCCTGTTCCTTCTGTCCACCCCCCGCCCCGGCCCCTATTGCCCCAGTATGACGTTCAGGGGGCTCGTGTGCAGAAGCTCCCCACAAGCTGTTGGGAAGGGGTGGGCGGAGGGGGGCTCCCCGGAGTCCCCAGAGCAGCTCTCTCCTTCTTCCCCCTCCCTCCTACCCCCGCTCCCTCCCATCCCTCTCGTCCCTCCCTCCCTCCCTCCTTCCTCCTTTTCTCCCATTTCTGTCTCTACCCCGTCGCCCAGTGCCCAGTGCCACCCTTTGAGCAGTGTGCTGGCACCCCGGAGCACAGCCGGCCCCGTAGCACTGTGTCTCGCCTGCGTGGCCTTTGGAAACGCGCAGTGGGGGCACCGAGGTGCCCAGCCAGGTGCTGGCCCAGACCCGGCTGGGGTCCCACCTGAGCTCAAGTCCCCGTCCCCAGCTCCGCTTTCAGGGGACCGTAAAGGAAGATCTGAAGATCCGTCTCTTTTACATAAAACAGTGAAGGATGGGCAGCCTGGGGGGCTCAGGAGTTTAGCGCCGCCTTCGGCCCAGGGCGTGATCCTGGAGTCCCGGGTTCGAGTTCCGCGTAACTCCCTGCTTCTCCCTCTGCCTGTGTCTCTCTCTCTTTCTGGGTCTCTCATGAATAAATAAATAAAATCTTTTTTAAAAAGTGAAAAAAAACAGTGTTGGAGATGTTCTAAAAGTGGGTCACGGTTGTGGCTGCCTGACTTGGTAAAGTTACTAAAATTCACCCACGACACCCCTAAAACAGGGATAGAAATCCCACCTCGATAAAGTCGTTGTTGAACCAAACGTCCACAATAGGCCAGAAGTTCAAGCAGGGGGAGCCCGCGGGGCGGGGGTACAGGCGCCCCAGCCCTGCCCGCCTGGGCGACCCGCCGCAGCCCCCCTGCCTCGGCCCGTCCGCAGCCACAGGCCCTTCCTTCCTCAAGCGCGGTTCTGCAGCCCAAACAAGAGGAACCTAAACAAACAACACAAGCGGCCCGAGCGCGGTGGCGGTGGCGGTAGCGGGCTTCCGGCTGCGGTGGGGACACTGTGTCGGGGACCCCACGGCTCTGTGTGCAGGGAGGTGGCCGGCCGCCAGCGCCCGCAGCTGCACCCCGCGGCCCCCACCCCCGGAGGGGCCGTGAGCCCAGGGCGCCTCAGTGCAGCGGCCCGGCTGCCGGGCGGCTTCCCGCACCTCCCACCCTCTCCCCGGGTGGAGGCAGCGCCCGGCCCGTCCGTGCCCCGGTGCCCAGCGGCGCCCACCCAGTGGCCCAGCCCCCGAGCCAGTAGGAGGACTGACGGGTGGCCACCGTCCCGGGGTGTGCGGGGAAGCATAGGCACGGATGCTCGGCGGCACCCGTCCCGTTAGCTCCTAACGCCGTACTGATCAAGCTTAATATAAAAACACAGGAAAGTAAAAATAAAAATAAAATAAAATAAAATAAAATAAAATAAAATAAAAACACAGGGAGCCTCAGGATCATTTTCTGGCATTCAAGGCTCCAGCGGAAGCCCCGCCGGCCGAGCGGGAGTGGCGCTGCCGAGCGCGTCGGGCCTCCTGCATAGCAGATAAAAGGGACACAAGCAGCATCACCAAGACGATGGCCCCGGCCACGCGAGGACACGGTCCCCGACCCCTGTGTTTACTCTCATTCTGCATCTTCCTCCCCGCCTTGGTTTTAAACCTTCCTGGCAAAAATAAAAAATAAAAATAAAAATAAAAATAAAAATAAAAATAAAAATAAATGAACCTGGCTCATGGCTCTGCTTGCTTTAATATTTCCCTGGAATTTGGGTGATACGAGGTCGATGCTTCCTGGGGACCCAGAGGAAGGGGTGACCCTCTCAATGAAGAGCGACGATGGGAAGGAAAACCCACCTACCTGTTGGCTGATTGCCTGATTTTGGACTTTTTATTAGGGAGTCGTCAAGACAGACGCTAATGTGGAGACAAGGCTGTCACGCCGACGGCCAGTGTCAACAGCGACCAGTGGGCCACGACGGCCCCTGCCCACGGCCCACCCACAGCCCGGCCCCGGGGGGACACCCCCACCCAGACCAGTCCCGCCACAGCGCTGCACAAGCACCTCTAAGGACAACTCTTTTAAAAACTGATAATATTAACCACACCCAGAAATGAAACGAATGGTTTCTTAGTGGTGTCAGAGGGCGGACTTCCCGCCCGACTCACGGGTGCTGCAGGAGAGCTTCACGAGTCGCTACGCTGGGCTGATGGGAGTCGGTCCCCGGCAGGCCAGCGGCTGTGCTCGTGGCTCTGACTCCCGTGGATGTGGCCAAGGGGCCCTCGTGCTGCAGCCAGGACGGGCCTCTGTCCTCTGAGCTTCTGGAAACCAGCGGTCCCACGGGGAGGTCGACCCCAGCCAGGGTTGGGGTCTGTGCCATCCCGGGGTGCACGGCATCTGGCTGGCCCTCGCCTTGAGACGGGCCGGAGGGGGCCGGAGGGGGCGGCGAGCTCAACCATCCTGGTGGTGCCCACAGCCGGGCCGCCTCCTCCCTGGGAGCCACCAGGACGTGGGGCACGTCCGGGTTTCACGGGAAGTTGCAAAACGGCAATATCTGAATTCCACGGTTCAGGTCATCGGTGTTTGCTGGCTTTTTTTTCTTTTTTAAGATTCTATTTATTTATTCATGAGACACACAGAGAGAGGCAGAGACCCAGGCAGAGGGAGAAGCAGGCTCCCTGCGGGGAGCCCGATGCAGGACTCGATCCCGGACCCCGGGGTCACGCCCTGGGCCGAAGGCAGACTCTGGACCACTGAGCCCCCCGGCGTCCCTTGTGTGTGTTTGCGGACTTTTATAAAGAATTCTCCGTCGTCAACGTGCTGTTTGCTGGGAAAGACAGGACGGAGACTTGATTCTGGGCCCTGTTTCCAAATACTGAGTCGGCTCCCCGGCATCCTGCTAAGCGATTAACAAAGATAAATAAACAGGACGACGGCACTGGGCACTGGCATGGGCTGGGAAGGAGGGAGGTCAGGCGCGGAGGTGCGTGCAGGGCCCCGGGATGGGAAACTTCACCTGGCAACGCGAGAATGGGGCCAGAGGGAGTGAGCGCGTGACCCTTGTGGGGTTCCAGAAACCCCGTGTCATGTGCAAAGGTCCTGAGGCAGCAGAGAAGCCCAACTGCTCCAGGCTCGGCAATAAAGACCGCGGGGCTGCAGAGAGGGGGCCGAGGGCTGAGGGCCCGCGGTGACGCACAAGCTGGGCAACCGGGGAGCACACGCGGCTCCGAGCCGTCTCCACAGTCCTTCTGTGAATCTGAAATAAAAACCTACTTAAAAAGCAGGGGGCGCTCAGAGGGCTCAGGGGAGTGGCGGTGCGGGGCAGGGGGTCTCTCCGCTCAAACCCCAGGAGGGGCAGGTGGAGGCGGGAGGGAGGCCCGGGGGAGCAGGCTACGGGACGGCCAGGCCTCAGGTGAGGTTTAGGCACTGAGGTGCCCTTGAGACTCCCGGGGGGGCGGGGGACAGGTGTGATGGACAGTCACGCGGGGCCCAGCTGGGGGCAGAAATATGGGGGGTGTTGAGGGGTGGACACGGGATGTGCAGCCCACGTCTGGAGGGCAGGGGTCCTGGTCACAAGTGTAGACGGAGGGAGGCCCCTAGACCAGCCCTGGAAGGGGTCGGGGAGGCAGGGCCAGACCAGCAGGCTATGGGACCCAGACACCTCGAGCAGGGGAGGGGGGGGAGGGGGGCACGCTGGGTCAGCAAGGACTGGACCTACAGCCAGGTGGGGGCCCCTCCTGCCTGAGGCTGGACAGTGAATGAAGGGGGCACACGGGCAGCATGGTATAGACGGCTCTCCCAGGACTGGGGGTGGGGGTGGGGGTGCAGACGTCCCTGGGGAAGCAAGGGTGGGAGCCAAAGATCTAATGGAGGGTCACAGGGACAGGTCACCTGGCTGCAGGCAGGGGGTAGTGGGGACCGGGGTGTGTGTGTGTGTGTGACCAGACTGGGAATGGGGGGGGCAGGGGGTAGTGGGGACCAGGGGGGAACAGACTGGGGTGGACTGGGGGGCAGGGGCAATGAGGCGAGGCCGGGGCTGACAAGAAGCAGGAACACAGGGGCGAGGTTTCCGGGGCCAGCCAGGCGGGGGGAGGGGGATAACGAAGTTTCCAGGCAGCAGGACCTCGACTGGGACCGTGTCCTATGGCTGAACCGGGTGAGCAGGCTGGGAGGGCAGGAGGGGGTCCGGCACCCTAGAGGGGTACGTGGGGGTGGGGGCCGGGAGCCCAGAGGGGCACGCTGGGGGTGGCGGGAGCCCAGCAGGGGCTGCTGAGCTGGGTGGGTGTCCGCGGTGCCGTCAGGCTGAGGGCACCCAGATGGAGGGTGAGCAGGGCCGGCTGCAGGGAGGAGGGGCGGGGAAGGCCTGGGAGCCCCCACCCCGCACAGCTCCGAGGGGACAGGGTGGGGGGCGGCAAGAAGGCCGCAGGTGGTGGCTCATGGCGCCCTGAGCACAGTCCCCTCGGAGGGTCATCGGGCCGTGTCCCCTGAGCCAGCCCGTCCTGCAGGCCGCATCCCCTGAGCCCCGTGAGTCCCAAGCCGGGGCGGGGGCACAGTTGCGGGGGCCCAGCACCTGGGGAGCCCCAAAGGCGTCCTCTCCTGCCCACAGCAGCGCCCCAGCCCCCGCCCTCCTGCCCGGCCTGACCCCGCGGTGCCCGCTGTACAGAGACAGACGCGGGGCTGAGCAGCTCCCCTGGCCCTGCCGCATGTGGGGAGCAGGAAGGCCCCAGGTGGGTCTGTGCGGGGGGCGCCCCTCTAGCAGAGGCTGGCCTGGGGGCTCCCGGGGCGACGGCACCCCACCCCCGGGGCTGGTCCCCCCCATGGCGAGGGTCTCTGAGCAGATAGAGAGGCTTTGGGGGAGACGCCGTCTGGTGCAGAGCCCCGGAACCCCTCAGGGTCTCCCAGGTGCGAGGAGCCCACGGAGGCTTATGCACCACAGGCCCCCAGGGACCTAACCTGAGCTCCGTGTCAGTGAGGTGACCCCCCAAAGCCCCTGGAGGACCCGCGGAGGGAGGGGTGAGCCTCAGGGAGGGGCTGGGGCCGGACTGGCCAGTGATCAGTGAGTCATGCCTGGGCAAGGGGACCGCCACAAACCCCACTAGGACGGGGTTCAGAGGCTTCCAGGCTGGCGGGCGGGGGCGCCAGGAAGGCCAGGCCGTGAGAGGCGTGGGGGGCCCCCCCATGCAGACCTCGGCCCCCGCCCCGGGCCCCATGCACCTCCCCAGTCCTGTCCTTTATCATAAACCCGCGAGCCAAGCGCTTTCCTAAGTTCTGTGACCCAACGGTCACCCTCCGATGTACCGCCAAGTGGGACGGCAGCGTGGGGACCTGGGGAGCCGCTCCTTGCGCCTGGCATCTCAAAGGGGCGTCCCGTGGGGCTGAGCCCCCAGCCGGGGGGCAGCACTGCATTGACAGGTGGGACACGAGAACCGAGTAGAACACAGGAAACACGGGCCTCCCCTTGCGGGTCCGTCACCCGCCGGGAGTGCAAACGGGCGGCTGCAGGTCCTGCCCGGGCGAGGGCTCAGGGCCACAGGCCCCCCCGGCTGCCCTGGCTGGTGACGGGGAGCCCCGTCACCGGCCACAACCATCAGGGCCCCCCATTGTCCTGTCTTAGCCTGGAAGGGCCCGCTGCCGGTGACCCACCAGAGCCTGGGGTCACGAGCCAGGCCGCAGGGGGCCGACCCCAGCCCCAGAGGATGGTCCACGTCCTGGACCCTCCGTCCCGCCAGGCGCCCCCTGCGCCCTCTCCCTGTGTCTCTGCTGCCTTCCTTGCACAGAGCAGCCTCTCCCGCGTGGGTCCTCTCACTTCAGGGCACATGGAAGGGGACACTGAGGCCTGGGTCACCCGGCCAGGTGGCCGCGCAGGGACGTGGGGGCCCAGAGCATTACTCAGGGCAGAGCTCGACCCTGGGAATAGGCACTGGAGGTCGCCGTCCCCGACAGGGGCCACATGCTCCCCGCTGGCTGGCTGGGGCACAGAGCGCAGGCGGGTCGGGACCCTGGGATCACGCCCGCCGTGGCTGGCACGGGGCTCTGGCGAGGGTGCCCTCGCCCGGGGTGGCAGGAGGTGGAAGTTGGCGCTCGGTGGAGCTCCTCGGCGCGGGCGGCTGCATTTCCTTCTCCCCACGGCCCTGGCTGGCGAGCTGGGTGACGGCCCCGGTTCACAGAAGACCCGGCCCCCGGCCCGGCCTGTGGGTGGGGACAGACGGACGGCCGCAGGCCTCGGCACCCCTCCTGGCCCTTGGTGCCCGCCCGTGTGTGAAGGTGGTGCGGCGGCTCTCGGGGACCTCTAGAGTCACAGACAATGGGGTGGGACTGAGTACCTGCTCCCACGGGGACGAATGCTGAGGACACTGTGTGCAGGGACACCAGCCAGTCACGGGACGAGTCCCTGGAGGGGGGATCCAGAGACAAGGCGGGGGCGGCAGGGGGCACCGGGGGTGCTGGGCAGGGACGCCGTGGGGGGGCACAGCGGGGGGCTGCTCCAGGGTCCCCATCACAGGCACCTCGCCCGGCCCCGTGTCCCCTAGCCCACCAGGGCCCTGGCACACATGCCACCGTAGCGGCCACATGGCCTCATCCAAGGGCACCCAGGCTGGCCCCGCCACTGCCCCGTAGGAAGGCCAGCTCGACCGGCCGACACACTGGCTCACTCGGGAAAGCCTGGCCACCAGGGACCAAGACCCGTCCACCCCACGCGTGCGGTCATGATCCCCCTCCCAGGGCTGGGTCGTCGGTGCATGTAACCGGGCTTCATGTGTGTGCGTGTCTACGCAGGCAAGTGTCCCCTGCAGTGTGTGTGGGTGCAGCCTGCGTGCACAGCGTGGGAGCATGCACACTACATGCATGTGCTTGTGCACGGAGCACACATCGTGGGCACATGGGTGTGTGTGTGTGTGTGTGTGTGTGGAATGGCCTCTGGGTTCCCAGGATGTGTGAATTCAAGCCCTCGCCTGGTGGCACCACACCTGCCAGTCTCCCGTCCACCCACTCCTGCGGGGCCAGGAAGCACGGGCAGGGGCTGGTGGGGTTTGGGTGAGGGCCAGGTGGGGCTATGCGGCGCCCTGTCCCCCAGCAGCCTTCCCGGTGGAGGGTCCAGCCTCTGCCTGGGGGCGATGGGCTGCAGGAGGGACCCCCCCCTTGACGGCCCTATGACACTGGGAAGTGGCACCCTGCATCCAACGCTCTGTGAGACTGTCGCGGGGGGCTTGGCCAAGGGCACAGCTTGGACGAGGATGTGGCCAGGCCGGAGGCACCCCCACCCAGGCCCGCCGTCCCCTGAGGGCTCGGAACCAGGAAGCCCTGGCAGCTGTGTCCCGGGCTGTTCCCAGGGGCAGGGAAGGGAGAGGCAGATGCTGTCATCAGCCGCTGATAAGAGGAGGGGGCCCTGGTGATAAGAGGAGGGGGTGGGAGGGTCTGGGCGCCCCTGGATGTGGGTGCAGGAGGGCCGCTGCAGGGCTGGGGCGGGAGGTGGCGGGCCGGCCCTCCCTGGACCCACCCGCACACGCGTGCCCTGCAGCCTGAGAGCAGCTGGCTCAGATGCGCCAATACGAGCAGAAGCCGCCGGAACGCGGACCCCCGTGTGTTCAACACGAGAGGCCCGTGAAGGTGGGCGCAGGGCGGGAGGCCAGCCCCGTGATCGCCCACCCACGCAGGGGCCGAGCTCAGAGCGGGAGACAGGGGGGCGGCCACAGCGCCCGAGCCCGGGCGCCCTGCAGCTCTGCTTCCATCGCCGCCTCGCAGATGGGAAAGCGAGACCCACGTGGCGCCAGCAAGGGCAGTCGGGAGAGTCCCCCGCAGAGTCCTCGCGGGACCCCAGGCAGCCCGTGCACACCTGCCATGCGCGCCGGCGTCCCCGTCGGCAGGGCTGTGCCCCCGCACGGGCAGGTATGTCCAAGGGCCCCGACCCAGCCCTGGTGGAGTGCGGGGGCCCTCGGGGCCGTGCTCCCGCTCCCCAGGGCCCCGGGCCTCCGTCTGCTGTTCTGGGACGTGAGCGGCGGCCAGCGTGGCCGTCCCACGGCGCGAGGACACCGGAGCTGCCCGCTTCTGTTCCCCAGCTCCTCCTTGGGCACTTCTGGGGCAGGAGGGGGACGGGCTGACTCCGGAAACTTCAGAGGGTGGGACCCTGGAACCAAGACCCTTTCAAAGAGCAGGAAGTCCTTGGCCGGAGGGTGGGGCTTCCCCTCGGGCTCTGGGGCCCTGACGGCCAGGCCAGGCCCGGGACTGGTTCGGACCTTCAAAGGGACCCGGAGCTGCCCCGAGGGGTCAGCACCCGCCTGGCTGCCGGCTGCCTCTCAGTCCCAACGTGGGGAAGCCTTTGCCGTAGGACGGACGCAACCAGACGGTGACCCCTGGCCCCGGGGCCCCGTGGGGTTGCCAGGTCCTTAGGGACACACCTGAGGGCTCCGAGCGACCCTGGATGCTGAGAGGCAGGGACCGTCATGCGCGCCCCGCCCCCGGGCTGTCCACCCGGGGCCTCTGCTGGCTGACCGCGGCCACCACGCTGGGCCTCCAGACCCTCGCACGGGCCCTAGCAGATGGCAGGTTGTCTGGCCTCCACGCCGCCCCAGCCGGAGCTCCCAGGCTTTTCTGTGAGTGATTAGCGCCCCTCGGGGCACCGTCTGCCGCACGCAGAGCTTCAACGGCATCTCACACCAGACCTTGCCCCTAAATGGCCGGTTTACAACAGTGGCTCAACCTCAGGTCGGGACCCTTGGGCCCGAGAGCCACTGCGTCTCACCCCAACCTCCCTGGACCGGGCAGGTGAGGGGCAAGCAGCCCCCATCCCGGCAGCTCCACTGGGGCCACGGGCTCAAGGGCTCAAGCCCCCCCCCCCCCCCGACGTTGCTGAGTGACCCGCACCCCAGCCTCCAGCAGCGGGGTTTTCACCGCGGTGGTTTTCAAATCAATGACAAGTTTCCTGCAGCAGAGGCAGCCGGACGCGGCGACCCCGTGTCTGCAAACAGGCGGGCGGGGGGATTTTTTTCCTTCCCACGGCCTCCAGCGGGGGGCCGGGGAGCCCCCCACCCCAAGGACCTTCTGGGCCTCCCGTGCCCCGCCCGTGTGGGCTCCCTGCGCTGCGGTGCCGCCCTGGGGTAACCAGGAGCTTCCGGAGCCACAAACCATCCTCACCGCTGCGGAGACCAAGCTTGTGGGGCCCCAACAGCTCCTGCTGGAGGGACCCGGGGTCCATACCCGTCCCAGCCAGAGAAGCAGCCACCTCCCCCTCGCACCTCAGCACACGTGCACATGTGCACACACGGGCACACACAGGGCAGGTCTCCCAGAGCCGTGAAGGTGACCGGGAAGGGTGGCCGTGGAGCAGGGGTCTCTGGTGAGTGGCCTGTCTGGACCCCCTCCATTCAGCTCCTGGGAGTGGGGACCTGTGTCCGCAGAGCGCCGCATCCAGCTAACGGAGCCCCAGGCTCGGGGGCAGGGGCATGCCCTGAGCCTGGAGTCCCTGCTCACCAGCACCCTAAGAGATGGCAGCCCCATTTTCAGGGAACCTATGGGGGCAGAAGGGGTCACCGAGAGACCCCTGATGCACAGGTGACAGGTGGCGAGGCCCTGTGTGTGTTCATTCTGCAAACCGTCACAGTGGGTCGTGTCCCGGCTAGAGGCCAGGGCTCTCGGTGACACGACAGACATGGTGGGTGCCCGTCCAGAGGGAAGACACGCAAAGTCACATGTCAGCGTCCCGGGGCGACTGCGACTCGCAGCTCCGGGGATGAGGGTGTGGGCGCGGGGGGCATCTGTCTCAGGCTGTCCCCAGCTTCTGGTGCTGGCGTTCTGTGGCTTACGGTATCATCCCCACCTCGGCCTGCGTTGTCACATGGTGTCCTGCCTGTGGGCCTGTGTCCCAAGGTGCCCCGTTCATATGCACAGGCCAGTCCCATTGGATTAGGACCCCTCAGACGAACTCACTGCAAAGATCCTCCTTCCAAATCAGGCCACGTCCACGGGTCCTGGGGGTCCTGCGCATTGGGGTGGGGGAGGGGAGACGTGACTCAGCTCTAACAAGTAATAAATCCCCAGGAAACATGTTAAGGTCAAATTACCGTAAGTGCTTCGAAGAAAAATCTGGCGACCAAGGCGACCGGGTTCCACCTGGAATTCAGGAGGCACCGTCATTAACCTTGGTTGCTCTCCTCCCCGCCTACGGCGCCCTGCGGCTTGGGGCCCCCCACGGAGGGCTGGGGGCACCTCGCAGGAGCCCAGGCCGGCGGGCGAGGGCGGGGGGCTCGTGCTGCCAAGCGGGGCCGTGGCGCTGCGACAGCCAGCCTCCTGCTGCCCCGGACACGGGCACCCCTGGGTCCCCCCCCCAGGCCCCACTCTGACAAGCCACCGTCCGCGCCGGGGACCGTGGCTTGGATGTCGGGTCCTGCCTGCAGTCCCCTGCCATTTCCAGCGACTGCCGCGGCCCCCTCCCGGCCCCCACCCCAGGAGCCCGCTCCGGGAGGCCCCAGACTGTGAGTCTTCCCGGGAGGGAGGAAGCAGGCCTCACACCGCCTTCTCCAGCTGCAGAGACGGGGCTCTGAGGTGCGGGGGGGGGGGGGGTGCAGAGCTCTGGAATGGGCCTTTTACGCAACAGCGGGAGGAGGTGTGGGGTCGGAGGGGAGGGGAGGGGAGGGATGGGCCGGGTCGGCTTGGGGAGAAACCTATAAGGCTTTGAATCCACTGTGTGGCCACAGGGCCCTGAGCCTGCACCTGCTCCTGGCAGCCCCTGCTGGGCACAGTGTGACCCCCACCCCCACCCCTCTGCACCACAAAGGCAGTGCTTTGCCAAATTCTTTCCCTCAGGATTTGTACCTCCTTATAATAGCAACGTACCAAGTGGGTGGAAGTTTCTAGAAATTATACATACAGAGGGAGAAAACTCGGAGTATTAGGAGCATCCCTTGCAAGGGCTTTTCCGGAGCCTCGGCACCCCTCCCTCCCCATTCTCCTCTGCCTCCGCCCCGACCCCAGTCGTGTCCCCGAACCCACGACCTGCTTCCTGCCACCAGCGATGGGTGTGCACTTGCCGAACGTACACACGGCGTCACACGGTGCACGCTCCGTCTGGCCTGCCTTCGCTTCATCAGCGGTCTTGGGCTCCGTCCCGCCGTGGCGCACCCTGGCCCCCTGCGCCTTCCCCGGGGCCAGCCCTTCACCTCCCGGGGCGTGTTTGTTTGGTTCCCGGTTTGGGGCGATGACAGACGGAGCCCCTAGAGCACGTGTGCACGCGTCTTCCACAGGTCGGTGCTTTCCTTTCTCTACGAGCGCCGTGGTCAGATCCTGTGCCCGCCGTGTGCTCGGCTTCTAAAGAAACTTCCAGACCGTTTTCCTAAAGAGGGCATCAGTTGGTCCTCTCGCCACCAAGGACCGCGAATTCCCGCTCATTCCCAACCGCGTCCGCCCTTGGGAAGGTCAGTCCCGTGGATCTTAGACTTTCTCATTAGTGCACGGCGGCATCTCGCTGTGGTTTGCACTCGGTTTCCCGGGTGACCAATGACGTGCACCTGCTTCCCTCTTCGCTGTCAGTGTGTCTTCTTTGGTGAAATGTCTATTCATATTTTTTGCCCTTTAAAAAAAAAAAAAAACTGGGGGATTTGTCCTCTTGTATGGGTTTAGGGCGTTCTCTACATACTCTGACGTAAGTCCTTCGTCACGTACGTGCTTTGCAAAGACTTGCCTCCCGGTCCGTGGCTTGTCATCTGCTTCTTAACGGAGGCTTCGGAAAAAGCAAAAGTTCTTAATTTTGATGGAGTCCAACTCATCCGCTTTCTTTCACGGCTCACGCGTTCGGTGTGGTAGCTCAGGAATCTTTCCCTAACTCACGGTTATAAATATTCGCTTCTGTTTTCCTCTAGAAAGGTCACAGTTTTAAGGTATATATTTAGGTCTACGATGTTGAGCTACTGTTGAGTACATGGCCAGAGGTACGGGTCAAAGTTCCCTTTGTGTGCCTTTGGACACGCAATGTGTGGGAAAGACCCTCCTTCCTCCACTGACTGTCTCTGCACCTTTGTTGAAAGTGGTCTGTCTATTTCTGGGTCTGTTTCTGGACTTTCTATTCTATTCCATTCATATATTGTCTTCCCTGATGTCAACATGCACTGTCTTGATTGTGATAGTTTTTTTTTAAATCTTTATTTATTTATTTATTCATGACAGACACACAGAGAGAGGCAGAGACACAGGCAGAGGGAGAAGCAGGCTCCCTGCAGGGAGCCCAATGTGGGACTCGATCCCAGGACCCTGGGGTCACGCCTGGGCCAGAGGCAGATGCTCCACCGCTGAGCCACCCGGGTGCCCCAATTGTGATAATTTTATATTAAGTCTTGAAACCAGGTGATATATGTCCTCCAAACTCACTCCTCTTTACCCCATTTAGACCAGGTATTGTAGGACTTTTACATTTCCCTAAGCACTTGATAGCCCGCTTGTCAGCTTCTGCAAGAGTCTGATACGACGTTGGTTGGGATTGCTCTGGGGGAGCAGATCTATTTGGGGAGAACGGACGTCTGAACAAAACTGCATCTTCCCATCCATGAACATAGTTCATCTCTCCATTTATTTAATTCACCTTAACTTCCTTCAGCGATATTTTGTCAACTACAGTCAGAACTTGCACATTTTTTAAAAAGATTTTATTCATTTATTGATGAGGTACACAGAGAGAGGGAGAGAGAGGCAGAGACACAGGCAGAGGGAGAAGCAGGCTCCATGCAGGGAGCCCGACGTGGGACTCGATCCCGGGACTCCAGGATCACGCCCTGGGCCGAAGGCAGGTGCTAAACCGCTGAGCCACCCAGGGATCCCTGAGAACTTGCACATTTTTTTGATAAGATCTATCCCTAAATATTTCATATTTTGGGTGTTCTCTTTTATTTAGATTTTGGCTTGTAAACAGAATACACGGTACTTCTGCACGATGATCTTGTATTAACCTTGCTACGTTCACTAGTCCCAGAAGTCTTCTGCACTTTTTCATAGGACGGCCCAGACACTGGGTTCTGATTGTGCAGAAAGACAACTAACTACTTCCTTTCCAATCTGGATGCTGTGTTTTCCTTTTCCCTTCCTGTTGCACAGGGTGGGATGTTCAGAATGATGATGAACCAAAGTGGTGAGAACAGACATCCTTGCCTGCTCCTGACCTCATGGGCTGAATCGTGTCCCCTAACGCTTCCTATTATGTTGAAGTCCTAACCGACAGCACCTCAGAAGGTGAGGCTCTTTGGAAATAGGGTCACCGCCGATGTTGTTGGTGAAGATGGGGTCGTCCTGGAGAAAAGGGACCCTAAACCCAGTATGACTGTGTCCCCGAGAGCGTGGACACAGACGTGCACACGGGGAGAAGGTCGTGTGAGGATGAAGGCAGAGGTCCTGGTGATGTACCTACAGGCCAAGGACCAGCAAACACTGAAAGCTGCAGGGGATCCTAGAACAGATTCTCCTTCACAGTCCCAGACGGGGCCAACCCTGCCCACACTGGGATTTTAAACGTCCAGCCTCCAGGATGTAAGACAATAAACCACTCTTGCTTAAGCCTTCCAGGGTGGGTGCTGGGTTATAGCAGCTCCAGCAGACTTAGGGTGGGAGAAGCATCCAGGCCTGCACCAGTCAGTGGGTATCGGCTATGAATTCTTCATAGATGCCCTTCATCACGTTGAAACCCTTGTACAAATAAAATAATAAATGAAATTAAATGAAAAGTGGTGCTGATCCGTGTCCAGGTGGCATGGCCTACCAGGTGTGCTCACTCCTCTCTGCAGCTGCACTCCCAGGTGCTGCTCACTCCGCCTGCCCACAGGACACGGTCAGCGGCCACTGTCCTCTTGCCCCAGCTGGCCGTGGGGACACTGGGGCACGAGCCTGCTTTGCCCCAGGGGGCTCCTTGGCCCTGGGCAGGACAGTCTCCCTGGCCTCCACCACCCCAGCTATGACACGCCGCGGCAAGGTGCTCTCCGTGGCACGATTGCAGCTCACCTGCCTGCCGTCCGGCCAATGCAAAGCCGCCCACAGGCGCAGGTGCGGCATCTGCTCCCCCGGACTGAGCGTGGACCACGGAGTCAGCAAGCAGCTAGCTCCTCGTCCAGCGCTCCTCGTCTCCAGGGCGTGGAGACCCGGGCCTGCGGGCCGGGAGCTGCCGTCCCAGAGGCAGGCCTGTCAGGGTGACGGTGCTGGTGCTGCAGGGGATGTGGTGGGCAGCGAATGAGTCTGGGGGGCGCAGGGAGCCTGAGGCGCCAGCTCTGGGGTTTCGAGCCTGCAGTGTCGGGGGCCCCAGGTTTCTGCAGAGTCTCTCCTGGGACACATCTGCATTCCCGGGGCGGGGCTCAACAGTTGGCCTGGAGAGCGCCCCCCGGGGGCCCCCGCGTGCCAGAGTCCAGTGTGGCCCCTCTGCCAAGCCGCAGGGACCCTTTCGCCCTGAGCCTGGTGGAGCGTGGCTGAGGGACATTCAAGGGAGCCTCAGAACATGGAGGGGTGCTTCCCAGGCTTCCGGAAGTCACGTCCTCCCGTCCAGCCGCCCACCCACACAAACCTAACCCGAGACCCTGGGTGGTCCCGGCCTGGGGTCCCCCACACTCTCCCTCCCGCCCTCTCAGGGGGAAGTGCTGTTGGTTTTGAAAGTAGCCCAGAGGCAGGCCAGACAAGCAGCAACATGCTGCGCAGAGGGTCCCGGGGCCCTGGCCCCCCACCCACCGGGGCTCCGAGACGCCCCGACCCCCGCCGGAAGCCCAGGCTTCTCTGCAGGCCTCTCTCCGCCCTGGCCAAGCACCTACGCCAGCGGAGCGGCTCCGGGGGGATGTCCGTGCGCCCCCGCCCCGCCGGTGGAGCTGGCACGTGGGGGCGCCGCCGGGACAGGCAGGGCTGGCTGTCTGCCCAGCCAGGAAGAGCTTCCTGCCCTACTGACGGCCCGGCTCCGGCGAGATCGCATTTCAGCCGCGACAAAGGCTGGTAATGGAGGCGCTGGCCCAGAAATGCCCTTAAAAGGCCGAGGCCGGCCAGGCTCCGCGTTCCCAGGGGGAGCGCAGGGGGCCACGGGGGCGCCGACCAGGGCCGCCCCAGGAGCAGTTGCTGGTCACCATGGCGACGGCCGTGCTGGTCCATTTATAACTCCTGCTGGAGCCGGCGGCCCTGCCCACACCCTGCACACCTGGAGCCTGGTGGCCCCGCTTGTCACTGGCCTCCCAGTTGGAAAACAGCCACCTTCACCTGCCACTGACCACACTCCTGATCGCCGCTGCCAACCGTGTGCCGGGGGGAGTCCAGGGCCCTTCCCTGTCCCGACCACCTGCTGGAGTAGGTGGAGTCAGGAGTGACCTCTGGCCTTTATCTGGGTGAGATCCGGATCCTGAACCTTGCTCAGAGCTCCTCCAGCCCTGTGGCCTGTCTGCTTCCTACCGGCTCTCCTGCCCCCGGGCCTTTGCACAGCTGGAGCTGTCCCCTGTGCCGACTGCCCGTGCCCTTCATAGCTTTCACCCAGCAGCGGTGTCTCAGCACCATGATCCCCCCGCCCCCCGTGCCCTCCCAGCCCACTTCCGCGGGGCCCTGCACCGCCCTGGTGTTCACTGGGGCAGCGGCCAAAGGACCAGGAAGGGGAGTGTGTGGGAGAGAGAAAGGTCGGGGACACGGAGGCTCCTCCAGAGAGCAGGGTTCCAGGACGCTCAGAACCAAGGCAAAGTCCCCACAGGGGCCCAGCCATGCGAGGGTGCGAGGGTGCGAGGGTAGCACTGGTGCCGCAGGGCAGGGGCGGGCAGGGCCTGCGCTCCCCGGGGCTCCCCTCACCTCTCTCTCCCGGCATAGCCTGCACTGTGTCCCCAGGCTCCCACCCTCCTGCAAGCCTCCCTCTGTCTGATCTGGGCCTTCAGCCGGACGCCCCCTGACCTCCCGGGGCCCCCCAGCGACCAAAGGACAGTGTCCCCTGGGGGACAACAGGCGCCACCCACAGCAAAGGCCAATCCCACCGCCCCCCTCGGGCCCACGTGGTCTCGGCGCCCCCCGCCCAGCCCCGCAGGCTCAGGGCCGCCAGGGTGAAGCCTCGGGGGCCCAACCCCAAGATCCGGAGATGCAGAGGCCACTCAGCGAAGGCCGCGGGGCTCGGGGGCTCGGGGGCTCGGGTCCCGGCCCCACCCCGCAAGTCCTGAGACTCGGTTGGTGCACGCCGGAGCCTGGGCGCCCCAGCCCGAGTCGGAGCGTCTCCTTTGAGGCGGAGAATCGGCCACGCCGGTGCACTGGCCGTCCCGGGGAGGCCTGGGCTGCCTCCGGGGACACACTGCTGCCCGCGGCCTTGGCACCACCCCGCATCCCCGCCGAGCCCCCCACCCCCAGCAGGGTCCCCGGCCTCGCAGGCTCCTCCGGGCCCCCCGCGTGCAGCGGAAGCCGCCCCAGCCGTGGCCCCTCGACCCTCGCGTGGACGCTGCTCTCGGCTCCCAGGACACAGCCCGGCCCCCAGCCTGGCCCCGTGCTTCCTGGCGACCTTCCGCAGGAAGCCCGGACAGCGACCCCGTTTCCCCGGTTCCCGGGGGCGGCAGGGAGCAGTTTGGGGCCCTCCCGGCGGCCTGGCCCCAAGGACGAGGACGCCGCCGCTGCCCTCCGGGAGCCGCCGAGGCCCCGCGCCGCCCGCGGTCCGAAACCTGCCAGAGAGGACGGCGGGGAGGGCAGCCCGCCCGGCTCAGCGCAAGGACGGAGGCGCCCCGCAGCCCCCCGCAGCCCCCGCAGCCCCCCGCCGCCCGCAGCCTGCCCCGGACACACGGACACGCGGCTGTCGCTGGCAGGCAGGAGTCCGGGGCGGACGGAAGACAGACGGAGGACTCCGCCCTCCCCCTGCCGCGGCGGCCTGGGTGAGAAACAGAGGCCTGCGCCCCTACGGGCAGGTCACGGGGTGCAGGGGGCGCCCGGGCTGTCCCTCCTCCTCCCGCCTCTCCCGGAACCAGGGGCGCAGTGCCACACCTCCACTGGTGCCACACCTGCACCTGTCCACGCAGGCGCCCTGCAGCTTCCAGGACGCGGCGGCGGGTGCACCTGGCGCTCACCCAGGGCCCCCCACCCCGGCCCAGCCAGGCAACCTGCCCCCGCCCCGGGCCATCAGCCCCTCTTTGTTCATCACGTGCACCATCCACGCGAGGTCGGCTCGGTCCTGCGCTGGGCTGCACGGTCCCGGCGCGGGGTCCCTCCGCTCTTCCCCTCAACCGAGCGGTGGGGCGCGGGCGGGCCCGAGGCTACTGAGTTCCCGCGGGGCCTGGGGCAGCTCGGCCCCCCACACCCCCCCCCACGGCACTGACACCTGCTACACCTGACAGGTGTGGGGACGACTGACATTGAGCCCCTCTTCCCGCGCTTACGTCTGCCCGCGACTGCCGCCCGTGTGTCCACGGGGCTGTGGATCTGCCTCGGGTTTGTGGGATCTTTTCATGCACCGACCCTGTCGGCTCAAAGTGCTATAGACCCCTCTCCCGGGGTGTGGCTGCTCCTGCATCTCCCCAGGGGGGCTCAGCAAACTGACGACCTTAGGGCGCTCCAGGCTGCCTCGCGGCCCGCCTCCGGCTCTGAGCGGCTCACCCAGCACCCCTCCACCAGCTCAGCGCGGGGGCAGTGCTCCCCTCCTCCTCTGCAGATGTGGAGGCTCCTCCCTCCGGGGGAGAAATTGGTCAGGAGAGGACCCTCCCCGGCCGCCACCCCCCCTCCCCCGCTGCTGGCTGCAGCCAGACGGCTTTGGGGGCCAGCTGCCCGGGGTGACAGGTGGGCTGGGAAAGGTGTCTGGGGCACATCCATCTCGGAGGGGAGGGGCACCCCAAAACAGACCAACCACACACTCGGCCAGGGCTCCTCAGCGGCCCAGGCTGGACGGAGTCCCCAGGAGCCGGGGCCACAGGAGCCCCGACCCTCAGGACGGTGGCGGGCTGGCGGGGCTGACCCAGCAGGGGCTGGAGGCTGGGCCGGCCCAGGCGGCCCCCAGTGCTGCTGCCAGTGTGAGAGTGGGTGGCCCTCGAGGACACAGGCCCTGGACTGGCCTCCGCGCTCCACGCTGCCTCTCCTCACAGCATGTGGCCATCGTCTCGGGCCCTGCGAGCACGTGAACCCAGGCCCCCGGGGTCAGCGGGAAGGGCAGCGGGAAGACAGGGCAGCAGCTGCAGCAGGAGAAGCCGGCTCCGCGGGGCTCCCGGCTGTGCCCACAAAGCTCTGGTCCTCCACTCACCGCCACGGGGACAGGGACGGGACGGCCGCAGGGGAAGGGAACAGCGCCTGTGGGGCCGAGTGGGGCTGTGGTTATGGTCCCTGCTCTTCCTCAGTGCTGCCCAGCCCCTCAAACAGTGCAGCAGTGGGGGGGGAGGGGAGGTGGGATGGGGGGAGGGGTGATGGAGGGGGGATGTGGGGATGGAGGGTGGAGATGGAGGGTGGGGGTGGAGATGGAGGGTAGGGATGGAGGGTGGGGAGAGGTGGGGATGGAGGGTGGGGGGAGGTGGGGATGGAGGGTGGGGATGGAGGGTAGGGAGAGGTGGGGATGGAGGGTGGGGGGAGGTGGGGATGGAGGGTGGGGATGGAGGGTGGGGTGAGGTGGGGATGGAGGGTGGGGGGAGGTGGGGATGGAGGGTGGGGATGGAGGGTGGGGTGAGGTGGGGATGGAGGGGGGCAATGGAGGGTGGGGATGGAGGGTGGGGAGAGGTGGGGATGGAGGGTGGGGATGGAGGGTGGGGTGAGGCGGGGATGGAGGGAGGGAATGGAGGGTGGGGATGGAGGGTGGGGAGAGGTGGGGATGGAGGGTGGGGATGGAGGGTGGGGATGGAGGGGAGGAGGGAGGGGGATGGAGGGGGGGATGGACCACTGAGCTCTCAAGGCCACTGAAGCCTGTGCTTCTTCCCAGCTCAGGAAGGGTGTGTCCGGGCAGCGTGTGGGTCGCTGGGGGGAAGCCTAGGCAGGGCAGGGAGGCCTGTTCCCTCCTTCCCTGTCCTTGCCAGCAACACCCGCCTCCCACGCAGCCTCCCACGGCCTCCCCAGGACGAACTCCCCTAGTTCCAGGTGGGCAGGGCACCAGCCGTACTGCTCTGGCTCCAAGCTCTGGGGGACAGCATCCATCCCATTCCCTAGCAAAGCCAGGAAGCCGCCTTGCCACCCTGGCGACCCCCCCTCCGGGTGCTCTAGTGGAGACCCCCTGAGGAGGGTTCAGCTGGGGCTTGGACACAAAACCTGAGAAAGGCAGCAATCCTCGAAGGAGAAGTGGGGAGGGAGTCCCCACCCCCCACCCGGTGGTGCACATGCAGAAGTGTGGCCCAAGCCCACCCGGGGGCCAGACACCTGTGGGTCCCCTCGGAAGCCTCTCCTGTAAGCCCAGCAGGGAGCAGTGGAGCCCCCGGGAGGGCATGCCCACCTGTGAGCAACCAGGGTTTCCAGGTCACCCTTTGAGAACCTTCTTCCTTTGCGTCTCCTAAGAAAGTCACTGTTGTCGCTCCGGGGGCAGGAGAGGAGGGGATGGTGCGCTTCGAACAGCAGGAAACTGAAAAAAAAAAAAAAAAAAAAAAAGGAAACTGCCGAGCGTGGGAGGGGACGGATGGGTCTCTGCAGCGCCTGGCACAGCCTGGCACCAGCCAAGCCATCGCACAGGAGAGGACGGAGCTCAGCACCAGCTGTCGACAGGGCAAGCTCCACCGCCTCCTCCAGAAGGTGCCTGGGGTGGACGCAAGGTTCACGGGCAGCTAACGCAGAGCCCGGGGGAGGCCCCACAGCACAGAGGGGCCGGGCAGGTGCGGCGTCGGCTGGGCAACTCGGGCCTGCCAGCCGCTCAGCCTGCCACCCTCCACAACCCACTCCGCCCCTGCTAACGGAGAGGCGGGACAGGAGGGGGCTGGTGGGGGGATCCCCAGGTGGCACAGCCCCATGGTGAGGTGGCCTGCCCCCTGGCAGGGTTCACTCAGCTAATACTCCGTGCCTATGGGTGCCACGCAGGTCCCGGGCCCCCCTCTCAGGACGAAAAAGCCGCATAAGTAGCAAGAGCCGTGCCGGCTGGTGCAGGCATCCACGGTGCTTGGGGCAGCGGAGCCCGGGCACGACAGGTGGGCCGCACGCCCGCTCCAAGTGCCACGGGACATCACGGAAAATGTCTAAGCAAGGGGATTACGTGGTCAGGTCTATGTTCCTAGAAGACGCAGCTGGCTGCTGGGTGGAGAGCGCACAGGGCACCGTAAGGAGGGATACTGAGCAGGAGCCCAGGAGGCCCTGACGCCGCCACACGCGCGGCCCCGGGCCAGGGTCATCGCACCTGCTTTTCCGCCAGCTGCTGCCCCCGGCGTTGGGTGCGGCGGTCCCCCCGGGCGGCACCCAGCCACCGAGCTGGTCCAGCTCTGCCAAGGGAGTGCGGCAGTGGGGGAGCGGGTGAGGATTTGTCGGGGGGGGGATGCCAATGCTGGCCCCAGAGGGAAGTTTTCTCAGTGGGAGAGTGGGGCAGGCCCCGCAGCCCTGGCCGGAGTGGCCGGAGTGGGGGTCCCCGAGCAGGTGAGCAGGAGTGTGGGTGAGGGCGGGCAGTGACGCCTGAGGCGACCAGTCTTATGGGGTCTGGCTGAGGGTCTGGGTGACCTGGGTGGCAGGTGGGACTAGTGCCCGGGACCCGTGGCTGATGGTTTCGACGGCTGAGCCACGGAGACGAAGCGGTGAAGGGGCAGGGCCACGTTCAGACGGGAGGCTCGGAGAGGCGGGTGGAGCAGGAGCTTTGCCCCCCTGCGGGACTCCAGTTAACACAGACACAGGCGCCCGCACCCCGGCCAGCCGCAGGCTCCTGGGCGCGGGGCCCTCCCTTCCCTCCTGCTCGGGGCTCAGCTGTGTGCACACCCCCGGCCTCTCTCCAGACTGCCCCCCGCCGGGACCGAGAACTCCCCCGGCCTCCTCCCGCTCAGAGGCGCTCAGAGGCCCCGTCCTGGTGGGCAGGACCCCGCGGAAGTGAATCAGGGAACATGAGGGACGGGGTCGGGACGTGGCCCCAAGATGTCGCCACGGCCCCTCCTGGCCTAACTCGGAACAGGTCTGCAATCCCGCGTGTGAGCCCAGGACTAGGGTGTTTGTGCGCACACGCGCTCGGCCCTCCCAGCTGTTCCCAAGAAGGGCTCCAGCCTGCAGGAAAATTCTAGTAACCAGCTTTCTAGGAAGTGGCGGGGGGTGGGGTGGGGAGGACAGTCTCCAGGAAGGACAGAGCTCAGGGAGCAGCTGGGCAAGGGCAGTACACTGCTGGAACATTCCGCTGCCAGGGAGCAGGAAGGCCCTGGGTATCCTTGCTTGGAGCACCCTTCCCTGCCGAACGCTGGCCTTCGTGGCGGCCCTCTCTGCCCTCCGACCCTGAAAGGCCTGAGGGCCCGACGCCTGTGTCCGCCGCCCCAGGCTCCGCACACGGCCCGGCTGCGCCACGGCCGCCTCCCACCCGCTGTACCAGCAGGAAAAGCCCTGGCGCCAAGGAGACTTCGGCCACGAAAGAAGGGCCCGTGGGCCCATTCCTGCCGCTCCTGTCACTCCAACCCTGTCGGGGCGTGCCCGCCACGGTCCCCAGGCTGCCACACAAGAAGTGGGGGCCGGGGAGCGGGTCTCGGCAGGCTTTACCTTCAGGAGTGTGAGCCCTGTGGCAAGGTGACGTCCCTTCACTGGCCTGACCTCCCGCCGTGCGGGGTCACCGCAGGGCACGACCGCCCACGCAGGCCCAGTAATTATCCCCCGAATCAGGCCTCCCCACAGCAGCTACTGGCCGAGTTCCAGCACGCAGCTCAGACATTCTCAGGGGCAGGAGAGAAGCGGGGGCCCCAGCAGGAGACCAAACGCTGAGTCCAGAGCAGTCCCCGTGTCCCCGACTTCCCCGGGACGTCCTCCCTCCAGAACGTCCTTTCCTCGGGGCAAGCGGCCCTCACGGGACGTGGTGCTTCTGTGTTCCACACGCTGGGACCCGAAGGCCACGCCTGGTGGAGAACCCAGGACACAACCCGAGGCCACGCTGGGGCCCGGCCAGCCTGCCAGCGCCTCGGGGACCCCGGCCGCCTGCTCCCCACCACCTGGCACCCCACCCTGTCCTCTGCCCAGAATCCGCCTTCCTACCTGCAGACTCCCCCCGACTCCCCGACTCTGCGCCCCTCCAGCCCTGGCTCCCTTGGTCGAGGCAGCTGCCCCTTTCTGCTGTGCTGCTCCAACCATTACATGGTGTTCTCGGATCACGGAGGGACACGGGCCGTGGAGGCCTGTCACCGTGGGAACGTGCTCTGGTCTTCCAGGCTGCAGTTCCCCCCGGGCCCCCGTCGTCCCCGCCGTCCGCCGCCCGCTGTGAGTACAGTCCCTGTTCACAGACTGCTGCGCTGGATAATTTGACCCCCGCCCCTGGAAAGACAGTACCTACGGATCTGTAAACAACAGAAACCAGATGAAATGTGGTTGGTTTTCTTGGTGTGCACATCTTCCAGTCCCTGGGAACCCGGAAGCAAAAATATGGCCCCTTCACCCAGCCAGCAGCTCCGGCCCTGCTGCCCCGCACTCTCTGTTCTGGAAGCGGAAACTCCGGGAGCTACCCCCCACTCCAGCCCCCCAGTCGGCGCAGCAGCCCCCGGGGGAGGCCGAGCCCTCCCAGGACAGAAACATAGCTTCCTTCTGGGTTGAGGCTGCCTCTCCTGAGCAGGGCAAAGTGTAACCCAGAGCCAAATGTTCCAGAAGGAAAAGAGGAAGCATGTGCTGCTGAGCAGGGCAGGAGTTGTGAATCTGTGGGACAAGCGAAGCCACCAGGCTGCCCGAAGTGCTGTTGTGCAAGCTCGGTGGCTGCAGCCAGACTGTCATCTCTGGCCTGGGGATTAACATCGATGCAGATGGTGTGTCTTGGCCCAGAATCCGTGTGACTAATTGCTCGACAAACAGGAAAGCTTTTCACCTGCCCGGAGCTCTGTCAGGGTTTCCTACCAGATGATAGCATCAGGAGCCCGAGTACAGGCAGTTTTGTTCCTTGCCGGGAGTCTCTCCTGCTGCTGACGTCAACAGAACAGAAGGCAGTACCCGGTCTGGCTGGGTGCGGGGCAGGGAGCTGGTCAGCAGGCATCTGGGCCTCCGGGACAGGGACGCTCAACCCAAGGCTGGGGCCTCTGGCCTGAAGATAGGGCTCTTCTCTCGGCAATTTCCAGGAATGGGATTTTTTCCAGCACCGCAGAGAAAACAAGATAAGGTTGTAGGACAGCGGGGAGTAGAGGTAGCCACAAAGAAGGCTGGTTCTGCCTCAGGTTGGCCTGCAGCCCAGCACCCTAGTCATTCTGTTGCTGGTTTGTTGGGTATTTTTTTTTAAGATTTTATTTTATTTATTTGAGAGACAGAGTACTTGTATGCACCAGTGGGGAGGGGGAGAGGGAGAGGACAGAGAATCTGAGGCAGACTCCACACTAGGCGTGGGGCCTGATGTGGGGCTCGATCCCAGGACCCTGGGACCACGACCTGAGCTGAAACAAAGAGTAGGACGCTCAACCAGATGAGCCACCCAGGTGCCCCCTGTTGCTGCTTGTAAGAGCAAACACGAGCCTGACCTAAGCTGGCCCCGAATGAGGAGGGGTTTCAGGTTTGTCCTGTAGAGCTCAGAGATGGCATCTGTCCCTGTCACCATCTCCTTAGGCCTAACTGAATGTCAGACCACAAGTACTCATGGTCTACAGCCAAAAATAAACAGATACACATCCCCAGAGATCAGGATGTAAATGACTTCGGTGTCATTAAGGGTCCTGTACCCATGGAGCCTCTGTTGAGCACACAAACCCCAGACCCCTCCAACATGGGGACTCAAAGGGAGGGTAGAGAATGAGAGGGGTCCCCTCCGAACCCCAGTCCAGCCCCCTTGGTGGAGCCACATGTGCCCTGGAAAGCCTTACTATGGACAACCTTAGTTCTGTGCACAAAATGCTTGACACATCAGACAGAAAACCATGACCTCTCTGTGACCAACCCTCCACTCAAGACACAGGTCAGGAAAGGCAGCACCGGGCCAGCCCCGGAGGGGGACTCAGTGACCCAGCCAGCCCCTTCTCCGTGCTGCCTGCTTGACAATGTGCCCGAAGCAATCTCCCAGGATGCTGCTGCTTCTGGATTTTTATTCTTATATGTGCTTGCCTTGTACTCCTGGAAAGAAACCTACACACAGAGGCTCGGGCTTTCGTATTTGTAGCCAAATTCCCACTAGCATTTCACAGGCTTGGAGAACAGACATAACCAGGCAACCCAGCTGGACCAAGGGTCAGGCTCAGCAGTGAAGGAAGGTACAACGGACGCCACACACAGGCACAGCTCCCCCCAGGCACAGGCTCCCCCACGGGCACAGGCTCCCCCATGGGCACAGGCTCGCCCACGGGCACAGGCTCGCCCACAGGCACAGGCTCTCCCACGGGCACAGGCTCCCCCACGGGCACAGGCTCCCCCCAGGCACAGGCTCCCCCACGGGTACAGGCTCCCCCCCGGGGACAGGCTCCCCCCCAGGCACAGGCTCCCCCATGTGCACAGGCCGCCCCAAGAGGCACAGGCCCCTACACAGGCACAGCCCTTCACACACCCCCGTGTGCACACACGATCTGCGGCCATATCCACTCACTGACCTGTTGGGACGTCATTATAGAGGCTGACCTATGTCCACACCTGAGTCGGGCACAAAGTGTGGTGTGAGGGCAGGCTTGTGGGAAGGCCCCACGGTGGTGTGTACGTGGGAGGGGACGGGGAGAAGCAGGTGGCCACTCACCAGCAGGAGCAGGCGCCACAGGAAAGTGGCGGTTGTGGCGCTAGCTGGAGCCACCCCCGGCCACCCAGGGGCTCAAGTGAGCTCCACAGCATGAGGACCCCAGGAGCCCAGGGCCTCAGCCACCGCCCCCAGAAAGACCTCTCCCTCCTCTCTCCCAGGGAGCCTGGACTCTGAGAGAAGCGAGGAGGTGCTGGGCCTCCCCAGTGGGGTGGGGGCTCCAGTCCACGGGGGTGGGGGCTGCCTCTTTCACCCAAGGGCAAACCTTCCAGCACAACCCCCGGGGAGGGGCTCCCCCAGAGGCAGGCAGAGCTAGGCAGGGGCTCCGCCCTGCTCCCCACAATGCTTCCCAAAGGCACCTCATTGCAGACCAGGAGGACCTGAGGAGAGAACCCCGAGGTCTTGCTCCCACACACCCCAGGCTGCTATGCTGGCAGGATCAGAGCCCAGCTGGGGCAGAAGGCCCCGCCACCCCCTGTGCCCGGCCAGAACCAAACAGAAACCACCTCTGACCAACAGGGATCTAGGCCACCATATGTGCCCCTGCCCCCCAACCCCGTAAGCAGGGGGTACACGTGGGCGAGAAACTCATCTCGATGTGAGAAACCACCTCCCACTCTCCTAGCTGGAGGAAGTATGCTCAAATGCTACAGCACAGCTCTCAGACTCCCCCCCGCCCGCGGCGGGAGGCAGGCGGGGGAAACACTGATTCATCCAGAAGAGTGAACATGCCAAGTACAACGCATAAAGGCAGCCAGTGTGCGAAGTGTTTATAAAGATTGCCATGAAAACGGTTCACCTCAAAAAAGCAGCTTGGATGCTTAAGAGGTGAGTTTCCGGTCTCGGGAAAGTGTGCATTCTGTGAGTTCGGTGCCAGCAGGAGGAACCTGCCCCACTCTGCCCTAAGTGGTACCTTCCAAGCTCCCGCTGTCCTTCATCTCTGCTCCATGGGCAGCGAGTTAAAGATGGGAAAGAAAAGCAAAAGCGCCAGCCCTTCTGCACGGGGTCTCCTCTCCCCGGCCCCCACCGCCCTGCCCATCAGCCCCAGCCCAGCCCCAGCCCGGCCTCCGGGAGCTGGCTCGCTGGCCTACAGCAGGCAGGAAGGCCTCTGCTCCAGGCCCGTTGGCCTCCGCTCTAGGGGATCTCAAACAAAGAATGACACAGAGAAATACCCAGTGTTCCCAGCAAAGGTAACAGACTACAGTGACCCCAGGAACCAGCAGGCTGGAGACAGAAGGACATACTTTTATAAACTGACCTGCAGACACTGAACAGAACCCTTTAAAAATCAAAGTTTTCAATACTGATGATTAATCTAGGTCTCTCCCTCCGTGTTATCTGCCTGTTTCCTTGCAATCAGGCAGCTACAGGAGCCTGTCATGGATCCCGATGTGTGGTCCAAACGCCACCTGAGTGGGTGGGCAGAAGGGGTAACTGGTGGCCATCACTGCTGTGTTCCATTTCCCCTGCCTCCTGTGCCTTGGGCCACAGGAGCCCCAAGGGACCGAAACCACTAGTCACCAGAACTGGGAAAACCCAGGAGCAGGATCAGACCTTGGCCTGGAGAACAGGTGAGCACAGGTGAGCATGGACGCACACCCAGCGGGGAGAGGCTGCCATGAGGCTGTGATCTCATCAGCTCAATGGCCTGGGCTACCCCCCTACCTGCAGACAGTGAGTGTGAGGAATGAGGGGGAGCAAAGTGGACACAAGCCCCGGCGGCCGCCAGAAAACCAATGCGTCCAGCTACAGGGCCAGCTCCCAGGGCCTGAGGGAGGCCTTACAGTCTCACAGAAGTCATGGCGCTATCAAATGCCTGTCATGCCACAGTCCCGTGTCATGTGATTCTCACACCCAGGGCAAGAGGTCACCTACCCGACACTGACGGGGTCCCCACAAATGCCGAGAGATTGTGCTTTCGTACACATCTGTGGAGAGCAGCTCACTGCACTGGCTAAGCACTCCAGGATTCCTCCATTGCTAAAAACGTCTGCCGTGAGGTCCGCAGTCCAGGAGAGAGTGGACCCGGGACAGCTGAGGAGCTGACGGTGCAGGTGGCTGAGAGCAGAACTGGCAGTGAGCGGGCTCTCCTCCACCCCACAGGGACACATCCCCTCTGCTTCACCCATGCTCTGCACAACACACGTGCGGGGCAGCGAGTCAGGTGCCAGGTCCACCTCCAGCCTGGGTGTGGAAGTACAGGTACTGGCCCAGGGCACCAAGGCTGCAGTCTGGGGAGGCATGTGTCTCACTGGTCTTGGTATCGTGAACCCCTAACCCCTGTGGCTTACGGTGCTGGGGCTGGCAGGTGACCACTAGGCTGAAGCCAGACAGTGTAGCCACCTACTGATCCTAAAAATTAAATCTATTCTTTTTACATTTTAAAAAGGACAATCAGATATTGCTCCTGCCTCCAACTCTCTAACAATGTACCATCACACAAAGCAAACCATGAAGTCTGTCCCATGCTGGTACCCAGACGCTCCCTGCTATCTTCAAACTCGCCCCAAACAAGTGCTGCAGGGCCCTTGCCCCTTGCACCTACCCTTCCTGCTCCCTGGATTCTCCTCTCAGACGTCCAAGAGTAACTGTTTGCATAAAACCATTTATTCTAAAAAGCTGAACTATGAATATGCCTTCATTTTTATTTATTTTTTTAGTCATTTGGGGCTAGGTATGTTCTAAGAATATTAAATATGCATCCTTGGTGGGAGAGTAGCTGCTGAGGAAGCTCTACTAGGAACAACTTAAAATCCTTACAATACAATACTCACGAAAAACACCAAAGGCTCCTAAAATACGAGTACAACATACACGAATCTTTGTGTTTTGAAAATCACACTTGTAAAAATATTTCCAAATGACAATCACAAAATTCAACAAATGGTTGGGAACACTGGAAATCCACAGGCAAAAGAATGAAGGTGGGCCCTTACCTCACACCATATCCAAAAATTGATTCAAAATGGATCTAGGACCTAAACTGCAGAGAGAAAAACAATAAAACTCTTACAAGAAAACATAGGGGAAAATCTTCATGACTATGAATTTGGCAATGATTTCTTAGTTAAGCAACAAAAGAAAAACAGATAGACTTGATAAAAATTTAACTCTTATACATCACGGGACACTATCAACAGAGTGAGAAGACGACCCATAAAACGGAGTGAATATTTGCAAATCATCTATCTGACTAGGGATTGATATCCAGAATATATAAAGAGCTCCTGGAACTCAACAAGAAGCAGCAAACTGCACAATTCGAAAAAGGATAAAAGACTTGAGCAGACATTTCTCCAAAGTAGATATGCAAATAGCCTGTAAGCACATGAAGAGATGGCTCAACATCACTGGGTCATCAGGAAAATGCAAATCAAAAGCACAATAAGATACCACTTCACACTCATAAAGATGGCTGTAACAAAAACAAACGGAAAATAACCGGTGTTGGCAGGGACATGGAGAAACAGGAATCCTCGTGCATGGACACTGTTGGGAATGTAAAATTGTGCAGCTGTTGTGTAAAGCAGTTTGGCAGTCCCTTTAACAGTTAAACATAGGACTACAGTGTGACACAGCAATTGCACGTTTAAGTATACACCCAGCAGTCTTGAAAGCGGAGACTCCGAGACCTGTGCGCCAGTATTCACTGCAGCATTATGCCAACAGTCAAAAGGTGGAAACAACCTATCAACAGATGAATGGATAAACAAAATATGGCACGGGCGTACCTTGTTTTATTGCACTTTGCTTTATTACCCTTCACAGATACTGCTTTTATCTTTTCTTTTTTTTTTTTTTAAACAAATGGAAGGTTTGTGGCCTTCACCAAGTCTACTGACACTATTATTTCCAATAGCATTTGCTCATTTCATGTCTCTGTGTCACATTTTGGTAATTCTTGCAACACTCCACACTTTTTCATTATTACTACATTTGTTGTGGGGAATCTGTGACCAGTGATCTTTGATGTTACTACCCTACCTGTTTTGGGGTGCCCTGATCGCACCTATATAAAATGGCAAACTTAGCCAGTAAGTGTTGTGTGCATTCTGACTGCTCCACTCACTGGCTGTTCCCCCATTCCTCCCTCTTTCCTCAGGCCTCCCTGGCCCTGAGACACGGTATTGAAATTAGACCAATGAATAACCCTACGATGGCCTCAGAGTGTTCAAGTGAAAGGAAGAGTTGAACGTCTCTCGCTTTGAATAAAAAGCTAGAAATAATCAAGCTTAGTAAGGAAGGCAATGTCAAAAGCTGAGCCAGGCCAAAAGCTCGGCCTCTTGCACCAAACAGCCAAGTGGCAAATGCGAAGAAAAAGTTCTTGAAGGAAATTAGAAGTGCTACTTCAGTGAACACACGGATGATAAAGTGAAACGGTCTTATTGCTTATTTGGAAAAAGTTTGTGTGGTCTGGACAGGTCAAACTGGCCACAACGTTCCCTTAAATCAAAGCCTAATCCAGAGAAGAGTCCTAACTCTCTTCAATTCTGTGAAGGCTGAGAGGTGAGGAAGCTAGCAGAGGTGGGTTCACGGGGTTTAAGGAGAGAAGCCGTCTCCACAACGTGAGCATGCCAGGCGAGGCTGCAACTACTGTCGTAGAAGCTGCAGCAAGTTCTCCAGAAACCCTAGCTAAGATCATTATGAAGGTGTCTAAACAACAGGCTTCCCAGGTAGTAAAAACTCTCTTACATAGGAAGAAGATGTCATCTAGTGTTTCTTAGTTAAGCAACAAAAGAAAAACAGATTGACTTGATAAAAATTTAACTCTTATACATCATGGGACATGGCTCCATGGCTGGAGAGGAAAAGTCAATGCCCAGCCTCAAAGCTTCAAAGGACAGGCTCTTTTGTCAGGTGCTAACACAGCTGGTGAACCTCATTGGAAGCCAACGCTCACTGACCATTCTGAAAATCCTAGGGCCCTTAGCAATTATGCTAACCAACTCCACTCTGCCCAGGCTCTGTGGATGGAACAACAAAGCCTGGATGGCAGCACATCTGTTTACAGCATGGCTTACTGAATGCGTTAAGCCCATCGCTGGAGACCTACTGCTCAGAAAAAAATAATCCTTTCAAAATATGACCACTCATTGACAGTACATCTAGTCCCCCAAGAGGTCTGCGGGAGATGGACAATGAGATTACTGTTTTTATGCCAGCTAATACAACACCCATTCTTGCAACCCATGGGTCAAGGAGTAATTTTAGCTTTCCAGTCTTATTAAGAAATCTATTTTGTAAGGTTTAGCTGCTATGGATAGTGATTCGTCTGACGGATCTGGGCAAAATCAATTGAAGACTTTCTGGTAAGGATTCACCATTCTAGATGCCATTAAGAACATCTGTGATTCGCGGGAGAGGTCAAAATACCAACTTTACCAGGAATGTGGAAGAAGTTGATTCCAGCCCCTCATGGAGGCGTTAGAAGGGCTCAAGACTTTAGTTGGGGAAGTCACTGCAAATGTGGTGGGAAGAGCAGGAGAACTAGGATCAGAAGCAGGGCCTGAAGATGGGACTGAGATGCTGCAATCTCAGGATCCAACCTGAACAGACGAGGAGCTGCTTCTCAGTGATGAGCAAAGAAGTGGAGTCTTGAGATGGGATCCAGGGCTGGTGAAGATGCTGTGAAGACTGTTGGAATGACAATGAAGGATGTCGAATATTAAACACTCTTAGTTGATAAGGCGGCAGCAGGATGTGAGAAGTTCTCCTGTGGGTCAAATGCTATCAAACAGCATCACAGGCTACAGAGAAATCGCTCATGAAAGGAAGAGCTGATCAATGTGGCAAACTTGATTATTGTGTTATTGTAAGATGTGCGTGGCCATCCCAGCCTTCAGCAGCCACCACCCCAATCAGTCAGCAACCATCAGCATCGAGGGGAGACCTTCCAAAGGTCCAAAGATGGTCCAAAGACCATCAAAAAGACCACAATTCCCTGAAAGCTCAGATAATGGTTAGCGTATTCTATCAACAAACTGTTTTTCAGAAACAATGCTACTGCACACCTAACAGACTACAGTGCGGTGTAAACGTAACTTCTACATGCACTGGGAAACCAGAACATTAGACTCACTTTATTGCCATATCCGCTTTGTCGTGGGCACCTGGAACTGACCCCGCAATATCTCCAAGGTGTGCCTGCATGCAGATACAATGGAATGCTATTTAGCCATGAAAGGGAATGAAACTGAGACATGATACCGCCTGGCTGGCCCTTGAAGACTTTGCACTCAGTGAAATAAGTGGGCCCAGAAGGACAAATATTTTATGATCCCACTTATAGGAGGTATGTAGAGGAGTCAAATTCATAGACAGAAGTGGAACAGAGGAGACCAGGGGCTGGAAAGAGGGCAGCCGGGGAATGAGGAGATCTTGTTTAATGGGTACAGAGTTTCGGTTTCGTATGATAGAAAGTATTGGACATAGACGGTGGTGGTGGTTACACAACACTGTGAATGTACTTAATGCCACTGAATTCTACACTTAAAAACGGTCAAAATGGTAATTTTATGCTTATCTTTTACATCTATGTGGTAAATCCTGCCACAATTAAAAGACACTTGAAGAATTACAAGTGAGAAAAGACAAGTCTTCATTTTGCAACGTGCACTAGCACATTCAAAGGACTCCTTATTCTACATCTGGAGACAATTTTAAATGTGCACACTCTCAGAGCAGAGGGACAGCTGTGAGCCTACAGACGAGCTCGGTGAAGATGCAGGTGTACCAGCTGTGTCTTGACCTCCCCACCTGAGCCTGGCCTGGAAGAGCATCAAAGAACTTCTACTGGGTTCGTCACTCCGCCGTCTGAGCCAGCATAGTCCCGACAGGGTGCTGTATCCTGTAGTGCGTCCCGTACTACACCAGGATCTACGCCCAAGACTCTACTCTGGTCAGAGGAGTCCTGCTCAGGTAGTCAGCATCCACGGCATAGGAGAAAACAGCAAACTTTGTCTCACGAAATTAGTAAGTCTACGGGAGTATTCATCAACCTTTCCCCCTTCAAATTAATGTCATGGCAGGACAGCTCACGGCAGGACTGGTTAGAACCAGAGCAACAGGCACATTTACGACTCTCATTTGCACCCTTCTTTGTCCCTGGTCTGAGTGCCGGCCTTAGGCTGGTTTCAAGCCCCAGACCTGCGATGCTCTGCTTGGTGTTCCAATTAATTTTGAAATCCTCTGAAATAAGTAAAAGGCATGGGGCTATGTAAATATCCGGGATGAGGACTTCTCAACCCCACTCTGCGCCGTGCACAGACCCAGCTATGGAAAGCCAGCCTCAGAACCGCAGCATGGGTCTGCTTCTGAATGAGGATCTCTGAGCTCCGTGAGCAAGAGGGCTGCTCTGAGCACCGTCTCGGGCAGGATGGGGTGGTGTGAGGCCTGGCTGCTGCTGGCCTGACAGGCTCCAGGCCTTTACAGACAAACTGACAGCACCGTGGAGAAAGAAACAGTGCCTCAACTTAACGTCAGAGGAATTCTTTAAAAGAAAATAAATTTTAAAATATATGTGCTATTTTACTGCTTTTGTTTCTGATTTTAAATTCACAAGAGACCCAAACACTGCCAAGCACAAGCTTTTATACATACTTTTAAACTGAGATTTCGTTAGAACTCATGTGTCCCCCTTGACCTTCACATGAAAAACAGAAATATTAGAAAGGCTAAGCCATTCCTTAAGACTGGCTGTAAGTACTTTTCCTGTGATAGACACTCCACACATGGCATTTGTCATGCGTTTCTCCCTGAAGGAGTTTTCATGAGGACTCCTGCTATCCCTATAACACTTCAAAATTAGGAGAAAAAAAAAAGTATCCTTCTTGATCACATCCATCTACTAATTAGCTAAGCTATATAACACTCATGTTTGGCCCAGTTCTGTGTCTCTATACACTGCAGATCCCGTGTTTGGCAGGAACAGACCCAGCATTTCTAGAGGCAGCACAAGCTCATTACACTAGTTTATCTCCCATTACCTTATCAAACAAATACCCGAAAAGAAAATACCATGCTCGAAAAAGTACAAACACACAACATCCTCAATTTTATTCGCCAATAGTCAGACCTACAGAACCACAGCACACAGATGGATGGATTTCTGCACCCATGAATTTCAAACTGTCTCTTACAACAGCTCACTGGCTCCGATGAGCTAGCAGTGCTCCGCAATCTGTCGGCCTGCGAGTCAGCACTGTGCCTTCCTCCAAGCCCCTGGCTTCAGCTTCAGCCATAAACTACACATTGCCTATAAGATCCACCTAAGAAGAATGAAATTACTCTAACATGCCACGCAGCAGAAACAGCTTATAAACGTATATTAGGCTGCCACCATCAGGGGATGACAGCTCTTTCCTTCACTCTGAGAGGATGCCCAGAGCCCAAGGGCCCGCAGCATCACTGTGAGGGAAGCAGCACAAGGGAGGAGCGAACGTGTTCCCTAATGTGACTTTATAGGGTGATGTGGATGGAACTTGCACTCTGGCACACATGGTGTCTGTGAGAAATGAAGTGGATCCCTCTGTGCTCTCTGCCAGTGGCCTAGGTGTGGTTGAGAAAGACATACATGGTGAAGGGATCCTGGGACACACCCACCTATGTCATGTGAAGAACTGCAACCAACTGCATGGACTCTAATCTATGAGGCCCTTTTCATGATATTTGTTATAGGAAAAATGGGACTTCTGAATGTATAGCCAAATGGCCCAGAACAATGGAAGGAGGGTTTTTTCTACCCACCAAGCACATGCATTATAATATACAACTTCCTAATAGCAAGTATACATTTCAGAAAACAATAGTTGTGCACATCAGTGACTCTTCTGGCTTTCTTTATTCAAAAATAAAACAGGCACAAAAAATAGAACTAAAATGTCCAATGTCACCTGAAATAGCAGGTTCACCAAAAGGTTTAAAGGTAAACTTGCATTTTAGGGTATTAATTATAACTAGAGAGAGAATGAATTGTTTTTCAAAAAAATGTATCTCAGATAAATGCTGACCAATGGGGCAGATGGTTATTTCATCCTCTCTGTATGGGGAACCCACAGGTGTCAGAAAGTCTCCTGAGCAGCAGGAGCCGCTCTAAGACGGCCCTCTTCTAGGTGCAGGACATGGGCCTTTCTGGAAGACTGCCCCTGGGCCAGGCTAGCCAGCCACCCACAGGAAGGAAGTTCTGTGGTTCTTCACTTCCAGGAAGTTGTGTGGATACAAACACGTTCACGTCCCTCTCGAGCACTCACATTCTACCATCTAGAACACATGGCGCACAGTGATGGTTTCAGAACACAAAGTGGGGGCCTGGGGGAGGGGAAGGGACACACCAAGCATCCCTACACATCACGCTCCAGGGCGCGGAGGTCGTCCAGCAGCTCCTGGGCCACGGTCTGCAGGTGGTGGTTGCGGCTCTTGGCCATGGCCAGGATGCGCTGCAGGGGCAGGGAGCTCCGGAACTCAGAGGCCGACTTGGATAAGACTTCCGGCTCCAGGACCAGAGACTGGACGAGTCGCAGTGCATGAAGACACACTTCTGCGTCTGGGTCTGGAGGAGAGAGGGAATGCTTCTGGTTAGAATGAGACTCTACAGGAACGGAGGCAAAGTCTATTCCTCCAGAGCTCTTGGCCCTTCTGAATGACAGGTCTGACTCTCCAGCAACTACAAGCTGAATGAGAAACAGTGTTACTCCAATGTAAGAGCTCCACTCATAAGAGCGACACAATAAAACTCAATGACCATCTATTTAGTGACATCCTGTCTTCAAATATTATTCATAATCAGATCACTTTAAGATTCTGAACTAAAAGCACAAGGGCCTTTCATGGTGTTCTAATTCTGTCCACATAAGATTGTTTGAAGAATTATTACTTCATTTGTATTCCAAGTACATCAACCCCTTAGAGGCCACGTACAGGTACGGCAGCTCTTGGGGCCTCCAGGTCCCACAGAGTCATAGGCTACAGTATGCACAGTGTTGCCATGTTCCTGAGGAATTCTCTCTGGAGTTCAGAAGCTGGTACCCTGCATGGACTCTAGCACCACTAAAACACAGCTAGATGCAAACAGCACGACACAAAGCTACGCTCTTAACCAGGATGGATCCAACTCTTCTTACTGCTTACTCCTTCCTACTGGGAAACTTTAATATGCCATTGATCCACTTCTTGATTGAATATCATATTTGGATCCAGGCTCAACATAGGTACCTCTTTCTTAGCACTACACTTAAACCTTTTAAGAAGTAAGCGTGGGTTATAAGAGCAGACTTAAGTCCTCAGTGGGAAGTGTCACACACCAAGGCCACCCAGAGGCTTTTGCTGTTGACCCAGGGCTCCCAGGGCAAAGTGAAGACTGCTGTGCTCTACCCATGGAGGGGGCAACTTTCCCTAGTACGGGCTACCAAAGGCCAGGTGCAGAGTGTGGCTGTCACAGGGAGGAGGCCTGGGAAGGCCCTACCAGCCAGACACAGATAACAGGGGCTGAACTGAGATGACAAACAGCTCCCCTCGTCCTCCAGCATCAGCTCAGCAAACATTCAGCAGCCAGTAAGGGCAGTCTACAGCTGGGACAGGAGCAAAGTAAGAAACAGACACAGAGGGAAGGTCAACAGTAAGGGGCGGACTAGGGCACTGAGGAAACCACTCAGGCACCTCAGCCCTCACCCTCACTCAGCACAGGGGAAAGAGAGGTATTTGAAGCCCATGGTACATAGAAGGCAAGCACGGCAACAACAAAACCCACACTCATCTCATCCCACACCAACAGCCCAGCAGAACGAGGCATGGCCATGTCCACAGGTCAACACCAGTGACCTCATTCTCTGCTGCAGTGGCTGGTACACTGCAGCCCAGAGGCCAAAAGCAGCCCAGGAACGGTTTCTATACAGGCTGTGAGCTAAGAAGGATTTTTACATTTTAAAGGGATATTTTTAAAAAGAGAGATAGAGAGAAGAAGAAGAATATGCAGCAGAAACCATATATGGCCCTAAAGCTTAAAATATTTACTCTCCAGACCATTACAGAAAAAGTTAGCTCTACTGCCCTGCACATAATGTCCAACGTTCAATCAGAAATGATGATGACAAAGCAAGGGAGACAGAAGGCCCAGAGTCGAGCAATAAAGTAATCAACAGAGCCAGACTGGGAGATGACCCAGCCACATGAACATCTAGAAAAGGAATCTGAAATAAGTATCATTCATAGATGGAAAAGCACTGATGTAGGGTTCCTACAGTACACCCCAAGCAGTGTAGTATTATTTAAAGATTATATTGTAACCCTAGGGCAAATAATAAGAAAAGTTTTTAAAGTGATAAGCCAACAGTGTAGATAAAATAAAATATTCAAATAATCTATAGCAAACAAAAAAAGAGGAAAAAATAAACGAGATATTTTCATATTTCTTTCTATATACATTAAATGAAAACTCTATAAACACACTGATTGGAAGACAGAGAATGCATAAAACAGTAAGACCTTACTATATATTGTCCATAAGACACCCAAGATAAATATAAAGACAAAAGTTAAAAGTAAAAACAAATATCTAAAATATGCCGTACAGGGCAGCCCCGGTGGCGCAGCGGTTTAGCGCCGCCTGCAGCTGCAGCCCGGGGCGTGATCCTGGGGACCCGGGATCGAGTTCCGCATCGGGCTCCCTGCATGGAGCCTGCTTCTCCCTCTGTCTGTGTCTCTGCCTCTCTCTCTCTAGCTGTGTCTCTATGAATGAATAAATAAAAAATCTTTTAAAAAAATAAATAAAATATGTCATACAAATACTACTTAAAAGAAGGCTACAGAGCCTATATTACTACCAAACAAAGTAGACTTCAGAACAAGAAATGTTACCAGGACTACAGAGTGACACCGCATAATTATAGAGAGGTCAACACAACATGAAGACATAATGGTCTCAATTATGTATGTACCCAACAAAAGAGCTTCAAAAGACACAAAGCAATATATGATAGAACTCTATAGGCAAATCTATTCACAATCAGAGTTGAAAACTTTAATGCTATTTCCATTACTGACTTAAGAAAGGAAGGAAAGAAAATCAGTTAAAACACAGAACCCCTGAATAACACAAACTAATTGAGTTTAGCAAGGTCAGCATACAATGATCAATTGTATCCACATATTGGTAACAATACAATGGGAAAGGAATTTTTAAAAAAAAAGAATATCATTTACAACAGCACCAAAAACATAAAATATTTAAGTATAAATCTTACAAAATATGTGCAAGATTTGTATGCTAAAAATCATAAAACATGGACATAAGAAATTAAAGATAACCTAAGTAAACTGAGAGATATAACACATTTATGGACCAGAAGACCCAATATTGTTACAGTGTCAATCTCTCCAGTGATCTATATATTCGGTGCAATCCCAATCAAAGTCCCAGTAAGGCTTGTTTGCAGAAATCAACAAACTGATTCTCAAATTTATTTGGAAAAGTGAAGGAACTAGGACAGCCAAAACAATTAGAAAAAGAAAAACTGAAAGATTCAGAGTACTTGATTTCAAGACTTAGTTATCAAGACAGTGTGATATGGTAAAGGGACAATCATAGAGACAAATGAAATAGGATTAGAGAAACCTGGAACAGACTGCAGTTTTGTAAAATCTCAACAAACACATAGATGCAATTGATATCTTTTTTAGAAATGCATTTTAATAAAAAAAATAGCAGCCTTTTCAGATTGCCTGTCTGGCTTAAGTCAGTGGAGCCTGGGAATCTTGATCTCAGGGTCCTGAGTTCAAGCCCCACATGGGATGTAAGCATTATTTAAATTAATTAATTTTTAAAAAGGATTCCTCGGGGCACCTAGGTGGCTCAGTTAAGCGTCTGACTCTTAGCTTCAGCTCAGGTCATGATCTCACAGGTGGTGAGACTGAGCCACATGTCAGGCTCCACACTCAGCATGGAGTCTACTTGAAGATTCTCTCCCTCTCCCCTGCCCCTCATGTGCTCTAAGATAAATAAATCTTTCATTAAAAAAAAATTCCTTAAGTAACTCCTAGCTGCCTTAATGTTGATATTTCATTAAAGACTAAATACAACCTTATCTTGACAAATAGACCTTCAAGGCCAGGTATACCCTACTTTCAGCAACAGATTAGAAATTTACGTCATCTCTCCCCACCTCTTCCCTCCACAAACTTAAAAGTATATAATCAGTTGCTCTTTATCTTCCCCAGTGTAGCTCCTTTAGTCCAGGGTCCCATCCCCATGCTATAATAAAAACAACTTTCTGCACCATAAAAAATTAATTAATTTTAAAAAATAACAGCCTTTTCAACAAGTGCTGGAAAAAGTGAACACATGTAAAACCAGAGAATGTGAATCCATACCTCACCTCACATATAAAACTTACATGAAAATTAGTAATAGACTTAAATGTAAAACCTAAAACTAAAAAACATCTAGAACACAAGACAGAATCTTTGTAACCTTGAATTTGGTAAGAATTTCTTAGATAAAAAACAAAAAGCACAATTCAAGCAAGAAAAAAAAAAGAATAAGCTGTATCAAAATTGAAAACATCTGTTCTTCAAAAGATAGAGTTAGCAAATAAAAAGATGAACCTGGAGGCCAGGAGAAAATACTTGTAAAATATGTATCTGATTTATTTTTTAAAAATACCTGAATATAGACTATAAACTCAAATATACTCAATAACAAAACAAATAACTCAATAAAAATTATCCAAATATTGGAAAAGACACATCTTTTCATGTGCTTACTTCCCATTTATGTATCTTCTTTGGTTAAATATATTTTCAAATATTTTATTCACAATGTCTTTGTTCACAGTTGCCAAAAACTGGAAATAACCCTAACATCTTTCAACTGATGCATAGAGAGACCATGGTATCTCCGTAGAGTAAAAAAAAAATATGTAAATATCAGTAAAAGAAATTAACAACTGATACACACAAATACATGATGAATCTCAAATGAATTACACTGAGAAAAAAGCCAGACCTCAAAATCTACACACATCATGATTCTGTTTATATACGCAAAACTACAGGAAGAGAAAAGAGATCTGTGGTTGCCAGGGCTTGGGAGTGAGGAGGAGGTGATCACAAAGTGGCGTAAAGAAAATATTCTGCAATGATGAAACTATCCTGTGTCTTGATTACAACAGTGGTTACATGGTGTGTGCCTATGTCACAACTTCTAAAACTCTGTAGTAATAAATGAATTTTACTCTATGTAAAATTATAACTCAATAAGCCTGACCTTTACAAAAAGAAACAATTACATCTCTGGACTCTTACCCTTTTCCCTGCCCCTAAGCAATTGCTCTTTCCCTCGAGGACTGGGAATTTATTTTCTAAAGAATCCAGAGCAGGGACATTCAGCACAATTGAAGATGGAGGCTCTGTCTGGAAAACACATGAATTATGTGAAAACACATCCACAAATTCTAAGATACTCTCTCTTCCCTACTCTGTTTCCAGAGTTTGTAGGCCTCTGCCCTATAGACAGACTAGATGAATCCTCTCCAGCCGATCTGAATAACCCAAGAGAAAACACCTAAGGGTGCTGACCTGTGGGTTCCCACTGAATGGCTGAACAAGCTCTCACTACAGTCAAGTTCCCAAGCCTCACCCACGTGCTAGGGCTCCCAATCAGCACATTGCACTCCCTCCCATTGTTTTTTCTAGTGTAGGTAGCATACGGTATTAGGTTTCAGGTATATAATATAGTGACCCAACACTTCTATACATTACTCAGTGCTCATTAGGATAAGTGCACTCTTGAATCCTCATCATCTATCTCACCCAGCACCCCACCCACCTTCCCTCTGGTGATCATCCATTTGTTAAGAGTCTGTTTCTCAGTTTGTCTCTTTTTTATCCTTTGCTCATGTGTTTCCTTCCTGTTTCTTAAATTCCACATGAGTGAAATCATATGGTACTTGTCTTTCCCTGACTTCCTTCACTTAGCATAATATTCTCTAGCTCCATCCATGTTGCCGCAAATGGAAAGATTTCATTCTTTTTTATAGCTGAGTAATATTCCATTGTACAAACACACACGCACATCTTTATCCATTCATCAATGGACACTTGGGCTGCTTCCACAGTTTGGCTATTATAGATAATGCTGCTATAAACATAGGGGTGCCTGTATCCCTCTGAACTGGTGTTTTTTGTATATGGGGGGCTAAGTATCCAGTATTGTAATTACTGGATCACAGGATAGTTCTATTTTTAACCTTTTGAGGAAACTAAACACTGTTTTCCCAGTGGCTGCACCAGTTTGTATTCCCACAAATAGTGCACAAGGGTTCCCCTTTCTCCACATCCCCACCAACACCTTGTTTCTTGTGTTGTTGATTTTAGCCATTCTAAGAGGTGTGAGGTGATATCTCAGTGTGGTCTGGATTTGCATTTCCCTGATGATGAGTGATGTTGAGTATCTTTTCATGTGTCTGTTGACCATTTGTATGTCTTCTTTGGAGAAATGTCTGTTCCTGTCTTCTGGCCATTTTTAAATTGGATTGTTTGGGTTTGGGGTATAGGGTTGTATCAATTCTTTATTATTTTGGATACTGACCCTTTATCAGATATGTCATTTACAAATATCTTCTCCCATTCTGTAGGTTGTCTTTTAGTTTTATTGATTGTTTACTTGGCTGTGCAGAAGCTTTTTATTTTGATGTAGCCCCAATAATTTTCTTTTTATTTCTCTTGCTTCAGTAGATATAACTAGAAAAATGTTCCTATGGTTGATGTCAGGGACATTACTGCCTGTGCTCTCCCCTCTAGGATTTCTATGGTTTCAGGTCTCACATTTAATATATTTTGAATTAATTTTTGTGTATGGTGTAAGAAAGTGGTCTAGTTTCATTCTTTTGCACATAGTTGTCCAGTTTTCCCAACACTATTTGCTGAAGAGACTGTCTTTTTCCCATTACATATTCTTTCCCCCTTTGTCAAAGATTAAATGACCATATAATTGTGGGTTTATTTCTGGGCTTTCTATTCTGTTCCATTGATCTCTGTGTCTAGTTTTGTGCCAGTACATACTGTTTTGATGACTACAGCTCTGTGATACAACCTGAAGTCTGGAATGTAGTACCTCTGTTTTTGTTTTTCTTTTTCAGGATTGCTTTGGCTATTCAGGGTCTTTCATGATTCCACACAAATTTTAGGATTGTTCATTCTAGTTCTGTGGAAAATGCTATTGGTATTCTGATAGGAATTGCATTAAATCTATAGATTGCTTTGGGTAGTTTAGACACTTTAACAATACTTGTTCTTCTGATCCATGAGCATGGAATGTCTTTCCATTCTTCATTTCATCTTCAATTTCTTTCATCGATGTTTAGTTTTCAGAGTACTGATCTTTCACCTCTTTGGTTAAGTTTATTCCTAGGTATTTTATTATTTTTGGTACAACTGTAAATGGTATTGTTCTCTTGATTTCACTTTCTGCTGCTTCATTATTAGTGTATAGAAATGCAACAGATTTCTCTATGTTGAGTTTCTGTATCCTGTGACTTTACTGAATTCATTCATCAGTTCTAGCAGTTTTTTAGTAGTCTTCGGGGTTTTCTAATATAGAGTATTATGTTGTCTGCAAATAGTGAAAGTTTTCCTTCTTCCTCACCAAGTTGCATGGCTTTTATTTATTTTTCTTGTCTGATTGCTGTGGCTAGGACTTCCAGGACTATGTTGAATAAAAGTGATGAGAGTAGATATCCTTGTCTTGTACTTGACCTTAGGGTAAAAGCTTTCAATTTTTCTCCACTGAATATGATGTTCACTGTGGGTTTTTCCATATATGGCCTTTATTATGTTGAGATATGTTCCTTCTAGATCTATTTTGTTGAGAGTTTTTATCATGAATGGGTGTTGTACTATAAGTCCCACCCTTAAACGTGAGAAGACAATGCACATCATCAGACCCCTGAGAAAAAGATGGTCATTATTTTCAGCAGAAACAAAAGGAGGGAAAATAAAAGAGTGTGTAATAAGAAGAGAAATTTTTAAAAAACATTGCTGATACTTTCCTCAAGGAGATAAAAGAAGTTATATCATCCATTAAGCAAGAATGAGATGTTGTATTTTTTAATCCCCCCCCTAAAAAAAAGGCTGTTAGAAATTAAATGCATGATAGTAAAGATGAAGACCTCAATAGGAAAGACAGAAAATAAAGTTAAGGAAATCTCTTAAATGTGGTGCTAAAAGAACAAAGAGATGAAGAATACAAGAAAAGAGGACTAGAATAGGAGGCTCAACACCCAAATAACAGATATTCCAGAAAGAGAAAACTGAGTCAACAGAGAAAGGAAATCGCTCAGTAATGATTCAGTAATTCAAAATAACTGATAAAAGATTGCTAGAATTAAAAGACAAAAGTTTCCAAACTGAAATGGGACCTTTTAGTTTCCACCAAAATTAATAAAATATACATGTAATAGACCAGGCATATCAGTATAAAATTTCAGTTCAGAAAATGAAACAAAGAGGGGATTCTATAAGCTTCTAGAGGGAAAAACAGACCACATACAAAGAATTAGGCATCAAAACTACTCAACATTGGACATTACAGGATAATGCAATAATGTCTTCAAAATTCAGAAATTAAAAAAAAAAACAAAATTCAGAAATAAAAAATAATTCTATACCCAGCCAAATTATGACTATTATAGGTGAGGGTAAAATAAAGACATTCCAAACATATAGTATCTCAAAAGTTTTGTGTCCCACACACCCATTCTCTGGAGACTCAACAGGACATGCTCCCCCTAAACAAGGAATATACCAAGAGAGAAGATGACATAGGATACACAGAATCAGGAAGGCTGACACACACAGGAGAATCAGCCTGGTGACAGTCTTGGAAGGGAACACAGACTAAGAGAAAGGTAATCATCTTATGTACCAAAACGGTGCAGGGAGGAAAGTAACAGAGAATTTGGGTCTGTTCAGGCCACAGATCAGCAAATTCTGGTTATAAACAATCATGGAAAATTTATTACTTGAGACAGAGACTGTTGCTGTAGATGGCTCAATTATGGGTTTGGAGATAAATGAATCAACTAGAGTGTGAAAAGGCATTTACCTGACTCCCACACAAAAATGACATAGATATGAAGATTATATGATGAGAGTTTTCAAGCAGCCAATATAAAAGTTATTCAATGAGTAACAGCAATCTGCTAGAAGCAAATAAAAAACAGAAAGTCTCAGCAAAGAAATCAAAGATATAAAGGACAACAAAGGGGAAATGTTAGAACTGAAAAATATAATAACTGAAATTAAAAACTTGATAGAGAAAAAAATGGAAGGGACAGAGGAAAAATCAGTGAACTGGAAGATAGGAAAATAGAAATTATCGAATCTGAGTAACAGAAAAAAGACTGAGAAAAAAAATAAACCTCCTGGGTCCAGTGAGACTGTAAAGAAGATCTAACATTCATATGGCTGCAGGCTGGAAAATACTCTAAGAAGCAATGGCTGAGATTTTACCCTATTTGGCATAACACAAGCATACAGATCCAAAAAGCTGAGCAAACTCAAAGTAGGACAGACCTCAAGAAATCTATGCCAAGACACATCATAGCCAAACTTCTGAACAAAGAAAATAAATATTTAAAGCTGCAGAGGGAAATGACACATTGTTTACGGAAGGAAAAACAATCCAATGATATTGGATTTCTCACCAGAAACCATAGAGACTGGAATAACATGACACAACACTTTCCACATGTTGAAAGAAAAGAATCACCAACCTAGAATCCTATACCCAGTGAAAATGTCCTTCACAAATGAAGAGGAACTCCAGCATTCTTAGATGAAGGAAAATTAAGAAAATCTGTCATCAGCAGACTACAATAGCAGCAAGGCTACACCACACAAACTTGTACAGGAACATTCGCTACAGCACTGCTCAATAACAACCTGTTGAGAGTGTAGCTCAGCTGCATCCTGGGATTGCTACCTCACCGTGCATTTCTTTGGTCAAATGGCCTAATGGTAGCCTCTCAAGCACAGCCCGCAGAGTCACAAGCAAATGTTAAGTCCCTGGTATGACTTATCCCACAGCCCTTGTGATCAACAACCCCCCACCTCACCTCCCAGCATCTTCCCCTCATGTGCCCTCTACTTAGATAAGATCCCCACAGGGCTTCCCTGAGTCCTAACTCTTCTGGTTTGAACTGATCAGTCCAGCCCTAACCCAGGAACCCCAGACCCTGATAAAGGCACTTGGCCCCCTCCTACCCCTCCCCCCGTCTGCACTCCACCTTCATCTCCCAGTGTGGCACCTCAAGGTGTCCTCTAGGACCTCTTTTTCAATTCCTCTTGTGGCCTACTGTTGAACCATAGCTCACCATCCAGCAACCTGTGCTCCACTTAATAAGTGTTGACAATTTATAACATGGCCCCAAAGTGGAAATGACCCAAATGTCCATCAAGTGGCAAATGAATAAACAAATTTTGGTATATCTACACAGTGAAATATCATTTGGCAATGAGAAGGAATGAAGTATTGTTGTACACACTACAATACAGATGATCCGTAAAAACACACTACATGAAAGAACCTACAAATTATAAAATTCCAATTTTATGAATGGCCCAGATTAAGGTAAATCCATAGACACAGAAAGCAGATTAGCAGTTTCCAGGAGCTAGGTGAAGAGAATGGGGAGTGACCGCTAATGGGCATCCTGGTTTCTACTAGTAGTGATGAAAATATTCTAAAATTAGGTAGATGGTAGTCATGCTTGCACTACTCTGTGACTATACTAAAAACTACTAAATTATACACTATAAATAGTTGAATTTCATTTTTTGTGAATTACATCTGTTTTTAGAAAAAGATTAGTGGAAAAACTGACAAAATTCTAATGAGCTAAAGATGAGGTTCTAATAGTGTAACAATGTGGGTTTCCTATTTCAGTAACTAGTCTATGGTTATGGAAGGTATTAACATTAGGAGAAGCAGGGTGAGTATCACTGAATTATTTTTCTCCTACAGTTGACATGCCATTTTTTCTCACGACTTTCAATATTTTTCTTCTTTGTACAATCTCACATGTACAACTTCTGCAACTTTTCTGAAAATCCGGAAGAATAAACTGAAGAGACAATTGCTAAACGACATTCTCTAAACAGGAAAAAAAATGATAAAAAATAATTTTGGAACACTAAGAAAAAAATAAAGGATGAAAAAATAAAAATAAGGGGACATATTATATTTGCCGGTTGATGCAAAAATTATCCTAACGTCTGATATGGTTCTCAATGTAAACAGATGGAATATTTAAGACAACTGTAGAACAGGGATCCCTGGGTGGCGCAGCAGTTTGGCGCCTGCCTTTGGCCCAGGGCGCGATCCTGGAGACCCAGGATAGAACAAATGGGAGAAGATAAAGGGAGGGAAAGCTTGCACCCTGCACTTGAACTGGAAAAAGGTTGACACCAGTAGATAGGGGTTAGTTATTATAATGAATGTAAAAATACATAATAAAAAACATTTTTCTTGGATGGTCTTGTCAAAATGAAGTTAAATTTTACATCAACTGCACAAATCTGACATGTACAATTCAAACCTTTTGACAAACATATATATCCATATAATCCTAATGGGGTATGGAACGTTTCCATGACCACTGAATTCCCTCATCCCCCTTCACTCCTAGTCAAGCCCTACCCTTACATAACTGATGTTCTGATTCCTATCAGCATAGATTTGTTTTACCTCCTCTTGAAAATCATACATGTGAGACCACACTATTCTTTTAAGCACTATTTCATTATTAAAGCTCAGGGAACTCAAAACAAATGAAATAATATTCTGCTTGGAGTTTTCCTATATTTTTACCCTTTTTGACCTTCTGGGGATATTTTCTTCTCACAAAGTCCTATTGAGCAGTGCGATGGACAGGAAACCACTGCATCATACCAAGTTTCCTTCTAAATAGTACATGGATTTCTTTGTAAATGTTTTTTACATTTGGGAGTGAGGAGGACATGGTAGGAGAGAAGTGCACTAGGAGAGTTACTGGCAATTATAACCCAGCAGTGTGACTTTCCTGGTGACATCCCCCATAGCACTGAGCTCTCACGTCACTGGTGTCTGTCACAAACGCCTCTGAGAAGCACGCAGCTCACACAGTCACATCTGTCCCCAGCAGCAGCATCTGGAAGGAGCTGTGCCCGTAGCCAGGCTAAGTAATGCATCACATCCATGCTGAACAGCTGAGAAGGAACTGGTGCTGCAAGGTGTGCCAACTCAGTGTGCACTGCCCACGTGGGGAAGGAGGATTGACTACCGGCCAAAGATTCAGTGGCAGGCAACTTCCCTATTACTCTATGCAGGGATTTGGGGAAAAACCCAAACTGGAAGGTTAGGATATAATCATATTTCAATAAAATAATAAGGAATTTTAAAATTGCAGTTCTTTGAACACAAGCAGAACTGAAAAGTTTAACCCAGGTTCCTTAGAAAGAAGGCCCTGACAGGCGCACCTTCCCTCTGACACCAAGGAAGGTCCAAGAACTCCCCTCGCCCACCTGCCCCCTCACTATCCCTTCCCATTCTACACACACACTCATCATCACCATCCAGGTAGCTCTATGGCCCCAAACTGTGTCCCCAGGACACTAGCTCCCCAGATGGTGACAGGTATTTCCATCTACCCCACACCCATCCCACTGAGCAGAGGGAGGAAGGACAAGGACATGTGACTAAGACATCCCTACCTCCACACACCCTATTACAGACCCTGTCACAGGCACTGACTCCCAACACCACATGCCTCAAGCCATAGGCACTCACATGGACGCAGAGAAAGCTGACTGGACCCAGCCCAATGGATTACTTGACAGCTGAACTGGCTCCTTAAAGCACAGCTCCCACACACACTCTCACACACCTATTCACATGCACACTCCCACACATGCTTCCACACTCCCACACGCACTCATGCACACACACATGCTCCCACATACACTCGTACACACATGCTCCAACACAGGTGCTCATGCACACACACTCCCACACTGCAAGCTCCCACTGCTGCAAGCTTCCACATATACTCATGCTCACACACACCCACACACACACTGCCACATGCACTCATCTGCACATGGTCCAACACTCATGCTCACGCACATACACTCCCACAAGTGCTGTGAGCTCCCATATGTACTCATGCGCACACACTCCCACACATGCTCCCACACACTCGTGCACATGTGCTCACTCACACTCACATACACATTCCCACATGCTCCCACATGCATTCATGCACACACGCTCTCACACATACCCATGCTCCCACATGCATTCATATACACACACATGCTCCCACATACTCTGACATGCACTTATGCACACAGGCTCTCACACACAACGCTCCCACATACACTCATGCACACGTGCTTCAACACACATGCTCATGCACACCCACACACTCCCTCATGCACTCATTCACACACACTCACACATACATGCTCCCACATATACTTGTGCACACATGCTCCAACATACACACTCCCACACATTCCCACATGTACTCGTGCACATAGGCTCTCACACACATACTCCCACATACACTCGTGCACACATGCTCCAACACTCATGCTCACACACATACACTCCCACACATGCTGCAAGCTTCCACATATACTCATGCTCACACACACTCCCACATGCACTCATGTGCACATGGTCCAACACTCATGCTCACATACACACACTCCCACATGTGCTGTGAGCTCCCATATATACTTGTGCACACATTCTCACCCACAGACCTGTTCCCACATATACAGACATGCTCCAACACACATGCACATACACAACACTCCCACACATGCTCCCACGAGCTCCCACATACACTTGTGCACACATGCTCTCACACTCATACACACATGCCCCAACACATATGCTCATGCACACACACTCCCACATATACTCCTATGAGTTCCCATATACACTTGTGCACACATGCTCCAACACACATGCTCATGCACACACACATTCCAACACACATTCCCACATCCCCCCCCCCAACACACACACATGCTCACACATACATTCAGGGGGTCCTTCTGTTCTCAGGCATATATGAAATTAAACACATTTGCTGTTCTTTACTTACCTGGTGATTAACTTTGTTTTTAAAAATTCATACATTAAAAGCATAAATTAAAATCTGAGGTGAACTGGGAGTTAGCTCCACGACAAGGGTGGCAGCAGCACCACTGTCATCTTAGCAAAATTATTTAAACAAAGGCTGGGTAGGCATTTGTTTTCTCAGCTGTAAACTGAAGGTTTAAATCATCCACATCATTACCGTAAAGACCAAACGAGGACACACATGAAAGTGTCTATCAAAATGCTCAGACATAGTTGGCATTCCATAAATAGCAATTTCCACACCACAGGGCACAAACCTCACCCCTACTCTCTCCACCAGCGACCCATTCTTGCCACGTGGGCCTTTGGTGTCCTTCCAACAAAGCAGGGCACTCTGGCCCTGGGCTCTCGCACTGCTGGTCCCTCTGGTGAGAACACACTTTCCCAGATAAGGGCCCAACAATGACACCTGACTATTTCAGATTAAGGAGGCACTCACAAGCCCTTACATATAAATGTAAATGCATATTACTCCTGAAACACCACAAAAGATTTCTCTAAAATTAATTTTCTGCAGTGGAGGAAAAATTTATATTAAAAAAAAATCCCATTAAAATAAAACCAAAATCCATCTTCACAAATCAACCAAACTTGATTCTCTAATTCTCTAACCAGGAGAGAGTTACTGAGCCTTAAATATTAAGACAGATCAAATTCATGATGTTTAATACTGCCGTAGGAGCCCTCATATTAAAATAACAGTCTGAGTAGATTTAGCACTTCGATATAAAAACAGTGAGCAAATACTTTGATGGGCAGCATCTAAGCCCAGCCATGCATCTTGTCATCCTTCTATGAACGGCCCCTTGGCCAGCTACAGTGCTCTTCTGCTACCGGGAACCACTGGGGATGAGTTCCAGAGAGCCCAGCACCTTGCCCTATCTTCTCTCAAAGAGCCGATGAAAGATGAAACCAACACAAAAGGGCAACACACCAGGCATACACTGTAGCGATAATCACAACAGGTGAGCATGGGGAAGGAGGGCAGGTGCACTCCATCCTGTCTGGAAAACTGTACAGAGATTGATAAAACCCATGAATTTCAAGGTGACTACAAAAGATTTGATCATAGAATCCTGGTTAAATTACAAAAACAATTAAAATAGAATTTTATTTTTAACTTTTCCCCACAAAAATCAAAATCTACTAAATGAAACAAAACCAAACAGAAGCAAAGTGGTCTGTCCATCAACAGTTTGCTCTGGCAAAAGAAGAGGGAGGAGGTTGGCGGCTGCCCACACCCCTCCTCCAGGCAAAGGGCTCTTCAGCCTGGAGGGTCCGGCCAGGTGGCTAATGAAGAAAACAGAAACAGCCGGGGGCGGGGCGTGGGGTGTCTTCCGGGCACTTCCATCAGAGTTCCAGAACTGCCTCCAGAGCTATCAGAGATGAAGACTACATCCTCATTCCAATGACACCGCCACTGCCCAGGATGTCATTGGAGACTCTCCTGGAACCGCCCTCAGAGCTGATCTGTGAGCCACATGCAAACATCAGTGTCACTGCCTTAGATTCAGAGCACACGTCCTCGGTAGGCGCCCAACGCTGAGTGTATACTTCGACAGCCATGCCACATTGAACCAGCTTATCTGAGCTTTGCGCATGTACCACTAACAAAAGGAAGGGACTGAGCGGCTGGGCTTTAGCCCCCAACCCACCCAATACCCACACAGCGAGCCCCTGGCCTCCCCAGCCCACCAGCTCACTGACCACGGCTGGTAGTTCAGGAGCGCAGTCAACTTGCTGCATCTACCAATGCTGCCTTCTCTGGGCCTCAAGGACACCACCCCTCCTGGGTTTCCTCCCACCCCATCTCCCTTGTGTGCCCTCCTCCTCTTCCTCCTGCACCGAAAATGTCAAGGCCTAGAGACAGCTGTGAAGATCCTGGGCAGTGCTCCGAGCGGGGGCCAGCCCTGGTCTGACAGGTGGTTTCCCAAGCCCATCCCGGCTCTCCTGGCGCTCTCTCCAACCCTTGCCAACCACACGGGCCTTCTCCACGTCCACATTCTCATTGCCTGTGGCTGCCACAGGGCCTTCCCGCTGCCCTTCCTCGGCCTGTGAAGCTCTGCTCTCAGACCTCTGCTCGGCTTGCCATTCCACTCACACAGGCCTCACCCAAATACCTGGAGAGCAGCCTCACCCCATCACCCACTAGCCCCCCATGCCGCCCCGCCGTTATCTGTATCATGTGACATGGGTCATTCTGTTTGTCCTCATGTCTCTCCACCTGAATATAAGTTCCATGGTGAAGAACTCCATCTCGTTCACTTCTGACCCTCCGGTTCCTAGGACAGGGCTCAGAGCTCAAGGAACACCTGTAAGTAAGTGAGTTGCTGGAGTGCTGCAAGCTGCCAGGTGCCCTGCCCACAGCACCGGCCACCAATGGATAGGTAAAGCCCCCCAGCTCAGCAGCAGGGCCTCCAGAGGGGATGCCGAGCCCAACAACGTACTGCATGGGAAACAAAAGAAATACAAACTCCAGTCCTGCTTACCTAGAGATTTCTTTCTTAAGTAAAATAATTCCCAGCCATTAATATGTAAGAGATCAGAAAGTGAAAATATAAGTCCATCTGTAATATTTACCATGGGACACTAAAGAAGGAAATGATCAGACATGTGGATGGGGCATGTGGAGAGGCTCCCTAGACAGTGGTTTCAAGAGGATTTTTCAAGGTCTGCAAACATAATGCCTCAACCATTAGATGACTATGAGGTGGGTTAGTGCAACTTTATGTAGTAGGCTACTTCATTTACTTCTAAGTTTTTCTTTAAAAATCCAAAGAGAGATTATAACTTCAACCTTTATGAATTAAAATGCCCTCATAATGGATGTGAACATCTTGGCTTCTTCCATTAGCTCATCTGTTTCTGAATTACACTCTAGAAACAGATTCCTCACCTCCCTCTTTCCAAAATCACTCCTCAACTTTTTCAACACGACACTTTAGACAACAGATCACACACAGAGGGAAGTGGGAAAGGTGTTACTTATCCCAAGTAGGAATTTGCTCCCTTTCTAAAATACTCTGGCGTGGCAGATGGATCAGCTCTGATACACAGGCAGAGCCTGAACCACAACCAAATTAGTCCCACTTCAACACATGTCAAAACACATTAAAATAAGCAGATGTCAATAAGCATAACAGAAATACCCCTGGCAAACACAGGAGTCTCGGAATGGCATGTCATCTATGAAATGAAGGCAACACATAATTTTTACATTTCAAATTCCATGTCGGTTGAGCTTATGGATTCAGCCCGGCCCAGGAGAAAACGCACAAGCTCAGGCCGAGGGTTTGCAGTCAGGATGCCAGAACATGACCACCACGTGTGGAGCTTCCCAACTGCCGGGGTGTGACAAGTAAGGCAGTCGCATCTCTGAGCCTGTTTCCTTGTCAGTAAACAGGAGCACGCAGCCACCCCCAGAGATTTTACTGAGCACAGAGGATCGCATGTGTAAGGAAGTGCTGGGCAGGGACTCGAACCAGAATTCCTACTGGGTGCTGTGCTTCTCCTGCAGGCCGACAGAACTTGGGCATCTCATCTGAAACACCTTTCCAAGAATTACCTTTTGGTTTAGTTTTCTGGAAGTTTAGTCTACAGGTAATACATTTTATTTTTTTTTTTTTTTTTTTCAGGTAATACATTTTAAACACGGGTTTGTGCCAGCAGATATGTTTCTGTTTACTGGTAGAGCACAACGTGGGAAGAAATGGTGGCAGGAATGTGAGGAGGTGGTGAGCACAGATGGCCTGCTTTACATGATTTTTGAGGATGGTGGTGGCTATCACCCCAAAGGAAAACATGAAGCTACCACATTTCTTCATATTATAATTTTCTTCATTGGACTTTTGCCCTCACACAAAAAGGAAAAAAGACTGAAAGAAAAAAAAAGCCAACAGCAGCAGGGACCTGCAGGACATCAAGCATGTCACTGGGGTCTTAGAGAAGAGGAGAAGTCATAAAATTTTGAAGAAACGATGGCCCAGAATATCCAGATTTCAGGGAAACTATAAACCACAGACCCAAGGAGATAAAACCCCACGGAGACATGTCATTATCAAAAGGCTAAAAACCAGTAATGAAGAGAAACTCTCAAAACCAACAAGAGATGTGTTCGGGAGACAGAAATGAAGGCGAGCAGGGCAGTGGACTCCAAGTCTGAGACCACGTGGCCCAGAGGGCAGCTGAACAACCTCGTGAAGGGATGAAGGAAAACATCTGTCAACCACGAACCCTGCACCAGCACAAATATCTTCCCAAAATAATGGTGACTGAACACCATGTAAAACAAACTCATGTAATTCACTACCTGTGGACCTGCACCTCAAAAAGTGTTAAAAGTCCTCCACGCAGGAAGAAAATTATACCAGGTAGAAGTCAGGATCGTACACAAGGAATGAAGAACACCAGAAATAGTAAATATGGAGACAGTGTCCCTCATATCTTTTTGGGTTCTTTAAAAGGTAGCTGTTTAGTGGCATCTAGCTGGCTCAGCTGGTGGAGCATACCACTCTGGATCTCAGGGTTGTGAGTTCAAGCTACACACTGGGTACAGAGGTTGCTTAAAAAAAAATCTAAATAAATAAAAGGTAGATGTTTAAAGTAAAAATAATAAAACTGGATTTGGGGGCTTTCCACATATGTATGACAATTGCAAAAGGATGGAAGGGGGAAAGGAAGGAAGTTCAGTGTTGTAGGCTGCTTGCACTATACATGAGCAGTATGGTATATTTTAAAGGTTGACTAAGATAAATTAAGAACATATGTTTTATATCCTGGAATAACCACTGAATATTTTTTAAATAAACAGGTATAGCTAATAAGTCAAAAATGGAGATAAAATGAAATCACATGGGATCCCTGGGTGGCGCAGCGGTTTGGCGCCTGCCTTTGGCCCAGGGCGCGATCCCGGATACCCGGGATCGAATCCCATGTCGGGTTCCCGGTGCATGGAGCCTGCTTCTCCCTCTGCCTGTGTCTCTGCCTCCTCTCTCTCTCTCTGTGACTATCATAAATAAATAAAAAAATTAAAAAAAAAATTAAAAAATAAAATGAAATCACAAAATATTATGAAATTAATCCAAAAAAAGCAGACACTGAAGGGGGAAAAAAAAAAAGAAAACAGGACAAATAGAAAACAAAGAGCACCACTACAGATTTAAACACACACAAGTTTATAATCACATTATATGTAAAAGATAATACAATTTAAAAAGTAGACTGTCAGATTAAGTTTTCTTTCTTTTTTTTTTTTTTTTTTTTTTGAGAGAGAACGCACACATGCAAGTGGGGAGGAGGGGCAGAGGGAGACAGACTCTTAAGCTGACTCGATGCTCCATCTCACGACCCTGAGACTATATAACCTGAGCCCTAATCAAGAGTGGGACGCTCAACAGACGGAACCACCCAGTAGCCCCCGTCAGATTAACTTTCAAAAGGCCCAACTATAAAGAGTTTGCAAGAATGAACACTAACAAAGAGAAACCTTGTTTAGAACCAGAGGCCAGCAGGGGGAGCTCTCAGCCCTCCTTGGGCACCTGCTGACTCTGCGGGAAGAGACCACCCCAGTAGGAGGAAGGTTTCCTCCTACCCTGGAGACAGCTCAGCCAATGAGAGGCTAGCATAGCTCAGCCAATGAGAGGCCGGCACAGCTCAGCCAATGAGAGGCCAGCACACTTCCAGCCCCCTGTTTACTTCAATGGACATTCCGTTTACAACAGCCCCGCCCCCCTTTCCTCTATAATATAAAGACCCTCCTTGGTACCGGTCGGTCTCCTGATTTGTCTATTTGTCTATGGTGTTGTCCTGCTGACTGCTTGTGGGCTGCAGTTCCCTCTTATTCCCTGTTATACCCTTTCTGCTGGTAAGATAAGTGGCAGTTTATATTTAAGGTTATCACAAGGAAGTCGCAAAAAATATAAAGGCCGGGTGGGTTAAAAACATGGAAATATGTTTTTGATGCATTATATTAAAATATATATTATATATTTCTATATGTCTTATTTTATATATACATACATATAAATAGATATACCAATATCAGAAGGAAGCTGCAGTGGCTATACTGACCTCAGCAAAGTGGAATTCAGAGGAGGAATCACGACCAGGGATAAGGAAGGACTCTAACAATCAAGGAGTCAGTTCCGTTAGCAACATTAACAGCCCTAAACGTGCGTGCACCTACTAACGGAGCTGCAAAACACATGAAGTGAAAACTGACTGAAGTGAAAGGAAAACAAAATGCAGAGATGGTCACAGATTTTGGCATCCTTCTCCTGATAGCTGACAAGATAAGTAGACAGAAAGCCAGGAAGGATAGATAAGACCTCACAAGCATTATCAACGACCTTTAAAGTACTTCCACATCATTCCTGGGCCCTAAAAGAGGGAGGAGGCCCTGGCCATGGGCTGGGCAGGTTTCTCAGCAGATTGCCATCAAGCCTTCCTCTGGAAAATACTGCAGTCACTTCCATGTCCTTTCAACCCATGAGCCTATTCAGCACTGAGATCTGACACAAACCAATCCAGCATCCTCTCCATCGGCTGCCACACACGGGCCCACTACTCTGAAGACACCCAACAGATCTACAAGTTGGGTGTTTACCTTGAGAGCAACAGTTCTCAATCCTCCTCCCCAACATACACACATCCATCCCTCAAGGATCCCAGTGACAACAATTGATGAGGAAGGCAGCAACCCGCCAGCTGGATCTCCATCACTACCCCATCGCTTCGCCCTCGAGACTGCTGGGACATGACCAAGTCAGAGCTGCTGGCCCTCCTCTCCTGCTTCGGGGTGACTGAAGAGGGCTGGCCAGACCAGCCAACAGACTCACGGAGCTCTGGCATGCCTCTCTACTCCCTCTGCTCCTGGGCCTGAGGAGCCCACGGTGCACGTGAGGGCAGCAGAAACGCAGGAGTGCGTGAGGCCTTCCCTCTTCTTCCTTGCTTCTAACAGAGCTCCCACTATGCTTTTAAAACAGCCTGTTTATATTTGCTTCTGACTTCAGAATTGGAACTCAAGCCGTTTGGACCTCCAGGGTTTGGTAATTTTCAAATGCTGCTGTGTGCTTATAACACAATCCTGCTAACAGGCAGTCAGCCTGTTAGGTCACAGCCCGTGGACACGCAATGCCTCGTTCCCATGCACGCCCACTTCATCTTCCTAGGGGCTGCAGTACCGGTCCTTCCCAACTTTGTTCAAAGCCTGTGCATTTCCACACAGAAGTCATAAGCCTGTCATGAGAACGACACCCTTCATCTGGGTTCTGGACTCCTTGAGGAACTTGGGAAAATGCTGCACATCTCTAGCTGCAAGATGGGAGAAACTGCCACCCGACTACTGCAGGACACACTGTAGTGCTGGCCACCCTCTGAAGGACTGATTCTTCCCAGAAGACGGTGATAAAAACTTGCATGTGACCAGCAACTTACCACTTCCAAGTGCTTTCACACACTTACTGCAGTTCTACCACAGGGAAAATCTCTTTAGGCCAGAAGAAAATGAAACACTGCTGTCAAGTAACCCTGCCAAATAAGTCACCTCCGCTGACTCAGTAGGGATGAAAGAAATGGACCATTAGGATCCTGCTGTGGAATAAGAAAATCCCTAAAGGCATGTTGACAATTGAAAGAGCAGCCAAAATTAGGGCAAACTGAAAGCCAGTGGCAGGTCCTAAGGGGATTTACATCGTAACTCAAAAGTCCTTTCCAGATTCCCATGTCTGGTTTCATGTAAGGATAGCAACATCGGATGTGGGCTGCCGTCCTCCTAGGCCCAGAGCTCAGTGACTTAAATTTCTATGTGGATAAGAAGTTGAGGGTTTGCCACTTGCTTTGTACCTTCATGACTGTCCACAGCATTCACCTTGCCCCCAGCCATGCATGTGAATCAGCTCCACTAAAGCACCATACTCCCAGGTGTGGCCGTGAAGAGTGCCCACACCTCCACGAGTCTCAGTGTCTATGTGTAAAACAGACCTGTTGTAGAGACTACACAGTGTGGTGAGTATGGCCTTTAGTCCTGTGGCTGCCACACACCAAGGGCACAGGTGAGGTGCTGTGTTCATATTTGCTTCCAGTGCTGTTCACGACAGAAACAGGACATGGGGTACCAGGGATTAAAAATTAAGCCAGTCGCACATATTTTACATCATATAGAAGGCGGTACCTCCACTACCCCACCTCCCATACAACAGCCTTGCCTTAGTGATGCTAAACTTTTTAAAGAATGGCAATTATGAATGACATAAAGAATGACAATTATGCTAAGAGTTAAGCACTCTGTGTACAGTCTTGAAAAAGAATCATGTAAGTTACTTTTCTGGCTGATGTTTACAGTCGTGCAAAGTGAAGTGAAAGATTGCTAACTTAGCTTAGAAAGAAATTTCACTGAACGTTATTTGAAGCCAAAATTATGCTTTCATTTATCCTGATGACATTCTCATTCCCAATTTTCACTCACTTTTGATAACAGCTATCATTATTATGGCCTATAACGGACAAACCCTGGTGACTCTGTGTGGCCACTCTAGGTACAAGGGCTGACAGCTCTTATGGGCATTCTGAAGCTCGCGTCAACATCACTGTTTTACAGATGGAGGCTGGGAGCACAGGCTGCTCACCAAACTTGGCTCAAAACCAAACTAATAAGTAGGATTTGCACCCCATCCTACCATCTCCACTTCGCACACGTGGAGGCTCTACGAACTCTATTTGGTTCTGCACTGCACATTTTGTCAAGAACAGAAAAGCAGGTAAGATGGTGCTGGCAGGATGTGTTTTCAAGCAAATGCAGATGTTACCTCCAACTATCACACCTTCTGTGCCTTCTTTCTGCATATTGAGAAACTTGGACCTGACTTAGGAAATTTTACTGGATTTACTACAGAACAGTGAGTCAGAACAGTTCAACTGAAAGTATAAAACCAGCTCAAACTGGCTTGAGCAGTAAGAATCCATCACCTCTTGTCAAGTGCAGAAGCAAGGCTGGATTCAGTGGTTCAGATACATCATCAAAGGCCTGGATCTGTTCTTTCTGTCCTGCCCTCCAGAGCGTCACCAATAAGGCTGCCCTCCTCGCTCACACGGAGCTACAATGTGCATCCCTGTTCGTATCCAGCAAGAGAGAAGCTTCTCCACCAACTTTGGGGTCTAGATGGGCCTATTAGCTCATGCGTCTACCTGTGCATCAGTGACTGTGGACAGATGGGTGCCACGCACTTGTCTTAAGCCCCAAAGCTGAAACCAATCAAGGCACAATGACGGGATCCCTACGACTGCCTCATAACACTAACCTTCAAACCTGCCTTACATATCAAAGGGATCTGGACAGATGTGAAAACCCAGATGCCTGTGCTCCACTCCCAATCAACTAAATTACAACCTTTAGGGATAGACACCTAAGTGTGAATATCAGGGCACAGGGGTATGTGTTTTCTTTCTTTTTTTCTTCCTTCCACAAAAGGCTTACTCTAAGGAGTTTAGGCTCTATTTCTCTATGTCACATGGTCCATAAAAGGGAGAGTGAAGCCCTGAACAGATATGAGGAAGAAGACAAAGGATAAACTGTCCACAGAGTCCTGGAGACACAGACACAGCCAAACACATCACGGAAGAAAGGCACCGTGGTTCCTAATCCCAGCTGCACCAGGCTGGGGAGCAGTGTTACTCTCAGCCCCGCCCTGTACCCAGTTTTAGGTTATGCAAAGACGGATAGTAATCTCAGACGTTGATGAGTCCTGTAACCTGCAGGAACGTGAGCAGAGCTCTAAGGGGCACCTTCCCAGATTAAACTGGCAGGGCGGTGCGGGGAGGGGGTCCCTGCCTTCTGGGCTGTTCCTGAGTGGAATCACAATGGTCTGTGGTGCCTTGGCAACTTCTCTACTCAATATAGGTCTCTGTGGCCTGCTGGGACAGTCTGGCTGGGAATGTGATGCCGGCAAGACTAGAGGACGCTCTACCTGAGCATCTGCCGGTCCAGCCAGGACCTGTCTCAAACGGGACCATGTGACCTTGGGACAAAAACGTTTATCCTCTGTAAGTGCAGCACTTAGAATGTTATATTTGTGTCCAAGAAATATAACCCAACAAATATTTGGTAAACACTAACTCCCCAGCTTTTACCTTCTAAAGGGTTTTTCTTTGGACTTCTGAGTAAAAATGGCTTCCACAAGGTTACATGACTAATGTCATCAACAGGTGTTCACAGCTGGAAGGCCTGCAAATCAGGTGGGAAATCTCATCAGCTGAGGTTTCATAGTCTGATCAAGAGTAATAACCCTAAGCACCGGATCCCTCATGAGTGAGCTGATGAAGAATACTCAGGGGTATCTTTTCTCAAAGACAAACACAGAATTCACAGAGAGAATCATCATGAAAATTATTCTAGTATTAGGGGCCTATTGAAACAAACCACCAAAAATGAAGCAGATTTCACATTTTAGTAACCTACTTTTATGCCAGAAAAGAAGTCACTATGTAAAGACAAACTGCAAGGGATAATGACTCCTGATCCAAGATGTCAGGCTGCTGTGTGTTCAAAGTGAGACATACTAATGTTTGTTTTTAATTCTTTTCTATTTGAAAGGAGAATCTGATTGCCCTTGGCACAAACACCCAAAACTCCCATCCTGCCAGCCTGGCCCAAGCAGCACCCACCTCCTCATCCTTCTGGGCAGCTCCAGCTCCTGACCCCATGCGCCACACGAGCTCTGCCCCTAGATCACCAGTCAGAGCCTTGTTTCCATTCCTGTTGATCTTCACGTTGTATCTGACCTTCCCAGAGAACTGTTTCCCCCTTTTTTGAAAATTTGTGCATTTCCATGTACTCTTCCACTGAATTGTCATGGCCTCCCTTTGACGTGACATACAGCATCTGTCTGTTTTGTAGATGACAGCCCAAGCACCACAGAATCACCCCACACTCGAGGCCTCTGGCCTATTACACAAACTCCAAACTCCTAAGTTTCTCATCACCAATGAACTTCTGGATAGTTCCATTTGGATATAAAGTTTCTTTCTTTCTTTCTTTCTTTCTTTCTTTCTTTCTTTCTTTCTTTCTTTCTTTCTTTTCTTTCTTTCTTTCTTTCTTTCTTTCTTTCTTTCTTTCTTTCTTTCCTTCCTTCCTTCCTTCCTTCCTTCCTTTCCTTCCTTTCCTTCCTTCCTTCCTTCCTTCCTTCCTTCCTTCCTTCCTTCCTTCCTTTCCTTCCTTCCTTCCTTCCTTCCTTCCTTTCTTTCTTTCTTTTTCTTTCTTTCTTTCTTTTTTTTGTATATAAAGTTTCTACTGTTACTTCAAACTGAGCATGTCCCACACCAAACTCATCTCCCCATGTACACTAGCTCCCCTTTCTAAATTGTGACTGTAAGTCAGTTATATCTTGATCAGATGACAGTAAATCTTAGATGGCTTTCAACCTGCTGGATTTGACATATGTGAGCCAAATGTTTTCTGACATCCTTCAAGATATGAAGCAGTCATCCATCTACTCAATTCTATCAATAGCTGAAAATCAAACATTTAAATTATGTTTCTTATTAAAAGTGCTATGTAGGGGCACCTGGGTGGCTCAGTCAGTTGAGCACCTGCCTGCGGCTCAGGTCATGATCTCAGCACATGATCTCAGGGTCCCAGGATGGAGCCCCCATCAGGCTCCCTGCTCAGCGGGGAGTCTGCTTCTCCCTCTGCTCCCTGCTCATGCTCTCTCTCAAGTAAACAAAATCTTTTTTTTTAAGTGTTATGTAAGTTTTGATTAATCAAAGAGAACAGGGCCCACCATCACCTGTAGAAAGGTTGACTTCTTTGGCCTGTTGGACCTTCTGAAGGCCAAGTATCAAGTCAATGATGTTTGAGGGGTTTTTGTTGTTTTTCTTAAAGACAAATACCACACTTACTGCATTAACAGTCTGAGCACTGGGCTAATGCAAAAGTATTAGGAGGAATATTTAACCAACATAATAAAACATTTTTATCAAAAAACATTTGTAAATAGGGGTACCTGGCTGGCTCAGTCAGTGGAGCTTGCAACTCTTGATCTCTGGGTTGTGGGTTCAAGCCCCACACTGGGTATAGAGAGTACTTTAAAAGAATAAAAAATATTGGGGCACCTGGGTGGCTCAGTCAGTGAAGCATCTGCCTTTGGCTCAGCTAGTGATCCTGGGGTCCTGGGATCCAGCCCTATGTCAGGCTCCCTGCTCAGTGGGGAATCTGCTTCTCTCTCTCCTGCCCCTCCCCCCACTCATGCTCTCTTGCTGTCTCTCAAATAAGTAAAATCTTTAAAAAAATCTTTGTAAATAAAGGCCATAAACATTTTTTTAATCACATGGTTATCGTCACTGTTCATGTACAGAGATGCAACCTACCAGAACCACAACACAGACAGTGCTCTTGCAACACCACATACCCAGGCCAGCAGGGACCCTGAAGTCACACAGCCCAACTTGCCTAGCCTCCAAACCTCTCAGCCTCCTTCTGTGTATACAACCCTAAGACATACAACCAAACCCTTCTCTGTGATATAACCAAGTTTCAAACAATGGCTTCTCATCGCGGAGATGATATACAGCTTCAATCCTTCACTTGATATGTATTTTAGAGGACCATCTGTGTTAAAGGCACTGGGTTCCATCTGTGAACCAAATGAAGATCCATACCCTCCGGAGCTTTCATTCCAGTGTGGCAGACAGACAGCAAAGCACCAAGGAAACTAGGAGGGAAAGTGTACATTCTGCCCAAGGTGACAGGTGCCATGGACGATGAAGTGGAATCAAGGTGTGGGCGGGAGAGAGATACACAGCCCCAACAGAAAGGAAAACAAGGTTTAAACTAACTGAAGAAAAACAAGAGTGATTCACAGAAGCTTCCAGAGTAACTTGAAATTTGAGAAAAAGCTAAAGAACCAGGACATGGAAGGACAAGATGAACTGACCAACTGCAGGATTCCTTCTGGAGTCTCCTGTCTCAGCACCTACCCTGGCTTCAGTGACGGACAGCACAGGTCACCTTCCTCCAAGCAGCCGGGAGCACCACCACAGGCAGCCCTAGACTCATGCCTAGTAGTAGGTCCATGGCCCAGAGTGGGAAAAATTCTCTTCTTTATCAGCTGTAGCCAGAAAAGTCTACAAGGAAGCCTCAGGTCCTGCTCCACGCATACACCCATCACCGAGACCATCACTTGGCACTGCTGGGTCCCTCAGTGACCGATGGTCAATGTAGAAGGCCCGCGCCAGGGGAAGAGGACAGGAGCATAGTGGGCAACCAGAGTGACAGCCCCAAAAAGGCTAAGTCAAGCGCTAACTTGCCCAGTCCAGAGGCCAGTCACGCCACCAAGGTGGGGATTCGGTCTCAGACCAAGCTGTGTGATCCATCAATCTGAGGATCACCCCGGGAGTGTGCAGAACAGGAGGGGTCTTCGGGCAGTGCTGGGCCACACGTGGGTGGCTAATTGCCTGCAGGCCATGGCAAGGAGCCCCAGAGGCTGGGGGAAAGGTGGCATGGATTCAGGAGGTCCTGAGGTCCAGTCAGGGCTCAGGCCGGTGGAGAACTGGAAAGCAGATCCTGAATGGAGGCAAGATGAGCACGGTGGTCAGTGCAGCCATGGCCTGAGGGAAACCAGACACCAGCACCTGGCAATGCTGCGCTGTGCAGGGCTGCTTCCATGGTTTGTGGCCCCCAGGCCACCGCTGACAGGCACTGGGGGAGGCAGGCTTGTGATCACAGGAATTCCAAAGAAACCTAAGAGTTGGTTCCTACCAAAAAGAATTTTATGGTCTAGTTGGAGATAACTGGCATTTGTGAAACAAAAGAACAAGAAAATGTTAAACTGTTTCTAGGTAAAATGGAAACCAAAGGGAAGCGAGCCCAATGTGGGCCAGGTGGCTGCAGAAGGCTCCCAGGAGGTGTGGCCTGAGCGGAGCCTGCAGATGGGCAAATGGGGGGGGGGTCAAAGCTTCAAATGAGGGGGGTGGGGATGTTTTACTACGCCATTTCATGGGTGCATACATATGATAAACTGGGTCATATGTACACAGTTTGGGGCAGCTATTTTCTCTGAACAACAAGATACTACAACTATCTTCCCATGTGGCTTTATTACACTTTGACAGCTGACACTTCAAGTGTTTTATTTTTTTATTGTGATAAAACTTACATAACATAAAACTTACCAGGTTAACCATTTTCAAGTGTACAGTTCATGGTGGAAGTCCACTCCCACAGCTGTGCAACCATCCCCACCGTCCATCTATCCATCTCCAAGACCCTCTGCTTACCTTGTAAATCTGACGCTGTATCCCCATGAAACATTCTCCTTCCCCTGCCCCTGGCGCCCCTGGTCTACTTTCAGCATCTGTGTGCAACTGCTTTATGCACCTCTTATGAGTGGACTCATGTGGTGGGATTGGCTTTCCTCACTCAGCATAATGTCCTCAAGCTTCAACCATATGGCAGCAGGGGTCAGAATGTCCTGTTCTGTGGCTGAACAGGGTCCCCCATGTGGGTGCCCCACCTCTCCTCTTTCCATTCAGCCACCGATGGGCATTCTGGTGGTCTCCATACCTGGGCTATTGTATGTAAGGCTGCCATGAACACGGCTGTACAAACAGCTCTTCAAGATCCTGTTTTTGAATTGTTTGGGGTAAATACCCAGAAGTGGGATAAGCCCTCTCATTTTTGCTACAAGTCTTTGAAGCAGCAGTTTCTGAAACCCCAACACTCCCCGTGTGAAACCGACAGCACCTGGCAGGGATTGGGGGCATCATGTTCTGGTACGTTCTCTCAGCTTGAAGAACTTCTTTCCTGGTAAAGGAGGTCTGCTGCCAATAAAATCCCCCCATCTCTCTTTATCCGGGAGTGTGTTATCACCTCCACATCTGAAGAACAGTTTAGCTGGACATAGAATTTTCGGTCCACAGTCTTTCCTTTCAGAACTCTGAAAAATCATCCCCCTGCATTAGGACCGCTGTTTCTGACGAACAGAGAGCTGTTCGCCTTATTGTGGATCCTATGCACGTGTTTCTCTTTTGCTGATTTTTGAGATGTTTTCTTTGTCTCGAGTATGAACAGTTCGATGTGATACGTCTAGGTGTAGATGTGTGTTTACCTGGGAGTGCACTGTACTTCTTGGATGTCTAGACTGTTCTTCATCAAAGTTATCAAGTTTTTAGGTGTTCTTTCTTCAAATAATTTTTTCTGTTCCTTTCTCTCTTATGCTTCCTTTGGGACTCTGCACACACTGATGTACTCAACAGTTCCACAGCCTCTGAGCTTCCAACACTCTCCATTCTTCAGACCCCATGGTCTCTGTTGGTCCAGATGCTTCCCTCCATAGCTCAAAGCTGCTGTGGAACCTGCTAGCAACAGCCTGGTTATTTCTGCTTTTTCCTTTTATTTTCCTCCGTGTACTTTGTTTGGGTTGTTTCAGTTTTTTAAAAAAAGCTTTATGGTAGATGTTTCAGATCATGAATTTCTGCCTTCCTCCTTAAACTAATAAAATTTCTACTAAATACTTATTTAGATGCATTTCATCATTTTTGATATGTAATATTTTTATTGTTTAGTTCAAAATACCTGATTTCTCTTATGATTTCTTCCTTCACTTATGGGTTACTTAATTTCTGCATGTGAGATTCTACTAATTTTTTTTCACTCATTTCCAGCTTCACTGCACTGTGGTCAAAGAAAATATTCCACAGGATTCTTATCATCTGAAATGGTTGAGACCTGCTTTATAACCCAAAACTCTACAGTGTTTTTTGTTTTTTAAAGGTGCACATTCACACATTACCCTGCACCCACATCATTGAAGTCCAGAGTCAGCCGTCCCTGCTTCCCCCTTCCTGCCCACTCACACAGCAGCGCCCCTGCCTCACTAGCACCCAGTGCTGGTGCTGCTGTGCTGCCTTTGGCGCTCTAACCCCATTGCTTCATACAGCCCACGTTTCCTTGGACTCACCCACACACCCGCTTCTCCCTCTGTCCCTCATTCTCTCCCACATACTTGCTATCTGAGATCACACTCCTCCCTAGGTACATCCTGGGAAGGGCTCCAGAGACAGAGCCTCAGTTCCATCTCACCCCTGCTCTGAAAAGTATTTGTGGGAGGAGGAACATGCAAACAAGGGTTGGCAGCTATTCTCTCTAAGCATAAGATAGGACACTGTTGCCAGGAGGGTCAATTCTAAGAGCTACCCCCCTGAAGCCATAACTTTGCTGTCTGCCTACCTCTAAGACCATCTCTATCTCTAATATTCTGTGGTTTTCATTACAATGTGCCCAAGGAGAGAGTTTTCCTCAAACTTCCCACTTACAAGCAGGCAGACTTCTCACATTAAGTAACCAAGTTTGGCAAACTTCTCAGCCATTCTCTCTTGCAATATGGTTCCTGCCCCACCTGCTCTCCTCTAGCCCAGAACTCTGGTTACCCATGGGTTCCATTCTTTGTCTCTCCTCCACGTCCCTATCTGTTATCCTCCAACCCTCTCTGTGCTTCATTCTTGATCATTTCTTCAGATCTGTCTATATCAATTTAATTATCTCTTCAACTATGTATATAATCTGTTTAATAAATTTATAATCGCAATCATGACACTGTTCATCTCCAGAATTACTATTTGGTCCTTTTTCAGATCTGCCTGGCCATTTCTATAATCTCCTACTCTTTACTCATATATTAGTCCCTTCTTTTATTTCTTGAAACATATTAAACAAATTTATTTTATACCACAAGGAAAGGTGTATTTTATACTATCAAGGAAAGACCATAGAAAAAGGTTGGCTGCTGGCCAAGTTTAATAAGCAAAGGGAACATACACAAGGCTTGTCTTGGCCAACCACAAGACCTGTGGGTCCTCACACTCACCCACCAGAATAAAAAAATTAAAAATAGAACTACCCTACTCCAGCAATTATACCACTAGCTATTTACCCAAAGAATACAAAAAAGGATACATTTAACATGCACCCCAATGTTTATAGCAGCATTATCAACAATAGCCAAATTAGGAAGAGTCTCGATTATCCATTGACTGATGAATGGATAAAGAAGAGGTGGTACATATATACAATGGAAATTACTCAGCCATAAAAAAAGCATGAAATCCCTCCACTTGCAACAATATGGATGGAGCTAGAGGGTACTATGCTGAGCAAAATAAGTCCGTCAGAGAAAGACAAACAGCATACGAGCTCACTCATGTGGAATTTAAGAAACAAAACAAAACAAAACAAAAACAAAGGAGGAAAAAACAGACAGTCAAATAGACTCTTAAGTGTAGAGAACAAACTCCTGGTCACCAGAGGGGAGTGGATGGAGCGATGGGGGAAACCGGAGATGAGGATGAAGGAGGGCACTTGTGATGATGAGCACCAAGAGTTGTATGGAAGTGCTAAATCACTATCTTGTGCCACTTGAAATTAATATAACACCCTGTAACTGACTAGAATGTAAATAAAAACTTTAAAAAATAAATAAATACATAAAAACACTTCTATCTTCAAAAAAAAGAAAGTTTACATAGAAGCCCGAAGTGGGTTCAGTCACGCATACCGTCCAGAAGGTCTCCACACCACATCCCTATCTCAAGGCTATGTCCTTGGGACGACTTGTGGGAGCAGGGAAGACAGAAGCTCAAACATCCCAAGGATGGGGTGCAGAGTGAGAAGCCTCCAATTGCTGGGTCCAGCTCACAAGTCTCAACCAGCCTCATGTCCTCTCAATGATTTCCCCTAAAAGCAATTTTCCTGCAGTCCCCAAGGGCTGGAGGAGTATCCTCAGTTTACCCCTGCAATGTTGGTAAATGCCTTTGGGAGTCCCTACAAGGCCACTCACCTGGGGTGAGACATGGGCTTCGTTTCCTGTCCCCACACTCTGTGAGGCCATGGAAACCAAAAGTCATTTTGAGAAATGCCCTCAAAGCAGGTGTTAGTTCAGGTCTCTTAACTTCTCTGGCATCCCACTTTCACTTAGCTTTTGGGCTTTGGATACAGTTACTCTTTTTCTAGCTCAGAGGAGCAATTTTTGTATCTTTTTTACATCTCATTCAACATTTTGACTGCTTTCAATAAGGAGAGTTGGTCTTGGATTCCTTCTGTCCTATCCTTGGCTTCCAATTCATGCCCTGCAAGGATGGACAATAGGGAAATCTATAGGAGGCTGCTGGAGTTCTTTAAAGGACAGATGATGGAGGCTCATGACCAGCTGGAAGTGGTAGATGGTGGTCAGATTCTGGACAGATTTTGAAAGTGGAGCCATTAAGATTTCCTAACAGATTGGATGTGGGTGTGAAAGGAAAAGGAGATGAGATTCACTCTGAGGTTTCTAAAGGCCTGAGAAATCAACATAGAGTTGTCATAGGAAGGCGTGAAAAGAGGTCAGTGTGGGAAAGATTAGGAACTGAGTCTGAACATACTGAGTCTCACTGTCCCTTAGGTGTCCATGTGAGGCTGTATGGATACGTGGTAGGGGTCATGCATACAGAAATATGTGAATGCTGTTAAATGCCTATGTGGAGATGGCAAGGAGATAGTGGGAGATGTGCTTTTGGAGTTCAGGACAGAGGTTTGGGCTACAGATACGATTTTGGTAGGACTACCAAAGTCTCCCACTGCTTAGACAACCTGAATAAGTATAAGGTGTAAATGCCTTCCTATCCAACACCGTGAACATAGTAGGAAATACAGCACTAAAAAGTTAGCAGTGTGATCAAAATACTCCTTTGCATTAGCAGTTCTGTAACATGTGGTCATCATCCCAGCACACCCTATCCTCATCAGCCATCCACTGGTGTTCCACGTAGTTCTGCAACCTATGAGGAATGTTAAGAATGTAGAGAAAGCCTGGGGAAAAGCCAGCCACATAGATGAACAAAGGGAAGGAAAATGAAATCCAACAAACATTAAAGGAAATGAAATTATGAAGTCAGGGATGATTAACAGCAACTGGTCCTATACTCTGGATCCAAGTACAGGTACTGGACAGCAACTTGCCACCTTTAGGTCAAAAGAAATAAAAGAAAATGAGTTTTCATTACAGCATGAAAGGTTTAGATGAGGCATAAAAAGGGAAACTGACACCTATTTAACACTGACTCTGAGGTGTTGGCTGCATGTTAATACACACTAAGACCCTTAAGGTAGAAATCTTTACTTTGCAGATCAGAAAATGGGATTCTGAAAGGGTAGGTGAATTCCTAAATAGAAAATCTGCAATTTTAATGAGTCAAACATGTCCAAAGTCAATACACTTTAAAATACATCAAATCCCCTAAGAACTGATAAAAGAAGGACCCAATTACTGAGAGAAATAATGAAATCTTTTTCCCTAGATCTTCTAAAAAACTAGAAGAGACTTTTGTTTCTCTAGTATATTTCATAAAGCAGAGCTACCCAAAAGCAAAGTGGTACAAGAAGCCAGTTCTCAAATTCTCTCCTAGCTCTAAGCAGTTACAAGAGTCTGGAATTCTGAAAACAAACATACCACCACCACTGGGCACCAAGAAGCAAGGATTACTATTCAGAAAACTATTTTTGCTTCTATTTCTCTATTCCATAATAAAATACATACTCATCCTCTCAAAATACGCAACAAATTCTGTAACAAATGTCAATTTTTAAGCTGAAGTAATTCCATACAGAATTCAGGGGTCAAACATCCTGGGCCTACTAGACCTTGTCTTTGTTTGACTATGATAACAGCTCTAAAGATATCAGGCAAAATGACCTTGCAAAGGATTTATGAGGGTTTTGGCTGTCCTCACTGTGTCAAAAGAACAAGCAATTATTTTCATAGACAAGAATGCCTAATGCCACAGTGGGAAAAAGTGTCATTAAGGCAACTTCACCACAGTTTCCTATTGTACATGACCCAAAGTTTAAACAGGAACAACCATGTTGGTCAAAGAATAGCACCTGTGGTGAAAGTCAGGAACTGACATTCTTGGGCTATTTGTACCTAGGGAGCTATATAAATTAGAGACTCATTACAATTGTCACTTCAGCCCAGACAATTTCTGGAGCACCACAGCTAAAATGGGCCCTACATTTAGCATACGGCCCTCTTTTGATGAGAAAGTAAACAGCTAGCAGAAGGTGCTGAGGGCTCAGTGGCTGCAAGCTAGCGTAAGTGAAGGGCATCTGGTTTCAGGATAACCGTCTCTGAGGACAAGCCAAGCCGACCTACAGGCAGGCAAAGGCGAGAAGTCACCCAGGACTAAAGCTTCCATGTCTGAGGTGCTTCCTACAAAGCAGCAATCCAACAAATTGGCCAGGAGATAGGGTCTGGAGCCCAACTGGGACAGAGGTCAGCAGGCTATAGTTTCACGAGTGCTGGCAGGAGACACATCAGCTTCCTGAGTCCAAGACAAAGAACTGCACCACTCACCAGCAACAGCCATACCCACACTTGGGCCAGTTCAATGAGACCCAATTCCATAGGGCCATGCACAGGCCATGAGTTGCATTACACAAGCTTAGGAACCCCATATCTTTCATAATGGGTGGTAAGCCTACCTAAACTTTGCCCTAGAAGGAAGCATTATCCTTACTGCATGCTTATAAACAAACCCACCCTTTGCTCTGTATAGAGATAGTACCTCTACCTATAATGGGTGCTCACTATATAAGCATTCTTGCAAAGATAGTAAGGAACAAAAGAGGTCAGTTCCTCTGCTCTTAAGACATAAAGAAACATGAGAGACCCCTGTCTCCCAACAATATCTAAATAAATGGACATATATACCATGTTCATGGATCATGAATATTGGAATTCATGAATATTGGAAGATGCAATATTGCTAAAACGTCAATTCTCCTCAAATAAAATGTCAATTCAACATAATCCCAATAAAATTCTCAACCAGGTGTTTTTTTGGTAGAAAGTGACAAACTGATTCTCAATATATCTGGAAATGCAAAGAACTTAGAAATAGCCAAAACAACTTTGAAAAATTAAAAGTGTTGGAGGATTTACAGTAAATGACTTTGGGGAGAAGAAATGTGTGGGAAATATCAGAAAGGGAGACAGAACATAAAGACTCCTAACTCTGGGAAACGAACTAGGGGTGATGGAAGGGGAGGAGGGCAGGGGGGTGGGGGTGAATGGGTGACGGGCACTGAGGGGGGCACTTGACGGGATGAGCACTGGGTGTTATTCTGTATGTTGGCAAATTGAACACCAATAAAAAATAAATTTATTATTAAAAAAAAGATTTATTATAGAGTATGGTATTGGCATAATGATACAAAAATGTATCCATGGAACAGAAGAGTGAGCCAAAACCTCACCCTCACATACACTGGCATGTGATTTTCAACACAGGTGCAGAGGTTATCGGGTGGAGAAAAGAGCCTTCACAACAAACAGCATCACATCAGCCAGGCAGCCTTATGTAAAAAAAGAACTGGGACTCCCACCTCTTACTACATGCCAGTATTAATCCAAAACAGATCATAGACCTGAATGTAAAATGTAGAACTATAGAACTACTGAAGAATAACAAATTTAAGAAACTTTGTGATCTTGAGTTAGACAAAGCTACCCCAAAAGCACAATTCATTAAAGAAAAAGAATAAGGTAAGGGGCACCTGGGTGGCTCATTAGGTTGAGCATCTGCTTTCATCTCAGGCCATGATCCTGGAGTCCTGGGATCAAGTGCCACATTGGGCTCCCTGCTCAGTGGGGAGTCAGCTTCTCTCTCCCTCTGCCCCTCCCCTTCACTTGTGTACTCTAAGAAATAAATAAAATCTTTAAAAAAAAAAAACAATAAGTTAAACTTCATCAAAATTAAGAAACTGAGCCTAGGTGGCTTAGTCAGTTAAGTGTCCAACTCTTGATTTCAGCTGAGGTGATGCTCTCAGGGTCGTGAGACTGAGCCCCACACTGGACTCCGTGCTCAGTGGGGAGTCTGCTTGAGATTCTCTTTCTTCCTCTCTCTCTGCCTCTCTCCCTACTCTTGCTCTTGCTCACACTCTCACTCTAAAATAATAAATTAACTAATAAATAAATATTTTTAAAAATTAAGAACCTCCATTCTTTGAAGATGCTCTTAAGAAAATGAAAAGACAAACCACAGACCAGGAGAAAATATTTGCATTTGTATCCAATATCTGGATTTGTATCTGGAATACACAAAAGAAAACTCTTGATATTCAATTAAAACAACTCAATTTTTTTAAAGATGGGCAAAAGATATGAAAAGATATCTTATCAGAGAAGATATGTGGGTGGGAAATAAGCACATAAAAAGATGCTCAGCATCATTAGTCATAATAAAAATGCAAATTAAGACCACAACAAGGTGCCACTATGCCCCTGATGGAGTGTCTAAAGTTAAACAGAGGCCACACAAGCCCCAACAAGGACACACATCAGCTGGAACACTGACACACCACTCTAGGGTGTGCTAAATGGTAGCATACACCACATACCCAGACATTCCACTCCTAGGTATTTACCCAAGAGACATGAGAGCATATGTCAATGTAAAGACATACTAGAATGTTCATAGCAGCTTCACTTATAATAGCTAAAACCTAGAGACAATCCAAATGTCTATCAACACCTGAATAAGTAAAGCAATATGGTATACCCACAGCATAGAACACTATTTAGCAATAAAAAATGATCAACTGTTATCCCAAAATAACATAGTTGGATCTCAAAATAAATATGTTGAATGAGAAAAACTAGGCAGACAGAGTACAAGACATATGATGCCAGTTATATAAACACATGGAAAATGAAAACTAATTTATAGTACAGAAAGGGGGTGAATAGGTGTCTGAGAAGAGGGGAGCAGGGAAGTAAGGGAGAGGCACCACCAAGGAGCACAAGGTACTTTTTGGGGCTGATGCTCACCTTCACTACCTTTATTGAGGTGATGATTTTACAGGTGTATATTTATATCAAAACTTAATCAATTTTTTCCCTTAAATGTGGGCAGTTAATTGCATATCAATTACAATTCAAAAAATCTGTTACATAAAATAAGCATTCATCACCAAGTGGAACTGAAGCTCAAATAGAGATCAATCCAAATTACGAAAAAATAAGGAAAGTCCATTTTTTGCACACCTAAGTGAAATATGTACCTACTGAATACATAGTGTTAAAAGTTATCATGAGCAAATTGGGACAAAATCAGGTTAAATTTGTGGTCAGACACTGATTCTAACAACATTTTTGATATGTCTCCTGAGGCAAGGGAAACAAAAGCAAAAATGAACTACTGGGACTTCATCAAGATAAAAAGCTTCTCAGGGCAACAGCCTGAGATGTAGGTAATTTGGCTAATGTACACAACAGCCAAATTATGGAAACAGCCCAAGTATCTATCAACTGAAGATGGATAAAGAAGTTGTAGTATATATACAATGGAATATTAGCCATAAAAAGAATGAAATCTTACCATTTGCAACAACATGGATGGAGCTAAAGGGTATGATGCTAAGTGAAATAAGTCAGTCAGAGAAAGACAAATACCACATGATTTCACTTATATGTGGAATTTAAGAGACAAAACAAATGAGCAAAGGGGGATAAAAAGACACAAAGAAACAGACTCAACTATAGAAAACAAACTGATGATTACCAGAGGGGAGGTAAGTAGGGGCTGCGGGAAAGAGGTGATGGAGAGTAAAAATACACTTATCTTGATGATGAGAGAAGTGCTGAACCACTATACTGTACATCTAAACTAATATAATATTGTATGTTACTTACATTGGGATGAAAATTTTAAAAAGTAAAAATAGATAAATAAATTGGTGATCACAGAGAAAAGATACAGTAGAAAGAGCTTTTATTTTAGAGATAACAAAAAACCCATATACACATAACACATATGGGACTTCAGAGGTGCAATCTCAGATTTTCTTAAAGATTTATTTATTCACGAGAGACACAGAGAGAGAGAGAGAGAGAGAGACAGAGGCAGAGACACAGGCAGAGGGAGAAGCAGGCTCCATGCAGGGAGCCCAATGTGGGACTCGATCCTGGAATCCCAGGATCACACCCTGAGTCAAAGGCAGAGGCTCAACCGCTGAGCCACCCAGGCATCCCTCATATTTCTTTTTCCCCACATTCTTTCATCTGACATTCAGAGCCCCAGACAACCCACAGCACTGTTTTGTCCACAGAAAAAGGGACAGCTGAATGTCCTCTGCCAGCTGTTAAGACAGTTTCTCTTTTGGGGTGTCTGGGTGGCTCAGTTGATTAAGTGTCTGCCTTTGGCTCAGGTTGTGACTCTAGGTTCCTGGGATCAAGCTCCGCATCAGGCTCCCTGCTTGGTAGGGAGTCAGCTTCTCCCTCTGCCCCTCCCTTATGCTTCTGGGTGCATGCTCTCCCTCTCTCTCTCTCTCTCTCTCTCTCTCTTTCTCAAATAAATAAAAATATTTTAAAAAATTAAAATTAAAATAATTTTTAAAAGATAATTTCTCTGTGTCACAGAATCATAACTAACTGAAAGCAGTACTTCAGAAACAAAACTAGAAACAACCTAGCATACCACTGAGTTCTCTCTAGTTTGAAATCTCTTTTAAAAAAACACTAACAGGGATCCCTGGGTGGTGCAGCGGTTTGGCGCCTGCCTTTGGCCCAGGGCGCGATCCTGGAGACCCGGGATCGAATCCCACATCAGGCTCCCGGTGCATGGAGCCTGCTTCTCCCTCTGCCTATGTCTCTGCCTCTCTCTCTCTCTCTCTCTGTGACTATCATAAATAAATAAAAATCTAAAAAAAAAAATTAAAAAAAAAAAAAAAAAACACTAACAGGGCAGCCTGGGTGGCTTAGTGGTTTAGCGCCTGCCTTCAGCCCAGAGCCTGATCCTGGAGACCCAGGATGGAGCCCCACGTCGGGCTCCTTGCATGGAGCCTGCTTCTCCTTCTGCCTGTGTCTCTGCCATTCTCTCTCTCTCTCTCTCTCTCTCCCTGTGTCTCTCATGAATAAATAAATAAAACTTAAAAAAAAAAAAAAACCACTAACACCTTAGGACAATCAACCCCTATTTCTAATACTTTACACCTTCCTCCAGCCACAGCGGACCAGGTGCCCATGCTGTATGAGAAAATGTACAGGGAAAGCCTGTCCTCACCACTCAAAAGCCACCACAGCAGTGGGATGAATCCTGGGCTCTCACTGATGTACTTCAAGCCTTTCAGGTTGATGCTCACATTGTACAGGGACATCAGCAGTAACCTGGAACATAAAGAAGACAGATTGAGGTGACGCCCACGGGAAGTCTCACCCTAAATACAGCTCCTGGTTAACAGGGCTTTCCGACACTCTGCAGGCTGGGTGATGCACGTCAAACAATACTGATCTCCGGGACACTATGGGAAAGTGGGAAGCTCCAGCAACACAGCCACATAAAACCACCTTGTGAGAGCACATAGGACCAGGGTACACAATCACAGAGGGTCCCACAGGAATCTCAGGACCACATTTACTGAGTGATCTCTTTTATAACTGGTCCTGCATTTACACACAGGCAACCCTCAATGCAGAAGTATACTGGGCTCAAACAGTTCAATTCAGCTGCTGAAAATGTAATCCTATCTTTTCAGTCACTGAACATTATCTATGATGTCTGGGTAGCCGGCTCAGGCCATACAAGTGTGTCTACCCCACAGCACAGGGGAGGAAGAGCACCCCAACCCCGGCCATCTCTAACAACCGACAAGACAGTATCCAGAGTCACACAAGATCTTATAAGCTACCTGTGAACTGACCATAACTGGTAAGTTAGAGTCCAATGAAAACTGGAAAACTGTTGGACAAGGTTTTTTTTTTTGTATATTTTTTTATTGGAGATCGATTTGCCAACATATAGCATTACAACCAGTGCTCATCCCATCAAGTGCCCCCCTCAGTGTCCATCACCCAGTCACCCCATCCCCCTTCCCACCTCCCTTTCCACCACCCCTTGTTCATTTCCCAGAGTCAGGAGTCTCTCATGTTCTGTCTCCCTCTCTGATATTTCCCATTCATTTTCTCTCCTTTCCCCTTTAATCCCTTTCACTATTTTTTATATTCCCCAAATGAATGAGACCATATAATGTTTGTCCTCCAATTGACTTATTTCACTCAGCATAATACCCTCCAGTTCCATCCACGTCGAAGCAAATGGTCATCTTCGTCCTTTCTGATGCCTGAGTAATATTCCATTGTATACATAGACCACATCCTTTTTTTTTTTTTTTTTTTTTTTTTTTTTTTTTTTTTTACCACAGCTTCTTTATTCATTCATCTGTCAATAGACACCAAGGCTCCTTCCACAGTTTGGCTATTGTGAACATTGCTGCTATAAACATCGGGGTGCAGGTGTCCTGGAGTTTCACTTGCATCTGTATCTTTGGGGTAAACACCCAGCAGTGTAGTTGCTGGGTCAGAGGGTAGCTCTGTTTTTAATTCTTTGAGGAACCTCCACAGTTTTCCAGAGTGGCTGCACCAGTTCACATTCCCACCAACAAGGTAAGAGGGTCCCCCTTTCTCCACATCCTCTCCAACATTTGTGGTTCCTGCCTTGTTAATTTTCCCCATTCTCACTGGTGTGAGGTGGGATCTCATTGTGGTTTTGATTTGTATTTCCCTGATGGCAAGTGATGCAGAGCATTTTCTCATGTGCACGTTGGCCATGTCTATGTCTTCCTCTGTGAGATTTCTGTTCATGTCTTTTGCCCATTTCATGATTGGATTGTTTCTTTGCTGTTGAGTTTAATAAGTTCTTTATAGATCTTGGATACTAGCTCTTTATCTGATATGTCATTTGCAAATATCTTCTCCCATTCTGTAGACTGTCTTTTGTGACTGTTTCTTTTGCTGTGCAGAAGCTTTTTATCTTGAATAAGTCCCAATAGTTCATTTTTGCTTTTGTTTCCCTTGCCTTCATAGATGTATCTTGCAAGAAGTTGCTGTGGCCAAGTTCAAAAAGGGTGTGGCCTGTGTTCTCCTCTAGGATTTGATGGATCCTTGTCTCACGTTTAGATCTTTCATCCATTTTGACTTTATCTTTGTGTATGGTGAAAGAGAGTGGTCTAGTTTCATTCTTCTGCATGTGGATGTCCAATTTTCCCAGCACCATTTATTGAAGAGACTGTCCTTTTTCCAGTGGATAGTCTTTCCTGCTTTGTCGAATATTAGTTGACCATAGAGTTGAGGGCCCATTTCTGGGTTCTCTATTCTGTTCCATTGATCTATGTGTCTGTTTTTGTGCCAGTACCACACCGTCTTGATGATCACAGCTTTGTAGTACAACTTGAAATCCGGCATTGTGATGCCCCCAGCTCTGGTTTTTTCAATATTCCCCTGGCTATTCGAGTTCTTTTCTGGTTCCACACAAATCTTAAGATTATTTGTTCCAACTCTCTGAAGAAAGTCCGTGGTATTTTGATAGGGATTGCATTAAATGTGTAAATTGCCCTGGGTAGCATTGACATTTTCACAATATTAATTCTGTTATTCAACATAGTACTAAAAAAAAAACAAAAAAAAACAAAAAAACATAGTACTAGAAGTCCTAGGCTCGGCAATCAGACAACAAAAAGAAATAAAAGGCATTCAAATTGGCAAAGAAGAAGTCAAATTCTCTCTCTTTGCAGATGACATACTGTACATAGAAAATCCAAAAGACTCCACCCCAAGATTGCTTGAACTCATACAGCAATTTGGCAATGTGGCAGGATACAAAGACAATGCCCAGAAATCAGTGGCCTTTCTATACACTAACAATGAGACTGAAGAAAAAGAAATTAAGGAGTCAATCCCATTTACAATTGCACCCAAAAGCACAAGATACCTAGGAATAAACCTAACCAAAGAGGTAAAGGATCTATACCCTAAAAACTACAGAACACTTCTGAAAGAAACTGAGGAAGACACAAAGAGATGGAAAAAATATTCCATGCTCATGGATTGGACAAGGTTTTTAACAATACTGCAGAATACAAAGATCCCAAAACTTCACACTGCAAAGCAATTTTTTAAAAAGGCTACACAAAGATTTTGCAAACCCCTGAAAGAATAGATGAGCTTGTGAGAAGTCAAGGGAAAACATCCCTGATCAGGAACTGGGTAAGAGTGCAAATTCAGGGAGGCGTGTGCTGGAGAGGACAGATTCCAGAAGCACATAGCTCAGAGCAACAGAGTGGCTTTGTGCAGAGTGACAGAAGGAAAAGCCTCAGACCAATGTAAGACAGGAACTCAGGTCACAGACCCCCACACAAAGCCAGGGAAGAGTAAGCTTTCATGCTTGGCATGAATCCATACTTTATGGCCTGAAAATCCACAAGCCAATTATTTTAATACAAAGGAGAGTTGGGAGGGGCACCTGGGTGGCTTAGCCAGTTACGGTCTGACTCCTGGTTTGGGGCTTGGGTCATGATCTCAGGGTTATGAGATCGAGCCCTGTGTAAGGCTCACACACTAGGCATGGAGCCTGTTTAAGATTCTCTCTCTCTGTCCTTCCTCACCTCTCTCCTAAAAACTAAAACAAAAGTTAAAAAAAAGGAGAGTTGGGATAGGAGCTCCTTCAGCTGCCTAGCCAAAGTAAACATCCTCTTGAAGGAAAGGTTCCTCAACCTGGTCTTCAAAATTCCCACAGAGTACTAACAAACGTGGGTTCATAACAAAAATCACAAAACCATGAAAAACAAGATCCCATAAGCAACAGCACAAAGAATCAATGAGAGCCAAAACTAAAAAAAGAACTGTCAGATAATAGAAATATCAGTTACAGAATAGAAAATGGGTATGTTTAGCAAGTATAAATAATATAAAAAGAAATTCTAAATACCATCAAGGAGCTACTATTATAAATACCCAGTGATTCAAAGGAGAACCTAAAACTTAACAAAAAAATTGAACTGTTAACAATCACAGAGTGAAAGTTCAGGGTAACTGACACAAGGGCCATGAGGTAAGGACAGGTACCCAACAGAGCCGAACAGAGCCAGGGCAGAGGGAAAGAGGGAGGCCAGACAAGAGGTCCCGAGGAGTGGGAACTGGGAAACCAAGGACGGGACACAAATTTGATCGATCACCTCAAGGGAGCCAGGGTTGAAGAGTCAGGTAAAGTTAACTACCTGCTAGGACAGTCATTCTCTTCAGCAAAAGCTAACGGAATCCTGAGTCCAACAAAGACCTGCAATATCAGGGTACAATGGAATACTTAACCAGCAGGGCCCAGTAGGGTGTAGAGAGTAAGACACTTGTTTTGGGGGCAAATGTAAGGGGTGCCAAAACATTCAGTTCAGTAACCAGGATCTTTTAAATGTATTGTAATCCAAATGTCTAAAAACAAAAACAAAACTACTGCAAAAATTCTATAATAAGCAATACAATCAAATTTTAAATAAAGATGGGATCAGTAACAGCGTCATGCCAAGACACACTGGAGCCTGAGACAGAAGAAAATCAGTAACAGCCATTCAGTCCATTAACAAGGGCCTGATTAAATAAACTGTGGGAGGCGCATCCATGCACGCCACAGAAAGTGCTTATTACAGTTTTTTGTTAAAATAGCTGGTTTCAGGGCGCCTGGGTGGCTCCGTCGGTGAAGCATTTGGCTTCAGCTCAGGTCATGATCCCGGCGTCCTGGGATCAAGCCCCATCCATGTTGGGCTCCCTGTTCAGCAAGAGTCTGCTTCTCCCTCCCCTCTCCACTCATGCTCTCTATCTCTCTCACACACAAATAAAAACAGTCTTAAAACAAACAAACAAACAAACAAACAAACAGCTGGTTTCTAGGCTCCATGGCTTATTCAGGACCTGGGACATGGTAAGCATGCAGGTTAAATATGGAAAAGTGAACCAACCCCCAGTGACTGAGAGCCTCTGCCAGGCAAAGCATGCAGAAACGGTCTTTCTCTCCCCGTATTTAGATGAGCATTTTCAAAGGCAAGGCAATGCTACCAGGTTCAAGAAGACAACACTAGACTAGCACCCTCGAGAGCAATGATGCCCGCTTCTCAGACTATGATCCTCAGCCTCCTCACAGGCCACAGAATGAGCCAAACTTGCAAGTCCTTTCAAGTTTTCCTGACAATTTTTATACATATCCAAAGTCTATTCACTAGTAATCTGTTTAATGAGTTATTAAGAGCTATTTAAAAGTTGTACTCATGAGGAAAATTCAGCACTTTAACTACAACTTTCTGGAGCCTCCAATCCAGGATTCTAAAAGTGAAGTTCTTACTTCAGATCACCAACACAGGTAGTTGGAAGTCCTTAAAATTAAATGTGCTGCCCATGTTGCTTCCATGCTACAATTCAGGTGAGTCAGAGTTACAGAGATCGTATGGCCCACAGAGCCTAAAATATTTTCTATCTGGCCTTTTCCAGAAAAAATTTGCAACCCTTGCCTTAGAAAATGAAAATAAAGTTAGCTAATCTTTAAATCTTAAAGGCAAAATTAACATTGGGGTGATAACTAGAATATAGGGCAAATTCTAGGAAATACATTCAGTTGAAATTCTTCACCAACTGCCATTTAACTTTAAGGCAGCAAAAAGGACTCACCAAATTGATAAATGTCTTTAAAATTCATATTTGGTCAAAGTCAGCCATTGTTAAGAAGCTAGAGTGGAACAGATGTCATTGCAGTGACCACAGAACCACCTGAGACCTCATGCCATTGCTAGGCTACATCTCACAGAAGACCAGAGAGTGCTCCAAGGTCACAGAGGACTTAGCAAACAATAAACCCAGAAAACTTTCATTCCTTATGCAAGTGCTTTCTGTTCCAAGATTTCTATCCTAACCACAAATATTTTGTAAATAATGTATCATGTTTCCAATTGCAAACTCAAGAGAAACTGCGCATTCAGTCCACTCTTCTGGCATTGAGGTATTAAAAGTAAATGTCCTTCCCCAAACTACCATAGAACTAGGAATCAGACTTTTTATTCCAGTGACAAAAAGGGTAGGCAAATTTTGCTTCCTACCACAAACCTAAGCAGAGTATTTGTTATAAATGGGCTTACAGGCTCGAAGCAGCAATTGGCCAGGCTCTGCAGCCTTGGAATTACAGATAAAGCTGACATTGGCAATGAAAGGAGAGAAAGCTAACAGAGATACCGGCAAACTTGAAATGCTACAAAAGCAACACGAGCAGCTTTCTTTCAAGGACACGGTCTTCACCTAGCTACAGCAGGCCTGGGGTTGAGGAGGCTGGCCTGGTAGGAAGTCAGAAAGCCCTCCTGACAGTGTGATGGACAACGCTGAGTCATTAGAAGTAAAGGTGATGCAACTCAACTATTGTATTCATCTCGAAATTACAACGGAAGTAACAAAGAACAAACATACCCGGTACTTCAAAACAAACCAGCAATTAAAATAAAGAAAAAGGCACTACTGTGATGTCCACCCTCCAGAAACAAAAGCCACCAACTGTTCATCTGGAGTAAAATCTAAAGTAACCAAATTAGCACCATCATGTAATGCTAAGGAACAGTGAGCAATAAAACTCTTACAGATGACTGCATATGCAGTTTCAGAGAGAGGCAAATAGTACAGCAATACAGTCAGACATTTCAGACCAAGAGGCCTAAACTTTTTTTTAAAAACATTTATTTACTGGGGCATGTGGGTGGCTCAGCTGGTAAAATGTCTGCCTTCACCGCAGGTCATCATCGCAGGGTCCTGGGATTGAGCTCTGCATTGGACTCCCTGGTTTGAGAGAACCTGCTTCTCCTTCTTGTCCCTGCTATGTTCACTCACTCACTCTCTCTAATAAATAAATAAAATCTTGAAAGAAAAAAATATTTAAGTGAGTGAGCTGGAGAGCGCATGCACAGGGGTGTGGGAGGGCAGCAGGAGAGGGAGAGTCCCAAGCAGACTCCCCATTGAGCATGGAGCCCAACATGGGGCTCAATCCTAAGACCTTGAGATCATGACTAGAGTCAAAACCAGGAGTCAGATCCTTAACTGAATGACCCACCCAAGCATCTTTTTTTTCTTTTCTTTTTTTTTTTTTTTTTTTATTTCATTGAGCATTTACTAGGGGTCAATTGCAGGAGCAAGTGCCTGTCGAATGAAATTTTTTTAAGTTTTAATTTAAATTCTAGTGTTACCATACAGTGTAATATTAGTTTCAGGTGTACAATATAGTGATTCAGCACTACCATACATCCCTTGGTGCTCATCACAAGTGCACTCATGACTCCCCATCCCCTTTTTCCCCACCCCCCACCCCCTCACCCACCTCCCCTGTGGTGACCATCAGTGTATTCTCTATAGTTGAGTCCGTTTCTTGGTTTGCCTTTTTTGTCCCTTTGTTCATTTGTTTCTTATATACCACATATGAGTGAGATCATATATTTATCTTTCTCTTACTGTACTTAGCATAATACCCTCTAGCTCCATCCATGTCATTGTGAATGGCAAGATTTCATTCTTTTTTGATGGTTGAGTAATATTCTGTTGTGTACATAACCATTATTATCCATTCATCAGTGGATAGACACTTGGGCTGCTTCGGTAACTTGGCCATCATGGATAATGCTGCTATAAACATCAGGGTGCATATATCCCTTTGCATTCTTTGGGTAAATACCTAGTAGTGCAATTGCTGAATTGTAGAATGACTCTATTATTAAATTTTGTGACCCCTCCATACTGTTTTCCAGAGTGGCTATACCAGTTTGCATTCCCACTAACAGTAACACAAGGGTTGGGGCACGTGGATGACTTCATCAGTTAAGCATCTACCTTCGGCTCAGGTCAGGATCCCAGAATCCTGGGATTGAGCCCTGTGTCGAGCTCCTTGCTCAGTGAGGAGCCTGCTCTCCCTCTGCTTTTCCCCAGCTTGTACTCTGTCACTCAAATAAATAAATAAAATCTTAAAAAGAAAACAAAAAACAGTGCATGAAGGTTTCCCTTTCTCTACACCCTCACCAACACTGGTTTTTCCTTGTGTTGATTTTAGCCATTCTCACAGGTGGGAGGTGATATCACATTGTCATTTCAATTTGCATTTCCTTGATGATAATTGACGTTGAACATCTTTTCACGTTTGTTGGCCATCTGTATGTCTTCTTTGAAGAAATGTCTATCCATGCCTTCTGCCTATTTTTTAAATTAGATTGTTTTTGGGGTGTTAAGTTGTAACTGTTCTTTATATATTTTGGATACTAACCCTTTGTCAAATATGCCATTTGCAAATATCTTCTCCCATTCCATAGGTTGCCTTTTAGTTTTATTGACTGTTTCCTTAGCCATGTGAAAGCTTTTTATTTTGATGAAGTCCCAATAGTTTATTTTTCCTTTTGTTTCCTTTGCCTCAGGAGATATATCTAAAAAGAAGTTGCCACAGGCAACTTAATGTCAGAGAACTTACTGTGCCTCCTCTGGGATTTTTATGTTTCTTGGGTCTCACATTTAGGTCTTTAACCCGTTCTGATTTATTTTTGTGTATGGTGTAAGAAGGTAGCCCAGTTTTATTCTTTTGCATGTTACTGTCCAGTCTTCCCATTTGTTAAAGACACTGTCTTCTTTTCCATTGATTGCTCTTTCCTTCTCTGTCGAAGATTAATTGACCATATAGTTGTAGATTTACTTCTGGGTTCTCTACTCTGTTCCACTGATCTATGTGTCTGTTTTTGTGCCACTACCATACTGTTTTGTTCACTATAACTTTGTGCTATAACTTTGAAGTCTGAAATTGTGATGCCTCCAATTTTGTTTGCCTTTTCAAGGTGACTCTGGCTATTTGGGATCTTTTGTGGTTCCATACAAATTTTAGGATTAAGTTGTTGTTGTTGTTGTTTTTAAATACAGTAATTAACTACAGAACCTACTTGTTTCAGATTCTGTGTCCCCCTCATTGAGTTAGAACCTAAAAACCAGTGTATGTAACCCTAACCAAACATCGATAACTTTTTATCTACTATGTAACATTAAAGGCCCACAAAAAGATATAAAGAATACAATACCCACCTCCCTGGTTAAGAAAAAAAATCTTATCACCATAGTCAAATTCCCTTTGTGAACCATGTCTGAACATAGCCATAGACGCTCCAGGGAGGTGGGAGCCAACAGCTCCATTTGTCATGTGACAGAGCCACACACTTCTAGATACTTTCTCACAGCACATGTGCAGAGCTCAACAACTCAATCTTCCATGTCTGTCTCAGTGGCAGCACACCATATGTAATCTTCCACACCATGGTGAGATATTTGTCTACAATGATTGTATAGTAATCATATATTTTCGCTGATGCATCCCAACTTTAACTGATCACAATCTATTTACCTATTCTGCAGGTGACAGAGGCTTAGGTAATTTCCTAGCACATGCTACTACAAACACAGATGCTATGACGTTTCTGCACAAGCGTCCTAGTGTTTGTAGCTAAAACTTGTTCTGGAGTACATATGCAAAAGGGGATTACCTGTCCCAGGCATGAGCATATTGACCTCAACAGATGCTGCCCACCTGCCTCCTTCCCCCTCTCATCAGCACAGTGGAAAGGTGTAAGCTTTCTCTGGGCCTCACATCTCTCTAAAGCTCATGACTTTTTTCCAGTGAAATAGAATGAAAAGTTATTTCATTATGGTTATAATTTGCAATACAATTGAAGAATCTCTTCCATACTTATGAAGCTTACCAGTGTTTCCTCTATGAACTGCCTGATTATCTCTTTTACCCATGTGTATTAGATTATTTGCCTTTTTCTTAATGAAAATGCCAAATACAGATTTGTTTTTTAAAAAATGTACACAGAATGATCAAACTAGATAGGCTGAAACCCTAAAAGTACCTTTCAGAAGAATCAAAGTTATATTCAAACCACCACCTACCAATTTATAACCACTAGATGAATTCACTGGATGTTAAATATTTTGTGGCTCAAAAGCTCTACTGACTGAAAAAGAATAATACATAGTAGTTCCCAGAACCCAAATGTCAGAGAGAAACATTTTAGAAGCTTGGTTGACCTTTGTTAATACCTGGAAATGCTACCGACTCTAAGGGATTTGAACATAATCTAATATTTGTCCTCAGAATGTACTTGCCTCTTAAAATATTAAACTGTTAACCAACATCCTATAAATGTGTTATAATGTCCTTAATAACAGCTTTCCTACTACCTAGGATTAATAAAGTTTTAATTGGAAATGATTAAGAAAGCTCAATCATGTTTGAAGATTTCTTTTCCACTGGTATTAAGCTGTTCCTTATGTGAGGGTTTCAGGCCACCCAAATGCAAGGTAACACTTTGCATGACTTTTAACAACAAACAAGGTATAACCATAAACCAGAAAATGAATGTCTGCATCTCATTTGCTCACAAAGCATCATTTACTGAGCACCTTTCTGTGTATTAGACCTTGAGAATACAGAGCAGAAGCACAGTCTGTGCCAACTACAAGTTTACAGTGAATGGAAGAGAGGCAACTCTCTGTGGGGTACACTTAGAGGTCCAAGCTTAGTGTCCTAAGTGTAGTTCTAAAGCACTGACATGAATACATTTTGTGGAAATGCTTCCAGAATCACCTTTATAAAATACAGTCTGAGTTCTGACTATCCCAGACAAGTTCTCTCTTCTTTAGAAGCTAGGATTCTGTGGGGAAATTCAGCCCGCTGGTCCTTATGATGGTGAATCATCACTCAAGGAGGTTCAGCTCTGCAAATATAGCTACAACCACTCAGAGCTACATCTGTTCAAAGATGTAATAATGCTGGTTTGGTTATAAAGTATGAACTGGTTTTCCTGCAGAGCTCACAAGCTGGTTCTGGGAAATTTCATGTGCAGGACTTCTCACTGACTAAACCCTGCTGATGACAAGTGGAAGTTGTCATGTAGCAAGGCCAAGTACATTCCTAACTCCAGGGGCATTTCTTTTTTTTTTTTTTTTTTTAAAGCAGACTGTCAGGTCCATCTCAGGACTACTGAAACAGGTTCTGCATTTTTTTAAAGATTTTATTTATTTATTCATGAGAGACAGAGAGAGAGAGAGGCAGAGACATAGGCAGAGGGAGAAGCAGGCTCCATGCAGGGAGCCTGATGTGGGACTTGTGATCCCGGGACTCCGGGGTCACGCCCTGGGCTGAAGGCGGCGCTAAACCGCTGAGCCACCCAGGGGTCCCCAGGGGCATTTCTATAATCTTCTACCTCTATGTGCCTGGGCATGAAACACCTTTGCAAATTTACTGTTCTCTCCGGCCTTCCCTGACTATAAACACCATATACTCCCAGGGCCCTGAACTATGAAATGTACTGGGTCAATAGCCTATGGTTGGCACAGAGTAAACATAGTCCATTCACAGAGCATGCAGCTCAACCCCAAATCTGGGGATACTGTTGCACTGAGAACCAGCGGTCTTCATTCAGGAATGTGGATAAACCCTCCCTGGCAACCTCCTGGTCTCCTCTCCAGCTGGGCCTCCAGGAAACCCATCAACAACATCTCCAACAGATCTGACCCTAAGCAGCAGCTAGAACAAGCTGCTAAGAGGTCTCTCATGGTCTGCTCGATAGGGTTGGTAAAATCATAATGAAGAACAGGCAATGAGAAACAATTAATGAGAAAATTAAAGACAAAAAACAGGGGGTACTTAGAAAGGCTGGGGTTAACCTGATTCCCAAAATCCAGATCTCCCACATGAAACAAAAAGTTTCTTTGTCCAGCCTCAGGTGTCAAAGACCAGGGCAACAGCGGTGCATGTTACAGCAGTAGGGAAAAATGCCAGGAGAGGATCAGGGTCCACCATACCAGGCTCAGCATCAGCATGAGACACACTGGCCCTCTGCAACCCCAAGGTTGGAGTGCAGCCCCAGACACAGCAGAGACCTTGCCAACGCCAAATGCTGTGTGCATGCCTGGGTGACCTGTGGCTGGGGGTGGAGAGCAAGGACTGATGCCAGTGGTGACAGGGAAGCTCCTGACATGACACATCCTGACTGCTGGGTAAGAACTAGAAGTGCATGGAGAAGAGGCAGACAGGGGCTTGCTATCAGCTGGTGGCACTGAACTTGGCGGATGGAGCCTAGGGAGGCCTAGGGCTGGTCCGGGCTGTCCACAGGTACCTGAGGGGCTATTTGTGAATGGAGAAGTGCCCACAGAGAGTGTAGCCCTAGCTGGTGTGACCCTCTTGGAGGCCTGAAGGCCAAGGCTTACGAGATACACCACTGCAGCAGACAGCAGTCCAGCCGTCCTGCTGGCAGCACAAAGCACCTCAAGAGGCCCAGCATCAGCTGATGTGTCTGGCCACCAGATATTGGAAGTTTCTATATTTGGAGAGTCTTCCCCAAAAGCAAGCAGATAAACCAGGGCAAGTGGGAAATTATAAAGCCCAAGGGGACAGAACAGTGAAAGAACTCACTGAGGCTGAGCCATAAGAATGTCCCACTTGTCACCCTGTGGGTGTGTGCCACCAAAGAGATGACCCTGGGTCACACAGCAGAATCAAATCTATTACAAGGCTGCTGGCCCATGGGGACTTCAAGAGGAAGCAAAAGGAACCTGGTACCATGAGCCACCCTTTACCCTGGGAAATGTGTCATGTCATGTCATGGTAAACCTCAGGCTGCCCAAACTCTAGCAGAGACAGAAAATGGGCCCCATTGAAGGTTGTCATAGCACAGCTGGGAGGTAAAGGGCTGAAGAGGAGCCAGTAGAGAGGGAGAATTTGAAAATGCTGAAGCAAGAGATGACAACTCACTGAGCAAAACCCCAGAGGACTGCTAATCAAAACCAGAGGTGCCAGGACCACTCACCCAAGAGTCCCAGAAGACCACAGGTTCCTCTGACACATGTAAGACGAAAGGGAGGATGGGAAGGTACCAATGAGGTAGCCACGATGAGTAAGCTCACACTCACACCCCCAGTGCTCCCTGGGGAACAGGAAGGAAAGCCTCTGCCGGGAGCCCATCTGTAGAGGACGGAGGAACAGCAAAGTGGCCAAGGTCAGAGTCTGAAGTCTGCCATTGCCACTGTGAGGACCAGAGTGGAGGGCAATGAGGACATGGAGAGGGCTCTGACAGGGGCTTCAGGCCAGGAGAGAGTCAAATGGCATGAATGCACTGGGAACCACCTTGTCCAGCATCACTGGGTAGCCCTGGCTGCAGCAAAGGAGAAGGCCAATGGCTGGTCCAAGGCTGCAGGAGCGGGAAACAGTGGTGAGGGATCTGAGACTGCCGACAGGCAAACAGAAACCCTGGTGTAACCACAATTGGGTCCAGGTGAGCTAGACAAAACGGGAAGCCGGGGAGGTCGGCAGGATGGTCAGGAGAGAAGACTGGTGAGCAGGAGCTCTCAGCAGGTTTAAGGGAGTGACGAGGACAAGGTACAGAGAGAACATGCACCTATGAGCGGCAGTGAGGTCTGCCATTTCAGAGGCTGAGCAAAGGCCAGGGTGTGGCCGCAAGACTAGATTATTCACTGTGTAGGGCTCCCATCCCTGGACCCTAGAAAGGCAAGTAACCCTGACATCAGAGTATTGAAGAATCAACCACAAACATGATCAAGTCATTCAAGACAGCAGGGAATGGCATACAGGAGAAGACAAAACCCCAGTGCTTGCTCAGTGGACAAGGGAGAGCAAGGGTGGACGGGGAGACAACTGGCTGCTTGAATTCTGAAGAAGGAAAAAGTTTTATATGAAGTAGAAGAGAAATGGCCCCTTTTAAAAATGGACTTTAAAAATGAAAGCTAGGGGACCCTAGGGTGGTGCAGTTGGTGAAGTGTTTGCCTTTGGCTCAGGTCATTATCTCAGGGTCCTAAGATGGAGCCCCACACTGGGCTCCCTGCTCAGCGAGGAGACTGCTTCTCCTTCTCCTCCTCTTCCCTTCCCCTACTCATCCACAGGCACACTCTCTGTCTCCAAGAAATAAATAAAACCCTTAAAAAAAAATGAAAACTACAACTTTCAGTTTCCAGTTCTACATGTTCAGGAGCTCAATACGCTGAAAGTCCTCCCCTCTTAGATCCCAAGGAGAAGGGAGCACACAGGGAAAATTGCTGACCCAAGACAAGAAAGACAGGTGAGTACAGGGGGTCACAGCTTATTGGAGCAGGGGGTTATGAATAGACGTCACCGCAGGAGCATGAACAGGGACAGGAAACCTGAGCTGGATTGGTGAACCACCAGAGGCTCAGTGTAGACAAGTGTGAGAATTAACACATCCAGGAGGACCCAGTCACAGAAGCCTCCACAGTACTGTGACACATACCTCCAGGAGCCCAACCAGGCTTCTAGAGCAGATATAGGGGAAAAGCACCCACAGTGAAACATACCCAGGTGTCTGTTCTTCCCAACGAGGCCTGCCCTCAGCAGAAACCAGTCAACCAGAGCCTAACTGACCTAGGGAAAGGAAATAACCAACACCAGCTCACTCCAGCCATCCTCTTCCACTTAAGGGCAGCAGGGGAAGGAAAAAACTGAGAAACTCTTGAGAAGACGCATTGGCTCACTGGAAGCCTGAGCCCTGATCAGAGGACTACAGAACGCGTCCCTCCCCGCCAACACCTCACCACCACGGTACTAAAGGTTATTTACAGCAGTTCCTTCGACTCAGGTCATCGTGTCTGGCTATCGAGAAAAAAAAAAAATCACAAGGCAAAAGGCTAAAAAACACATTTGCAGCCAGAGCAAGAGACAGAAGCAGACATGGCCGACATGTTGGAATGATCAGCCCAGGAATTCAAAACCACTCTGACGCATGTGCAAGGGCTCCGATGGGTAAAGCAGACAGCAGGCAAGAACAGATGGGAAAACGTAAACAGAGACATGGAAAGAACCAGAAAGAAACAGAAATGAAGAATGCCTTTGATGGGCTTCCTAGTAGACTGGACATGGGTGAGAAAGTATCTCTGATGCTCTCTGATTTATTGGCAGAAACCCACAAAACTGAAATGCAAAGGGAACAAAGACAAAAAACCAGAACAGGACACCTGAGGAGCAGAAATAATGACTGAGGCTCCACTAAACTACTGTAAGACACCAAACCACAGACCAGGAGGCTCAGACAGCACCACCCAGGTCAGTGCAAAAATCAGTACATCCAGGCCCATCATTTCTAAACTGCAGAAAATAAGAGATGAAGAAAAAATCGTGAATATGGCCAAAGGGGAAAAAAAAAAAACCTTACCTACACAGGGCCACAGGCAAGGATTACATCAGCTTCTCCTCAGAAGCCATGTGAGGAGAGGAGAGAGAAAGAGAGATTTAAAGTGTTGAGAGATGGGATCCCTGGATGGCGCAGCAGTTTAGCGCCTGCCTTTGGCCCAGGACGCAATCCTGGAGACCCGGAATTGAGTCCCACATCGGGCTCCCGGTGCATGGAACCTGCCTATGTCTCTGCCTCTTTCTCTCTCTCTCTCTCTCTCTCTCTCTCTCTGTGACTATCATAAATAAATAAAAAAATTAAAAAAAAAGATAAAGTGTTGAGAGAGAAAAAATAAAAAACAACCTAGAATTCTGCACCCAGTGAAATTATCTTTTAAAAAATGAAGGAGAAATGAAGACTTTCTTAGACAAATAATAATTGGAATTTGTTGCCAGTAGACCTGCCTTGCAAGAAATGTTTAAAGCTCTTTAGAAAAAAGGAACATAAATCAGAACCCAAATCTACTTTTAAAAAGGAAGAGTATGGAAAAAGAAGTGAAGGAAAAGTGAAAACTTGATTCTTACTTGATCCATCAGCAGTTCATTTAAAACAACAGCCACGACAGCAGTCGATGATCACAGCTTACAGAATGGACACGAGGCCTGGGAGGGAGGAATCAGGGTGACCACATGACCACAAGGCACTCCTACCACCTGGGAGCTGATACGGTGTTTTTTGAAAGTGGAATTGGATTAGTTGTACATGTACTGCAAGCTGTAGGGCAACAACTAAAAAAAGTTAAGAAGGTGGTATAAGTTGATATGCTAAGAAAGGAAAGAAAATGGAACCATTTAAAATGCTCAATTAGGGACGCCTGGGTGGCTCAGCGGTTGAGTGCCTGCCTTCGGCCCAGGGCATAATTCTGAAGTCTGGAGATCAAGTCCCACATCAGGCTCCCCGTGTGGAGCCTGCTTCTCCCTCTGCCTGTGTCTCTGCCTCTCTCTGTGTGTCTCTCATGAATAAATAAATTAAATAAATAAATAAAATATTTTTAAAAAATAAAAAAGAGTGGAAGACAAAACAGGACAAAGACCAATGACAACAAATAAATAAAGAACAGTCAGGAGTATGGTAGACAGCAGTCCACCTATCAGTAATACTGTGACCGTCAATGGTCCAGATGCATCTACCGAAGGACTGACATCAGAGCCAATCAAAAGACACGGCTCAACTATACGTAGTCTACAGGAATCCCACTTTAAATATAAACATAAATATATATTAAAAGTGGGGCACCCGGGTGGTTAAGTCAGTTAAGCATCCAACTCTTAGTTTCATCTCAGGTCATGATCTCAGGATTGTGAGACCCAGCCCTGTATTGGGCTCCACGCTGGGCATGGAGCTTGCTTAAGATTTTCTCTTGCTTTGTCCCTCGTCCCCCCTTTAAAAAAATATAGATTAAAAGTAAATGGATGGAGGAAAATATACCATGTTAACACTAATTGAAAGAAAGTAAGAGCAGCTATGTTAACTTCAGACACAGTAACTTTAGAACAAAGGATGTTACCAGGAATAAAGAATGGTATTACATAATGACAAGAGGGTCAACCCTCCCTCCACACAGGAAGCCTACTTCTCCCTCTGCCTATGTTTCTGTCTCTCTCTCTCTCTCTCTCTCTCTGTGTGTGTGTCTCTCACAAATAAGTACCTAAAATCTTTCTTTACAAAAGTATAGGGGATCCCTGGGTGGCTCAGCGGTTTGGCATCTGCCTTTGGTCCAGGGCTTGATCCTGGAGCCCCGGGATTAAGTCCCGCATCGGGCTCCCTGCATGAAGCCTGCTTCTCCCTCTACCCGTGTCTCTGCCTGCCTCTCTCTCTCTCTCTCTATGTCTATCATGAATAAATAATAAAATCTTTTTTTTAAGAAGTATAAATACAATTATACACCATGACCAAGTGGCATTTATCCCAGGTACGCAAGGCTGGTTCAATTTGAAAATCAATTAATGTGATCCATCACATCAACAGACTAAAATGAAAAATCACAAAATCATATCAATAGATCCAGAAAAACACATTTGATAAAACCCAACATCCATTCATGACAAAAACTTTCAGTAAACTAGGAATAGTTTGCTGGACAAACTTGATAAACTAATTTCAGCTCAGGACATGATCTCAGGGCTATGAGACTGAGCCCTACACTGGGCTCCATGCTAGGCATGGAGCTGCCATGGAGAGGAGAGGAGAGGTCAAGATAAGAAAGGAATGAAAGAAAGATAGATTGGGGCATCTGGGAGGCACAGTTGGTTCAGCATCTGACTCTCGGCTGCAGATCAGGTCATGATCTCAGGGTCAAGATATTGAGTCCCGCATCAGGCTCTGAGCTTTTGGGAGCTTTGGGAGGGAGGGAGTCTGCTTTTTTTTCCTGCTGCCCGCCACCCCCTGCCCCCAGCTTACGAACATACATGCACATGCGTCTGTGTGTGCACTCTCTCTCAAATAAATAAATAAATCTTTTTAAAATAGGTATACAGATTGAGAAGGAAGAAATAAAACTTTGTTCACAGATGATGTTTAATTGTCTATGTAGAAAATCTAAAAGAATCAACCACAAAAACCTAGAACTAATAAGATTATACCAAGGCTTCAGGATACCAGGTAACCAGGTAACTTTTACAAAAGTCAACTGCTTTCCTATATACCAACAATGTACAAGTAGAATTTAAAATTTAAAATGCAATACCATTCACATTAGCGCCTCCTAAAAATTAAATACTCAGGTACATATTTAACAAGACATGCATAAGATCTGTATGAAGAAAACTATAAAACTCTGAGGAATTAAACCAAAGAACTAAATAAATGGAAGACAGAAAGAAAAACAGGAAGGGAAGGGAAGGGAAGGAAGACAGATTGGAGCCTCTGGATGGCACAGTTGGTTGGTTAAGCATCTGACTCTTGGTTTCAGCTCAAGTCGTGAGATCGAGGCTTGTGTCAGGCTCCAAGCTCAGTGCTGGAGTGTCTCTCTCCCTCTGCCCCTCCTCACTCATTCTCCCTCTCTAATAAATAAATAAATAACTCTTAAAAAAAAAAAAAAGAAAAAGGAAAGGATAGATAGCTTGATTCCACTTTCATGGATAGGAAGACTCAATCTTGTCAAAGTGTCCGCTCTTTCCAACTTGATCTATAGGTTCAATGCAATCCCAATCCAAATCCCAGCAAGTTCTTTTATGTATACTGACAAACTAATTCTAAATTTATACGGAGAGGGAATAAACCCAGAATACTCAACACAGTATTGAAGGAGAATATAGTTATAGGACCAACCTACCTGAGTTCAAGACTCACCATAAAGCTATAATGATCAAAACAGTGTGATACTGGTGACAGAAAAGGCAAACAGATCAACAGAACAGAATACAGCTCAGTGATAGACCCACACACATATAGTTAACGGATCCTTAACAAAGAAACAAAGGCAACACAAGGGAGCAAAGAGAGTCTCTTCAACAAGTGGCACTAGAACTGGATGTACACACACACACAAATCAATCTAGACACAAACCTTACATGCTTTACAAAAATCACCTCAAAGTGAGTCACAGACCTAAATGTAAAATGCAAAACTATAAAGCTCCGGGAAATAATACAGGAGAACATCTACGACCCATACAGTGATGCCTTCTGTAGACACAACACCAAGATCTGTGGGGAAAAAAATAACTGATAAGCTGGACTTCATTCAAATTAAAAACTTCTGTTCTGTGAAAGACCATGTCAGGAAACTAAGAAGACAAGTCACAGCATGAAAGAAAGTATTTGCAAAAGACACATCTGTTAAAGGAATATTATCCAAAATATACAAAGAACTCTCAAAACTCAAAGCCACAAGAAGACATGGAGGGACTGTGAGTGCATGTGACCAAGTGACAGAGGAAGCCAGTGTGAGAAGGCTGTATACTGTGTGATTCTAGCTACATGACTCTGGAAGAGATACAACTGTGGGGACAGTGAAGGGTCAGGGGTGGCCTGGGGCTGAGGGAGGGAAGAGACCAACAGGCAGAACATGACAGATCTGCAGGGCAGTGAAAACACTCTGTATGGTACTACACTCATGAACGGTATGTTATGACACATCAGTTCAAATCGACGGAATACGCAACCATAAGAGTAAACGTAAAGCATGGTCTTTGGGTGATTACAGGATTATGACGTGTCAACATAGGTTCATTGTTGGCAGAAACAAAACAAAACATTCTGGTGAGTGATGTTGATAGTGGAAAAGGCAATGCATGTGTGGGGGTAAAGAGCATATAGAAAATCTCTGTATCTTCCTCTAAATTTTGTTGTGAAACTAAAACTGCTCCAAAAAAATTTAATATTTTTTGTCTTTCTTTAATTTATATCATCACTGTTTTTTAATTTAAATTTAATTAGCCAACATCTAGTAGTACATCATTAGTTTCAGAGGTAGAGTTCACATGCTGAGATCCCAAGTGGGATCTGAGGAGAACAGTCCATACATGGGCTCTGCTCCCTGTCAGATGGAAAAACCAAGGAAGCAAGCAAACATCTCTGAACCCAAGTCTGCCTATCTCCCACTGCAGGCCAAGGACTTCCTCAGATGCAAAGGCACAGAGCTCCATGTGCTGGAATCACAGAGACAGAGACGAGACGCAGCCCCCAACAAAGCCTTGCCTCGGAAGTGCAGCAGGGCGCTGACTGGCCCCATAAACACTGACTTTGTACAGACCACAGAAGCGAGACAGACAATGATGTAATATCCAGAACACATCCAAAGCAAGTCATGAAAATTACAACCCAAAAGAAAACAAGCAACAGACATGAACAGGTAATTCACAGGGGAAAAAACTGTTATGAACATGTGCAAAGAGTGTCAACTTCACTGGTAATATCCATCTAGAGACAGGCAGACAGATGGATGTACACAACACAAGCATTCTTTAGAAGACGGTAAAAAATAACGAAGCACTGAGGAGGTTGTGGGAGACCCAGAATACCACTGCCGTGTGGGTGGAAGTGCACACTTTGGAGACCCATTTCGCATCTTACCCAACCTAAAAGTGTTATTCCTTCCTTCTCAAATATCACACTTTAGGGACAGCTCCTGGAGAAGCACTCACACAGGTTAGCAAGGAGATCTCTGCCACAGATGTTCTGCACACTGTTACATGTGACGAGTAAAACCTGAATGTAAAACCTGAATGTCCAGGGAATCCCTCGGTGGTTCAGCGGTTTAGCACCTGCCTTCAGCCCAGGGAGTGATCCTGGAGACCCCGGATCAAGTCCCACGTCGGGCTCCCTGCATGGAGCCTGCTTCTCCCTCTGCCCGTGTCTCTGCCTCTCTCTCTCTCTCTCTCTCTCTCTCTGCCTCTCAGGAATAAATAAATAAATCTTAAAAATAAATAAACAAACAAACTAGTGTCCATCGGTCAGGGATAATTCATGTTATGCCTCCTTTAATGCAAAATATTTAAAAGAAATTAACAGAAATTAGATTGATTTAATCTAATAAAGTTAGATCCACAATGTGTAAAAACATACATAAAACTATATGAGCTATACGTTATGATGTATTACAGATTGCTCATGGACATGTATTTGTGTGTACAAAACGTAAGAACAGACTTGAGAATCTGGTTCCAGATAAGATGGAAAAAACACACCCCACCCTCTTGCTCTCACTGAATGTAGCCCTGAATTCTGAACGGAATACAGGGAGCAGCTACATGAAGCCCCTGAAGAGTAAACAGTAGCAGGCAGCCTGGGAAGTAGTCCAGAAGTCTAAGAACCAGCAGCCCCACAGCAAGTTTACCACTCAGCCCCGAAGCCCAGGAGTAGCACTGGCTCGCACAGAGCATGCACCAGGAAAGCAGTAGGAAGGGGCTCTGCGGCAAGAAGGGCACCTACGTCACCCCCACTGTGTGGGAAGGAAATCTCCCTCACCTCTGGAAGCTGCAGAAGCATAGGACAGAGCAGGGCACATGCCAGCACTCCAGGTGAGGGGCTGGCAGGGGGCCCTGGGTAACTAACAAGTACCAAGCACACTGTGGGGAGTTAAGAGATCATGCAGGTGACCCCACAAGGCTGAGAACCCCTGGCCTCACGTCAAGCTGGGCATGTGTGATTCTCACCACAAAGAGCACATCCCAGCCCGAGAAGTAAATTGGCAGTGGTGACCCAGGTCTCTCGGGCTGGCACAGATGGAGCAGAGGAGGGGCAGAGCCGGCTGTACCGCGAAGGCTTTCTGAAACTGGAAGTGACACTGGAAGCACAATGGCTACTCTGAGCCTGTGACCTGGACCCAACCAGGCGGACTGCCTCATCAAACAAAAACATCAGCCTTTTTCACAGCTCAAACATGATCCAGGGGCTCAAATGTCCAAGATACAACCCAGAATTACTCAGCCCACGAAGAGATGGGAAAAATCCCAACTCACATGAGAAAAGAGACACCTGCCCAAGATGTCAATATCTGACAAGGACTTTAAAGAAGCTATTATTATAAGCAATCTTCCAAGGAGGAAACCAGCCAGTCAGAATGAACAGTGTGGTAGGCAGAGGCCTAAAATGGCCAACATCTCCTGCCCTAATCCCCAGGGCTGGACACAGAACATAACACCCTGGCTGTGCTAAGTTATATGGTAGGGAGTCATTGCAAACGTAACTGAGGTTACTAATCAGGTGAGTTCATCAAAAGGGAGTTTATCCTGTGATGCCTAACCCAAACCCATGAGCCTATCAAAAGCAGAGCCTTTTTTCCAGCTGGTAGCAGAAAAGAAAGTCCAAGAGTTTCCAAATGGAAGAAGGATTCAGTGGGCGGTCGGAGCTGGAAGATGGGTGGCTCCTATGATCAGAAACTCAATCAACCCAGAAGCTAAGCAAGCCCCACATGACAGCCAGCGAGGAAACACGGCCTCAGGTTGGATCTGCTAGCAACTGGAATGTGCCTGCAAGCACAGTTTTGCCCAGAATCTCTGGAGACGAACCCAGCATGGACAACCCCTCGATCTCAGCCATGCAAAACCCTTGTCAGAGAACCCAGGTGAGCCCCCCCACCCCAAGACTTCCCACCTGCAGAACTGTGAAGGGGGTGTTTGTCAGCCACTAGGTTTGCTACCCAGTAGAAACTGAACACAGATTTTGTTATGTGGAAGCAGGATGCCGTTATAACAAATACCTGTAAGTTTGTTTTCAGCTAACTAATATAACCTAAGTGTCATATAATAGTATTTCGGACTCACTGCTCTAAGGTGAGAACATTCTTTTTGTTTCTTACTATTTTTCTAAAATAGTACTGAATAAAGAGTGCATCCCGCAATTCTCCAGGTAATGTATTTCTTCTATTTTTTTTTAGAACTATTACCAAATTAACTGTGTTTACTTGAAAAAGAAGCCCAATCAGCAAATTCTAACTAATAAGTAAACAAACATGAACTTTTTAATATCATCCACCGTACACTTTGAGTTTGGTACACTGTCCTGGCTTCAAGTCTCCCAGAAGCTGCAGTATGGTGTCCAACAGCACCCGACTTGAGTTAACCAAGAATTCTCGACCACATGCTATGGCAGCAACATCTGCAACAAAAAGATAAAACAAAGCATCAAAGTCAATGTTAACTTGAGAGTTCAGAAAACCCTGCCTGAGTATTTTTTTTCTGCCTGAGTATTTTTTGCTATTTTTCTCCTAAGAGACCTAATGAAAACACAGAATAGCCCACAAGGTACCATCAAACAGTGTCATCCACAGAACTGACAGCCCAGAGAGAGTAACTGACAACCACAACAGTTACTAGGACGCTGAGTAATGTCCTCTGTGATTAGCAGATGCCTCGGGAGCGGAATAGAGCACAGAATCTAAATTTGTCTGCAACCTGACCACAGCACAGCAGATGGATACCATGCTCCAGAATAGTGGATTAAACAGCTATGGGTAGTCAGGGTTCAAACAGAAGGTGGATGCATATTACTTTATCTGGGACCAAAGACACTAAAATGCACTTTCAATCCTGGGAGAGAAAGATCCTTAATGACTTTGAACCACAATAGTAAATTGAAATCATGAGATCAAAAAAGAATATGAACACTAATCCTGAAAAGGCTCTTTTTCTAAATTTTACGTTCTATTATGGGTCAGCAAGTATCATGTTTCTTCATGCCTGAGGGCCTGAAAAGCCAGCATGGAGATCAGACCAGGTAATCCCACTTGCTCCCATGGGACACTGCTGCCGCTAATACAGGCTCTGTCAATGCTACCAAATACCCGTAAGGTTATAGCAATGCTCCAAGTGTATTTATGTGCATGTTGGTAAGACTTTTCTTTAGCTGGGTCTAACAATAAAGCATGATTCACAGGAACTAAAATTCCTAACTCAGAGGAGCAGGCCAAACTGGAAGAAAAGCAGGGCGGCAGCAGCCTTTTCATCCTCCGGATTTCAACAGGAATGCTTCCAGGAGTTCACAGGTCAACCTGGTGTCTGCTGTGTGTGTGATCCTCGTAGATACCCTTTACAAGTTTAAGTAACTTTTCTTCAACTTTCAGTTTGCTAATAATTACAAGAATGGAGGATGAATTTTATCACTTACTAGTTCTGTCTTTTATTAATTATAATTTGATGGCAAAATATAAACTTTTATCTATGCTACCAGACTAAATTTATGAAATCAATGCTCAGCATGCCTATTTATTTTTGACTATCTGGACTGAGAAGAATAAAAAGAGGTATATTAAGTCTCTTAAACCTAACAGATTTTTTCCCGCTTCTGTTTGCCTTTCCAGCAAATTTTGCCTCATAAATCAGTGCTGTGTTATTTGGTATATAATTTCACAACAGCTATAATTTTACTGAAGACGGGACCCTTCACTGACATGATCTTACCTTCTTTGTTCAATGAACTTGAACCTGATACTTATATTTTCTAGTATATGACACACTGTAATTTTAGGAAAGAAACACTTGCAGGGAAACTTAACCTTTAAGCATTTGGCATCATAAACTCATAAAAGTCATTTTAAGGCAGTTTTTCAGAGGAAAGCCTTTTTCCTGTAACTACAGCAGACCACCTCCTGGAAACCCCACAGAAAAACCTACATCTAGCTACGTCCTTTAGTAGCCAGCTTCCAGAGATGACTTCTCCACAAATCATGCCTCCAGCAAGCAAACCCTGGACAGGCCCCTGTCCCGTGACTCAAGTGTGACAGCAGAATGCAGTGGAACTAACACTATGACTTTCAAGGCAAGGTGGGAAGGAGCCTGATGGCTGCTACCTTGGTCTCCTGCCACTTTCTCTAGAAGCCCAGAGTCACTAAGAAAGAAACCTAACTATCCTGAGGCTGCCATGATGCAGAGACCACAGTAAGAAGATACAGTGAGAAGCCCTGAGACTACGTGAGGGGAGAGGGCCTCCACCAGCCCCCCGCTGTTCCAGCCCTCCATACTCTGAGACAGCCCAGCTGAGGCCCCACATGCTGCAGAGCAGCAGCAAGTCACCCCTGCCACGCCCTGAGCAAACTGCAAGAGCATAAGCAAAGTAAGTGACCATCCCAGTTTAAAGACCTCAAGTTCAGGTGGTTTGTTACAATTGAGAACAGGACATCACTGAAGTATCACTGAAGAAAAAGTTACAGAGTAAAAAACCTACTGTATCTCAACAGGCAACAGCACCCAACAAAACACAACAAAAACACAACATGGTACAGGTAAATAAAGTCCTGTACCATGTGTCCTGTAATCAGATAGCAAATGCCAAGCCTATACTTCACTGGGTATCAATAACTAAAGAGAAAACTACAAAGTAAAATAAATATGACTAAATTCCTCCACAGCCCCCCTATTCATCCATCTGTTTGGAACACTTAGGAGGCAACTCCAAGATGATCAAGGATTGACAAAAAATGTACTTATGTTTTCCAGGTTTATTTTTCTTTAAAATTTTTACAGACATTTCTATAAGTTACCACAGTAATTATATAATTTAAGAAATGAATCTGGTGTCAGTTATGTGTGGTGTTAAAGATACAAAGAATCGAGGAGCACTCGCTGGCTCAGTCACAAGAAGATGCAACTCCTGATCTCAGGGTCATGAGTTCAAGCCCCAGATTGGGAGAAGAGATTACTTTTAAAAGAACATTGGGGGACGCCTGGGTGGTCCCCCAAGGGAGAAGTCTGCTTCTCCCTCTCCCTGCTCATGCTCTCTCAAATAAATAAATAAAATCTTTACAAAAAAAAAAAAAAACAGTAAGATCCCACTTCATGCCTACTTGGGCATGGCCACAATCAAAAAGTTAGTTTAAAAAATACTGATGAATACCTGGAGCAACTGATGCCCTCAGACACTGCTGGTAGGAATGGAAGATAGTCTGACAAGCCCTTAAGTGGTTAAAGCCATATGGTCATCTGACCCAGCAAGTCCACCCCTACTGCACATCCAAGAGAAATGAAAACACATGTCCACACAAAAGTTTGTACACAAATGTTCACAGCATCATTATTCATTATAACAAACCAACAGAAACAACCCAAACATCCATCAGTTGATAAATGAATAAACGGGTAGAGCCGGACAGCCATACAAAGGAACGACATGGACACACCTCAAAACCACCACCCTAAGAGAAAGCAGCCAGGCACTGAGGACCACATACTCTCTGTTTCGACCATATGAAATGCCAAGAACAGGCAAATCCAGAGGCAGAAAGCCAATCAGTGGTTGCCCACAGCTTGAGGAACAGCAGTATTGAGGAGTGATGGCTCAGGTTAGTGGGGTTTCTCCCTTATCAGGGTGATAAAAATGATTCAAAATGGACTGTGGAAACGGAGGCACAACCCTATGAATATATTAAAGCCATCAAAGTGTGTACTTTAAATTGGCGAATTGCAGAGTGCATTATTTTATCTCAGTAAAGTTGTTTAAAAATAAATTAACAACAACAGTAACAACAGGGTTACAATTTACACGTTCAATACATTAATCTCTACTGCTCATCCTGGATCTGTTTTCTGTGAACATCTCATCTGCAGCATGAACGCTACAGCATATTATAAATAATACACACAGAAGACTATACTTTCAGGGATCATTTCTATAGTTTGTAAATAATACATACCAAATTTTCTGAATTAGCAAGACCTCTGTGTTATTGGACTAAATCAAACATGTCAGAACTATACCCGTGGAATACAGAAACAAAATACGTCTTCAATGATCCTAAAATATCTTTTAACAATTACCTCTAATATCACAGATTATCGTAAATCTTTCTGTATATGTACCTGAAAAGTTAAGTTCATGATCTAGAAAGCTAGGGAAAGCTGACTGTCTCCAGGAGATACTCGGCAATATCTGGAGACATTTTCGATTGTCACACTCAGCAGGCTGCTACTGGCCTTTCTAATGGGTAGAGTCTAGAGTTGTTAAACTCCTACAACACACAGGAAGGCCCCCACAGTGGAAAATTCTAGTGCTGAGGCTGAAAAGGGATGGTCTAACCAGGTTACCTCAACGACAAGGCATACATCAACGACCCCTGCCTCTCAGAACCTGTCTCATGATCCAGAAGGCAAGGCTTAATGCCTGCTTGTCTCAGAGCAATTGCCACTCAGCCAAATTCGATAGTCTGCAGGCCTGAACTAGGATCACCTTTTAGCCAGACGGCACCACACACAGTATCATCCCAATCACTAACTAGAAATACCAGCACTTCTCTTCTAGTCAATTAAGTAATCATGAAACGGTGCTCCTTCCTCCTTCTCATATGACAGTAGGTCAATGGAACACCCTCAACCCAGCCCCCTTAGTCCACCTGTCTGATGACAGAGAACCTCCTGGTTATCTCTCTAGTTAACAACTGTCCATGTCAGAAGAGAACGGAGGAAGGACACTCCTGCCCAGACCCTGCCTTAGTGCTGCTTATTGCTGGGTCCTCTCCCACCAGGGGAAGGGGCGATTCTGAGCTGCTTATCAAGTCATGTGAGTCATGGTTTCAGAGTGTCTGTCTCCTTCTAGTGCTTCCAGTTACATCTGTTGCCTAAGTCTTAAATGATTCTGTTTGGCTATTGTCCTGACAGCTGATTCAATAAATGATTCAGACACAGAACCAAGATAAAATGACGGTGATCACTGCTCACACTGGAAATCAGCTCTCTACAAGCCAACCTCGCCTTTCAAGAGGTCCAACAACAGTGGTGAGGATGTAGACAAGAGGATCTGATGATTGCTCTTAGATCTCCACCACCTCCAACACCACCAAAGATACACACACATACAGAAAAAGATGGACTGTCCTGAAGACACAGGAGAAAGTAGCCATCACAGAGTAAAATGGCACAGCTGCTGTGGAAAATGGTCTGGTGGTTTCTCAGAAAGTGGAGCACAGAGCTATCATGTGATCTAGCAGTTCCATGCCTAGGTACATGCCCAAGAGAACCAAAAATATACATTCACACAGAAACTTATCCACGAATGTTCACAGCAGCATCACCTGTAGGAGCCAAAAAGTAGAAACCACCTAAATGCCCATCCACGGACTCTTCACTGCAGACTCGGACTGGGTGACACAAAACCATATGTAGGTCAAGGTACAAAACTGGCACCTTTTCCTTCCACACGCACAACCACTCAAGCCTAGGGTTAGAGCAGACCTCAGGCACCAAGAGTCTTCTTAGGAGATGAAACTGAGGGCCAAAGACATAAGAACACAGGGCTGGTCAGAGGCAAAAGCTGAACTGGACACTGTGCCTCAACTTCCAGCCCATCTTCTCTCTCATACTGCTTGCCTGAAGTAGAGGTGATGGTCATGGACACAAGGGTGCTCTGCTATCAATTCTCAGGAGCTCTTATGTCCATGAGAGACAAACTGGATCCAATCCTGCCTATAAATTACTAACAATCAGGTAGCCTGAGTGGCTCAGCAGTTTAGCACCGCCTTCGGCCCAGGGCCTGATCCTGGAGACCCGGGATGGAGTCCCATGTGAGGCTCCCTGCGTGGAGCCTGCTTCTCCCTCTGCCTGTGTCTCTGCCTCTCTCTCTCTCTCTCTCTCTCTCTCTCTCCCCGTATCTCTCATGAATAAATAAAATCTTTAAAAAAATAAAAATAAAAATAAATAAAAATATGGGAATGCCTGGGTGGCTCAGTGGTTGAGCACCTGCCCCTGGCTCAGGGTGTGATCCTGGAGACCCAGGATCAAGCGCCACATCGGGCTCCCTGCCTGGAGCCTGCTTCTCCCTCTGCCTACGTCTCTGCCTCTCTCTCATCGTGTCTCTCATGAATAAATAAATAAAACCTTTAGTTAATAAATAAAATAAATAAATAAAAATTACCAACAATCAAAAAGCAATTTTGATTCTTTAATTATTATGTAATATTGTTTGAATGAATAAACCAAGAATTAAGATGCAAGGGGTACAATTATAACTGTCGAATAATAAAAAAGCAAAGAAAGTAGTTACAACTAGAGCAATAAGTTTTTTCCTTGCAAGCTAAGCAAGTTCGTCCCACAGGACTGTGATAACAATTGGCCATCTATATTTGTACTCCTATAAAAGTTACTGAGGGGCGCCTGGGTGGCTGAGTGGCTAAGCATCTGCCTTCAGCTTGGGTCATGATCCCAGGATCCTGGGATGGAGCCCATCGGGCTCCCTGCTCAGCAAGGAGCCTGTTTCTCCCTTTCTCCTCTGTCCCTTCTCCCTGCTCGTGCTCTCTCTCAAATCACTAAATAAAATCTTAGACCTACACCTCTATTCTTTAAAAGGAGTGAAGGAGATAATATGCAAAATCACAACTTATCTTGGACATTATCAGAGAGCTGATGCCGGAGATCAACCAACTACCGTAAAATCAGAAAAGGCAGGTGCTCCAAGGAGAGATATAAGGTAAGCATTTCTTACTTGGAGCAAACACTGGATGCCATAAGGGCCAGTAAGAAAAATTTGGCTAGGGGATCCCTGAGTGGCTCAGCACTTTAGCACCTGCTTTTGGCCCAGGGTGTGACCCTGGAGTCCCGGGATCAAGTCCCATATCAGGCTTCTTGCATGGAGCTTGCTTCTCCCTCTGCCTGTGTCTCTGCCTCTCTCTCTCTCTCATGAATAAATAAATAAAATCTTTAAAAAATTTTTCAGCTAAAAGTTAAAAATACTGCCAAATCAGCAGTTATCTGGGGCTGACAATGGACAGAGGGCACAGTGACAAAAGGAAAGGTGGGGGAGGTTTGAGGGAGATAATTGGAACTGTCCCATACCCTAACTATGGTGGCTACAGGACTATATGCATTTGCCAAAACTCACAAAACAGCAATAAGGTAGAAGAACAATCTGTAATGGGGGAGTTTACTATATGCAAAATTTAATTTTTTCAAGTTTTTATTTAAATTCCAGTTAGTTACCATACAGTGTAATATTAGTTTCGTGTACTATAGAGTGAATCAACATTTCCATACAAAACCCAATGCCCATCAGGACAGGTGCACACCTGACTCCCTATCACCTATTTCCCCATCCCCTCTCTCGCCTCCCCTCTGGTGACCATCAGTGTGTTCTCTAGACTTTGTGTCTGTTTCTCAGTTTGCCTCTCTCTCTTCTGTACCTTTGCTCATTTGTTTTGTTTCTTATATTCCACATGAGTGAGATCATATGGTATTTGTCTTTTCCTGACTGACTTATTTCACTTAGCCTCATACCCTCTAGCTTCATCCACATCATTGCAAATGGCAAGATCTCACCCTTTCTGATGGCTGAGTAATATTCCATTGTATATATAGACCACATCTTCTTTATCCATTCATCTGTTGCTGGACTTCTGGGCTCTTTCCATAGTGTGGCTATTATGGACATTGCTGCTATAAACATCGGGGTGCAGGTGCCCTTTTGAATCACTACATTTGTATCTTTGGGATAAATACCTAGTAGTGCAATTGCTGGGTCACAGGTCATAGTTCTATTTTTAACCTTTTGAGGAACTTCCATACTGTTTTCCAGTGGCTGCACTGATTTCATTTCTACCAGCAGTGCAGGAGGGGGTTCCCCTTTCTCCATACCCTCGCCAACACATGTTGTTTCTTGTGTTGTTGATTTCAGCCATTCTGATAGGTGTGAAGTGGTATCTCATTGTGGTTGTGATTTGTGTTTCTCTGATGATGAGTGATGTTGAGCATCTTTTCACCTGTTAGCCATTTGTATGTCGTCTTCAGAGAAATGTCTATTCATGTCTTCTGCCCATTTTTTAATTGGATTATTCATTTTTGGAGTGGTGAGTTTTTTATGTTCTTTATATATTTTAAATACTAACCCTTCATCAGATGTGTCACTTACAAATACCTTCTCCGATTCCATAGGTTGCCTTTTACTTTTGTTGGTTGTTTCCTCTGCTGTACAAAAGCTTTTTATTTTGATAAAGTCCAATAGTTTATTTTTGCCTTGGTTCACTTTGCTTCAGGAGACATATCTAGAAACAAGGGCTATGGCCAATGTCAGAGAGGTTGCTGCCTGTATTCTCCTCCAGGATTTTGATGGTTTCAGGTCTCAAATTTAAGTATTTCATCCATTATGACTTTATTTTTATGTATGATATAAGAAAGTAGTCCAGTTTCCTCTTTCTGCATGTGGCTATCCAGTTTTCCCAACACTCATTTGTTGAGGAGACTGGTTTTTTTCCCCCCAGTCGATATTCTTTCCTGCTCTGTCGAAGATTAACTGACCATATAGTTGTGGGTTCATTTCTGGGTTTTCTATTCTGTTCTATTGGTCTATATGTCTATTTTTGTGCCAATACCATCCTGTCTTGATGACTACAGTTTTGAAATATAACTTTAAGTCAGAATTGTTATGGTTCCTACTTTGTTCTTTTTTTTTTCTCAAGGTTGCTCTGGCTATTCGGGGTCTTTTGGAAAATTTGTGGTTCCATACAAATTTTAGGATTGTTTTTTATAGATCTGTGAAAAAATGCTGTGATATCCTATATAGAAAACCTGAAAGACTCCACCAAAAAACTGCTAGAACTAATAAACAAATTCAGTAAAGTCACAGGATACAAAATCAATGTGCAGAAATTTGCTGCATTTCTATACACCAATAATGAAGCAGCAGAAAGAGAAATTAAGGAATCAATCCCATTTACAGTTGCACCAAAAACAATAAAATACCTAGGCATAAATCTAACCAAAGAGATGAAACACTTGTATTCTGAAAACCATAAAACACTTATGAAAGAAACTGAGATGACACGAAGAAATGGAAAGGCATTCCGTGCTCATGGATTGGAAGAACAAATATTGTTAATATGTCTATACCGCCCAAAGCAATCTACATATTTAATGCAATACCTATCAAAATACCAACTGTATATAAACTTTTTTTTAAAAGAATCCTTGTTTTAGAAGGCAGAGGATCTATCTGACAGCTAACCCAAGGTCTCTACTGTTACTGCCTACTCCTCCCATAGGACAGAAGCTTGGTATTGGCGATGCACAAGCCTCCACAACCTCTGTGAAGCAGCACTTTAATAAAGTACCACCAGAGTAAGTAATTTCCAAATAAAATTCACAATGCCTAAGTGAAATGTAAATGCGCACTTTGCGACTCTTTGTGAGTATCCATGTAGGCCACTCCCAGGAAGAACAAACAAGGCCCAGCTGATCTTGTGTCAGGCAACAGGCTGCTTTACCCACTGGCCAACCACCTCACTGCTCCACACTAGTCAGCTACTCAAGAGGCTCAGACTCACAATCTGGCGGAATGACGAATCATATTTGTCATAGGCCTGTGGCATCCTCTGCAAACAGCAGAGAATCCAATCATCAAGTCTGCAAATGCCATAGAAAAAAGACCTTAAAGCAATTTGAAAAGTTGGAGCAGTGCAAGCCCCCTCCACCTGAAGGTGTGATGTCTGAAGCATGCCACACCGTCCTGGGAAAGGGCTGGGCTAAGTCAGGACTTGCCCCGGCCACTGTCAGAGTCTCAAGAGCCACCTCAAAGAAGTATCACAAATTTTTAAGGGATTATGAAGAAAATGTCTACACAGGATCTACCTCGTTAGGATTTCAATAGATGAAGGATAATGCCATGAGGAAAAATAAGATTTCCTCTCTTTAATAGCAGAGAATTACCCTAAGAGTAGCATAGGATAAAGCAACAGGATAGCATAGGATAAAGAGAAGAAAGAGCAACATAAACAGTAAAAACATAAAGAGCAAAACTCACAGTCGTGGCAATGAACCGAACCAATTCACTGACCTCAGAACAATACTACTCACTAGTATCCACCACCTCCCACTACACTAAGATAGGATTTATTAATTATATAGTCATTTGGCTTTATCGCTTACAGCAGTTTTATCATAGAATTCTATCATAAGAATAACTATAATCTTTGGAAGACAATTTAGGTTTTTGGAATTCTTTAATTATTGTACCAAAACAAGAGCAAGGGCTTCTCTCACTCTTAGCTTAAGGCTTCTATTTTAGCTAGATGTTAGTAAAATGATTCCAAATAATGAGTAGCTAAACTTCCAGTTTTGACTTTTTTCCATGTGCAGAACTGAACAGAACATGCAATTCATCCTGTGTTTTCTAGATCAGTCTTCTTACTCACTGATGCTTATCAGAATCGCCTGGTGGGGGGATGCTCCCCAAAACACACACACCTTGTACCTATCCCACACCCACTGAATCAGATTCTCTACAGTAAGAACCAAAGGCCATTTAAAAAGCTCCTGGGAGATGTTCCTGCACACACACACCTGGCTGTAATCATCACTCTAGAAACACTTCTAACAGTCACTGTGCCTAAAAAGAATTACTTACTTGTTACAATCCCAGCCAAAGCAAACACAAACTGATTTTCATCAGAATCAAGCTCCTTGACATCCCCATCCAGTGACTTCACAAAACTCTCCATTGTTTGACCGGTGATACTGAAAAACTTCAAAGCTTTATCCTGAAAGTTTGGAAAGGAAAGTATCACACCCCTGCACAAATACTCATACAATACTTTATAAGAGTACAAGCACACAAAAGGAAGACTCTCTTTTAATTACAGAAGCAGTATTTAAAAGTCTGCTCCTTCATTACAAGTTCCCATATCAAAAAGAACAGAAAAAGGAAGTTTGGAATCTGTAGAAAAATTACCCTGCAGACTGATAGAAAGAGCAAAATAAAATATATGTGAGGGAACAGCACAAATTTATACAGTGGTGGAAGTGTTAGGGTGAGTTCACCCAAAATACTCTAGGAATATGCTAGAAAAATATGTTCTCTGTTGGTTCTTGGCATGAAACCACAGGTTTCAACCATGGGAGAATGGATTTTCAAACAAAATCTTAACAGAAACTTCAACATGTCAAGAGATGGAAGGCAGTAAGCAGGCTTCTTGGGCAGTTTAAATCTTCATTACTTAGGAGAAGTCCCTCCAAGTATGCAGAACCTCTGAAGCACTTCCTGGGGTGTCAGGGTTCTAAGGAATAGCGTAAAAGCTAACACATTTACAAATGGAACAAGGCAACTTCATGGGCTGATATAAATGTACTAAGACTGGGTTGTGGTGATGATTACACAGCTCTGGAATGAGCTAAAATCACTAAATTGTATGCTCACAGATGGGGGAATCTTATGATGTGTAAATTACACCTGAATAAAGCTCAATAAATGTTAAAACACAATTTCTCCACCTAAAGTCACACACAATTATTTCTCTACGTCATAAGTAATTTATTGCTGGCCTCGTATCTGTATCTCTGTCCACAAGCACACCCCTCTCCTAGAATGCAGCCACAAGCTCTCTGGCCCCTCTCATCCTCTGGCACCACACTTGCCTTCCCTGCCCCCCACAGCAGGGTACTGCGTGAGCCACTCGGAGGGCCTTTCAGTTAGTCTTCCTGTCTTGTCCCCATGCCCACCCTGCTCCTACCTACCCTCACTCGAGGTCAGGACAATCTCCCTGAAGTCTCTCTTTCCACCACTCTTTTACTCAAAACCCTCAGGAATCCAGCCTTACCACCTACCAGAGAAAATCAGCAACCTAGCATCTGAGGTCTTCCAAAATCACATTCCATCCTCCTTCTGGATCATTATCTCCCCATAACTTTACCACACTAGCCCTCCACTCTCAGTCAGCAGACCTGGGCACCATCCCTAAAACTAACTTCAGGCTTCTCAGCCCATGCCCTTGATTATGCTGCCTCTCCCCTCCCCATTTTCTGCCCTTGCCACCTATTCAAGTTAATCAAAGCCCATTTCAAATCTCTCTTCTTCTGAGTTTCCTGAGTGTGGATGTGTGTGTGCACTATTAATACATATGTTAAATAACACGTAACTTTAAACAAATCAAGTATTATGGTACCTGTGGGGTAACATACATAGAAGTACTTTAAACTTTGTTAAGTGTGTGTAGGTCAAGCAACAATATGGAAGCGGTACTATCTCCACAAATACCATACAGGTTCTGGGAGAGTAGGTGTCTTATTTCTTTCATTTTACGCACCCCCTAGAGCACCAGCTTACAGTGGACCCTACATACTGGTATGCCACCACTGTCTGATGAACGAAAGTAAGACATGGATTTCATCTGTAAATGCCTTCGTACACATTGTACCCTCTGTGTCCCATAAACACTGATCAACAACATCCAGGGAGCCCAGCGGTCGTGCTTACTCCTCCCAGAATGGCTTTGACGACGTCCTCACTACTGGAGACACCCCACAAAAGGGTGCAGGCTGCGGCTCCCATTTCTGTACAGTATTCTGCTTGTTGCAGGAGCTGCTGCTTTGCTTCATTCAGCTGCTGTCGAAGAGCAAGTTTCTCCTAAAATCAAAACAAAATGAAATCAGCAAAATGAACAGCATTCAACTTTAAAATACCTCTATTGTGTTTCTTATACAAAGATTTTTTTTTAATGCACGTAGAATTATAGAAAACATGTTGGCAAATGAAAACTCATCCTTAGCCACAATCTATGTATTTTTTTAAACTTCAGAAGGAAAATTACACTCTCAAAAAAGAACACACTGCTATATTAGAGTTTATAAGTATTGCCAAAGACTTGAATTCATCTTCTTCAAGTAAAATGAAACAGAAGGCACCTCAGGTCCCAAGTGGCTACACCTAGAATCAACCCCAACTGGGCCACCTGAACAAAGTAACAACCAAACACAGCAGTCCACAGAGCAACACTTGTAGTACATGACCCTGCCACCTCCAAGTGGCTCACCCCACTGTACAGATGTCAGACGACACAGCTAACCCGGCTAGGACATATGGGGCAAAGACAAGAAGTGCAAAGGAGGGCCTCCCAGGCATGCCGAGCACAGTCAAGCTGAGCGTCCGTGTGACAGGAAGATAGAGGCCAGCGGGACTTCTGAAGAATATAGCTGGCAAATCCCAGCCAGGGTTCTCAACAGTGACTTGTCCTCCCGATGTTCCCTCAGACCACACAAACAATCCTAAAGGCTCGCTGCAGGCGGCTCTTGGGCAGTATGGGGATTCCTGATTCCCCACTTTCACCACTGGTTGTACTACTCTTGTTACCTGAAGTTCCCTTAAAAGGTGAGAGCATTTCCTTACTTAACAAGAGATAAACTTAAGAAATACAGAAACCTGGTGCGACTGGGTGGCTCAGTTGGCTGGGCATCTGACTTGATTTTGGCTCAGGTCATGATCTCAGGGTGGCAGGATAGAGCCCTACATCAGGCTCCAACGCTCACTGGGGAACATCCTTCTCTTGTCCTCTGCCCCTCCTCCCCCCCCATTCATGTACACACACTCTCACTCAAATTAATGAACACATCTTTAAAAAAAAAAAAAAAAGAAATATAGAAATCTACTTAAATTCATTTATACCAAAGTAAAATTAGAATCATAATAACAGTTCTCAAAGTTAAAGTATTTCATGGGCACCTGGTGGTAAAGTTGATTAAGAGTCCAACTCTTGATTTCGGCTCAAGTCATGATCTCAGGGTTGTGGAATCGAGGCCCACATCAGGCTCTGTGCTCAGCAGGGAGTCTGCTTGATACTCTCTCCCTCTACCCCTCCCTTGTTTGCACACATGCACACACGCATGGTCTCTCTTTCTCTAATAAATAAATCTTTAAAAAGTCATAGTTTTTTTTAAGTTATATTTTTTTAGATGTTTTCATTTTTTCTTTTAGAGAGGTAAGTGCAGGACAACTAGGGGGAGAAGGAAAGGAATCAGTGGGCCACAAACCAAACTTTGGTGACTTCATAACTTGGTCTAGGGTGGCCCATTCACATCTAACCGGGGATGATGTATTTGGTATACAGAATCTCTTACACATTCAGACATATATTCATACTCGTTTTAGGAGAAAAGATGATCACTAATCTATGACACATGCTAATAACCATATACTCACCCTATGACCCAACAATTTCACTCCTAGGTATTCCCCAAGAAAAATTAAAATATATATCCACACAAACACTTGTACATGAATGTTCACAGTAGTGTTATTCGTGAGTCAAAAATTGAAAATAGCTAGATGTCTATCAACTGATGAAAGATTTTTAAAAAAGTGTTACGACAGGAACAAACAATTGACACATGCTAACATGAATGAACTTCCAAAGCATTACACCAAATATAAAGGACTGCATATTGTATTTCTATATTTCCATAAAATATACAGAAAAGGCAAATCTATAGAGAGAGACAGAAAGCAGATCCGTGATTGCCTAGGGCTGGGCAAGGGAACAGGACTAACTACAAACAAATATGTGATGGAAATATTCTAAAAATTGGACAAAATCCAGCACTCTCTTGTGAGAAAAATTCTCAGCAAACTAACAACAGAAAGGAACTTCCTCAACTTGATAAAAAGCACCTATGAAACACTACAGCTAAAATCACACTTATCTGTACAATAGGGAAGGTTACAAATGAATGGGGTTTGGGAGCACATGGGAAATCTGTATTTTCCACTCAATTTTCCAGCGAACCCAAAGGAATATAACATAAAAACAAAATCTTACCACTTGCAATGACATGGATGGAACTAGAGAGTACTATGCTAAGTACAATAAGTCAGTAAGAGAAAGACAAATACCATACGATCTCATTCATATGTGGAATATAAGAAACAAAACAAATGAGCAAAGCGGGCGGAAAAGAGAGAGAAGCAAACCAAGAAACAGACTCTTAACTACAGAAAACACACTGCTGGTCACAAAAGAGGGGGTGGGAGGGAGGCTGGGTGAAACGGGTGATGAAGATTAAGGAGTGCACTTGTCATGATGAGCACCAGTGATATATGGAAATGTTAAATCACTCTACTGTACACCTGATACACTAAGATAACACTGTATATAACTAACTGGAATTTCAGTTAAATTCTTTTTTTAAAAAGGGCTCTTCTTTTTTTTTTTTTTAAATCATACTTACTGGTAAAAGACTGCTTTCCCCCATGATCAGGAACAAGGCAAGATTGTCTGTTCTTGCCACTCTTACTTAACACGGTGCCAGAAGTTCCAGACAGTGTAATCACACAAAAGAAAGAAACAAAAGGTAGAGAGAGTAGAAGGAAGAACTAGAACTGTCCCTACTTGCAGATGACATGATTGTCTATATTAAAAAAATCTCAGGGGAAAAAAAAATCTCAGGGAATCCAAAAAAAACTCCCAGACCTCATGCATGAGTTCAGCCAGGTCACATGTTATAAGATCAACACACAAAAAGCAATCACATTTCTATATGCTAACAACAAAAAAGTGGAAACTACAATTTAAAACACCATTTAAAAGTGTTCCAAAGAAAACAAAATGCATCCCAGCTGCTGGGCCCATGTGTCCTGTGGCCAGTCTGCAGACCATGCTGAGTCAGTGCTGCTAGGCCTAAGCCTCGCCAAGACTCTCACCACCGTCCACCCGGCTCAGCCCCAAGATGCTGGTGGACCTCAGAAGGCAGCCTGGGCCCCTGAGCCCACAGGAGGTAGAGGAGCAGCTGCAGCATCCACTGCAGGTCAAATACAGCAGGGCCAAGGTTGGTACACTGCACAACGTACTGACGCCCACCCAGGTTAAGAACCAGCCCATCAGTATTGCATGGGATAGCCTTGATCCAGGTAAACGCTGCATGTTGGTCATGACAGACTCAGATGCTCCCAGCAGGAAGGCAATCTGCCAGGTGCCCAAACACAGGCAATGGGGCTATTTTCTGGGGTCAACACACGGGGCAACGACATGAGTAGTGGCACAGTTCTCTTCCATTACATGGGATCTGGACCTCCCAAGGCCTTCACCCTTTACTTCCAGCTGGTTTACATGCAGGATGGGCCACTGAAGTGTGATAAGGCCATTCTCAGCAAACAATATGGAGACCACTCTGGTAAATTCAAAGTGGCATCTCCCCACAAGAAGTATGAGCTCAAATCCCTGGCAGCCTGCACCTGTTATCAGGTTGAATGGGACAGCTGTGTGACCATCTCTGTGAGCAGCTGTCTGGAAAGTGGAGGGACGCCAGGAGACAGGGACAGGCAGTGCCCAGCATGCTCTCAAGCTCAGTGATGCATGTAGATTTCTCCCCTTCCCCGCTCCCATTCTCACAGACAAGACCTGAGCCATCAGATAGTGGTTTAGGGTGACTTTTCCTTCTGCCTGTCCTCTGTAATTCTACACAGTCACACTCCTTATGTTTTGATCAAATCTAATCCTCCATTTTGGAGGACTAGCAATCCAGAATTTAAAGAAGAAAAAATTCAGGTGAAAAGACCAGGTTTACAGTAATAGAGCAGAACATCAAAGAATCTTTAAGGTTTAAAAAAAAAAAGGTTTAAAAAAAAAAATAGATTCACTGCCTCTGTCTTTATGAGCCTGAGTCCAGAACTGTGCATAATAGCATCTTCTGGGTCACGTTTTCTCGACAGTGTCTCTCACACCATTAGCCCCCAGTGTGTTACATCTAGGACTGATTACTGGGGGCCAGTGTCTCTGGTTCCTTTAAAGAGCGGTACTGGAAACAGCAATAGGGAGAGTCGCTTTGTGGTTCAGGCGCAGCTATCTAGATAAACTGCAGGCCTGGGTGAAAGGCGGTCAGAAATCCCCAAGCCTGGACCTCTTAAATTGATCACTCTTTACTCATGGAAGAAAGCCAGTTTGGGGTTTCAGAAATTTGTATTAATTCTGCTACTTGCTTATAGTTGAATAAAAATGAAAACATTGTGTAGAACCAAAAAAAGAAAGAAAGAAAATAAAAGGCTTAAGTAAAAATCTAACAAAATGTGTACAGGATCTGTGTGCTGACAATTACAAACCACTGATGAAAGAGATTAAAGACAACTTAAAGGAGTGGAAAGATGTGCTTTGTTTATGGGCTGAAAGACACGACACAGACAAGATCACAGTTCTCCCAAAACTAACCTACAGACAATCCCCATCAAAACCTCAGCATGTTTGTAGACACAAATGAACCTATAATGAAATGTATGTGGAAAAGTAAAGGGCCTGTCTAGACCATTTGGAGGAAGAAAAAAATGGGAAGAATCTCTTTACCCAATGCTGAGGCTCACTACGTGGCCACAGTAACCATGACAGTGAGCTCTGGCGGACGAACAGGTAGAGGGGCCAGACAACAGAACAGGCCAGGGGAATGCGCCCAACTGATCAGTAACAGAGTGCAAGAGCAGGTCCATGGAGGAGATGTCATGTCTTCCACAAAGTACAAGATCAACTGGACAACAACAACAACAACAAAAAAAAAAAAAAAAAACAAAGCTCATACCTTGTTCATGATCATGGAAGCAAAAATCAACAAGATTTGTTCATCCTCACCAGATTGAACATTTTTGCTCTGTGAAGACCCCATGAAGATGAAGCGACACGCTCCAGCCTGGCAGAAACTATCTGTAAATCACATCTCCAATGAAGGAGTTCCATCTAACATATATTAAAAACTCTCTAAATTCAACAGGAAAAAAAGAACAATCCCATTAGAAAATGGGTAAAAGATATGAACAGATATTTTACAGGAGAGGATACACAGACAACAAACGAGCATGTTAAAAGATCCCAACATGATTAGCCATGCGAGAAATGCAAAGTACAGTCACCATATATCTACCAGAATGGCTAAAATAAAAATGGTGATAACACCATTTACCAGTTAGGATGTGGAAGAAATAAATCACTCATGGACTACTGGAGGGAACATAAAATGGGGCAGCCACTCTGCAAAACAACTTGGCAATTTCTTACAAAACTAAATGTGCAGGGGTGCCTGGGTGGCTCGGTTGGTTGGTCTGCTGATTCTTGGTTTCAACTCAGGTCACGATCTCATGCTCATGGCACTGGTCCCCCCCATCAGGGTCTGCACTCAGCAAGGAGTCTGCTTGTGACTCTCTCTCCTCTGCCCCTCCCCCTGCTCATGCCGTCTATAAAATAAATAGATAAATCTTGAAAATAAAAAAAAACTAAACATCATTAGTACACAATCCAATGACCATACTCTTGGGCATTTATCCCAGAGAAATAAAAACATACAGTCACACAAAAACCTATACACTGATGCTCACAGTACCTCTATCATAATAATGAACAACAGCAAATAACCCAAACTTCAATGGGAGAATAGTTAAATGAACTATATTTCTACACTATGGAACATTACACAGCAATAAAAAGGAACAGACCACTGATTCAAGAAATAATTTTGATGAATTTGAGTGATACAAGTCATTTTCATGACATTCTTAAAATATAACTATGGAGATTAATGTGTAGCAACTATGTGTTAATAGATGAAAGAATTCAGTATCTTGAATGTGGTAGTGGTTACATGAATCCATGTATGTGATAAAACTGCACTGAACTAGGGAGCCTGGGTGGATCAGTCGGTTGAGCATCTGACTCTTGGTTTCGGCTCAGGTCGTGATCTCAGAGTTATGAGATAGACCCGTGTTGGGCTCGGCTCCGTGCTCAGCACAGAATCTCCTCATCCATCTCCCTCTGCTCTTCCCCCCTCCCTGTTCCCTTTCTCCCTCCTTCTCTAAAAAAAATAAAATATTTTTTAAAAAACTGCACAGAACTAGTCTCTCACACACACATTTTCCCTCTCTCTCTCTCACACACACACAGGAGAGCATCCAATACTGGTGAGATACATCACTAGATAAGACCAGTGGACCCAAATAAGCCCTGTGGGTTTTACCATTGTTGGTCTCCTGGCTCTCACCATGCCCTGCAGGGATTCCAGAGACCCACCAGTGGGCAAACTGGGTACAGGGCACAAAGGGACTCCTGTCGAATTTTCTGTACCTTCCTGTGAATCTATAATTCTTTACTTTTTTAAAGATTTAATTTATTTATTCATGAGACATATAGAGAGAGAGGCAGAGACACAGGCAGAGGGAGAAGCAGGCTCCATGCAGGGAGCCCAATGCAGGACTTGATCCCGGGACCCCGGGATCACGCCCTGAGCCGATGGCAGACGCTCAACCGCTGAGCCACCCAGGTGCCCCTCTATAATTCTTTTTAAAAATGTTAACCAAAATCAAAATGGACTGTGGTGAACACTGTACAACTGCGTACACTCACTGAAACAGTCAAACTTCACTTTTACAACAGATTATTCTGTTATGCAAAATATATCTTAACAAAACTGCTTTGAAAAAAGAAACAGTAACCGAGTCCTGACATGTTTACATACTTAAAGTGAGTATGGATTCCTTCAAAACCCTCTGTAGTTCATCTCTGTAACTAAAATACACTATCAGTTAATTTTTTCTTTAGAAGGTTTCCTGAAATAATATACAATGTTTACAACAACTTCCCTTTTACTATCTCAAAAGTAGCAACTCTTTCCTAACAAAATCACAGATAACCATACATGGGCAGTCTTGTGCAAGTTAGTAGTTAACTCTGAAAGGTACGTGCACAAGAAAACGTGCAGAGAAGGCAAAGGCAGAGGCCAGCAGCTGAAAGACCCCCTAGAGAGCAGGGCTGAACCCGCACATCATCCAGGACAAGTTCACACAGGCGGGAAAGCCAGGTCAGACACTATAAAAGCTCTGCTGGCAGACCCTTTGTCGAGAGCCACATGCGCCCTCACAGTGACGGCACGGGCCTCTGATGGTGTCACACACAGGGGAAGCCGGGCCCTTTCTCCTCTGGAGTTCAGAGGCTGCCCCTCCCAGGAAGACCCACTCTCCCGGCCAGCCCCCGCGCCCACAGCAAGGCCCAGCTGGCCTCCCCTGATCTGATTCCACCACTGCTGGGGAAACATCTCAACTAAGCAGAGAACCAAGCTTTCCTTGCCCGATGGCCATTCTCCCGGGGTTCGGGGTGGCTGCTCATCCAGCACAGTTATTTATGATTTTGAGTCCACACTTTGTTTTCTCCTTTCTTCATACGTACTGGATCCAGTAACTTCTGTCTTTCCCAATGACTTCTACGCATACTGTAGTACTTACTAGCAGTGCTCTAATTTGGGATCTAGCCCCTGCATTCTTTCCTGGTTTCTCAAGTCTAAAATAAGCCTCCAGAGTCCAGCCTCATGAGCTGTAGAGATCTGGACGGAGACCACAGAAAAGGCTACGGAAAAGGCAGCTGTCAGTTCTCTACAACAAGAAGAGATGTGGCCTTGTAACAGCAGACTTGAAAGGGCTCCCATCGGTATTAAATTGGCAGGACAATTAAACAGGAAACGTGACTGGAAATAGGAAATAGTTTAACCTAAAATATTCCCACATTTTAACTAAGGTCAAATTGTCAGGGCAAAAACACACTACCGATCTGACACTAACTTCACCAGGGCCATTTCATCCTCTATACGGGCACTTTACCAGAATGGCTTATTTTTTTTAGATTTTATTTATTAGTGAGTGAGTGAGGGGGGAGGGACAGCAAGAGGGAGAGAGATGAATCTCAAGCAGACTCCACGCTGAGCAGGGAGCCTGACGCAGGGCTCAGTCGCACGACCCTGAGATCACAACCTGAGCCAAAATCACGGGTCAGATACTCAACTCACTGAGCCACCCAAGTACCCCACGAATGGTGCATTTTTAAGCACTGCCTCTAAAATGTCCACAAAACATGCATTTTTCCTATGTTTATCTACTAAAAAAAAAAAAAAAGGAAATCTAAGATTCTGTCCAATTAAGTTTTAACCTTAACAAGGACATCTCAGCAAATTCAGGAAGTACAGAACCTAACAAGTGCATTGTCAACTTTTATCAGATCCTTCCTGTCTGTTGGTCAACTTCTTTCAGACCATGAAAATTTCAGGCCCAAATTAGCCACCGTCATCTTAAATTATTGTGATCTAAACATACGACAAAGCTAAAATTTCAACTTTGATTATGTGACTGACACTCAACCTAACTCAGTTTTGAGACCGAAACTCTTTCCCTGACCTTTCCTTCTTGTTCAATGTTAAAGTCCATACAAAACCCACCAGTTCTGGAAAACCTCCATAGCAGCCACAAATATTCAGAATTCTTTCACATGAGGCAGCAGTGGACCTGTGACCAGCTACCTAACCTCCTTGAGGCTAACAGTGCCTACTGACTCTGCTGTGCTAGGAGACGCACAAGAGATATTCGATGCACAGCCAGTGGCTGGCCACCTGCCAGCACACAGGAAACAACAGATACTAGCTACTGTTACTAGTACTGTTAGTGTTTTTCTACTTTAAAATAAAAAATACACACACCCTGACTTTTATCAGAAGTGATAGGATAGTTCTAGCTTTACAGAAGAGAAGGGGAAATCATTTATTCTATAGAAAAACAATGTGTAATTTTTTTAAAGATTTATTTATTTATTTATTCATGATAGACACACACACAGAGAGAGAGAGGCAGAGACACAGGCAGAGGGAGAAACAGGCTCCACGCAGGGAGCCCGACGAGGGACTCGATCCCGGGACTCCAGGACCGCGCCCTGGGCCAAAGGCAGGCACCAAACCACTGAGCCACCCAGGGATCCCCAAGAATGTGTAATTTTTAAGAAATACTATTAGTCTCGTCAAATATTAAAACACATTAGTTGTTTCTTAAAGATTAGTAAATGATCCCCTAGGTTTATTACAAATATTTCCAGTTAATACATCTCTGATTATAAATTATTAAGTACATTTTTCAGAATTCTTATTATTCTATGATTTTTAATGTTCTGAAGTGATCTTTTAGACATAAAAATTAGAGTCATCTGTGTGGCTAAGTTGGTTGAGTGTCCAAGTCTTGATTTTGGCTCGGGTCATGAACTCTGGGGCCTTGAGAAAGAGCCCTGCATCTGGCTCCATGCTCAGTGAGGAGTCTGCTTCTCTCTTTCTCTCTTTCACTCTGCCCCACCCTTCCCTCCTCACCCCCTGGCCCCCCACTAAGGCACATGTGAGTACTCTGTCAAATAGATAAATATTTTAAAAAATTTTTTAAGCTGGGGCACCTGGGTGGCTCAGTGGTTGAGCATCTGCCTTCAGCTCAGGTCATGATCCCAGCTTCTTCCTCTGTCTCTGTCTCTGTCTCTGCCTCTCTGTCTCTCATGAAAAAATAAAATCTTAAAAAAAAAAAACTTTTTTTAAAGTTAACAGGAAGTCATAATTACAAGCCTACCCAGTAAATATTCTCCACATTAAATGGTCATAAAATCCAAATGTTCGACTATTTTCCAGCCCTTATTATTTTTTAAGATTTATTTTAGAAAGCGCACATGTATGCACACGCACAAGAACACCAGGAGGGGGAGGGGCAAGGGGAGAAGGAGAATCTCAAGCAAACTCCCCACTGAGTATGGAGCCCAACGCAGGGCTCAATCTCAGGACCCTGAAATTGTGACCTGAGCTGAAATCAAGAGTTCGACACTTACTGACTGAGCCACCCAGGCGCCCCCAGAATTACATACATTTTAAAATACAATCTCTTGAGGCTTAAGGGCTAGGAGGGCTGCCGGCCACTCGGCTCTGTCGGGGAGCAGCCCGGACACTGGTGTGCTAGCATCGTACCTTCTTGTCTCTCATGCTGTCAGCCTGCACGGTCTCTAGGCGGGCTTTGAAGTGCTCACAATCCATTCTCAGTTGCTCTAACTCTTGCTCTTTCCTTTCCAGGTCTAGAAGAAGAGAGACACAACAACACTCAGCATTTCAGACCATTAATGTCCTCTAAGAATCCAATGAGCCAAATCTCTCAAGAAAATGGGCATGGGCTGCTCAGGTGTGATTATTCACAGAACCAGTCCTTCAATGACCAATATTCTAAAAGTTCTGCTTTTCAGGTTTTTGCCAGTTTTTAGCCCATACCCAAAAGCACTTTTCTTGTTGTTGTTTTCAGTCTTATGTTTTTAAGCCCTGATTTTACTGCCAAACTCGTACTGGAGGCTCTAAGAAAGTGGGTTACGTAAGGGACTGACGGCAGGGCTGAGAAACCCGACTGTCTCGTGGCACAGACTTGTATCTGCTCCATAAAAAGCAGAAGGCAGCTCGGTGAGTAGACGGTGCCAGCCAGGGCTGATTCACAGTGCTCGTCTCACCAACTGGCAGACTGACTCAGGAGGAAGAGCCGCAGCGGCCGTCAATGGAGGGGCGGAAGCAACGGTGATCAGACAAGAGAAGGCCGCGGTGAAGGCGGGCAACCGTGGCAACTCCCCACCACGTTCATTTAGGTGGTGATTCAAATAGCCAACAAAATCCCCAAAACATCCACGTTAGTAAGTCTGGAATCACAGGTATGGTCAACTTTAAAGAAAAGATATTATGGTGCAGAAATACTGACATTTAAAAAGCAAAGTAATGAAGTGCCTTGACCTCAGGAACTAAGAAATCATCAGTGTCTATGCTAACACGCACCCAGATGTGAGGTGGCACACGGCACTCAGAGCTAATGCAGCAGTGCTTGTGGACACTGACTCCCAAATGTTAGTCCGCCAGTATCCCCTACAGGGCTGGGTCAACACAGGCTGCACCCGCCCCCCCCACCCCCGCCAGCGTCAGTCAGAGTCTCCGATTCAGTAGGCCTGAGGTGGGCCTGAAGAATCTGCCCTTCCAGCAAGCTCGCAGGTGAGGCAGATGCTGCTGGTCCGGGAATAGACTCTGAGAAAGACGGCTTCAGGACAACAGCCTGGTCTCTGGCCATTAACAAAATGAAAACAACACACAACCAGTGAGAGCCAGTGAGGGAGCCCAGCCACAGGAACCTGGGGACAGAAACAGCAGGTGGTGGGAGGCAGCAGCCAGCGGCCTGAAAACTGGTGCCCCCCTCCACCTGGGGAGGAGACGGCAGGACAGCACTCCCTCCAGGGAAGTGTGGACAAGCCCAGGGGGTGGCTTGGTGGCCCTGGGCTCTGAGAAGGCAGGGGACTGCCAAGGACAGCAGGGGCATCCCCAAAGCGTGGGAGAAATGAAGGGAGTCAGCAGTTTCCAGGCACCCTTTGCCCTAGAGGGAAGATTAGCACCTAAAGCCAAATATTCGGTTACAGATTATGAAACTGGCTGGCACAACTTGTCTTAAACGGCGTTTCTCAGAAACCATGTAAAGTGGGACTATTTTTTCTAGCTCAAATCAGTTCTCCTCTCTGCCCCCTCCTCCTACAATGCATCACGCCACAACAGGACTCTCCTGGAAGTCTGTGCTCTACGCTGCAAATCCTGGCCACCCAAGAAATCAACTGTCAGTCAAGTGCTAGGCTCTAGAAGCTACACAGTTGCCTTCTGTGACAGTGTTAAATGAAAACTTATGTCATTTATAATTATGAATGAACTATGAAATGCATATGCTCATAAAAAGAAACAAAATGAAAAGAACTAAAATAAATCAGTGGTACAAACTTTTTCTTCGCAGTTCACTCTTAAATTTTCTTGTATCATCAAGCTGTACGTCACTCAAAGGTGGCAAAGATAGAAAATTACATCTCTACAAGCCTTACCACGTATAAACACACATGGGAATTCATCCTGGCCCCACAGATTTTCCTTAGGGTAACCTCACAGTCTCTGGCCCTGTGTAGCCGTACATCCATAGGCTACCATAACAAGGGGACGGGGTCAAACGTTCCACTCTCCCACGGGCACCCCACAGAATTCAAAGTCAGCATGGGCGGGGCGGGGGCGGGGGGGATGCCACACCTGCCTACCCGGGCACCTGGAGGTGGCAGGTGCCTTTCAGCTGTACAAGGCCGCCACCTCGTGGCCAGATGGGAGCACTGCCGCCTTCTCCCAACCAAACCCTCACCCTGCTTTTTCAGCGTGGCCCCCCGCAGTGCCAACAGCCCTGAACAAACCCCACAAGGGCAGGCATTTTCATGTTTCGCTTTCTGATACATCCCAAATCCCTACAACGGTACATGGAATTTTATAAATATTTGTCACACAAATGAATTTTACTTCTCTGTAAGTTCCTTCTGCTAATCCTTGAAGAGAGAAAAATATACAGCCACTTTGATTATATGTCTCATCCTCATAATGAGAATATACCACTTCTATGATTTTTTTATTTTAAAAACCAGGGACAGAAAGAATATGGACAGTGAATAATACATTATCTTACCCAGCTTCGATGTCAGAATAGGGAAGAAGCTGCCATCCAGCCTAGGCTGTCTTGTACCTACTAATCTTTAGCATTCATAAGGAAATCTCCCTGTAACTGTTAACTGAATGAAATGGTGGCTAAGACAGACTACTAATATACAGAAATAATCTACATCACAGGCCACTTCTGAAACTCACAATCCTTTTTTGATAGTTTTTTTTTAAGATTTTATTTATTTATTCATGAGAGACAGAGAGAGAGAGAGAGAGAGGCAGAGACACAGGCAGAGGGAGAAGCAGTCCCCATGCAGGGAGCCCGACGTGGGACTCGATCCCAGATCTCCAGGGTCACACCCTGGGCTGAAGGTGGTGCTAAACCACTGAGCCCCCAGGCTGCCCTGATAGTTTTAATACCATGAGAAAAGGCTGTATCTCTCACTGCTTAACTTATCCACGGAAAGGGTGCAGAGAACTATTACCAGCAAGGAGCTGAGCTACAAATGAAAAGCAGCATTTCTGAAACCCTGAGCAAAGAAATGTAAAGCATACATAAGGGATCAATTTCTCTACCCTTTAGCACCTGGCATGCTTAAAATAAGAATAAACTTACACTTGTTGTTTCATGTTAATATGAAAGTATCGTTTTTGACCAAAACAGCTAAAAGTCTCAAACCCAAAATAAACGGTCTTTCATAGCTAACCTCTCCCTTCCTAGCACTCCATAATAGGTTTAGGAAAGAATTCACGATTAGCTGCTAATGGACTCCATCTTTACTGTGAACTGAGATCTGGAGGGTATGTAACAAAGCACCACAGACTGGACAGCCGACAACAGAAACATCCTGTCCCCCAGTTCTGGAGGCTGTGGGCCCGAGACCAAGGTGTCAGCAGGCCCACGCTCCCTCCGAAACCTGTAGGCGAGGGTCCTTCCCTGCCTCCTCCACCTTTCAGGAGCCTAGATCTTCCAGAGTTCCCATCTGCCTCCACTGTCCCTGGGCCTTCTCCTGGTCCCTTCATATCAGCTTACCTATACACGTGTGCTCTATGTCCAAATATACCCGTTTACAAGGACACCAGTCATACTGGATCACGGCTCACCCTAAAGACTTCATTTTAACTTAATCAGCCTGTCAACAATATAAATACCTAAAGTAAAAAAAACAAAAAACAAAAAACAAACAAACAAAAAAAACGGGGGAAAAAAAGTGAAAAAATGAGAATATTTCAGGATTCATTAAAAAAAAAAACAACACCTTCAGTTAAAGAGCTTAAGTGCATTTGAAATCCTACCCACTATAAGCCAGCCAAACAACACTTTAATTAGCTATCAAACTTTTAAAACAAATCAAAGGGGTTGGGGGAAACGAGTTGGAATCAGAACGTGCAAATAGCATTTTTTTCTCTCCACTGCCAAAAATCTCCCCAAACCACTCTTCTTCTTCTAACTTAAAGGCCATTGGAGTTATCTTTTATAAGATGAAGAAAACGTGTGACTAACAGGAATTTGTTCTATATTGGCATTGCCAAATGGACTTGGCAGTACCTTGTATCACTAACTTCAACATCTGAGTCTCTTGGAGCTCCTTAGTCTACCTGTAAATTACTAAGGAAGAGGGTCAAATTCTGCCCTTTGAATATCTCGACATTACCTAGCAGTGCTTGACAGATGCCAGGCAGATGGTGAACACCTCCCTGACTCACTGACTAAATTCGCTGGGCACCTGAAAACAAATACCATCACAGAAACCTAAGATCAATCTTACTGAATTCAGATGAGTTCTGTGAATGTATTTCTCAAACCAGAATCAGGAAATGTTTTCAGTTATTGGCATACGAATACTACTATTTTTTTAAGATTTTGTTTATTCATGAGAGACACACGGGGGGCGGGGGAGAGGCAGATACACAGGCAGAGGGAGAAGCAGGCTCCATGCAGGAAGCCCAATCCCAGAACTCCAGGATCACGCCCTGAGCCGAAAGCAGACGCTCAACTGCTGAGCCACCCAGGTATCCCTTAAATGTTTTTTTTAAAGATTTTATTTATTTAGAATAAGATGTTAATGGTGGGGTGTCAGGAGTGATATATTCAAATAATGTACCTCTCTACTTTCTCCATCTTGGCTACCTTCCCACTTCCTCTGTCCATAAGCCCCTATTTCTCTCCTTTTCTCCCAGGCCCCCGTCTGCCAGACCATCTCCACATGTCCTTTGGATCCGTACTCCACCCCACTCGGTGCTCCCAAGAGGCTAAAGTCAACATCCACAGCAATCGGGCTCCTTGGCTTTTAGCTTCATGTTAGATTTGAACAGCAGCAGGCTCCAAAGGGACCGGGGACGAAAGGAGACCTGCTGGGACATCTACTTCCCCTGTGTCATCCCTGACAATCTTCCAGTAACAGTAACTTCACCTTCTGTGCAGCTGGCAGCTCTAAGGGAAGCCCTGGCACCCCACTCCTCCAGTTCCCGGGGCTTTGTGATCCTCCTGTGGATTCCCCAAACTCTGTCCAGTCCTGTCTGTCCTCTACGTTATACTCCAAGCTTCCCCTTTTGTTCCTGCCAAACATGGACATGAGACACTGATATTGTCTCACTTGGGTCACAATAAACTTTTGGTTCAAATGATCTTTTTTTTTTAAGACTTCAAGTAATCTCTACATGCACTGTAGGGCTCAAACTCATAACCCCAATGTTGAGAGTTGCACACTCCACTGACTGAGCCAGCCAGGTACCCCAATAATCCCTTCTTGGCATTCACTCTTTCATCATAAGCTTCATGATTCTCTCTCTTGTTCAGATTTCTATAGGCCAGAAATAATAATTTTTCTCTGAGCTGAAACAGAGGTCTCCCTCTTCTCAATAATACCAAACTCTTGGGAAATTAATCTCAAAACACCCACCAACGCTTTTTTTTAAGATTTTTATTTATTTATTCATGAGAGACACAAAGAGAGGCAGCGACACAGGCAGAGGGAGAAGCAGGCTCCATACAGGGAGCCTGACGTGAGACTCGATCCCAGGTCTCCAGGATAATGCCTTGGGCTGAAGGCAGCACTAAACCGCTGATCTACCCGGGCTGCCCCCACCAATGCTTTAGAGACCAGGTAGTACTGTGGTTTTCAAACCCCACTGCTAACAACCCAAGAGTGCCTAAAGGACACATATGTTCTATAAACAGCACTTTATCCATTTTACAATGTTTTTCAGACTTTTTATTTGGGAACAATTTCAAACTTACAAAACATTGCATGAAAAAAAAAATACAAACAATACCTATATTCCCTGTACCCAGACTTACGTGCTGGCAACGTCTCGCATTTGTTCATCGTTTGTACCACATACAGACACACACACACAATACGCGTTCTGAGCCCATTGAGGGTAAGTTACATACATCGTAAGTACTTCAGTATTTCCCAAGAATAGGAATAACGTCCTACACACCTACTCTATACAGTTATCAACTTCAGAAAAATGAATACAATAACTTTATCTAATCTGCCACTAACATTCCAATTCTGTCAAATGACCCGAAACTGCCCTTTATGTAGCATTTCTTCCCTTCCAAGTACAACCACCAGTCTAGGGTCACGTGTGGCCTTCAGCCGTATCTTTAGCCTCCTTTAATCTGGGACATTTCCACAGCCTGTCTTTACTGTATGACATTAAAATGTGTTTTTTAACAACTTAAAAGTCACAACCACATATATGAAGGACTCCCATTTCCAGCTATGATGGTGAGGTAGCAGATCAATCGTCCCTTGAGAACAATTAGGAAACTGGAATTTAAACAAACTAACTCCTTTCAAGGTATGTGGGGACCACTGAGTCACAGAGGCCCTCAGGCCAGGACCCAGAGAGGAGGAGCATTCATAGCGGTACAGGAGCCCAGCCTCCCACCCCATTCCTCCTGGGAATCTTAGCATATTCCAAACCAGCACAGGCAAAGAGGCAGCAAAGCTGGGCAGAGCCGTCAGTGGTAGCACAGAGCTTGGGAAATGGAAATAAACCACAGAGCTATTGCACAGCCAAGACTTAGGGTGGGTCATGATCCCAGAGGAGATGGAAGCACAGAAAAATGAGCTGACGTCAGAGCCAACTCCCTCTTCTAGGCGCTCAGCAAGGCATAAGCAGCACACGACAGCTGCAGAGGCGAGCAGACAGTGCGTGCAATGAGGTAGGGGGTGGTGAGGAGGGGCACGGCTTGCGAGAGAAAAATACTATCATCCAAAGTCTCTACAAAAAAAAAAAAAAAAACAAAGTCTCTACAAATTTTCACTTTAAATAGTCCATTAGTTACTTAAAATGACCAAGATTACCAAAAGGGAAAATAGACACTACAAGCAGACCAATAGCTGATCCAGATACTGAATTTGCCAGATTCAGACTTTAACTGTGATTAATGTTCCAGCAAAAAGACAATTTCATCAGGGAGCTAGAATAAAACATAACCAAGTAGAAAATCAATATAAAAACTAATAAACACTAATAATGAACAATATAAAAATAAATAAAACTAATAAAGAATTCAGAATTGGGCCCCTCCTCCGCTCCAGCCGGCCTGGGGTGGGGGGTGGGGGGCGCAATAAAAAGAAAAAAAAAAAAAGAATTCAGAATCAAATCCCCACATACACAGCCATTTAGATCAAAACTAATCCTGTTGGGCAGCTTCAGTGGCCCAGCAGTTTAGCACCGCCTTCAGCCCAGGGTGTGATCCTGGAGACCCAGGATCGAGTCCCACGTCGGGCTCCCTGCATGGAGCCTGCTTCTCCCTCTGCCTGTGTCTCTGCCTCTCTCTCTCTGTGCCTTTCATGAATAAATAAATAAAATCTTTAAAAAAAAAAAAAAAACAATCCTGTACAACAGGAGTAGGAGATTGTCTTTTCAATAAATGGTGCTGGGCCAATAGGCTATATACAGCTAGCAGCTGTTTTTTAAACATTTAGGGAATCACACAGTACCATCATCATCACAGAAGGTTCTACTGGACCATGCAGACAGAGACAAGGTGCTGCTACACAAATTTTATTTTTTTTAAGATTTTATTTATTAATGAGAGACACGGAGAGGGGGAGGGGGAAAGGGAGAGAGAAGGAGAGGTAGAGAGGGAGAGAGGGGGAGAGAAAGAAAGAGGCAGAGACACAGGCAGAGGGAAAAGCAGGCTCCATGCAGGAAGCCTGACGTGGGACTCAATACTGGGTCTCCAGGATCAGGCCACGGACCGAAGGTGGCGCTAAACCGCTGAGCCACCCAGGCTGCCCTCCTGCACAAATTTTAAATTGCACAAAATAATTTTTTCTGTTGCTACAGAAAATTAGACAAACCTCTCCCCAGTATATCACAGCTACACTAGTTTCTGTTCATTACTGACGTTTAAGGAACAAAACAAGGCTGGTTTACAATATGAACACTTAAACATTTTTATTTAAATAAATAAATTTTAAAAGGTTAAAACTAACGTTGCAGATTTAAAGTCATCAAATGAGACTGCAATTTATGTTTGGTGTCAATAGGAAATGTTACACAATCCCAACTCCAGACGCCTGCCACTAAGATGTCCAATTGTTTCTAAATCATATCATCTGACATCTCAAAGGCAGCATAGGTGTTTGACAAGTGTTCCACAGGACAGGCCGACTGGCTTTTCCACCATCTTCCTCCAAATGAATCCATGCCAGTAAGACAAAGAATTATCAGACCTTGTGACTTCACCATGAAACAAAAACATCTGACCCCACTGCCTTCAAGCTTCCAGATCAGTTTCCTTGAAAAGCATCCTGATGCTGCAAAGTGAAATGTTTAAAAACTCACCATTTGCAATTCTTTACCTTTGTGATTTATGTCTTTTTCTTGTAACTTAACAGCCACAACTAAAAACAGAAATTGGACACTGAGGATGGCACTGCAACTGATTTCCAAAATCTAATATTGATCATATTTTGTTTTCATCAAAACATTTCATTGTATCAACTTTACAAGTAATGTTCTAAAACAGAATTTTTTAAATATGCAGAAAATATAACTTTCATCTATTTTACATACTGAACCACATAATATATAGGATTTTATTTTTGAAAAATAAATTAGTTAAGTGACCGACTCGTGATTTCAGCTCGGGCCATGATCTCAGGGTCGTGAGATGGAGCCCCACGTCAGGCTCCATGCTCAGCATGGATTCTGCTTGGGATTCTCTCTCTCCCTCTGCCCCTCCCCCCACTCACACGCACATGCCCACACTCTAAAATAAGTCCTTAAAAAACAGGATTCTAATTTAAAACAAACTTTTTGACACACATTGACACAGTAAAACTCCATTATTGTTAGATGAACACACTCGGGAAGGGGTGAGAGGCAAGGGAGCGAGCTAACTTTTACCTAGTACTTCCCCATCTCTGCTTTGCCAAGGTCATCTGTGGAGGCCTGAGAACACCATGGGAGCCCCATTTTACACAGATTAAGAAAGGACAGAAACAGAATTCAAACCAGGTCACTCGTACTCCAAGCCTCCCTAAACCTTTTTCAAATTCACAGAGTGATGTTGTTTAAGTCAGAATGCAAAGTGCTGGGTCAGGAGCGGAGCTGTCTTCAGTCCACCAGGGGCCCCTCCACCTGAAGAGGTCCTTTCCCGAGGGCCCCCCCGAGCCGTACACTAAGCGCCTGTGCTTCCCAAAGAGTCGTCTCATTTGAAGCCTTGCCACCTCCTGTGGTAAACATCACCGTCCCCTCTACAGGCAGGGAAACATCTGAGAGCTCACAGAAGCAGCGCGCCAGCGCTCCGTACTTCCACTGTCAGGCTCTGCCCTCACTTCTCCACCCAGACTAACCATTTCTTCACGTGTCCCTTCCAGTCCACCCAGGCAGCCATAATCCTGCTCCCAAATGGAGTCCAAGACCTTCCTTGGTGAGTACTCTATCTATTGATTCTCCTTTATCTTCCACTCAATTCCTCAAGCTTATTCTACAGGTAAAAAAAAAAAAAAAAAAAAATCATACCCCTGAAAATGTCATTTTAGTCGCTATTTTGACATGATTTCCATGGATAACTTCCACCTGCCTCTCATCTCAAAATAAAAATAATTTATTATTATTTAGTCTCCTATCAACTACTGACATTTACTGACTTGACTCTGCTATACCCCAATCCTTGCTCCACGTATCAAGCTGAAAAATTAGCTTATTAGTGGGCAATCAACTCTACTCTCATCTGTGACTTTCATACCATCTGTAACCATCACCCCATCTGAAAACACCTTCCTCTTACCCCTCAAAGCATGCCTGGCTCCTCAATGCTCATATATTCTCAGAGATCCTCAGGGAACACCCTTCCCATGAAGACTCCAAACTCTACCACTTACCTGCCCAATTTCCTAAAGGGAGTTACTATGCTAAAATCAGAATTAAGTCCCATTCACTACGTGACACTCATTTTGTCAACATGGGTCCTTTATGGCCTGAACCCAACCAAGCCAACCCCCTAGGCTCCAAAAGCAGCTTCCCCTCGAATCAGGTATAGTTGCCCTCTACTCTCTTCCTGTCTGCATTCGTTCCTCCCTCTGTGTTGCTCTTTGTCATTCCTTAAGCTGACAAACGCACATCCACTGGAGAAGCAAAAGAAACCCCAATACTGCTCTAAGACCACAGGGCCAGGAGGGCAGGTAGATCAGCATGTCCATCAGCTCTTGCTGTCACCTTGCGATCCTTGGATCACCTCTCGGGGAGCCATTCTCGGGGCCATGGCTCACCAGATTTGTCTCAGAAGGCCCAGGGAAGAGCCAGCAGCCCTCCTCCTCATAAAAAGAAAAGGGAGAGAAACTTTGTTTCCTTCATGTCACCCATGTCAACAGCCAAAACTAAGTGAAAGATGCCTTAGAAGGACCTCTTGTAGGCCAGGCCTCAGGCCAGAGATGCAGAAGCCTTCAAGGGCCAACTCAAGTTCATAGTCAAGCCTTGAGCGTGAGCATGACACCAAATCCACTTTGATCCTCCCTTTCTCTTAACACCCAGGTACCTCTAGCTCTAGCTTTGTGATACTGAGCAATTCAGAAAAAAGAGCTTGCAGAAAACGGGTGGGTGGGAAGTCCCTCGGAACCAAATATTTGGGCACAGAGAATACAGTGGGAGGCAAAAAGAGGGGCCCTGCCCTCCCACGGACCTACATCATAGGATGACAATAAAAATGACTTTATCTGAAGGAAAAGTGTGGTGTGCTGCAACACCTGACAGGACCAATGGGAAGACAGATGTTATCTAGGCAGACCAGGAAATGAGACTGCGCCTGAGGCTAAGTCCAATAATACAAAGTGTTTTGGGCCATGGTACAGGTTTGCTTAGGTTTTTGGGTGGTGGTGCTTTTTTAGAGAGGGGGTGTTTTTTGGTCTGTATCCTAAAAGCAAGGAAAAGCCACTGAAGATATCAGCAGGGAAATGACCTAACCACACCTAACTATTAAAAACTACACAGGCGGGCAGCCCGGGTGGCTCAGCGGTTTGGCGCTGCCTTCAGCCCAGGGCGTGATCCTGGAGACCCGGGATCGAGTCCCACGTCGGGCTCCTTGCATGGAGCCTGCTTCTCCCTCTGCCTGTGTCTCTGCCTCTCTCTGTGTGTCTCTCATGAATAAATAAATAAAACCTTTAAAAAAAAATTAAATAAATAAAAAAATAAAAACTACACAGGCTACACAGTCTGGGCAGACTGGAAAGTGACAATGAGCAAACAGAGAAACAGGAGGCAGAGATAGGGGCCTGGGCTCAGAGGTGGCAGCAGACGCAGGCTAGTGAATCCAGGATGCAGCCATGAGGAAAAAAACCTGCTTGTGCCCTGAGGAGACTGAGAAAGCCCAGTGTGAGGTGGGCTAGGGGGATGGACGGCACGAATGAGTCAGAGGCAGGAAAGGAGAAATCTGTCCCGGAGTTCGCCACACTGGGCCAACAGACATATGAAGCAAGCTGCCAAGTTAACAGGAAACAGTGTTTCTCCCAAGAACACACTGTGACAATGACCCCTTTCAGTGACTGCTGATTTCTGATTCACAAAAAGCCTATTTTGTAAAATCTCAGACTGTCAGAAATTTTGCTGTTTGGAATTACACCAGTAAAAAAGGAACATCCCGCTGTTCCCTACAGGATCAAAGTCACTGGGACACAGGGCAGCAGCCTTGATTTCTAGCTAGTTGCAGAGCTTCAAATAAGGAATTTCCAGACACAACATTCTACACGATCTAAACTTTGTACTTCTCAGGACGCCTGGGTGGCTCAGTGGTTGAGTGTCTATCTTTGGCTCAGGGTGTGATCCTGGAGTCCCAGGATCGAGTCTCACATCACATTTCCTGCAGGGAGCCTGCTTCTCCCTCTGCCTGTATCTCTGCCTCTCTCTCTGTCTCTCATGAATAAATAAATAAAATCTTTAAAAATAAATAAAATAAACTTTGTGCTTCTCAAAGACACGAGGCCGCGGTCCATTGTAGTAGGATATGGTGATGCCCCCACACACGGCCCTACTCTGCTTGGAGGCCATTAAAACACGATTTAATGTGCACTTCACCTAAATTCCACCCTTCCCCAAAACCCACCGCGGCTCTAGCCTCTTGTTGGCAAGATGCCCATGGTTCTTCTGGGGTGTGGCCTCTCTTATTGCAAGAAGCCAATAAGCCTGACCGAGGACCCATGGGTGCTTCCTGATGGCTGCAGGCTGATTAGGCTGGGACAAACACTGAGAATTTGAAATGATGGTGAAATACACAAGGAGAAATGCCAAGTAGGAGTTGACTCAAGGCCCTAACTAAGCCTGGGGGTCTGGGCCAAACCCAGAAGCCACTGGCAGCAATATGGAAACTGAAGCTGTGTGTGCATGAGACTGCCCATGGAAAGACCGTGGAGTGAGGCGACTCCACAGGAAGCTCCACTAGCCGAAAGGCTGCTGCAGAGGACACGTCAGCAAAGTAGACCAAGACAAAACAGCCAGAGCAGGAAGACATGACTACAGGGTCTGGGGACGGCGAGGCAAGAGCTCTTAAAGTCTAACTCTGATCACATCACCACAGATTCAATCTTTGTGCCCCTCAGTCTCATATATACATTTTTGATTTTGTGATCTCCAGACTCGTGCTAACCAATTCATGAGACCCTGATGTCGTTTTCAGAATGCCAGTTCATTAATTTGCTGAGACGTAACCACTCAGCCCACTGGCATGCTCTGCTACGGGTCAGGACTTTCCTTCCCTGAAGATAAACGCACTCAGGTGACTGACTGCTCTCAGAAGGTCACTGGCTGAGCACGGGATCAGAACAAGGGACTCCGAAGCCAATGGTCTAGAGCTACGGTATAACCAGGGACCTAGAGCACAGCCGACAGGGTCTCCATGGGAGACAACATCCCAGATGGTGAGATGTGTGAAGGAGGGTAGGGGTTGGTGAGGCACCCAGAGACTAGCAACAGCCCTCCAGATGGAGGAAGGGGAGACAAACGGCTACCAGCGTCAAGTCCAGCAAGAGCTGAGACTGTCAAGGAAGCCCTGGGGAGGAGTCATGGCCATGAGTAGGAGGAGACCCCCAATCTGAGGATTCCAAAGAGGGAGTAAGGACAGGGGACTGCAGTGGTCATGAGCGTTCTCCCTTCTAACTATGTATGGCTGCGCCCTTGGCCAGGTACATCAGCCCACGCCAGAAACGTGTACTGTTGAATTCAGGTATCTTCTTGTCTGGACCAGTGCTAGAGACACACTCTGGGCCACTCAGAAACACTTGTCCTGGGCAGCCCGGGTGGCTCAGTGGTTTAGCGCCGCCTTCGGCCCAGGGTGTGATCCTGGAGTCCCATGTCGGCTCCCTGCATGGAGCCTGATTCTCCCTCTGCCTGTGTTTCTGCCTCTCTCTCTGTGTCTCTTATGAATAAATAAATAAAATCTTTAAAAAGAAAAGAAAAGAAAAGAAACACTTGTCCTAGAGACCACTCAGGGATGGTGAGGAGTCCAATGCACAGCGTTAGACCAGCCTTAAGCACCAAAGACTCACTTAACTGTAATTTAGTATGTTAGTTAAGCGCAGAATCAGTCCCAGAATCTTAGAACTTCGATAAGGCTCCCAAACTGACACCTGACGTCAGAGCTCAAGGTGAATCTCAATCTCTGAATGGACAAGTCCTGGGATTCCAGACTTAAATCAGGGCTGGAAACTGACTGGTGGCAGCTGGCAGGGCGGCATCTGACTCTGGGTTTCAGCTCAGGGCATGAGCTCAGGGTCGTGGGATCGAGCCCCACACCAGGCTCAGAGCTCAGCACAGAGTCTGTTTGGGACTCTCTCCCTCTCCCTCTAAAATAAATCAATCAATCTTAATAAAAACAAGAAACGGGCTTGTCTGTTCACCTAGAAACAAGTAAATACACACGTATCTCTACCGAGACTTTTAACTCCATGCAAAGTTTCCACAAGGCAGGATTTTTCACTTATACCAACGCTTAATCTTTAGAGTGGAGCTTTCTAATTCTAAGAGTATGGAATCTTCACGCCGAGGATGAGAGGCAGGTAGAAACAGGAGCCACTAAGGGAGACCCCAGGGAGCTGGCCACGTTCCCCCCAGCCAGCTTACTAGGGATGTGTGAGCTCTGCGCCCCAGGGCACCTCACCCTGAGTCCCCACCGACTCTCCCAACTGCAGCCACAGTGGCAGTTCGTGGAAGGTCAGCCACGGGCACAGACTGCCGTCCCATCCCTGCCTGCTCACTGCAAGTCAGACTCACTTTTCTCTACAATCTTCAATTTCTGGAAGCTTTCCAGCACCTCCCCATTCAGGATCCGAGGTAAGAAGTCCCGGATCTGCATGACTTCAGTGGTCAGCCGCTCGAGGTCCTTCTTCCGGACTTTAACGAATTCCTCTTTAGTCCCCACGTGCTAAAAGGAGGAGCAGATTTTCCCATTATTACCGTCTTTCCGGACGACTGCTGCCCAAGTCGGCTGGCTTCCTTCCTTGGACACCTCCTGCTCACAAAGCTTTCAGAAGCTCCTCGTTACCCATCCTGCCCTCTGCTCCGCACACTTCAAAGGGGGAGCCAGTGTCTCCCTTCCCATCCACATGCCAGCCCCCCCCCAGCCGAGGCTGAAAATCGGGCAGCTCTCTGGTCCCCCACCCCCGGGGGCTGAGGCCAGCCGGACAAGCTCAGTCCCCCCACCACCAACAACCCCCCCCCCAAGGCCGAGGCCAGCCCCGGCTCCGGACAGGCTCTGGTCCCCCACCCCCACACCCCACCTCCATCCCCCGAGAGAGCCGAGGCCACCAGGGCACTCGTTCCCCCACCCCTGGCGGGGGGCCGAGGCTGATGCTCTGGACACGCTCCGGTCCCACCCCCCACCCCACCCCCACCCCCGGAAACCGAGACCTACACCAGCCGGACACGCTCGGGCCCCCCTCACCCTCACCCCCCCACCCCCGGGCCCAGCTGCCCGGCCCTCTGGGAGCGCCCCCCGCACCTCCGCTGTTCCGTTCATCTTCCCCACCCGCCCAGGCCGTGGGGGGGGCAGGCCGGGTGACCGCCTCCGGCCCTCACCGTGAACCGGACACTGCCCGGCTCCGAGCCCGGGTCCCCCCACCTCCCGGGCCCCCGCACAACGCCCCGGGGCCGCACTGTCCCCGCCACGCCCGCTGCCCCCTCCCGGGCCCCCTGCGCGGGTGGGCGCGGCCCGGGCGCTCCGGGGGCACCACGCAGCCAGTCGCCGGGGCCCGGCCTCCCCACTGACCCCGCAGGCCTCCTCGGCGCCGCCCGTCTCGCCCATGGCCGCCCCCGGCTGGTGCGGCCCGGCTCCCGGCTCCCTGCTCCCTGCGGCCCGGCTCCCTGCGGCCCGCTCCGTGCGCCTGCGCGCCGCGCCCTCTGACCCCGCAGGCCCCGCAGGCCCGAAAGCGCGGGAACGCGCAGCAGCGAGGCTCGAACCTCCAGGAGCTGGCGCAGCATCCTCCGCCCGGCGAGCAGCGGTGGGGGCAGCGGTGGGGCTCGGCGAGGTTCCGCGTCGGCTCTGCTGCCTTAACCGGGCTTTTAGACTCGCTGCCTGCAGAGCAGAAGGACAGGGGGATGCAAGGCTGAGCGGCAAGGTAAGCAGTCCCGGGGGCCTTCCCGACCCCGGGGGGCGCTGGGCTAGGGGCGGCGCTCAGCGGAGCCGAGGCTCCTCCGGGGGTCCGCCCGGGATTCGGAGGGCCAGCCCAGCCAGCCGCCTGTAGCCCAGACGACCACCTGCTCGGGAAGATGCCACCTGGTCCATTCACCTGCCCCGCGGGCCGAGCGTGCACCATCGGTGCCGCCAGGGCGGTCCAGTGTACTGGGTCCTGCACAACTAAGACCTCGTCTGTTTCTGAGGCCAGCAGGTTGCCAACAACACCCAAGTCCCCCGAATGTTCTCCAGGCAGGAGAGCACACTCGCAAACAACCACTCTAAATCTGTCCCCATGCCAGGACCTGTACCAACCCATTATCCCCTGCATCTGTCCTGTACCTAGCCCCGGCATCCCCTGCACTGGGACCTGACCTCGTCCCTGCCCCTGCCATCCCCTGCACTGGCAATGACCCTGACCCTGCCATGCCCTGCACTGGCAATGACTCTGACCCTGCCACCCCTGCACCAGGACCTGACCCTGACCCTGCCATGCCCTGCACCGGGACCTGACCCTGACCCTGCCGTCCCCTGACCCAGGACCTGACCCTGACCCCAAACATCCCCTGACCCAGGACCTGACCCTGACCCTGCCATCCTCTGCACCGGAACCTGACCCTGACCCTGCCATCCTCTGCACTGGGACCTGACCCTGAACCTGCCACCCCTGCACCGGGACCTGACCCTGACCCTGCCACCCCTGCACCGGGACCTGACCCTGACCCTGCCATCCTCTGCACCGGGACCTGACCCTGACCCTGCCGTCCCCTGACCCAGGACCTGACCCTGACCCCAAACATCCCCTGACCCAGGACCTGACCCTGACCCTGCCATCCTCTGCACCGGAACCTGACCCTGACCCTGCCATCCTCTGCACTGGGACCTGACCCTGAACCTGCCACCCCTGCACCGGGACCTGACCCTGACCCTGCCACCCCTGCACCGGGACCTGACCCTGACCCTGCCATCCTCTGCACCGGGACCTGACCCTGACCTTGCCACCCCTGCACCGGGACCTGACCCTCACCCTGCCACCCCTGCACCGGGACCTGACCCTGACCCTGCCACCCCTGCACCAGGACCTGACCCTGACCCTGCCATGCCCTGCACTGGGACTTGGCCCTGACCCTGCTATCCCCTGACCCAGAACCTGACCCTGACCCTGCCATGCCCTGCACTGGCACCTGACCCTGACCCTGCTATCCCCTGACCCAGGACCTGACCCTGACCCCAACCATCCCCTGACCTAGGACCTGACCCTGGCCCTGCCATCCTCTGCACCGGAACCTGACCCTGACCCTGACCCTGCCATGCCCTGCACCGGGACCTGGCCTTGACCCTGACACCCCTGCGCCAGGACCTGACCCTGACCCTGCAATCCTCTGCCCCGGGACCTGACCCTGACCCTGACCCTGACCTGCCCTGCACCGGGACCTACCCCTGACCCCAAGCATCCTCTACACTGGGATCTGCCCCGGGCCCCGACACTGGGGCGCTGGGGGGCGCTGGCTCCGAGGGCAGCGGGGGCTCAGCCCCGGCCCCTCAGGGCGCCCCTAACGGGGCTGTCCCCAGCATCCCGCCCGCAGCCCCCAGCCCCCAGCCCAGCACGCGGACGCCGAGGCTCGGCGGGTGGCCGCCCGGCGCACGGAGCTCCCGCGGAGCGGGCCTGGAGGCGCGGGGCCTCCTCCAGGCGAGACCCGGCGCTCGCTAACCTCGCCGCCAAACGCCGGCTGCGGCGACGCCCGCCAGCCGAGGCCGAACCGCCGCGGGCCGCCCTCGCCCCCGGGACGCGCTGCGAGCGGCGGCGCCCGGCGCCTCTGTGACGCCATCAGCGCGCGCGCCGCCCCGGCCCCGCCCCGCCGCCTTCTGCGCAGGCGCGGCCCCGAGCTGCTCGGCGGCGGCGGGAGGCTGCGGCGGCGGGCGGCGGGGGATGGTCCAGCGGGCGCGATGGCCCCCGCCATGCAGCCGGCCGAGCTGCAGTTCGCCCAGCGGCTGGCGTCTCACGAGAAGGGCATCCGGGACCGCGCGGTGAAGAAGCTGCGCCAGTACATCAGCGTGAAGACGCAGAGGGAGACAGGTGGGCGCCGGGCGGGCAGCGGCGCACATGGCGGCGGGGGGGGGCTGCCCGCGGGGGTTTGCGCCGCGCTCGCCCGGACGAGGGGGCGGGAGGGGGCGGGCGGACGGACGGACGGACGGACCCGACCTCCGGGGGGCGCCGGGGGGCCGGGGCGCTCGGAGAGGTCCAGAGGGCGGGGAGGGGATGGGGAGCGGGTCCGGGAAGGCCTCTGCGGTGGCGAGCGGAGCGGGAGCGGCTGCGGGAGCGGCTGCGGGTGCAGGAGCGGGTGCGGGAGCGGGTGCGGGGCCGCGCTGCGCTCCAGGCCGTCGGGGCTGCAGCCCGAAGCTCACGGGCCCCGACATGCGGTGCAGCCCCCGGGGGTGCGGACCACCGCCCACGGCGCAGGCTCTGCGCTGCGCTCGGATTGATTTTGACGTGTTGACTGCTAACACTACTGCCTTGAGAGTCTACTGGACAGAACAGGTATTGGGACACCCCCACCCCCACCCCGGTGGCCCAGGGCGTGACCCCGGGGTCCTGGGATCCAGCCCCGCATGGGCTCCCCCGCAGGGAGCCTGCTTCTCCCTCCACGTCTCTGCCTTTCTCACGAATAAGTAAATAACCTAAAAGAAAGAAAGGACAGGCGTTATCTGTCTCTGTACTGACTTTCTCAGTTCGTTTGGTCTTTGAGGAGAGATGGAAAAGGACCACCCCGGGGGAAAAAGAAAATACAGTTCTGTGGGACGTGCCCCAGAAAGGAGGGAAGACCAGATTTCTGACTTCAGTTCTGCTTAGGGATCTCGCGGAGAGGCGACGTTTATTATCACAGCTTCGGGTCCCCGAGTGCTCGAGTTGCGGGAGCAGACCTGGCTGCTCCCAGCGCAGATAGGATGCACGGACGAGGCGCTTCCACCTGGGTGTCCCTCGTGGGCACCCCAGACTCGAATGCCCCAACGTGATTCATTCTCCTCCTCCCTAAAACCTGTTCTCTCTTGCTTCACTTTTGCCGCCTGTGTTCTCTCATCTTAGGTGCTAGCTCCCGCCATCCTCTCAAAGCCAGGCTGGACGCACCATAATGTCCTGGATGGCTCTTCCCGGTCTTCTCCTCCACCCCTCATCCATGGTCTCTTGCTGCTTCTGCCTGTTTCATCTGCTGAGTTACTCTGCCCTCACCGTTTATCTCATCTAGACTCTGAACTTGCTTATTTCCTAGCCAATCTCTTTAAGTCCATTTGACCCTCTATTGAACCTCTCGTCCACAAACCAGCCCGGGTCATTTTCTAAAAACGGTTCTGATCACGTCACCACCTTCTTGGATTTCCAGGTCTGCAGGCAATGGTCTGTCCTCCCTTCTCTTGCCACTTCGGCCCCTACGTGATGCTTTGTGCTGACTCTTGGTATACATGCATCGTTTCTCTCCTCTCCGCCTTTGCTTCTCTTGCGCACTCCTAGCATTCAGTTCAACATCACTTCCTCCAAAGTGCCTTCCCTACCATCTCACACCACCCCTCCAGGATTCCAAAATATCCAGTGTGTGTCTGTCATGGCACTTAGCTGTGTGGCTTCTTCGTTCTCTGTTACTGTATCACTCTTCCCCAAACAGTGTAAACTTCCGTCTGTCTGCTTAGCTGGAAGTGGGAGCACATCCAGGCATACCGGGCTTGCCTCCACACAAGAACACAAGAAAGGCCAGATGCAGTACATATGGGCTGAAATGGCCAAACAGAGCTTGATGAGCGGGCCCAGGATCTGCAGGGACATGGGCATGAGGCCACTGTGTCTGCACCAGTGCCCCCAGGTCCTGTTTGGTCAGTGCCCATCATGCCAAGAGAGACTATCTTGTTCACCACCACGCCCACGTTGCGTAGAGTATGCTGGGCCTCTGAAGAAGGAACTGCATGGTGAATGTCACAGACGGTGACAGGGAGGCATAATAAGCCGGGCTTCTGCCGCCACTGTCCCCCGTGGACCTGAAATGCAAGTTGGGGAGTAACTTGACCTGACGTGTGTGTCTCCTTGACAGGCTCACGGTTTGTTGTGTTTTGTTTCGTGTGTAGTAAAGGAAATCTGAAATCTTAGTCTTACTGGTATGAAGAACTGCCCACCAGCAACATAAATAGTTTTGTGGGGGTTTGTTTTTTTGTTTTAAGTGATCTTGGGGCACATGGGTGACTCTATCGGTTGAGCGTCTGACTCTTGATCTCCCCTCAGGTCTCAAACTTAGAGTCATGAGTTCAAGCCCCACCCTGGGCTCCACACTAGGCATGGAGCTTACTTAATAAAAAATTTAGGGACGCCTGGGTGGCTCAGCGGTTGAGCGTTTGCCTTGGGCTCAGGGCATGATCCCAGGATCTGGGTTCAAGTCTCACATCAGGCTCCCTGCATGGAGCCTGCTTCTCCCTCTGCCTATATCTCTGTCTCTCTCTCTCTCTGTTTCTATGAATAAATAAATAAAATCTTTAAAAAAAAATTAAAAAAAAAAAATCTCTACGACCAACATGGGGCTGGAACTCACGATCCCAAGATCAGGAGGCAGATGCTCCACTGACTGGGGCAGCCAGGAACCCCAGAAGCTTTGTAAACAAATTGGGAACTTTTGTAGTGCTTAAAGCAGCTAAATGATGCTCTGGGGTGTTGTAACTTCACACAGAGCACGTACAGAATGATCGCTATCTATGGTTTTACCCATAAGAGCTCATTTGTACCGTTCATTCACGTCTTCAGCAAACACAGAGCACCTACTGTGTGCTCTTACTATTGTTGGCACTGAGAATAATAGAGCAGGGAATGAAAAACAGACACACACACCCCCCCCGGCTTTATTGATTCTGCAACTGTAAACATGTAACATCTGCAGAAACTGGGATGGATCTTAAAATCAACCTTGTGCCCTCTTGCTCTCATTTGGTGGCACGTAAGAGAACCGTACATCTTACGGCTGATGGGGCTTCAGATTCAGTATTGGAGGAAGTATTTCTTCATACTAACAGGCTTAGGGGTCCCTGGCCCCTTGTAGGTAGAATAGATGAGAGCTGCAGGTGTTTTGACTGACCAGGTGTGGACTCACCCCAACCTAAAATGCTCCTGAGCTCATTTCATCCCGAGAGTAGCGGTCAGGGTTTTCTCATTTCACAGTTTGTTGAAATTTACTCTGCCCATGTCTCACTTCATGTTCGCCTCATTTGCTGTGAAATAACTAAACCTATATTGTTGCCAGAAACCTGGTGGCATTGGTTTAGGAAGTCAACCCCAAGAAGACAGAAAAGCCCCTGAGGGCTGAACCTGCTTCAGATACATCCTTCACCCTCAGAGTGAGAGGAAATTAAATGAGCATTTCTCTGTTTCGCTTTAAAGCCTTCAAAAATGGGTACGTTAGGCCCCCAGTGATGGAATGAGTAAGTCATGGGATGAAAGGTACAGTCGTGTAGAGAATATAGGCCATGGTAGTGTAACAGTGTCGTGTGGGTGACACATGGTAGCTCCACTTGTGGTGAGCACCTGACACTGATGTAACACTGAGTGTCGGCTGTAAGTCAATTTACAAAAAATGGGGGGTGCCTGGGGCTGTCAGTGGAGCCAGGGATTCGATCCTGGGGTAGTGAGTTTGAGCCCCATGAGGGTAGAAAGTACTTAATAAAAGTTCTAAATTTATTTTTTTAAGTCTTAAATAAAAACTAAATTCCTGGGCAAAAACAAGTGATTTTTATACATATATTGAAAATAAGTGTTTTAAAAGGGGAGAGAGCTTCAGCAGCCTGTGGGTGGAGAACACAAGACAATCGTATTACCTACCAATAGCACTGAAAAGCGCTTTACTCTTACAAAGTGCTTCTCGTACATGCCTTTAATTTTGACTGTGACCCTAAACCGTACACATATCATAGGTGAGAGAACAGGGCCAGGGGCTAGCTGATGGTTTTCTACATAGCACGGCTAACAAGTAGCGAGCTGGGGCCTGGCCATGGGTTTGTGTCCTCTGTACTCTGCTGCCTCGCTTAGGAAGAAGCAATCTGTTTTCACACCTGACCCCCTTTCCTGCGCACTGCCTAGGAGCTACTGTCACCCTGTGACTGTTGAAATCCATAGTTTTCCATTACATAAACCTCTCTAGCATACATATCCTTTGCACCTTTGCCCATTACAGGTGTGGGGTAACCACAGATACTTGGTATGTCACAGTATCACTTAGAGTTGGCGTGACACACTAGTGCTCTTAGAACCATCTGGAAATATACGCTGTGCTGCTTTTAAGTGAAAAGTGCCAGAACGTGGAATGTGTAGAACCCACGACGCTATCTAGGTTACACACACACAGCTAATGTGTCTGTGTGTGTCTGTACCATATGTAAGCATTATGTCAAAGCACAGGACGGATCTGGAAAGATGCCCAAGTGCCCCTAAGCCAGACCAGTTTGTTGTGTTTTGTTTTGTTTTTTTTAGATTTTATTTATTTATTCATGAGACACACACGGAGAGAGAGGCAGAGACACAGGCAGAGGGAGAAGCAGGCCCCATGCAGGGAGCCCAACGTGGGACTCGATCCCGGGATTCAGGATCACACCCTGGGCTGAAGGCGGTGCTAAACCGCTGAGCCACCCAGGCTGCCCAGCCAGACCAGTTTTTTTTTTTTTTTTTTTTTTTCAAATTTTTATTTATTTATGATAGTCACACAGAGAGAGAGAGAGGCAGAGACACAGGCAGAGGGAGAAGCAGGCTCCATGCACCGGGAGCCCGACGTGGGATTCGATCCCGGGTCTCCAGGATCGCGCCCTGGGCCAAAGGCAGGCGCCAAACCGCTGCACCACCCAGGGTTCCCCCAGACCAGTTTTAAGGGGGAAAACCAAAGCACAGCTTCATGAAGGAGCTCAGCTGATGGCACCAAACTTTTTCTCCATGGCAAACCTGGCTCCTCTAGATGGGCTCCCTTCTCACACAGGCTCCCCAGCAGCTGGTGAGGTGGCCGAGTGCAGGTGCACACTACGTCCTCTTCAAGCCTGCTGGCGAGAGCAAGAGCCTCTGAGTTGGGGTCATCTGTCCAGCCTTGCAGCAGCCCTGTAGCTGAGGGAATTCATGCGTATTCGACATAAGCGCAGCTTGCTGGCTCCCCTTTCTCTGGGCCGAGCCCCACGCAGACCACTGTCTCCCTCCCCGAGCCCTGCCTGGAAGGGGGGAGCGCTGGAGGGGGCCGCAGACCCCGGGACTGCCCAGCTCCAGGCCTTAACACAGGAAACAGCGTCATCCAATCCTGTTTGCTGTTAAGTTGGCCGGCGTTCTGGTTTTCTAGTTTCATTATGAAGAGCTTTCTACACAAACAGAAGAACAAAAACGGCCCTTGGTAACACCTTAGTGACCTTGTGCAGTACTTTTTACCTTTCAGATAAATAGAGTACTCAGTACTCCGCTTCAGGACCAGTTAGTACCTGCCTGGTCTGTCCCATCTGTCCACATCCACCTCCCACTGACATCTCCACGCACCTCATTATGGAGCTCCAGAAGACAGGCTCTTTTTAAAGTTGCTTCATGTGAAATAACTAATCCGTTGAGTTTTCCCATCATTTTGTGAATTTGTCTGTGACACATCAGAATCCAAGCAAGAGGCAGCCGTTGCATTCAGTTGGTCTGGCTGCCGTTCCTATCTTTTCCCTTTGCTGTTTACTTGTTGCTGGAACGGGCCATTTGCCCTGGTGACTGTATCCCGTGGTCTCACCTGACATATTCCTCTGTCCCCTGTGTTTCCCCACAAACTGGTTAATAGTCAGATTTGACGTGTCAGTTGGTTTTGGTTTTTGTAAGAATACTTAGCAGGTGGTGCTGTGGTCTTCCGATTGATAGGTGACTCTGCGAGCTAAGGTGGATCAGTAGGTTCGGGTGTTACCGACATCTGATTTATCCATTCTAAGTTCCCCCCGTATATTTTTCATCTGATGTTTTCCCAGCCAGCCAAGGGTGATCCTTGCCCTGCCCACTAATTCAGTAGTCTTATTTTTTTTTAAGATTTTATTTATTCATGAGAGCCACACAGACACAGGCAGAGGGAAAAGCAGACTCCTCTCAGGGAGCCTGATGCTGGACTCGATTCTGGGACCGGGATCGTGCTCAGAGCCGAAGGCAGATGCTCAACCACTGAGCCACCCAGGCGTCCCTAATTCTTCATTAGTCTTAGCATGATTGAATATAAACACAGGTCACTTTGACAAAGTTATTGTGGTCCTGATTGCAGTTGTCTCAGCTCCAGGGAAATTTATCACTCACTGTAGCTGTGCTAGCAATAGCTAGGCCCCCAAGGTGTGGCTTATAACAAGGTGCCCGAGGGTCGGGGGAGCCAGTTGCCATGCCATGAGGTTTGCCCGACTCTTAAAGGAAATGTATTTTAATAAATTTTACTCTTTAGCATACTGGTTTTAAGTAGAAACTAACAATCAAAATGCACCGTAATAAAATTGTTGATATGAAAAAGGTCTTTGGTAACTTGGAAGTCAATACCTATATACCTCTAAAGGTTCACTCTCACTCTGAATACACTAAACTTCAATACATCAAAAAGGATCTGTTTGCCACCTTTTAATTATTTTTGGTATATTGAAATTACATTGATGCCCAGTGTATACGTACTTGTATGCATTCACCTAGTTTGTCCTTCTTTGATATTCCAAACGATTTTTCCTAGTACCCCCTAATGAAGTATTAACACAGACCATTTGTAACATGCACCAAGACTCAAGGGTTGTTTGTTCTCCATCGACTTGGAAACTCCAAGAATGTATACTCACCTGGCTTTTGAGATTCCATATGTTACTCAGCAATTATGACATCTGGGGTCTGCCCAGGAGCTAAAAGGCTGTGTATGACTTGTGGCTTAGTCGGAGGTAGTACAGGGCTTAAAAAGGAGTCCAAACGAGGCTAACCAAGGTGATGTCACTTAAAACAAAGCTAATGTTGCCCAGGAAATGAAAACTATAACCAGGAGGGAAAGAAATCCAGATATAGCCAAGTTTGACTTCTTGCCAGGATCTTTAAAACAATATCTTTGCAAGGGCACCTGGGTGGCTCAGTTAGTTAAGCATCTGCTCAGGCTGTGATCTCAGGGTCCTGGGATCAAGCCCTGCATCAGGCTCCCTGCTCAGTGGGGAGTCTGCTTCTCCCTCTGTCCTTCCCCCTGGCTCATGCTCTCTCTGTCGCACACTCTTTTTCTCAAATAAATAAAATCTCTAAAAAGCGGTGGGAGGTTATCTTTGCAAAAATATCTCAAAGCTCTGCCAGTTTCCCCAGGGCCAGTTGTATGGGACTTAAGCAAATCCTGTATCTTTTGTAGGATTTGCAATTTCATTTTGTAAGAATAATGCAAATGTTGGTATGCAGAGTGATATGCTAGATTTGGCAGAGAGGAGCACACAGAGGGAGCTATTTTTATAAATGACTACCTCATTAATAATTTTGTAATGACATGTACTTCCTTACACTCCTCAGATGGTGAGGACACACCACCACTACCACCTGCCCCATAGATGATAAAACTACGTGATCTATATGTGTTTATTTTGTACCACCAAGGAAGTGTATGCTTCAAATTAAAAAAAAAAAAAGTGGGTGAGAGAATGAAGATGTTTGTGGTGTTGTTCCTGTCACGTGGTAGTTCTAGACCCTGCGACAGGATATGTGAGGACTCTAAAGTAAGATGTCTGTGCTGTTTTGTCCTCTAGGAGGTTTCAGTCAAGAAGAACTTCTAAAAATATGGAAAGGGCTCTTCTACTGCATGTGGGTGCAGGACGAACCCCTCCTACAGGTAACATACAGTTCCCTTTGTCAGACGACTGGTGCTTTGGCCCAGATGGATAAAAAGGGCTTGCTCGTTTTATGTGTCTGTCTCCTGTGCACGTAAAGAAATTGAAGTCGCTGCTCAGGGCTCAGTTGCCCGCCTCTTGTCCATCAGAAAGGGATATACAGTGGCCAAGCAGAGAAGTTATCTTTTCAGATAACGAAGAAGAGGCATAAAATAGAAGTTTCTTGTTTCTCTGTCATATTTTCATAGGTTGGTTCCGTGGAAGGTTTTACATATTTTGAAGCTTCTGTTTAGTATGTTATTATTTGTGGTCAGTAATGTCATGGCTCTAGTCAAAGAGCCTGTGAGCACCGGGCTCCGAGCCTACCTCTGGCATGATCTGAACGGGTGCCGTGACTGGGCAGTCACCCTGCTGAGGGTCGGGAGCCTAGTAGAGCAAGCAGTGGACCTGCCTCTGACAACCTCTACCCTTAGAGTCAATGGGAGACTTGGCACAGATGTGCATGTGCTTCTAGACCCATCTGCCGAGCATGCTGAACCCCACCACCAAAACAATTTAAGAAAATGACTTTCGCTGTCTACAGAGTTTTGTTCTAGTGCATGAAAGCAAACCTGCCAATGTCGAAGTGGAGAGTAAGCCTTGAGGAACGCTATTTGAAGCCCTTCGATACGTAAAAGATTATAGATTTTACTTGTCTGGATTTTGGTGTGCAACTTTACCACTTTCCCCAAGCCATGTAATAGCCTGCTTTGATTTATTGCTTTTACTTCACTGAACATATTTTGAGTAGGACAGCAGGGCAAAATATTTTTAAGTTACATTCAAAAGTAACAAACCAAACGACAGCTTTAGTGGAGGAAGAAAACAGATGAACAGGAGCATCATTTTCATTTAAAATGGGTGAGGAAGACGTGAGCCCAGGTAAAGTAAATGCAAGTCATACCAAGGATGGCTGTTCTTTTTTTATGTCACTTGTGAACAGGATTCTATTGACACTTCCCAGGGCAGGTCTCTTCTTAGACCCAGACCACCAAATTCTCCCCACCAGTGATCTTGCTGCATTGTAGCAGGACTTATTCTTCACATGGCCCTTTTGCCCTGGACAGAGCCTGGATGGGTGCCATTGACCTTCGCTTCTGGCCCACCCCCTGCACACACACCCCCCATCGCAGCCTGGCTCCAAGCGAGTGAGCCTAGGATGGGACTTTCTGGTTCCACACACACCCCTGAGGAGTGACAGTCCCCACATCTAACCACCAGGGATCCCCTTGCATCTGTATGCCAGAATTTGGTGGCTTAGGGTAGGATGTCCACGTCAGTTACGTTTTTTTTTTTCCCAGCTATGTACTTTTAAAGCCAAGAATTGACAGTTTATTTCTGTAGGTCATTTGAACTGAAACTAGAGATACTATCTTAAACCTACAGCGTGATCCTCGGAGGCATTATTACATTGGCACAATAGTCCACTGAGATTGGGAGTTTCGCATTTGCTAAAATCTAAACAGTGATGTAACAAGAGGCCCAGACCCCAGCAGATGCTGTGACGTCCAGTGCTGCCGCATAATAACCCTGCTGTCTCTCCCCGACCCCACCTTTGCAGGAGGAGCTAGCGAACACTATTTCCCAACTCGTCCACGTTGTTAACAACTCAGAGGCCCGTAAGTCCTGATGTTTTCATAACTTTCAGAACTTCCTCATTCATCAGCTTGGGTAACTTGCATAGGAAACTAGGCAATATTGTTTGTTCTTCCTTCAGAGTTTCCTCTTTCCAGGGGGCTTGTTGAACTTGTGCCCAGGGCTGCCAGGGTGTAGATGTCGGGCGACAGACCTTCCCTGTGAGAAAGCCCTGAAGAGCTTAGATGTTGACCCCAAAAGAGGGCCAATGAAAGAGGCATATTGTGCAGTATTGTGTGACCTCTGTAAGATTTCAAAAATAAATGGATATATATATGTATACATTTTTTAAAGAAATGAAAATCTCCTGAGTCTCCACATTCTGAGTTGCTTTAATAAAACTCAGAGGTGGGACGCCTGGGTGGCTCAGTGGTTGGGCATCTGCCTTCAGCCCAGGGTGTGATGCTGGAGTCCTGGAATCGAGTCCCATATTGGGCTTCTTGCATGGAGCCTGTTTCTCCTGTCTCTGCCTCTCTGTGTCTCTCATGAGTAAATAAATCATTTTTAAAAATAAAAATAAAACTCAGAGGCTGGGCATGCATATGCCACTGTTTGCTGTCACCTCTGGGTACCAGGACATCCTGAAGACTGGAGCCACATAAGGGCATCACTGGTAGTAAGCCATAAAGTAAGCCAAAAAACAAAGGGAGAAAATGAATTATTTCTGAGACATTCAGGTTTTGATTGTGCTGACAAAGGAAAAAAAAGACAGCAGATTTGGTTGGATTTGCTTGGCGCTCTTCGGAGCAGAGCCATCCCACTGGCCTTCGAAACCCCAGTGGCTCTGTGGTTCAGCCGGGTCCCAGCTGACCCATAATGAGCAGAATTCTACCCATGGAATATTATCTAGGTTTTCAGATATCAAGAAAGAATTGTGCAAAAAGAAGTAAAACCAAAAAATCCAACAGTTATTTTTGGATGGAAAAGTGGTAGATTCGTGGCTCAGAAGAGAAAAATAGAATGTTTTATTAGAGCTCAACCAGCTGACATGGAACATGAAACAAAAAGCTGAGTTTCTATGCGGATCATCCAAGTGTTCATCAAAATTAATGGCTTTGGATTGATTGTTAGGTGTAGGTGGGCGGAAAGGGCCCATGGATGTGGCTCAGAGAATTTTTGATTTTAATAGAAACAAGGCTTTGCAGTGGATAAAGAAAAATGCTTCATAGAGCATTACAGTTGAATATCAAGATATTATCAGCCTTCCTGTTATAATAGGCTTTTGTGGGAATGGAAAATAAATTACTGAGCATATTTAATTATGGACCAAATTTTCTAGCTGCCAAAAAATTCTTGGAAAAAAGTAAACAATCAATAATCCTAGTTTGTTTCCCTTTGTTACTTTCTTGCTTTATGGCAATATGTGAATCTGAAAACCAAGTATTCAAAAGCTTTTGTTCACTGCAGAACACCTGTTCATTCAAACCTTTTGGCAAACAATGAATCGAGAGTGGAAGGGGATAGACCGGCTGCGCCTGGGCAAATATTATATGGTAAGATCTGAAGGCCCTTCCCCCAGTGTGCTTTCGAAGCCTGTAAAGGAAGGATGTTGAGCTTCTTGAGAGCAGTGGGAGGGCTTATCTGTGAAGCAGAGCAAGCCCCAGGCTTAGTGTGGCAAGAGGTAGCGGGATCACGGGACGGCGTTCGACTAGGTCTCGCAGGCCGCTCTGTTTTCTCTTTCAGCTGCTGGGGGTGAGTCTGGGGATCCTTAGTTAACACTTCCTGGTGAAAAGTTCAATGAGATGACTGTGACTGTGTTTTCACTTTGGAGACGCAGGCTGTAACCAATTTCGTTGGTCTCTTCACTCTGCTGACTGACCGGCATTTCTTACTTTCCCTTTGGTAACAAAAGTTGTCTATCTTTAGCTGATCCGCCTGGTCCTGAGGCAGTCCTTTGAAGTTCTCAAGCGACATGGCTGGGAAGAAAGGTTGGTAAAGTATTGGGGTAAGCATTTGGTGGCTTTAAAATGTTGAAAGGGATAGTGTGACTTTCAAGCGTTCCAGTTAGCGAGCTAGTAGGAGTGGCGTGATTTCTGCCTTCCCCTCCGTCGACTGAGACGCAGAACCTCCTTAGGCGTGAAGAACACGAAGCCCAGGAGAGGCTCCTGAGGGCGTGGGGGCACATGCGCGTTTCTACCGATTCCAGGGATTGCTTTTCCCTCATAGCACGTTCTCAGCCTTGCACTGTTTGTTACGCATTGTAGCACAAGAACAGACGTGACTGTTTTCTTTGGGGGAAGAGGGAAGAGCTGGCATGCTGCAGTTAATAGGACCGCGTGTGTTGTTTTCTTCAGCCGAATCAAGCTCTTCCTGGATGTCTTGATGAAAGAAATCCTGCATCCTGAGAGCCAGTCTCCTAATGGAGTGAAGTTCCACTTCATTGATATTTATCTGGATGAACTATCCAAAGTGGGAGGGAAAGAGGTAAGAAGCAGTGAGACATCAGGCCCGGGGTGTAATGAGACCACAGCGGACCTGACCGGGGACTCTGGTTCTCCGCATGTTCCTGGAGCTGGGGAGAAAACGCTGTGGTCAGCACCGGCCTTACCAGCAACAGGAGCAACATAAATTGGCTCACCCTGTCTTTTGACAAATCCTTCCCCATCTGGGAATGTGTCCTAAGCAGCTAATAGGACACGTGAACAAAGATTGTGAGCTAAGGATGTTCTTGAAGTCCTGCTTATAAAACAATTGAAAGCAACTGACACAGTCCAATAGTTAACACAAGGACACGCTCACCATAATGATTTTTTGTTATTTCATCTTACAGTTTCTGACAATATCTCTGTCGATTGAACCTGTCTCTAGATCAGGGAATGCAGAACAGCATGGGTTAGTGGGGTGGTTTTCTCTGGTCATTGCACTTTGATGCCCATGTGGCTGGAAGATGGCCATGAGCTGGCTCCGAGCATCTGGGCAGTTCACGCAGAGTGCGTTTTCAGCATTGACAAAGGTGTTTCCCTGATCTAACCCTATGTGAAAAATGTGAACGGCTCCTTTTTCTAGGACATACAAAAAAATTTTGTTTTGTTCCTAAATTTCAGCTTTTGGCAGATCAGAATCTCCAATTTATTGATCCATTCTGCAAAATTGCTGCCAAAACTAAGGAGTAAGTGAATCCCATGCTTGTTTTTCTCTGCTTCATTTGGTCCTTAATTGTGGGTACTGGTGTTAAATTGTTGAGAGGCTTGATGCAAGACACCTGTGATAGTTTAGCCAAACCCCAGAACAGCTGAACTTTGAATTTCTGTTAGCAAGACTTGTGATGCTTTGAGTCCTACCTGTGCTCTGCTGGCTTGACCACAGACCTTCAGGAGACACACCCCCCCCACAGTCGCAGTTCTGTCTGCCTTCAGCACGTGGCGCTCCACTGGCTCTGCACAGCCACAGCCGGCTGGCGTGGGAGTGTGGTCAGGAGAGCCAACACTGTAGGCCGGGCAATGGGCCACATTGGGCCCTGGGGAGGCTAGAGTGGGCCGTGCACCATGTGCCCCATCACCTCTGCTAAATGACCAGGTCTTCTGTTGTCATCACCTTCTCTCTGCTGTACTTCTACCCCCAGCCAGACATTGGTACAGACTATAGCTAGGGGTGTGCTGGAAGTCATCGTAGACCAGTCTCCTTTCGGACCGGAAGAGACCCTCGAGGAACAGAAAGCCCAAGGGGAGGAGAACGAGTTCTCCGAAGATGAGATGCCTGAAAACGAGGTGGCATGGAGAAAACCAGTCAGTAAAAAGAAGCCTGGTAAGAGGATTCCCTTGAACAGTCTGTCTTTTTAGATAAAATTCTCCTCAGGTGAACACTTTAGTACATACATTGGAGTCTCACTGAGATAACCTAAGACCTCATCAAAGGGAGCCCTGCCATGAGCTCCCCGAGAAGGGAAGCCAAGGGGCGCTGACACACGGGAGCCCTCCGCGGCGTGCATGTGCTGCCTCCCAGGGTCACGGGAGTCCCTCTAGGGTTTCACTTTACCATTGCTCTTGCCTTGGCTTTTGTTTATTTTTGTTGTTTGGATTTTTGATGTATTTAAACATCCTGATGTGGACTTGTATCTCCAAGAGGGTCCTTGGTGCTCACGTGGCGAACACACGCTTATTTCCATAGCGCTGCCTCCTGATCTCTGGGTCCCTCTTTGGGTAACACCCGCTGTGGGCTGCGATGGCCGGGGCCAGTCTTAGCCCGCAGGGACTGCATGTGGAGCCCACATTTCCAGTTGCAGACCCCTCCCACTCCAGCAGTGGTTTACAGCATTTCAGGGCTCAGCATTAGGTAAACGTTCAGGTCCGGGTGTGCGCATGCTTTTAAAATGTCACACAGACGTTAAAAAGCAAAGATTTCAAAAATTAGTGGCCAGAGGAAATTTAATTAAACATTTTTTTATAACAAGACCCAAAAGTCTATGGAGCCTGGTTTGGTATGTGCCTTCAAAAATCTGGAAGGATATCAAAATGTTAATAGTTGGCTGCATGAAGCAGAGTTAATGGGTGACTTCTGCTTTGTACTTCTGTCCTAAATTTTCTACAGCAATCATGTGTTATTCCTTAATTGGAAAAATAATTCTTTTCAAAAGAAGAAAATCTTTGATCTTAAATTCAGTGTAGATGAATTAACCAGCTGCCCTTGAGCAGGTTTCATGCAGTCGTGGGGGCCGTCCCCGCTCCCTCCTGCGCGCCCGGCCTTTGTCTCAACCAGCCACCCTCTCCCAGCTCCTTTTGTCGTGCTTGTGGCCCTGGACCCGCACATGCATGCAGGGCTCTGCTGCGTCTTCTCGAGGCTGTGCCCAGAGGCCCCACCACTAACAAGCAGATAAAATTTGAAAAGTTGTGAGTTTTCCTTGGTAGTTTTATCTGCTTCTTCATGGGCATTAGTGCTCTTTGAATTATTTTCTAAGTGTTAATAGTTGCATTAGCATTAACTTGTGTCTGCTGCGGCAGCCCCCTGAGACGTGAGTGTGTTATCTGCATAGATTTCTACCCCCGGCCTCAAGTTTTCCTGAAACCGGGGACAGACTCCTGAGTGAGCTCTGCTCCGCTCTCCCGGCCTCCAGCCCAGGGCCTCCCGTCCCCCGCCGCCAGTGTTAACGGAAGGCAAAGCTCGCCGGAGGGCGCTGAGGGCAGCAGAGGTCTTGTCTGTGATGCAATTAAAAGGCAAAATGTGTGATTTCTGTGGGATTTATTTTAACAAAACTGCTTTGGAAGATGACAAATGTATTTGCAGGGGTTTTCTGTTTGAAGAGACACTGAGACAGTGGCTCCTCTGGAAGTAGTGACTGTGTTTAAAGAGCTCTGTCTCTGGGTGTGTTTTGATAGCACTGGGCAAGCAGCACTGCAGAGAGGACGGGGTCCACGGCGACGGGGAGAGAGGCGGTGGGCGCCTGGAGGACGCTGGGCCCCTGCTCCAGGTTGGTAGAACAGACTGGCTGTGGAGTGGCCTGGCTAAGTGGGAATTAGGGTCAGAGTGCGTTATCCCCAGGCCCGCGGCTCCCGTCGTCTTTAATCCCTTTGCTCGCTGACGTCACTTCCTTACGATGAGCTTACTGGAGGCACATTTAAACGTGACAGAGAAAAGAAAAAAAAAAAAAAAAACGTGACAGAGTTATGAAAGCTGTCAGTCTTCATCCCGGCGTGCGCTGTTAGGATCCATGCGCTCCCTACGACAAAGGCAGCTCAGCGCTTTTCCAGTAAAGGTGACTGTGTTACCAAGCACAGGTCGGCTTCTAGATCACACTTCCAGAGAGCCACACCCAGGCCAACTCTGTGCTGTGTTCTACCACAGTTTTTCTTTAAAGAAAGAATAAACAGGATGGATGAAGAATAGCATCCCCCAAGAACAAATAGAACAGGCTTCTCAGAGATCGCACTGAACCTTTGGTCGCTGAGTCTCAGCACTCCCTTGTTCCACCGGCCTGCTGCCGAATGCGCCTGGGAGCCCACACCGCTGGTTGCCGTCACCTGTGGAAGTGACTTTCTAAGTCAGTGTGGCTTGGCTGCGGGCTTACGTTTTGTTGTTCTCACGCAGTTCGACTACAAGGCTGTTGCGGACCGGCTCCTGGAGATCACCAACAGGAAAAACATCCCACCCTTCAACAGGAAGCGTCTCTCCAAACTCATCAAAAAGTAAGTGGCTGTGGGCGCAGTCTGTGGACTCTCGCAGTGGAGGCTGTGTCCCCGGCCCTCATCACGTCTAGCCATAGCCTGGGCGTGCACACAGCAGCAGGAAAGTTTCGTGGAACAGCTGCTCCCCTACCCACACGTGTATGCTTCACATGCCCCTAAGAGTTCAACTCTGGCCACCACGTCCTCGTGGGGCAGCAGCAGCACATCAGTAACGGCCGTTCGTACCGCCAGCGATTGCCGCGTAAGGGTGCCACTGAGTGGTGTCGGCTCCCTCACCTCCCACTGTGGTCACGCCCGTGCCGGTCTGCCACACCAGTCATTGAGTGCAGAGCACCCTGGCTTCTCGTGGTTGGTGACCAGAAACTGAACACCCACTGTGTTCAGTGTCAAGTGTCCGAGCACTTGACATAAGTTAGTTCCTGTGAGGAGAAGCCCTGCAAGGCTTTTCTAATGTCCCACCTCACTGATGGCTCAGCCAGGGCACGAGGCTTGCCCGAGGTCCCTGCTGGCAGGTGACAGAGCTGAACTGGACCTTCTGTTGGCTCCCCTGGTGCTCTGCCCCCCCACCCAGCACTGGTGCTTCTCCACCAGGTGAGCAGAGAGGACAGTGGGACATAAGCAGAGACATGGGCTGCTTTGGCCTTGAGAAAAGTTTTAATTTCTTCTGTTACACATGAACGAACCACAGTGGACTCTCTAGATCACCACGTCCCACGTCCTCGAGGGCAATGCGTCCTTCACATCACACCACCGTTAGCCTCTCCTCCTAGAAGGAAAAGAAAGTGAACACACACCCAAGTAGCACATCTGAAAACTGGTATGTGTGTGTTTACAGAACACAGAAAGAAGAGGTTTTTTCAGGGACTTTTATTCTCTGTTTCAGGTTCCAGGATCTTTCTGAAGGTGAGGGCATCAGGATTACAGCTGGTGATGTTACATGAACATGGCCCAACTGAGGCACTTACAGCAAATACTGACAAACAGGATTAAGAGACATTGGGAACATAAGACAGCCTTTACCTGTGAAGGCCGTCAGCTGGGCAGAGCTTGTGGGAGGCCTCTGCGCCAGGGAAGGGGGTAGACTGGGCTGAGGGGTCATCGTCGGTTTTAGGAAGATACCAGTTTGATTCTTTAGGAAGAAAAGAGTTGACATCTCAGGCTCCCTTTCCTTTGCCGTCATGGTCAGGTGTGCCCCAAGGGAAAAGCTGTTGTCCATAGCCAGGGACATGTGAGCAAGCCAGCACACCCTGCTCCCCATGTACGCCTGTGGGCTGCTGAGCCCCAGGGGGCGTGCTGTCAGGGTGTCCCCCATGGGGTGCAGTTCCTGCATCCACCACAGATTTGGGTTGGGAAGGTAGCGAGGTTGCAGAAGTCAGGGTGGAGAATGCCGGTGTGAGGTGGGGACAGAGTCGTGGCATCTCAGGAAGCTGACTGGATGCGGCTTTGGTGTCCAGCAGGCAGTATATCTCAGCTCAGTTTTGCCGAGGACATTTCTGCTGATGAAGAGGAGCAAACCCTCAACCGAGGAAGACACAAGAAAAAAGGAAATAAACTTTTAGAGAAAACCGAGCTGGAAAAAGAGAGAGGTGAGCCTCCAAGCTCCACGTGGGTGAGGGAGGAGGAGGGCGCCTCTGCACTGCTGGGAGGCTGGGCACAGGGCTTCCGGGGTCAGGGCAGAGCCAGAGCCTGAGCCTCAGCTCGGGCTGCTGAGGAGGAAGGATTCTCACCCGCAGCCTCCCTGTTTCCTCCTGGGGCCACCTTCAGCAGGTGAGGGTGTAGCGGCTGCTACACAGACTGCGCCCTCTGGAGCAAGTGTGGTGTGTCTGCCCTGCAGCTGTGGTTTTCACGGGCCTGGAGATGCATAGTCCTGAGCGTGGCTGTAGTTCCGTCTCTGTGGGAACCGGCATCGGGAGGGTCTGGTCCCAGCTGGGCAGGGAAAGGACGGCACCTGACGACAGAGCCAGCGGTCAGCCCCATGTCAGGCACTCCCTCATGGGCCTGGGTTTCTTTCTAGGAAACAAGTTCTTTCTTACTGAGGAAGAGGAGGGTGAAGCCAGTGTTCAGAAGAGGAAAAGGAAGAAGAAGAAGAAGAACCACCTCCAGCCTGAACATTTAGGGTCGAGCGCTGAAGCCATGCCCCCAGAACAGAACGGAGGTGGCGAGCCAGAGGCCGGTGCGAGCAGAGCCCCGAGGACACCAGCAGCAGAGCCCAGGCCGGCAGCCACCCCAGGCCCCCAGGAACAGGGCGGCGCGGGGCCCCCCACAGCCCACAGCAGGAAGAAACGGCCCAAGAAGAAGAGCTCCAGGGTCCAGGCCGGGAGCACGGAGTCCACAGCACTGCCGCCCCTGGAGGACGCGGCTCCTGGCGGCCCCTGCAGCGCCCGTGCTCAGGACCTGGCTCCGCGAGCCACCCCCGCCGGCGGGGCCCCGGTCCCGAAGAGGAAGCGGAAACTCGGAGCCCTCCCGGTCAACGGCAGCGGTCCCCCCGCACTGGCCTGGCCCCCGCCTCCGGGCGGGAGGCTGAAGAGAAAGAAGGCGGAGCACGGCAGCCCCGACGTGCACAGCCCGTCCAGTCAGAAAACTGCCATCTTGAAAAAGAGGAAGAAGGTGAAGGAGACGTCTGACTTGGCAGCACGTGGCGTGGTGTTGGAGTCCGAGGCCACGCTCAGGCAGGCTCTGGTAAGCCAGCCCCCTGGGGGGCGGCAGGGCGAGGCCAGAGCTCCAGGCCGAGGGGCGGCCCTGGTTTATAACAGCCTGGACCAGGAGGAAATAAACAGGTGCCTCTTCTTGGGGGCCGGGACTGTTGTCCTGGACCCCCCACCCTGCCAGGCTGCTCCCTGGGGGCTGCAGAGGGCCGGCAGGAAGCCTGGGAGTGTCCCCCAGCTGAGGCCCCCTGCAGTATGCACAGGCAGGCAGGCGTCCCCGTCAGACGCTGCTCTGGTGTTCCTTCATCAATGCGCCCGCGGCCAACCTTTGGCCCTTTGAGGGCCAAATTTCTTCTCCTTTTCGCTTATTTTTTTAAAGAAAAGCTTGTCTGTGCTTACACATCTAGAGTCAATTAAGCAAGGAGTGGGCTGTGGATCTGCTTCCCATGTCGCCTGTGGCCCTGTGGCGTGTCTGTACCAGTGTCAGCAAACCGTTCGACTGTGACGCAGAGGCACGCTGGTGGTGAGGGCTGGCCCAGGCAGCCTTCCCTCCTCAGCAGCGGCAGCAGTACTTACAAAACCTCATGACCCCAGGGCGCCCGGTATTTGCTCCCCAGCCCTTCCCAAACGGGCCTGCTGACCACGTCCAGCACCCGCTCGGGCAGACATATGGGTAACGGGCACCCGTGTGCGCTCAGCCAAGTGCTCATCCCAAGCTGATGGTGTCTCTGAGTGGTTGAGTCCGCTTGTGACCAGGAAAGGTCTCAGCTGGGGAAGCACCCGGAGCTCTCCCCTGGGCTCCAGGAAGCCTGTTGTAACCTTAGACCTTCCCCGAGCACCTCTGCGGCAGGTACCACTTCCCTTGGGCCTCCACGCCCGTTCATTTGGTGCCCTGTCTTCACTAAGCATCGGGAAATCTCCGCGTGTCATTTCTCAGGCTCAGCAACCTTCCTTGGCGTTGGAACTATTGCTCATAAGCCGCAGGGTCAAGGGAGCTTTTCCTCCCAAAGGGTCTGGTGTCTCTCGCTGGTGGGTGAAGGCGTGTGAGAGAGGCCTCCTGGGTCCACCCCTCGCTCACACCACCCGGGGGGGGGGGGCTCCTGGGGGAAGGCCTCAGCTTCTAGGCCAGGAACGCCAGGACCTTGCAGAATCCAGCCGTGTGACGTTAACTATATCGGGCTTCCAGACCCTGGGACCCCAGAACCAGAGCAGGGGCCTTGCTGGGGGCTGCAGGCAGCTGTAAAACCCCCGGTGAGGGTCCTTTATCTCCCCACAGTGGACCTGCAGGTCCTAAGGGCGTGCTCACTCTCTTGCACCACCAAACTTCTTGGTGGACGATGAGGTCTTTGGTCAGAAATGAGAAAGTGCGTTCAATTATTTAACAAGTGGTCTTTGAAAAGCAGAAATCTTCAGGAGCCCTAGGCTTGAAGATCCATGAAAGTGGTTCTTGTGGCTAAAAAGCTAGGAACCCTGTGGCCCTGTTGGCGTGGTGCCGCGTGCCTGAGGTCTGCGCCCTGCCGTGTCCAGGAGGTGTTTGCAGACCCGGGGGGGGGGGGGGGGGTGTCTGAGCCAGAGACGCTGTGGCCCATGGGCCCCACATGGCCTCCCTGCACACACGTGTGACCTCCCCTCTCCTCACCCCTCCCTCGTGCAGGGAGACGGGGGCGCCTTAAGCCCCTCGAAGAAGCAGCAGCTGAGGACGGAGAACGACTTTGTGAGGTTCGACACTGCCTTCTTACCAAAGCCGCTGTTCTTCAGAAAAGCCAAGAGCAGCGCCACTGCCACTTCTGCACACCCTGCCCTGCAGGTTCGTGACCCCACTGCCACCCTCCTGACCCCGACCACGCCGCCTGCGTGTGCCAGGCCTCTGCTCCTGCCCGCGGCCTGCAGGTTCCTGTCGAGGGAGCCCTGGTCTGCCGCACTGGGGGCCCCTGGGGCCAGGTGGCTCTGGGGCTCTCACCGCCTCCTGGTAGCACAGGCTCGTCTCTCGGTGATCTGGGCCGGCCTGAGGGGTTGGTCCGCGGGAATCGAGAGTGCAGCGCGTGATGCCTCATCTTAGTATCCCCGGGGGTGGTCAGGGTGGGGGAAGGAGCAGGCGCTGCCCCGGGCGCCCATGGGGGGTACAGGGTGAGGCGCAGACTGAGGCTGACAGGGCCTGCCGCCAGGAGGGTGCTACTGGGCCACCCTGCCAGGAGGCCACGGGACAGTGGCTGTTTTGAGAAAGGAGGGGGTGCTGCGTAGGTACCTGCTGGAACTAGCAGAGGGACGACTGCTGTGTTAATACACACGCGTGCAGAGTCTCAGACACACTCGCCGATGATGCCACAGACAGATCCGGCTTCTCTTATAAAACGTTTATGGTCTGAAAGCAAGTGGTGCAGGGCAAGGTGACGGGGTTCACATGGAAATGAGGGTGCTTTGTCATATGCAGAGTGCAGCCACATCTGGGAATCTCCCAAATAGGAAACCGCTAATTCTGATGAATTGTTAGATCATCTAGATGAGTGTGTGTGGGCACCGCTGGGAAGCGCATGTGCCGCCCTTGAAGCCAGAGCCCGTCCCGGTGTGTGGGCCCATCGTTCCGTGCACCCGTAAAACTATAAAGCTCCTGGTGAATGGGAGTCCTAGCGTGGAAATGGCGAGCCTTTTCCTGTTACGTTGGGGGGTTCAGGCATCATGGGGTACCCGGTCTTCCTCCCCAGTCCTAACGGACGGCATGGTCGCTGTCTTATTCCCTCTGTTGTCCTCCCTTTGCAGCGAGACAAGATGCCGTCCAGCTCCAAGAAGGTCACTTTCGGGCTGAACAGAAACATGACCGCGGGTGAGTGTGGGGTCAGCCTCCTGCAGGGCTCCTTCCACGGAGGCGGCTCGCGGGGGACACGGGCCCTGACCCGCTCCAGAGTCAGAAGTCCAGAGCCAAGCTGCCAGTGGGGCATCCAGGGCCGGGTGTGGAGGGGTGTCCTCGGGGCCTCTGGAAGGGGTCTGTCTGGCGGGGGATGCGTTGAAAAGCCGTGTCCTCGGGCCTGGGGACCACTGGCAGCCCCCAGCCGAGCTGCATCTGCTAACATTGTGAGCCGCGTACCCAAGAGAAGATGCTTTTAGTATCAGTGCCTTTTGCTTGTTCTGTTTTAACAGAAACCAAGCTTTTTAAAAGGATGTAATGTGTTTAAGATCTGACCTTTCATAGGGCCTACACGTAAACGTACGTGTGAAGGGGGGAGACCGTGGGGGAGTCTGAGGTGCCTCTGGCCTTGCCAGGCCTTGTTTCTGGAGCTGGAGGGAGTGTGGGGAGCAGATCAGCTGGAATGAAAGGCTCTTCCCGCCTGAGCCTCAGGCTCATGCGCATTCCCTCACCCCCCTGCCCGACGCCCCCTCCTATGCCGTCCGTGGACATTTGTTCATTCGTTCTATGGAGCAGGATAGTGAGTCCGTGACCTCTGGAAGCTCGGGGCCTGCTCTCTGCAGGACCTCGTGACCGCACGGGCCTGGCTGGGCTGCCGGCAGTGGGAACGGGGGACGGCACCGACGGGAGACAGCACTGGGGCGCTGGGCAGGCCAGGAATGCTACTCCACTAACGCGTGGCCTTGCTTTCATCCGGGGCAGAATTCAAGAAGACAGACAAGAGTATCCTGGTCAGTCCCACGGGCCCCTCCCGAGTGGCCTTCAACCCTGAGCAGAGGCCCCTCCACGGAGTGCTAAAGACGCCCACGAGCTCACCCACCAGCACCCCCCTGGGGACCAAGAAGCTGCTGACCACCACGCCAAAGAGAAGGCCAACCGCTATGGACTTCTTCTAGGATAGTAGCAGGGTCCTTTTAGAGACTGTTTTTGTACAGATATTCTATAAATTATAACTTTAAAAAGGTGGGGCCTTTTTTTATTGTTTTATAAATCCCCATAAATTGTATAAACAAGGTTCTGAGTGGGAGCTGCTGCTGCTCCATCCTTCTGTGGGGGCTGTGGGTGTCTGGCTGAAGGTTTTACAACAGACGCTGTTGGCACATGAGCCCCTCAGGTGTGCGAATGACCTCTGTGACCCCCACCGGGGTGGGAGCCTGGAGGTGCCGTCCCCATCCGCAGACTGCAGAGCTGGGGTGCTCGGCGCCGTGCCTGCCATGCCGGGTAGCTTTCCGGTGGCCTTCCTCCCCTGTCCGTAGGTGTCTGGCAGGTGCCTGTCACCGGGTCAGCAGGAGGCTCGTAGCCTCTCTCCACGGGCCTGCGGCAGGGGCGAGGAGAGAAGAGCCTCCGCCCTCGGGACGCCTCCTTCCTCCCCTGGGCCTTGTTCCCCTCCTTGTGTTCCTACCTCTCAGGCCAGCCCAAAGTGTCTTCCCTCGTGAGCGCCCCTGGCGGCGCTCACCCGGGACTCCGAGCACACTCCTTCCTCCGGGTCCTGTGCTCCGCCTGCCCTTCTGACCTTTCTCCGTAAGCCTTCGAGCCAGCACCCCGGTGACTGGCGTGCCCAAAAGCAGCTTTCCCGACTTAGACTAAAACTCATTTCTTCAGAGGTGTGGCTGCAGTGTCCGAAAACCTGCGTTCCTGCTGGAAGGTGGAAATCAGCCGTTAAGAATTGTTTGTATTTATTTGTTCGTAGCTACCTTTTATCTGAAATGCTGAAGCTTGCACTTAAGGTTCTTATAGACTTCTGTTAATGACAGACGTTGGTGGCAGGTGCTCAGACATGAGCAGGGGAAGCAGGGACAGAGCGGAGGGAAACCGCACCAGCCCTGAGCCCCCGTGATGGACAGGATGCAGATTCCGAAATCAGGTGGTCACCTCTGGAAGGCCCCTGGAGTTTACGGCGCCGTGTTGAGTTTATGAGATAACAAATCGCACACCTAAAGAAGAGGTCTGCGACGTGGGGCTATGGTGTTGGCACGCAGGTGCTCCGTGCTTCTCCAGCCGACCCTCCACTCGGGATCTCAGGCCTCCTGGACGAAGGCTGCCTCTGCCCCATGCAGGGTCCCCAGCGTCTCCCCAAAACCCAGGCAGCCCCCTTGGCTCCTCCCCACGAGAGGGCCCCGGCACTGCCTCAGTGAGACCAGCCAGCGCCTCGTGACAAGGGAGGCCTGCTGGGATCGCGGGGTTGTATTGATTCGACTTTGGTTTCTTAATCACGTCATCAGGGTGGGGCCCTGCGTGCAAATACCGCCCCTGCAGGGTCAGGTGGACCGGCTGGCGATGGAGGCCCCCCCAGAAGGAGGGATGAACCTTGTCCTTTTCCTGCTCTGTAATAAAGTTTTGTCATGATTAGTCCACGAGAAGAGAAATAACTAACCCTGAGCTGTCAAATAGTCATTGTACTGAGAAGTCTTATGTACGGGATGGTTTTGTGGTGCTTGCATGGGGTTTATGTGCTGCATTCCGTAAGATACTTAAATCACGTTCAAAACCAAATCTGATAGTGTGAGAGAAGATGAGATTTGAACATTCAAATATTTTTAACTTTTTGTTTAAAAAAAAAAAAAGTTTCATGATCCTCAGCCAGATTATTTTTGTAACAGTTTTCATTTTAGCTTTAAAGATGGAGCACGTAGTCCAGCGGCGTTAAAGGTGTTTCATCAAGAGGTTCGAGGGCCCGGTGGGTGCGGCCGCCCCCGGGTGCATGCTGGACGCTCTCCACGGAGCACACGCCCGTCCCTGCTCAGAGGCCCCGGAGGAGTGTTAGAGACGCCCCTGCCGCACCGCCGCACCTCTCGATGCCATCCCTCCCTCCCTCCCTCCCTAAATCTGTCCCAACTTACTCCATTTTGTGGGTAAGTTCAGTGGGTTTACTGTGGCTTAATTTTAATGCCTACATTTTGGCAGCAAAGAGAGGAAAAAAAAACTTTTTCTTAATTCACATTATGTATCCACACAACAAGAATGTGTCACACAAAGAAAATGTATTTAGAATACCAGTTTTCTACTCAATGCATGTTCTTTTCTTCGGCAAAGTTGCCAAGGGGACTTGGAGTCCAAAACTGGAAATAACTCACGTTAATGCTGGTGTTCCTACGGTATTTTGTAAAACGGTCATCTTCCCCTGACCCCACACGCCTGGTTAGTTTTGTACAATTTGGTATCACAGTTTATAAACGTACAATCCTTTCTGACTCCTGTTTACCTGAAAGCACAAAGGAGGGTCCGGGAAACCCGGAGGCGATTAGTGTGGGAAGAACATGACACGGAACCCGTCCTCTGATCTGTTCTCTGAACCGCCCTGGCTCTGCCGGCAGGGACGGTGTGCTCACCACCAGCCTGTACGCGCGCCTGCAGAGTGCCTGTCGCGTCAAAGCCAAGTCCAATAAACCAACCCTGCCTTTGCACTCACGTCTGTACCTGATGTTGGCTGTCCGTGCGCATGGAAATACGCCACTGGGGGACGACGGCGCAGGGAGGCAGAGGGTGGCGGCCGGTGGGCCTGACCCCAGGGCTCTTAGGCCCATTTGCCCCGGAGCCAGCAAGGGGCTGCCAGCCGCCGCTCCCGGGTGGGGGGTGCGGGAGCAGAGGTGCCCTGCTTCTCATGCTGGGGACCAGCGACGGGCTCCGTGGGTGGGCGGGCAGGAGGCGGGCACTGTGCCCTTGACCCTTACCTGCACGTGTTCCCACACAAACTTCCTCGGCTGTGGTGTGGATCCAGCACCGGTTCCCCAGAGGGCCAGCAACCCACAGAATAACAACTGGAATACCAGCGAGGCCTGTCCCCGCCACGCGCGGTCCTGCCTTCCCCCACGTCTCAGCACCACATGCACGTCCCTCCGTCCGCTTCTGACAGTGGGCAGTTGGGATTCGGGCTCTTGCTGCTGTAAAATGTAGCTCCGGGGTCAACCTGGGGCTTCCATTCTACACCTCGTGAACGTGAACTCCCAGAAGGAGCTCTAAGGGCCCCCTGGCCTGACTGTGCTGCTGCCCGGCTCTAGTTCTCCCTTCGCCCCGGTGGGGCGGCACAGGGCCTCTGCCCACACCCACCGTGCAGGCCTCGGGGAGCAAACCTGTTCCCGGGGGCTCGGGGTCAGGAGTCCCATCACTCAGCCACCACAGGCCGGCAACCACGCACATCAGGTTTGGTTTGGTTTGGTTTTCAAATATTTTATTTATTCATGAAACACCCAGAGGCAGAGGCAGAGGGAGAAGCAGGCTCCCTGCAGGGAGCCCAGTGCAGGACTCGATCCCAGGACCCCAGAGGTCATGCCCTGAGCCAAAGGCAGATGCTCCAACACTGAGCCTCTCAGGCATCCCAGGATCCTTTTATTCTTAAAAAAAAAAAAAATTAAAAATTAGGGCAGCCTGGGTGGCGCAGCAGTTTAGCGCCGCCTTCAGCCCGGGGTGTGATCCTGGAGACCCGGGATCGAGTCCCATGTCAGTCTCCCCGCAGGGAGCCCGCTTCTCCCTCTGCCTGTGTCTCTGCCTCTCTCTCTCCCTCTCTCCCTCTCCTCTCTCTTTCTCCGTGTCTCTATGAATAAAATCCTTTTTAAAAAAATTAAAAATTATACATTTACATCAAAATGTTGACAGTGGGTCCTAGAATCACACCGATTTTTATTTATGAACTTGACTTCTTTCTTAAATTCACAGATCTTACTCCTTAGGACAGTCTTGAGTCTACAGAGCCCCTGAGCAGGTAGTGCAGCGCGCCCACATAGCTTCCCCGCGTGTTGACGACACCTCCCCCGAGGGAGCTACACTGGTCACAACCAAGGAACGGGCGCTGTTTCATCATCGTTAACTGGCGTGCCCCGCCTGCAGCAGGCTGACTCTTGGCGGTGTGCGTTCCCCGGGTTCGGACAGATGGGTGATGACCGGCACCCACCCCCACAGGCTCCTGTAGTTTCGCTCCCTAAACACCCTCGGCGCTCTGCCCCCGGAACCCGGCAACACTAGCTTTTTGTTTGATTGCGTTGCTCGCATAACCCTTTCCAGAACGTCGCATCGACGGAATCCTGCGGCATGCAGCCCCTTCAGATTGGCTTCTCTCACCTCGCAATAGGCATTTACGCTGCCTCCGGGTTTTTTTTTTTTTTTAACTTTTTTTTCTTTTTAAGATTTTATTTATTTATTCATGAGAGACACAGAAAGAGAGAAAGGGGAGACAGAGACACAGGCAGAGGGAGAAGCAGGCTCCGTGCAGGGAGCCCGACGCGGGACTCGATCCCAGGTCTCCAGGATCACACCCTGGGCTGAAGGCGGCGCTAAACCGCTGCGCCACCCGGGCTGCCCTGCCTCCGTGTGTTTTGATGGCTCATTTATTTCATTGCTTGATAGTCCCCCATTGTCTGGCTGCTGGAGGTCGCCTGCTGGAGGACGTCTCGCTTGCTGCCCTTTGGGGGCAATTATGAACAAAGCTGCAATAACCATCCGTAGGCAGGGGTTTTGTGTGGTCACGGGTTTGCAGCTCATTGGGCGAATACCAAGGAGCGTGATTGCTGGATCCTATGGTACGGCTGTGCTCGGCTGCCGAACAGCGCCAGACCGCTCCCGAGGCGCCTGCGCCGCTCTGCGTCCCCACCAGCAGTGAAGGGGAGCTCCTGTCGCTGCACCTCCTCGCCAGCACGTGATGCTGCCAGTGCCCTGGACTTGAGCAGCAGGTGTGTAGTGACATCTCGTTGCTGTTTTAATTTGCATTTCCCTGCCAACATTCGCTGCTGAGAACTTCTCATGGGCTCATCTGTTATCGGCACATCCTGTTTGGTGACGTGTCTGTTCAGAGTTTTTGCCCTTTATTGCGCCTTTTTTTTTTAAAGAAGTATAGTTGATACAGGATGTTATATTAGTTGCAGGTGCACAGCATAGTGATCTAACGATCCTGTGTAATATGCAGTGTTCACCGCGAGAAGTGTGGTTAGCACCTGTCGGCACACAACGCTAGTACCGTATTATTACTGTGTTCATTTATTGAAAACTGGGAGTTTGGGCTTCTGCATCCCCCTCTCCTGGCAACTCTCTGTGTGATCACTGTATTTATGAGTCTGTTTCTGGTTTGTTTGTGCATTTGTTTTGCTTTGTGGGATTCCACGTAGAAGTGGAATAATACAGTACTTGTCTTTGACTGACTTATTTCACTTTACTCTCTAGGTGCGTCCATGTCATTGCAAATAGCAAGATCTCATTTGTTCTGGGGTGTGTGTTTTCTTATTATTGACTTTTTTTTTAATTTTAAGAAATTCGTTTATTTGATATATATAGAGAGAGCACAAGCAGGGGGAAAGGGGAGCAGGAAGGGGAGAAGCAGATTCCCTGCTGAACAGGGAGCCCGATGTGGGGCTCGATCCCAGGACCCCGAGATCATGACCTCAGCCGAAGGCAGATGCTTAGCCAACTGAGTCCCCCAGGGGCCCCCTTATTATTGACTTTAAAGAATTCCCGGTATATGTTGGACACAAGTGCTTTATCAGCATTTTACAACAGAGATTTACAGATTCTCTGTGATGCTGGGACACATGCAGTGACACTCAGACCTCTGACAGAGCCGCACAGAGGCTGAGCTGGGAACATCCGTAAACTGGACACCACCAAGGAAGGATTCAGTGAACTTAAAGATATGTCAATAGAAACTTCCCAACTGAAGGGAGAAGAAGTGTGTGGGAAATATCAGAAAGGGAGACAGAACATAAAGACTCCTAACTCTGGGAAACGAACTAGGAGTGGTGGAAGGGGAGGAGGGCGGGGGGTGGGGGTGACTGGGTGACGGGCATTGAGGGGGGCACCTGACGGGATGAGCACTGGGTGTTATTCTGTATGTTGGCAAATGAACACCATAAAAAATAAATTTATTATAAAAATAAATAAACACTTAAAAAAAAAAAAGAAGCTTCCCAACTGAAATGCAAAGAGGAAAAAAAGTGAAAAAAAAAAAGATGAATGGAAGACCCAAAAACTACAGGAGAATTACAAAGGGTGTAGCACGCCCACGATGGGAGTCCCAGAGAAGAAGAAAGAGGAACAGGAGAAATATTTGAAGTCATGATAGTGGATAATTTCCCAAAATTAATGCCAGACATCAAACCACAGATCCAGGAAGCCAAGGAAACGCCAAATAGGATAAAATACGATAATCATCATCATCATCTACACATAGGCATATCACATCGAAACCGCAGAAAATCAGAGACAAAGAAAATCTTGAATGAGGCCAGAGGAAAGGCCAGCTTACCTGCAGGGAGCAAAGGTAACCAGGCAAGAGAGAAGACGGAAGTGAACCCCCACCTAGAGTTCGCTCCAGTGAAATCTCCCTCCAAATGGAAGGAGGAGTCAAGACTTGTGGACAAAGCCAGATGGCACGTGTTGCCCGCAGACCAGCCCTGCAAGAAATGTTCAGAGAGCCCCCCCCCAGGCCATGACACGCGAAGCCTGTCTCCCACTCCCCGAGACGGAAGCTGAGGGGCGCTGGTCAGGCGTCTGGTAGGGTGACCCCCACCAGGCCCGTGACGAGCTGGCTCTGGGCACATCAAACCGGTTGCCTCCCTTCCTGCTGCACCAAGCACGGGGGATCCGCTCTGGTCCCCACAGCTGGATCCAGGAAGGGCTCCCAGAGGTGAGCCCATGTGAGGGCCCCCACCCCACCAGTGTAACTCTTAACCTGGTCCACACTCAGCCCCCACTAGGTTGTCAACTACAGTTTATCTGGTGCCACAGTTAGCCCTTCTGGAAGCTTCCGCCCCCGGGGCGAGCCAGCCACAGCTGTGACCCTGTGGTCTCATCCCTCCAGACTTGAGGGTGGCGGTCTTCGTGGGCCCTCGGTGCCCTGCCAGGTCTAAGGAGAGTCGCAGACTGTCAGCCCGCTCACCTTCTCTCGTGAGGACCAAGTGATGGCGGCCGAGCTGAGGCTGGGGGTCCCGGCCTGGTCTGCGTCTGAGCGGTAAGGATACAGACCTGTGGATCCCTTCTGAGTCTAGACTTCCTCGAAGAATTCAGTTTTTTTTTCTTCCTTTTCCTTGCTTTGAATGTCCCCCTTTTTTTTTTTTAATTTTTAGAACAGTCTAATTGGGATATATTTATACACCCTAGGGTTCACCCGTTTAAAATGTACAGCTCCGTGGTTTTTAATATATTCACAGAATTACACGTCTATAACTGTGATGCAATTTTAGAACATTTTCCATATGCCACCCCCCTCAAGTCATGTGCTTGCTCTCTATTACTCCCTGTTCCCTCCCCACTCCCCCCACCACCCCTCACCACTCCCCTACTTCCCTTCTCCATGGATGTACCTATTTTGGACATTTCACATAAATGGACACCTACCCTCTGGGGACTTTTGTGACCTGCATCAGTGTTTTTTGGGGAAGAAAAAAATCATCTACCTGCCTCTTTTAGCCTGTGCTGGAGTTCAGGTCCTCACTGGCTGAGTGCACTTCTCAGTCTGATCCTCATCCAATGGTAACAGGCACCCAGGCTCCCTCTCCCCCTGCACCCCAGCTCCTGGCTCAACCCCCCACCCCTGGGCAGTGTCCAGCAGAGCCTGGGAGTCCTGGTCACAGACACGTCAGCCCCCAAGACACTTCTCAGTGCTTTTCTCTAGTGTTTGATCAAGTCTACTGTTAAGGAGCACTTGCCAGGGAGGGCACCCACACAGGATGTTGGCCCTGCCTCGGGTGCCATGGCATCCATCGTGTCCAGCCACCCCACAGGTCCACGGCATCCATTGTGTCCAGCCACCCCATAGGGTCGGACAGGAAAAGGCAGACACAGCAGAACAAGAAAGCAGAAAGGCTGAAGGGCCAGACTGGAATGCTAGAAATGGGAGGAAGCCACCAGAAGCCACTGGTGGATAGGGAGAAACAGGGAAGAAGACTCCGTGTGCCCTGATGGATGCAGCACCATGACAGCGTCCTATGTCCTCTCTCCACCCCGGCAGCCGCATCCTGGGGTTGGGGCAGAAGGTACAGGCACCAGCGACCTCCCTCTGGGGACTGGCTGCCCAAGGGGAGCAGACATTGTTTTGCACGGGCTGAGCACCAGGCCACCCTGACCCTGGGGACAGCAGGCTCAGACACGGTCGTCGGGGTGGGGCATCCAGGCCCTTCCCTGGCAGGAAGGCTCATCATCTGGACTGACCCAGAACACCCAGTCACACTCGTAGTTTTGTGTTGTTTTTTTTTTTAAGATTTTATTTATGTATTCATAGACATAGAGAGAGAGAGGCAGAGACACAGGCAGAGGGAGAAGGCTCCACGCAGGGAGCCCGATGTGGGACTCGATCCCGGGTCTCCAGGATCACACCCCAGGATGTAGGCGGCGCCAAACCACTGCACCACCGGGGCTGCCCTGTGTTTTGTTCTAAACCAGTGTCTTATCACCCCCCTAGCTTATCACTTGTGCTTATTTTGCTTGATGTGATAGAGAAGCTCTCAGAGTAGAGGGAATTTGCTTTCATCACATTTGATCTTATATCAAACTTGCCTGCCTTCTTTTTTTTAGATTTCATTTATTCATGAGAGACAGAGAGAGGCAGAGACACAGACAGAGGGAGAAGCAGGCTCCACACAGGGAGCCTGACGTGAGACTCGATCCCAGGACCCCGGGGTCACACCCTGAGCCAAAGGCAGATTCTCAACTACTGAGCCGCCCAGGCGTCCTCTGCACTCACCGCTTCTTCCGTTCCAGCAGGGGAGGATCTCCGTTGCTCCTGGACCTCATCGAGCAGAGCCTTCTGCAGCAGCTGCCTTTTGGAGTGGTCAGACGTGGGGTTTCCCCTTCCCCTTCGGCCCAGGGCGTGACCCCGGGGTCCTGGGATCGGGTCCCCCATCGGGCTCCCTGCATGGGGCCTACTTCTCCCTCTGCCTGTATCTCTGCCTCTCTCTGTGTCTCTCATGAATAAATAAATAAAATCTTTAAAAAAAAATTAAAAAGGCAGCAGCAGTGTGTGCCGAGAGCAGACCCGGACAGGCCGGAGGCCTAACCCCACCACGCACCCACACGCTCCCTTCGCCCTGGGATGGTTCACTTACGACGTCCTATCCTGCCTCATTTGTTGTGCAGCCGGTCTCCTGCTTCGCTTCGTGGGACGTGCAAGAAGCCAAGTTCCGCACGTGGTGAAGTGTCCCTGAGTTTGGAATCCTGGACCTGCTTCATCGTCACGTGCACCTTGCTTGAGGACCGAATAAAGCCAGGGCAGCCACACCTCGCGCGCTGGTGACGTCTCCGCCGGGGGGCGGTGGGGTCTGCCGGCAGTGCAGGACACCGAAGAAAGGCGCGGTCCCCAAGGATGTCCACCGTGATTATCCGAGCTCAGGCCGCGACAAGATCCCACAGGCCGGGCGCTCACACGGCAGGTGCGCCCTCTCACAGTTCCGGCCCCTGGGAGGCCAACCTTGCACGGGGACCCGCACCCATTCTACCCAGTCGAGCTCTCTTCCCCACCTGTGGGTGCCTTCCCACCCACCGCGGGCCCTCGCCTGTCCTCAGGCCTGCACGCAGACACAGCCAGCTCTCTGCTGTTTCCTCTTCTAAGGACCCAGACCCATCAAATCAGTCTCTGCTCCATACGACCCCAATTAATCTTCATCACCCCCCAAAGGCCCATCTCCAAAAACCATCACTTGGGGGGGTGGGGCTTCCACACACGAATTCTGGGGGATACCAGCATGTCGTGACAGTGGTCGAGCGTCTGGAGCCCCCCATCCCTTGTTGCTGACCTCAGGCCCAGCACCCCGGCCGGGAGGAGCCTGGGGACAGTGGCGACTTTTTCTGGGACTATGATTAGTCTTCAAGGTCTGCTGGTAGGACAGCACACAGACGCTGGGAAAGCCTCGGAGAACCTGGGACGGGAGATACGAGCTGAGCCCAGCCAGCTTGTCCTTCCGTGGCCGCCAGCGTCTTCAGGACCCATGCCGGTGGCCCTGGACCAGCAGAGGGCAGGCTTGGTGGCCACGGGGTGGTGTCCCAGGGGGAAGCTGGAACCCTGGCCCACGTACCAGGGCGGCCCCAGAAAGAGCCACAGACCAGGAGGCTTCACCAGCAGAAAAGGATTCTCTCCCAGCTCTGGAGGCCAGAGGCCCTAAGGTCAGGAGCGAACAGGGCTGCTTCCTCTCGAGGGCGTGGAGGAGCGTGTGTCCACGCCCTGGCCTTGGCTTAGATGCCCGTCAGCTCCCCGTGTCTGCCTGGGTCTCCCCATGCCACGTCTTGTCTTCCCCTCTTCGTAAGGACACCAGTCATGCTGGACTTGGGGTGACCCTAACGATTTCACTGTAACATGATTACATTTGCAGAAAGCCCTATTTTTTTTTTAAGATTTTATTTATTTATTCGTGAGAGACACACAGAGAGAGAGAGAGGCAGAGACACAGGCAGAGGGAGAAGCAGGCTCCATGCAGGGAACCGGACATGGGACTCGATCTCAGGTCTCCAGGATCACACCCTGGGCTGCAGGTGGTGCTAAACTGCTGAGCCGCCGGGAAAGCCCTAGTTCTAAACAAGGCCACACCGCCACGTCTGGGAGGTGGGGGTGGGGGTGGGGATGATGACATGTGAGTTGGGGGGTCACAGCGAACCCGTAACAGGCAGCAAGGATGTCAAGTTCACCTCCAGTGGGAGGTGACACCGTTCTGGGGCTGGGATCCGCCAGCCTTTTCCCAGGTCAGGTCACAGCGCCCCTGTGGCATGGGGGCGGGAGGGTGAGGCATGAGGGTGGGCACAGGCCCAAGTAGGGTTCCAGCTGCAGAGTTGGTATAACCACCAGGGCGCAGAGGTGCAGGAGCCCCTGGCCCCAGGGGGACCCAATCAGACCGGGCTCGGCCACATGCCGCTGACAAAACCCAAAGGCAGAGACACGAGTGGCCGTGAAAGAAGAAAGGGATTTATTTCAGGGAGGCCAACGCTGGGAAGACAGCGGACAGGTGTCCCAAGGCCTGTCTCCGGAGTGCTGGAAAGACTCCCAGGTTTATGGCAGGAAAAGTGGGGCAAAGTCAGCACGTGCAGGCGGGCCTCGAAGGTGAGGTGCAGCGGTGTCTTGGGGTCGGTCCCGCGGGGTCTCGCCCGCAGTCCTTACTGCCTGAGGCGGTAGTTTGGGTTCCCGTCACGGGGTGCTTTGCCTGAGTTAAGGCTTGAGCTGGAGGGAAGGTAAAGGGTTAGAAAGTCCAGCTCGAGGTCAGAATGAGGTCATTCCGGAATGTTGGTGGAGTCGGGAGCCGACAGCCAAGAAAGAATTTTTGAGATGTCTGGTGCAAAAAAGGTGGTTTTATGAAAGCCGGGGGTCAGGACCTGTGGGGACAGCGAGCTGCCCCGGGGCCAGGAGGGCTGCTGGTCCTCTACTCGGGAGCTGGGGGAGGAGACGGGGAGGGAGGCGGCCAGGAGGTCTCTGAGGACGCTCGGGCTGCTGGAGGCCCTGCCACTGTCACGCGGGGCTTGTCTCCGTCTAGGAAGTCTCTAGGGTTAGGACACCTGGGAGTTTCCTGGGGGAGTGGTGCACTCTGCCCACCGCAGGCATCCCCCCCCCCCCCCCACAGGCCGTGGGTTATAAGGACATTTTACTTTATTTGCATTCCCTTCCACCTTTGTTTCCCACATGCTATGGAGGGGACAGTAGCCCTGGGGCTCCTGGGGCTCTGGGAAGTTGAGTCTCTGTGTTTCTGGAAGGGAGGTTATGGAGTAAGAAGGCCTGTAAGTCACGAAGACGTTGGTGCACTAGTGGACGCTCGTGTCCTGCAGGGCCGTGGGCTCCATCCGTTCGCCATGTGTTTTCCCTCCCCGTAGTTTGGGGGCAGCCAGGAGGGCCTGAGGACTGCCACACGCACCCCATCTGGGAGCGGGGAGAGGGCTGCGGGCTGTGGGCTGTGGGCTTGCGCTTGGCCCTCAGCTTGCTTTCTGCTCCCTCATCAAGAATGGAGGGGGTTGGGATCCCTGGGTGGCGCAGCGGTTTGGCGCCTGCCTTTGGCCCAGGGCGTGATCCTGGAGACCCGGGATCGAGTCCCACATCGGGCTCCCAGTGCATGGAGCCTGCCTCTCCCTCTGCCTGTGTCTCTGCCTCTCTCTCTTTCTCTCTGTGTGACTATCATAAATAAATAAAAATTAAAAAAAAAAAAAAAAGAATGGAGGGGGTTGACGTTGTTCAAAGGTCTTAGGCGCTGGGCTCTCCCGGTCAGCAGGGCAGAGGTGCCCACCCAAGCTGCTGGCCGACCACAAGACCCGAGGGCCTCCCATTTCATTAAAGAAAACCGTTTTTAGCACCCTTTACACAATGAGCCTCTGCGATCAGAGGCCGCGGCCAGACTACCTCTGGGTGTGCCCTCTCGATCTGGGCATTTCAAATGCCACCAGGGTTTAGGTGAAAATGTGCTTACACAGCTTACACGTAATCGCATCCAAGTGGAAAGCTTTTCAAAAAAAATTACTAATCTCTGGCATATGGTCTCCAAAATCGGGCTCAGCTTCCAAGGCTCCAAGTCCTTCCCGGACATACTTTGCCCCCAGCAGCTCAGAGGGGCTCCCAAGAGCTCTCTTAGAAAGCAAGCTCAGAGCAGGAGAGAATTCTCGGTTCTTTCTGGGTGAACTGCCTCTGGGAACCTCCTGGACTCGCCCCCGCACACCCCTTGCCTCTCCAGCCACGCTCCCCACAGGGGACCCTGCAGTCAGCTGCCTCCTCCTAATCAGCGAAGAGCGACCCTGCAGGGCATCTGCTCCGCACTGGGGACAGTGTCCTCTCCCAGGAAGGGCAGGCCTGCCTCAGGACACGGGAGGTGGTGCGAGGGGTCCTAGGGGGCCCCGCATCCATCCCCCACCCCCCGACACAGCGGTGAGGCACCACCTGTCCCCTGGCCGGCCAGGACTGTGAGAATCTTTTCAATGGACTTGTGGTTTCTGAAGGTCTTTACTATCCAAGTCATCGGGAAAGAGGTTCGTTTGTGGCTGATAATTAGCAGCATAACAGTGCTCATAAAATCCCAAATTCACTCACCTGCCCAACCTGAGTGGCCCCAGAAGCACCTGCTGAAGTGAAAGAGCACCCCGGGGCCAGGTTCAGTGAAGTGGGACAGGGCTGGGCCTTGGGTGGCCCACCAGCTTCTCCAGGTGACTCTCCCGGGACTAGTTTGGGAAGCAGGGACACGGGGAGTGAGGAGCCTAGATTTCCAAAGCCCAGGAAATTCACCAAAATGTCATACCCAGGGAGATGACCTCTGCCTCCGTCAAGGAAGAGGGTACCAGAGCCTGAGACCCCTCAAGGCCAGTTAGCCTCTCCCCCCACCCTTTACTCTTCTGGATTTACCTGTGGCTCACGGTGTCAGGGGTGGGGATGAAGAAGGGGGAGGGTGCTCATGAGGTTTGTGCAGGAAAGCAGGGCTCAGTAGGTGAGAGATCAAGGTGGGGAGGGGTGACATGAGCTGCAGAGGGATCATCAGGCCCTCCTAAGAGCCAAGGGCTGCTGACCTCAGAGGAGGACAGAGAAAAGGCAGTGAGGCCAGCGGCTACCCTGCTGGGCCCTGCCGTCTGCACGGCTCTCACCAGCACCTGTCCCTGACTCTGTAACCTGTGACTTCTCCTCTCTTGTCACGTGACACTGGATGACCCTCCACTGCTTGGGGTGTTGAGGATTTTATTTTATATTTATTTATGATAGAGACAGAGAGAGGCAGAGACACAGGCAGAGGGAGAAGCAGGCCCCATGCACCGGGAGCCCGACGTGGGATTCGATCCCGGGTCTCCAGGATCACACCCTGGGCCAAAGGCAGGCGCCAAACTGCTGCGCCACCCAGGGATCCCGTGTTGAGGATTTTAAATGTTAACAGGTGAAATGGGCTTGGCACATGGTAAGGGCTCCATAGACCTTAGGCCTTACTAGCTACTGTTAGGATTAATTAGGATCTAGTTCCTCCTGAAAACCTGGACGGCTGAGGTGCAGACCCCCCCACCCAGCAGGAAGCCCACGCAGCACTGGATCCCAGGACCCCCGGAGCATGATGCATACTCAACCCAGGGAGCCCCCCAGGCGCCCCGCTGCAGAGGTTTAAACACAAGCCGCCTTGGGTGGCCACAGGGACCCAAGTCACCCAGTCCCGAAGTCGGAAGCCCCCCAGGGAATGGCTGGGCCCAGTGGAGGTGAAGCCCCAGGTAGTGACTCCAGGGCGGGGGGGGGGCTCTGAAGGTGGAGATGGGGGGTGCAGGGGCGGGGAGCACACAGCCGGCCCGGGGCGCCCCGCGGCAGGCAGGAGGGTGGGCCACGTGTCCGGGAGGCGGGAGGGGGGGCACCTCGAGGTCCCAAGGGTCTCGGGGCGGCGCGGGTCTCAGCGGCCGGAGCCCCCTAGACGGGCGGGCGCAGGGCCAGGGATTCCCGGCGCCGCCGACGGAGCGGCCCCGACCACCCCGGGCGCCCGCGCTCGGGGTCACAGCCCGCGGACCCCCACCCCCGTCCCCGCCCCCGCCCGGAGCGCAGCGCGGCTGCAGCCCGGTCCCGGGGGCGGGGCTCCGCGAGGCCCCGCCCCGCCCGCCTGGCCCCGCCCACGCCGCCTGGCCCCGCCCACGCCCCGCCCCGCGGGCCCGGCCGCGCTGAGGTCACCGGGAGCCGAGCGCCTGCGCCGAGCGGGGCCGAGCGGAGCCGAGCGGAGCCCAGGGAGCGGCGCGCACGCGGACGCCCGGCCGGCCCGGCATGGAGGCGGAGTGCCGGGTGCTCTCCATCCAGAGCCACGTCGTCCGCGGCTACGTGGGCAACCGGGCGGCCACGTTCCCGCTGCAGGTACGCGCCGCCCCGGCCCGGCTTACGTAACCGGCCGGGGGTCCCCGTGACCTTGGCGGGGCCGCGGCGGGGGCGGGGGCGGGGGCGGCGGGGCCGGGCGTGCCCCCCCCCCCCCCCCCCGGGAGCTGTGGCGCACTCGCTGCCCGTGCGGGCCCGGGGCTCCCCGGGGTTCCCGGGGCTCCCGGGGGCGGTGCCCTCCCCCGACCCCGCCCCGGGCCTGCCCCGGCCCTGCCCCGGCCCTGCCCCGGCCCTGCCCCGGGGGCGCCGGCGGAGGGCGGGGAGGCAGGTGTTTGCAGCGCGCACCTGCGGGGGGCGGGGGGCGGGGGGCGGGGGGCAGGTGCGCTCCCGCAGCCCGGGCGGGCCCCGCCTTGCCGAGGACTCTCCGGGGAGGTGGTCGCCGGGTGGGGGGGGGGCGGACGAGGCCTCCCTGCGGGTGTCCAGTGGGGCCCCGACCCTCTGGCTTTGGAAGCTGCTCGTCGCTCGCGTCGCAGCCTGTACTCAATGGCGGGCTTCCCTCCGCCTCTCCCGCCTGCCCTTGATGGGTCCCACGGGCCAGGCACCCAGGCTTCCTCTTGCAGCCCCAAGGTTGTGGCTGGGCGGCCCTTGGAGGGGCAGGAGGAGGCCTGGATGCGGTGGAGTTTCGTGCCAGGCCAGAGGCAACACCAGGGTGATGGGCACCTCCTTGCCTTGTCCGCCGGCAGGGGTGCTGGGTGCTCGGGACAAGGTCGGCTCCCCTGGACCGCCCACCGTGGCCTGTTGTCCCTGAGCTGCTCTCCCTGCTAGAAGCAGGTGATGCGCGCCCCTAGCTTCTTGGGGGTAGGGATTGCGTGGGCAGGGTCACTGGGTGGTGCTGTGCTTGGGGAGAAGGGTGCAGGGTCTCTAAGGCAGGGGCCCTGGAGAACAGCCCCAGGAGGGTGGGGGCAGCCCTCGCCCCTCTTGGCCAGGGAACCTCGGGAGCTGCCCTTGGTAGAGGTGTGCAGGCACCTGCTGGCTTCCCTGCGTCCGGTGCCCAGTCCCTCCTCCCTGTCCTCTGCGCACACTCCCTTCTCGCCCCCTGCACCAGGCAGATGTCCCCCTCCTCGGCTGGCCTGGGTCCCCCAGTGATGCCCCTCGTTCCTTCCGGGCACGTGCTCTCGGCTTCCACACCAGTTACCCTGGGGAGGGGCTCCTCCGGGCGGCCCACCTGGGGAAGAGTCCTGCTAAGGTCGGAGCTGCGGTTCTTACCTGTGCCCAGCATCCTCGCCTGCGTGCTGGGGCTGTGGGACCTAGGCTGGGGGGCAGGTGGTGTATGGTCATGTCATCTGCCACCTGTCATAGGGGGCGGACGGGCATCTCAGCACTTCCTCCCGGGGTTGTGGGGCCCAGGAGGAGCGTGGCAGGGTGTCTCTGAAAGCAGGGGCCATTTGTTCGGTTCGTGAACCTGAGGGGGCCATCTTCCACACGGAGCTCAGTTGCTTCACCTGTAAAATGGGCACGATGGCTGCTCCTAGGGAGATGGGGTATGTGGACATCTCTTGGAGGTGCCAGCTGCTGAACGAGGTGTGCCAGCAGTGCCCAGGGTGCCGTGCTCACCTCTCACCGCACAGGAGGACCAGACGGCTGGGAGGGCTGGGTGGCACATAGGTGTGTCTGGAGCATCTCATTGTGGCTGGGACCCCTGCCCCGAGGGGATGTGAGTTGGGTCTTCAGTTGCTTCCCCGCGTGTGTGTTTTGCCCTCATTACCTCCCCATCCTCCTAATTACCCAAACAGGATACAGTGTTAGGGGATGGAGCTGGCTGGCGAGGGGAGAAACCAGGGGTGCTGGTCCTCTAAACAAGCTGGACCCCAGACGCAGCAGTGTCGCCGTGTTGGGCGGCTGTGACAAAGCACCACAGACCGAGCAGCTCATACTCGCCGAGTTTATTCTCTCAGTTTTGGAGGCTGGAAGCCCAAGAAGAAGGTGCCAGCACGGCTGCGTCCCCCCGAGACGGCTCCGTGTGCCCTGGGGAGGCGTCTTCACCTGCTTCTTCTGTGCGTGACTGTGTCCCCATCTGGGGGCCAGGGTCTCCACAAAGGAATTTGGGGAACACAGTTCAGCCCCTAACAGGAATCATTTCCAGAAATTTCTTCAGCTCACTGGACACAGTGCTTCCTTGAGCAGAGTCCAGATTTCTTATCAGTCCACAAACACTCGTTTTGGCCCCCGGTTGCTTAGCTCTGGGAGGATCAAACAGCTCCGCAGGGTGCCCTGCAGGGTGCACCACAGTCCGGGCTGGCATTTTGCCCCCGGCCCCCACCACCTGCATACCACTGGAGCAGACGGGGAGAGGGTGGGGATGGCCCACCCACTGGCCGTGGACCAGCCTGAGCACAGGCTGGGCTGGGCCGGATGGAGCAGGAGCAGGCTGGGGCCTCGCACTTGCAGATTCCAGCAGGGGCTCCGAGGGGAAGCGTCATGTGTCATGGGGGGGTTGGTCCTTCTCAAGTGGGCTGGCACCTACTGTATGGCTGGGCTAGGGCGCACTGGGGCACACAACTGGGCACGGGAAGGGAACACAGGAGGGCAGCCCGAGGGGGGACTGGCCCGCTGTCCCTTGTCTTGGGGTCTGGCTCTGGGACCGGCCGTGGCCTGCCGAGCCTTCCCAAGCCTCATGTGCAAAGTGAGACGGGTCCTCGGGGCAGTTGGGGCGCTGGCTCCCGTCAGGGGTATCGCACACAGGCCGGAGACTGGCTGCGGGGCAGTGGCGGTGCCGGGTCCCCACCACACACGCCTGCAGGCTCAGGCCGGCAGCCCGTGGACGGCGCCCTCCCTGCGCGGAGAAAAATGTGCAAAAGAGAAAGGACCAGAACCTTGACCCTGCCTCTGGATTGGCTTCCAGGCCCGAGTCCAAAGTATATTTTCATGAGCAGAGATGGGAGGGAGAGCCCCCGGCAGGGTGATCCCACGTGCGTGGCCCCCGCGGTCCTGGGGGAACTGGCGGTGAATCGGAGGCGCCTCCCTGGACGGGCCTGGCCTCCCCGTGGCTCTGGCCTCCCTTTCCGGGGGCAGGAAAGGGCAGGGAAGGACGAGGTGGGGTGAGCTCAGGTGCAGCCGGCCGCCTGCTGCCTCCCGCCAGACACTGGTGTCGAAGTTGGAAACCTAGACTCCTCCGGGGCGGGGTACGGTCCCTGCGAGCCCTGCGGTGCACGTCTGCACAATGGCTCAGCGGCACCTCCTTGCGGGGGGCGAGATCCCAGGATCTCCCAGGCCCCCCCCCCCACCTGCTTCTGTGCTGTTTCTGTGAAGGCTCAGCAGGCCCTGGAGGCCCCGGGTGGTGTGAGGGTCCTGGGGCCGCCACGCTCCTACATTGCAGATGGGACGCGGGGGTTAAAACCACAGATTGTTGCGCCGCGCTGGGGCCTGGAAGTGAAGTCGGGGTGTTGGCGGGGCCGCTCGCCCTCCAAGGGCTCCAGGGGAGGAAGACAATGTGACCTCTGTGTGGGGGAGGGGGCTCACTGGGGAGTCCCAGTGGAGGGGCGCAGCCTCTAAGGGTCACCTCCAGGAGCCCTGAGGATCTGACTTGGGCCTTCGCTCAAAACTCATTGAAACCCCACGTCACCGCCAGGACGGGAAGACAAGACCCCGGGAGTCCTGGGAGCTCGTGCAGGGCCTGCCGCAGAAGCCAGCCTCGCCCTGACTGCGGCCCCAGGACGTCTCTGGTGGCCGGTGGACACCTGGCTTTTGGACGGGGGCCTGTTGCCCACGCACCACGGCCCAGGCCTCCCTCAGGACGGGCTGGCAGCAGCGGGCAGTGGGGAGAGGCCCCTACCTGGCCAGTGACGTTGGCTCCATCAGCCGGGCAGAGGGATGGCAGGGCCACCGCCGCTGTGGACCCGCGCCAGGCCACACAGCTGCAGGGACCTGGGCACAGCAGGGTCTCCCAGAGACGCGGGACTATGGGATGGGGGGACATCCTCTATTTCCAGCCTTTCACCTTCCAGAGCCTCCGGAGCCTCAGGCAGCCTTCCTCAGCGGAAGATCTTTACATCTTTCCCTGAGCCCCCCAGGGTAGACGAGGCCTTCTGCAGCAGAAGTGTGTTTGGAAAATACCAGAAGCACGTCACCCGGCCCTTTAAAAGACACGGTTTTTGCCTTAACGGTTTTCCTGGTGATGCGTGTTGGCAAACAGCACGAGGGCCGCGTCCAAAAGTGCACATCCCTCCTGCCCCATGTGGTCATTCACATCCTTGGGGGTGGCGTGTTGGGTTTGGAACGCATCTTCTGGAACGTTCCCTCGTGCTCCGGGCCATGTAGCTCTCTGCTTGCTTCACTCCCTGCCCCTTGTGATGATTCCCGGTTCCCTGGCCTCTGGAAGTCCCCGGTCGGATCCGGAATGTTCCAGTCCTGTGACGTAGGTGTTATTTTTGCTGTGTCTCCAAGAAGGCCCAGAGTTGCTCAGTTTCTTCATTTCCTAACTCTTTATTGGATCGGGACGGAGGTTTCTGTTCTCCTTGCTCGTCGTGGGGAAAGCAAGAGCTCAGCCAGCCCCCTTTTCTGATCTTTTCTCAGTGTGTCCGCGCGCGAGTGTGTGAGGAGCACGTGGGCGTGTGTGTTGTGTGTGTCGCCCTGCTCCCGGTGGTGCCGACTCCTCGGTGAGCGCTCCTCTCTGGGGCCCGGGGTGGCACCCTGCCTTGTGGCCTTGGTCATCCCCAGTGCGCGCCTGCCTGCATGGGGCCCGTTCTCCCAGGGTGCCCTGGAAGCGTGACACCAAGGAACGGAACAAATGACGGAGTTTCTGGAGGAGAAGGGAAGCCGGCGGGGGGCCCCGGGACATGTGACAGCATCCTGCCCTTGGCCGAGAGGGTGGCACCTCTTCTCCCTGCCACCCAGAGCGGCCGACCTGCTCTCCGTCCATACCCGGGTGCCGCTAGTGGGGGCCCTGAGTGGGGTGGGGGGCCGCGGTCCTGGCATTGAGCGCTCTGTGAGCCCGGAGGTCAGGGCGCGGGACCACGGGGAGCACACACGGGGCACACACGGCCGTGGGCCTGAAGGCGAGCCGCAGGCCGCCGCGGGATGCGGGGCTGTTTGCAGTACAGGTTCCCGTTGGGGGTCTGAGGACAGCAGACGTGGGTAGCGCGGGGTAGTCACAGGGGCAGGCAGGACACCGGGCACTCAGTCCCGAGGCTGGTCAGGATCCCAGCAGTCATGTGACACCCCGGTGGCCCCTCTTTCTTAATTCTGATTTCCTGTGGGAGCAGCTAAAGGTCTTGCAAAACAAGCCGCGGTGAGGATTCTTGAGAACCCTGGCCCCTCTCCCCCAGAGGAACCAGGGTGGTCTGGGCAGGAGGTGGGAGCTGTGCTGGAATATTCTAGAGCTTCCTCTTTCCTGCTGTTCTGAGTGCTCTGCGTCCCCGCGAGGGCGGATCGCCCGCCGAGCTGCTGAGTTAATGACCGTGTCGTGCGTGGCTGTCAGCAGAGTGGGCTGATGATGCGGCAGGAGGGGATCGGGCCGCGGAGAACATGCGTCAGCCGCCCAGGGCCCCCCCACGCGTAGCCGCCCTCGGGAAGGGCCTCGGGTCTGCCTGGGGCAGAAACGGCAGCCGTGGGGGCAGGCCCCAGAGCTGGTGTGCGAGCCGGCGTCCCGGCTGTTCTCACCAGGGGCTGGTGGCTGGACAGAGTGTTTGCGAGCCCCCTCCCCCGATGAGTCGCTGCAGGTGTCACCCCCCCCCCCCCCCCCGCGCCCCGAGAGCATGCCTAGAGGCATGGGAAGCAGGAGCGATTTCCAAGCTGCCTGTCCAGTCTTGTCTTGGCAGGACACGGAGTGCTTCCCATGCCCCGTGCGCACGTCTGCACCCCATCCTCTAGCAGGTGGAGGGGCCGCTTTCGCGGGCAGGGTGCCCACCACGGGACCGTGCCAGAAACGCCTCCGGTTTGGGCCGCCGTGAACCTCAGTGGTTCTCTCAAGCCTGAGACCCTCACGTCCTCAGCGTGGCTGTGCTTCGTGGTCACGGGGCTGCCAGGTCTTCCTGGCAGCTGTGCGGAGGGGCAGGGGCTGGTGGGGGACGGGGGGGCTGGGCTGGTGGGGGACGGGGTGCAAGGGTGGGGGGATGGGAGCAGGGGCTGGCGGGGGACGGGGTGGGGGGACGGGGTCAGGGACTGGCGGGGACCAGGGGACGGGCTGACAGGGGACGGGGTGAGGCAGGGGCTGGTGGGGGACAGGGGGGCCTGCTTTGCTGCGGGGCTTCCTGGACAAGGTTGCAGGTCTTTTCTGAAAGGGGAGTGGGTTTGCTCGTGGAGCCCAGGCTGGGGCCTTGGCCATGCCAGCCTTCGTCCAGAGGCGCACAAGACAGTGGACGCACCCTAGGGGCTCAGGTTGGCAGGCGGGGAGCCCCAGAACACTAAAACACCCCAAAGGGCAACCCAGGTGGTGCAGCGGTTTAGCGCCGCCTTCAGCCCAGGGCGTGATCCTGGAGACCCAGGATCGAGTCCCACGTCGGGCTCCCTGCATGGAGCCTGCTTCTCCCTCTGCCTGTGTCTCTGCTTCTCTCTTTCTCTTTCTGAGTCTATCATGAATAAATAAATAAAATCTTAAAAATAAATAAATAAATAAGTAAAACACCCCAAATCCAGGGGCTGCGGCAGAGGCTGAGAAGGAAGGTGAGGTTTTGAACAAGGTCGTGGGGGCTGAGAGGAAGGTTGTCTACATTCAGATTCGCTCACAGAGGCGCGAGGTTTCAGAGCTCTTGGAGGGCAGAAGGTGGGCAGCAGCTCTGTGGCCACCGTGTGGAGTTCGTGGAGCCCTGGGGCACGCAGCCCAGGGGGCCCGGGCCTCCTCCTGGGGCCAGGGCAGGCACCGGTACGTTGCGGGGGTGAGGAGAAGAGGGCCCCAGGGTTGAGTGAGGACCGACCTGCTGGGCTGCAGAGGAGCCCGGGCGCTGCGGGCCCCAGACTGGGGCTCTGTGGGGTGGGGCTCAGTGCTGGGAGGGGGGGCTGGGCTCGTGGGGGTGGGCAGCCAGCGTGGGCGGAGGTGGTGCTCCCTCTCCTGCCACAAGGCTCTTCTTCCTCTCGCCTTCCTCAGCCCAGCAGCATTTCTTCCTCTTTTTTTTTCTTAAAGTATCTGGCGACTGATCATGTGCTGCGCTGGTCGATGTGACCAAGGGGTGGGGGTGGGGGAGGCCGAGTCCTGCGTGTGTGCCCGTTTCCGTGGTGACTACGCTCTGCGCCGTGGGTGGAAGAGGTGGGCGCGGTGGCCTCTGGTGTGGGATTCGGCCGTAGGCCCCTCGCTCGGATCCTCTCTCGGAGCCGCTCTTGGTGAAATGCAGGGAAGTGTGGGGGCGGGAGGCTAGGGGAGTTGTTCTGTGTTGTTCTGTGTTTTCATCTTACTTCGCTAAGTTTCTAGTAGCAGCTCTCCGTGAGACGGGCTGGCACGACCGCCGGCGGGGCAGGTGCCCCGGGCCGCACACCGCTCTCCCTGCCTCCGCGCCCGCACCCGCACCCCTGCTTCTGCAGCCCCTGGACTGAGGGTGGACTCCCCCCTCCGCCCGGGCAGTGTCCCTGGTGCCCAGACCGTGGTCAGGGAAGGTGACCCCTCCACGGTGGTGCCCACGCTCACAGGGGTTGCATGGGGTGAGCAGGCCCCTCGGGTGAGCGCTCCAAGGCTCCCCGCAGGCCCCGGGGACTCCCACCCCCCAGGGTGCATGGCCCGGGACTGTCCCCCGCCCCATGCAGGGCAGCTTGTCCATCCGTGGGGTCCAGAGTGCTCGGGGCCCTGTTCCCAAGGACCGAGACTCCTGAGGCCTCTGCAGGGATGGGAACTGGGGTGCATGTGCCTGGGGAGAACCCAGGTGCCTGCGGGGTGCGTACAGGACACCGCACCAGCCACCGGACACACAGCCTGTCGCTGGTCCCCCGGGGGACAGGAGGATGAGGGGCGGGCAGCAGGGTCCACTCCCCCGAGGGTTTGCTGGGCGCTAACCAGTTGCCAGGGTCCCCGCTCCCCAGAAACTCTGGGTCACCCCTCGCTTTTACGGCAGGCCTAGGTCGGTACCCGTGAGTGCCAGCCGCGGGACCCCGGAGCCAATCCTTGGTCTGGAGGAAATCCCGTTCCTGGAAAAGCCAAGTGAGCCGCGAGGGCTTCAGGAAAGCTCAGGGGTGGGTGCAGGGGGGTGGGGGGTGCAGCCCACTGGACGGGGCAGGACCGAGCCCCTGGCGCCTGCACGCTGGGCCTGCGCAGTGGGGCGCCCGCGGTGGTGCATGCCCTGCACGCGGCCGTGCACTGAGTAATTAGCCCGGGGGTGTGGGGGGGGGGTGGCCTCCGCTGCTGTCGTTCAGAAGCGAGAAATGGGGATCATTTCCAGATCAGCTCGTCAGCTTCAAAGGATTAGTTATCTACACATCCAGGGGTGGCGGGGCCGGCTGTTGGCCGGGTTTCCGGGATTCGTGTCGTGGTTTCTTCGGACTTGATTAGGATCCCAGGGGATCTGAAGCAGCGCAGGCCGAGTCTGGGGACGCGGGGCTGGCTCAGGCGGGCGGATTTGCGAAGGGCCATTTCCAACCGTTGAGTTTAGTAAGACGGGCGATTTTTGTTTTATTTCTCTAAGTGCTGATAATCCCCGCTTAAATATTTTGGAGAGGGTTGTTAGGTAGGATCGCAAGTGTGTAGCTCAGGGAACCTCACAGAGGGCGAGCTCGCCTGTGGGACCCTCCCACCCCGGCCCTGCACCCCCCGGGCAGCCCAGTGTGAGCAGCGCCCAGCGCCCGGCAGCCCCTCCTGACCGCCGGGGTCGTGCTGCGTGTGTCTGAGCGTTGGGGAGCCCTGGGGTGGTGGGTGGTGTTGGGGTGAGTCAGGGAAGAGGCTGGGTGGTCCCTGGTGTGTGGGCGCGTGAGGACAAGGACGCCCAGGCCGGGCCACCCGCTCTCCCCGCGTCTCCCACCCGCCCACCAGTCCTTGTCCTTCTGTCTGTCCCCCATCCCGCTGTCTCCCTCCCCAGCACATTCCTCAGACCCCCGCCCACCCCCTCTTGGGACCTGAGGATTTAACGTCCCTGTGCCTGGGTATCTGTGCGTCCTCCCTAAAGTTTGTCGCAGTCTCCCCGCCGCTGGGTCCCCTGTCCTGTCCGCAGCCATAAAAGGCTCCTTGTTCCTTCCCATTTTCCTGAGGTTGGGGAGGGAGAGAGTCCAAAGGTTAGTGGGCCATGTGGAGCCCGACAGCGCTTGGTTTACGGGGTGGAGGTGCTGAGGCCCTGGTTGCCCTCGTCCCACTGGGGTCGCATCCGCTCCTCCATCAGCAGCGGGGCTCATGGGGCTCCGGCTTCCCACCCCCCGCGGGGCCACGGTCCTGGCGCTGGTGTGGGTGCCTCCTGGGGGCCCACCGCGTGTGTGTGGCCTGTGTGGTTGGGGTGTGGGCGGCCTCAGCTGTCGCCGAGGACGGAGCCCCAGCAGGAATAGGGGGGACGCCACGCCCGCTGGGGTGGGCTGAGGGCCAGGGCTGGGGGCTGGGGCGGGGCGCCGGTGGGACTCACACAGGACAGGCTTGGGGGGTCATGAGCATGGGCTCTGTGCCTGTGTGTCCTAAAGAATAGGCTCGTGTCCTCCTGGAGCCCTGATCGTCACAGAGCGCAGCGGTGGCCCACCTGCCACCCGCTGCAGTTGTCACCCGCCAGGCTGACGCCAGGGGAGATGGGGGTGACATAGCCGGGAGCGCCGAGGACAGGGGACAAGGGGCCCCTTCCAGGCTGACAGGCGGCCCCTCCGAGGTCTCACCCAGGCGGGTGCTGGCAGGTGGTGTGGGCCCAGCGCCAACCCCAGAGGGAGCCGTGTGCGGGGACTGGGGGGGTCAAGGGGGGCTGTGCTCTAGGGAAGGGGGACACGAGGGTCTGAGAGGCCATGTGTGTGGCCTGAAGCAGACAGATGGGGAGGGACGCAGCGAGTGCCCCGAGAGCTCTCAAGGGGACCATGTAGCAGGGCCAGGGTCCTGGGTCGGCCTGCAGTGATGCCAACTGGGGCCAGCCCGGAAGGTCAGGGGGACGAGGCCAGTGGGCCTGGCAGGGTCCCAGGGTCAGCATGGGACACAGGGGCTTAGGGCCGGGCCGGGAGGGTCCTGATGCCCACCGAGACCTCTGACGGCCCAGGGTCGTGGGGAGGGCCCCACGGAGAACAGGGCTCGTCCCCCGGAGGGCTCTGCAGTGTCCCGTATGTCACGTTGCCTGAGTGACTCTGTACCTACCTGTTAAACGTGGAGCAACGGGAAAGATGAGCTAAAGGAAAGACTGGCCTGGGATTTGCCATTCTGCGGGCACACCGCTGTCCACATGGGCTTGTGGGGACGTCTGGCCATCGTGGACGCGGCCTTTCTTCCCCTTCACTGGAAAAGGAGCTCTTAATTTTTTTTTTCCCTCCGTCCCCGCCAAAGAGTTCCTACTTCTTATAAACTTCATTTCTAAGTCCGCGGCCCCGGCTCCTGTGCGCAGGCACCTGTCCCTGTGCTGTGAACAGGGACGACCCCAGGCTGGCCGGGGCTGACGCCGCAGCGGGGGCGCGAGAGCCAGGCTCCCGGGGACGGGGCGGCCGGCTGTGCCACCGGCGGGGAGCCCTGGGCCTTGCCCCCCAGAAGGGCGGTGGCCTCGCACCCACACTCCCGGAACAAAGACGGCCTCAGTCCTCTCTCCGCGTCTGAACAGATGGGCGCCTCGCTGTCTTGCACTTTCAAATATTTTCACTTGGCAGGACTTGCAGCGTGAAATCGGGGCGTTGCCGCGGGTGGGGCCGTGGCTCTGAGGCTCGGAGCTGGCTGCTCCCCGTCGGACCTTGCGAGCACAGCCCCTCAGAGGCCACACGCGGCACCGATGCGCGGACGTGACCCCGAGTCGGGGAGGGAGAGCCGCCCCCCCCCCCAGGTCCTGGCTCTCTTTCACCCGCTCCTTCTCTGTCTTACAGGTTCTGGGATTTGAGATCGACGCGCTGAACTCTGTCCAGTTTTCCAACCACACAGGTAAGGCCTCGGCGGGGAGCTGGGCGTGGGCCCTGCAGAGGCCGCCCGGCATGTGAGGGGCGGCCTGACCTCGGGTGTGGACGGCGCATCTGGATCTCGGCCCGGCTGCTTGGCCGAGTGACCCCGGGGCAGGCTGGCGAGCGTCCCGGCTCCGCAGTCTCCTCTGCCGCAGGGACGGGCTCTGGCCCCTGCAGTAGGGCCGTGCCCTCTTCCGAGGGAGCCCCGATCCCGCAGGATCCTGATTCCCTGTGTCAAAACCCAGCACCTCGGGAACTCACGCGGTGCCTCTGTCTCCGCGCAGGGGACCCGGGGACTTCTGTGCCCACAGGCTTTGAAACAGAATTGCTAAGTCAAGGGCACGTGAGGGACGCTGCCCCGGAAGGGCCTCGGGGTGTCCGGACACGCTTCCCGAGCCCGCTACCCTCGCCGCCCGACCCCGGGCCTCGGGAGGCGCCCTGCCCTGGGACCCCACGCTGCCGTAGAGCCTGGGGGCGAGGCCCCTCCCTTCCTGGAAACGTCCCCACATCACCTCTTCTGAGATGACTGCACGCAGACGGAACCCAGGAGCACAGAGCGTCCCGGAGCCGGCCTGGCAGGGCGCCCGCAGGGGTGCGGTGGGTGCTGGGCTCAGCCCACGCGCTTGGGAGAGGTAGCCCGCGATCCTCTTGGTGCGGCTTTTCTTGGAAGGGCCAGGGTATCGTGAGTCATGGATGGAGGGGCAGAGTGACACTGGGGGTTCAGAAGAAAAGCCTCCAGTTCTCAGCGAAAGCCTGTCCCTGCCGTGGCTGTGACATTTGGAGAAGCCCCAGGAAGCTTAAGTGGATTCAGTGAACTCACCTGAATCATCCCGCGTGTTCTGTTACGTGTCTTAACCACCTTCCTGTTTGTTTAAATGAGTCCGACTGGCTCGGCCACCGAGCGTTGGAACCGTGTTGGCTGCTGAGTGTCCCGTTGTGTCGTAACCAGCGTGAGGCCCGTGGAGCAGTGACCCGGCTCAGCAGCTCCTGCTGCCCAGGGCGCGGGTTCCGGGATGAGTGGAGGGGGCTTCTGGGGGCTTCAGTGGCAGCTGGCTGCCTCCTGGGCTCCCACAGAACCTCCGCAGGTGCTGGCCTGGCCGTCCCGAGGGGTCCAAGCCCCAAGGGCGCCTCTGGCCTGCCCAGGAGGGGTGGGTGGAGGCCAGGTCCCGAGGCCTTCCTGGGGGGGGGGGGGTGTCATTAGGGCCAGAACGCGGCGGTGAGGCCGGGGGCTGACTTCCAGGGTAGCCAGCTAGTGTGGTTCCTGGCGGGGCCCCCACCCAGCCTCCAGATGCCGCGGGTGCCTGCCTGGTGAGGGGAGCACCCCACCCGTGGGCTCGGCGGGGCTGTCTGTGCAGCCTGACCACGAGTCTCCTGGGCTCAGTCCTGGGCTTTGGGCTCAGAAGAGCTTAGGGTGTTTGTTTTGTTTTGTTTTTTGTTTTTTTTTTTAAAAGAGAGAGACAAAAAGTATGTGTAGAGTTGGGAGGCAGAGGGAGAAGACAGAGAATCTTTTTTTTTTCTAAGATTTTATTTATTTATTTGAGCGAGAGCACGAATAGGGGGAGGGGCAGAGGGAGAAGCAGACGCCTCGCTGAGCGGGGATCCCAGTGCAGGACTCCATCCCATGACCTGAGCCAAAGGCGGATGCTTCACTGACTGACCCCCCCCATGTGCCCCCATTCTTACCCTTTTATTCTATTCATATTTTTAAAGGTATTTTATTTCTATATTTGAGAGTGAGTGGGAGGGAGAGAGAGTCCTTAAGCAGACCCCCAGCTGAGCACAGAGCCCGACGTGGGGCTTGATCCCATGACCCCAAGATTGTGACCTGAGCCAAAACCAAAAGTCGGGATCCCTGGGTGGCGCAGCGGTTTGGCGCCTGCCTTTGGCTCAGGGCGTGATCCTGGAGACCCGGGATCGAATCCCACGTCGGGCTCCCGGTGCGTGGAGCCTGCTTCTCCCTCTGCCTGTGTCTCTGCCTCTCTCTCTCTCTGTGACTATCATTAATAAAAAAATAAAAATAAAAAATAAAAAAAAAAACAATCCTTTAAAAAAAAAAAAAACAGAAGTCGATGCTTAACCAACTGAGCCACCCGGGTGCCCCGTTACCTCTTTTATAAAAGAGCCGGAAGCAGGAAGCACTCACCGCGGGTCCCTATCAAGGCCTGCGTGTCTGGGGACAATGACGTGGCTCCCGCCGCCTGGCCGAGGCCTCACTGTTGGCCGTTTCCCCCACGTGGTCCTGCTGCGTACTCAGCCCTCGGCTCACAGCACGCGTGACGGGCCAGGACGTTCCAGCCACGCGCCGTCTGTGCCCTGCTCAACGGGGCCACGTGGATCGAGTGTGGGGCCCCCTTGAGCAACGCCCGATCGCTGCAGGGGCTTCTGAACGCGGCCGCCCACATCACTGGTTTCCTGGGGCTGTGACCATGGGGCACGTCCGGCAGCTCTGTCCCCACGGACGCGGTCCCGCTAGCAGTAATCCACCTCTTTAGCGTCAGGAAGCCCTTCTTTTTTTAACAACATCTCTGCGATGGCGTTTATGTGCCTCGGGGCTGTTGCACCTGGTGGAGTGTGTAGTTCGGTGGCTGCGGGTTCACTCCCAGAGCGCACGTGTTCACCGCTCCCGTGGAAGCCGTACCACGTGACTCCCTGCGCCTCACCGTCGCCGTCCTCCTGGCCCCTGGCCCCACATCTGCTCTGTCCCCGTGGACTTGCCTATTCTGGAGGTTGCACAGAAGCAGAATCACAATAGGTGACCTTAAGTGACGGCTGCCACTGATCCCGGCGTTTCCTTGCTCGTCCGTGTTGTAGCCAGTGCGCCTGTCCTGTTCACGGCCAAGTAATGCTCCACCGCAGTATGGACGGACCACATTTTGCTCCGTGTCTGCTTGGTGATGGACACGGGTTTATGAATTGTGGCTGTTCGGCACGCTGCTGCTGGGGGCGCCTGGGTCTCCTCCTTGATATCTCAGCGTCGTGAGATCAAGCCCCCACGTCGGGTCTGCTTGCGACTCTCTCTGCCCCCCACGTAAATAAATATTTTTTTAGATTTTTTTTTTATTTTATTTATTTATTCATGAGAGACACACAGAGAGAGGCAGAGGGAGAAGCAGGCTCCACGCAGGGAGCCCGATGTGGGACTCGATTCCGGGTCTCCAGGATCAGGCCCTGGGCTGAAGGCAGTGCTAAACCGCTGAGCCACCCGGGCTGCCCTTAGATTGCTACTGGAGGTGGCCAGGATCTTATTCCAATGTAATTCTTTTTTTTTTTTTTTTTTAAGATTTATTTATTTATTCATAAGAGACACACAGAGAGAGGCAGACAGAGGCAGAGGAAGAAGCAGGCTCCCTGCAGGGAGCCCAGTGCGGAACTCGATCCCAGATCCTGGGATCATGACCTGAGCCAAAGGCAGATGTTCAACCGCTGAGCCACCCCGGCATCCCAATAAATAAATTTTTAAAAAGAAATGAATGTGGCTGCTGTGAGCATCGTTCTGCGCCCATTTCTGGGGCCGAGTTAGTTTTGTCCAGGTCCGTGTCCCCAGCTGCCCGCTTGCCGGGCCAGACGGTAACTGGTGTGTGATCGCGTGGACACCTGCCAGGCTGCTCTCCGCGGCGGCGGCACCACTCTTCAGCCCTGCCAGCAAGGTCAGAGGGCTCCCGCTCTCCGCCTCCTCATCGGGACTTGTCCTTTGACTTGTCTCCATCTTCTTCATCGTAGCCAGCCCGGTGGTGTGAACAGGATGTGTTAAAAAACGAAACTCAGCCGAGTAAATTTGCAGATCTAATTGGTTTCGTTCAATGATTCATGAATCAGGCGGTGTCCCATCTGGCAAGTGGAGGGGAGCACCAGTGAGCTGAGTGAAAGAGAGGTTTTTAAAAATTTATTTTAGAGAATGAGAGAGGGCAACGGGGGGCGGGGGGCGGGGTCCAGAGAGGGAGAGAGAATCCCAAGCAGACTCCTCGCTGAGCGCAGAGCCCGATGCGGGGCTCAGTCTCACGACCCTGAGATCATGACCTGAGCCGAAACCAAGAGTCAGATGCTCAACCGACTGCGCCCCCCCAGGCGCCCCTGAAGGAAAGGTTCTTAAAGGCGGAGAGAGAGCGTTAAAAAGACAAAGGAAGAAAGGAACCGAGTAGCAAGGGATGCCTGGCTTGGGCAAGGTCGCCCCTCTGAGGGGAGCAGGAGAGTCTACGGGTCAGTTTCCCAGGATTGACCTGGAAAGTCCATGTTGTCGGGTTAAGGGGTTCCCCTCCAGGGGTGACACTGCAGTTAGGTTCAGGAGTAGGTCTTGGTTTACTCACTCGGGGCCTTCACGCAAGTGACACCATTTGGGGCCTGTTTCTTTTCCGCAGAGCTTGTTGTGGCTCAGAAACAACTGTGGGGATCCCCGGGGGGCTCAGCCGTTTAGCGCTGCCTTCAGCCCAGGGTGTGACCCTGGAGACCCAGGATCGACTCCCACGTCGGGTTCCCTGCACGGAGCCTGCTTCTCCCTCTGCCTGTGGCTCTGCCTCTCTCTGTGTCTCTCATGAATAAATAAATAAAATCTTTAAAAAAAGAAAAGAAACAACTGTAGGTTGCGGCGGGTGAGCCTCCGTCCGGGTGAGCAGGTCTCCCAGAGCAGGGCTGGCCGACTGTCCCCGTGGGGGGCCAGGCAAATAACTGAGGCTGGGCACCTGTTGTGCGCCTGTAGTGTGGAAGCAGCCCGACACCCTCTGTAAGGACGGGGACCCGCGAAGATCCCATAAAACCTGCACCTTGTGGATGAACGCTGAAAATGGACTTTCTTCTAATTCTCACAAGTCATGAAGTGTCACCCTCCTTTTTTCCCCCCATTCTCGGCTCCAAGGGCAAAAGCATGCAGCAGGCTGGGCTTGGCTCACGGGGCCTGGTGGGTTGGCCCCTCCTCTGGGTCTGCGTTTCTCAGATTTGCTGTGGATAATATCCCGCCGGGGCCTCACTAATAAAGCTGTGCTGGGCTCACCCCCAGAGACCCACTCACCTGGCCGGGCCCGGGCCTGAGAGAGAATCCGCACGTCAGACGAGCCCCCGGGCTGCTGGTGCTGCCAGTCTGAGCGGCCCCGCTGGGGAGGAAGGGTGATGAGCCCGAGGTCAGAGCAGCATTCCTAGGGGTTACAGATGGCCGCAGGGTGCCGGGGGTCCCCAGGACCACCCCCGGGTTTAGCAGTTTGCCGGGGGACCCCCCAGGACTCAGCACAGAGTGAAGTCCACCCAGGGCAAGGCCCATGGGGAGAAGTCAGGCACCAGGCCTGCACTCCCAAGCCAAACAACCACGTTCTCATGGGTGGGACGGGGGTGGCCACCTTAGCCTGTGCGGCCAGGGGTCCTCTGCACAGCAGCAGCGTCCCCTAGGAGTCCTTTTGGCTCCTCATGTGCCCGTGTGCCTGGTCACACTTGGCCCTTGCTCAGATCTTGACCCGAGAGTGACTCTGGTCGCAGCTCGGTCTTGGGGGGCTGCAGGGCAGGATGTGACGAGCCCCGCCTGCCGGGGTGCCCGGGTAATGGTGGCTGAGCCGCTGGAGCGGGATGGGGAAACATGCGCAGCACAGGCTGCAGAGCAAGTGGCCGTGACGTGGGAGGCGGGCCGGGCACCCCCACACGCCCCCTGGATTCAGGGAGAACGCACGCAGCCACGTGGTGTCATGTGTGTCAGTGTGACAGGTTCCACGGCCGTCCACAGGCAGCGTGGAGAGCTGACCGTCCCTGCGGCCCTGGATTGACTCCACACGGAGCGGGCCGTGGAGGGGAACCCTGGGGTCAGCAGTGAGCACCCCGGCGGTGTAAGAGCCAGGGGTGCATGCTGGGGCCGTGAGGCTGGTGCTGTCGGGGACCCTCCGAAGGCGTTGCATCGCCCATGGGGAAAGGACTGTCCCCTGGCATCACTGAGGGCGAGTGAGCAACTGTCGGGGCCACAGAAGGCCAACGGGTAAGGCCATGCCCTGCCCACGTGCCCTGGGTGTCCCGGCCCTGAGCGTTCCCCTCTCCCCACAGGCTACGCTCACTGGAAGGGTCAGGTGCTGAACTCGGATGAACTCCACGAGCTCTACGAGGGCCTCAAGCTGAACAACGTGAATAAATATGACTACGTGCTCACGGGTAAGAGTCCAGGGATGCTGGGTGCTGGTGCCAGGGGCCTCGCACTAGCGGGGTGTGGGCTCGTCCCTGGTCCCGGCGTCCTTCAACGAGGGATGGCCCCTGCCGCCGAGTAGCATGACCTTGGGGGTCCTGGATGCATGGTGCTCACTCAGATGGGCCGTGCTGTGTCACCGTAGTTCTGGAGGCGTGTTGGGGGGACAGGGGTGTTGGGAAGGGGCTGGGGGTGAAGACACCCAAGTGAGGTGACGTACTGCACCTGGTGCATTTAATCATTAGGTTTGTGTAAAAATATCTATTTGTGGGGCCCCCGGGTGGCTCAGCAGTGGAGCGCCTGCCTTCGGCTCAGGGCGTGACCCCGGGGTCCCAGGATCGAGTCCCACGTCAGGCTCCCTGCATGGAGCCTGCTTCTCCCTCTGCCTGGGTCTCTGCCTCTCTTTCTGTGTATCTCATGAGTAAATAAATAAAATCTTTAAAAAAATACATTTACTTATAGTTACATACACAGGAGTGAGTACACTTGTTATTGACGATGGAAAAGACAGAAGGAGGACGCTTCCCCGTACACTGTCACCCGTGGCCTTTTCCCTTCTTTTAAAACTTGACGTTCCTCTTGGGAAATGCCCAGTGTCCCTGCAGTGACTACAGAGGCTGGGGACGCTTTGTCTTAACCCCGGCTGCGGGATTGGAGAGCTGCCCGCCGCGCTCTGGTGCGTGGGGTTTTGATGGCGCACTTCCCCCGGGCCGTGGGCCGCTGATGCGAGCCTTCTGGCTTCTGGGGGGCCCGGATTTCCGTCCCAAAGGTTACACGAGAGACAAGTCCTTCCTGGCCTCCGTGGTCGACATCGTGCGGGAGCTGAAGCAGCAGAACAGCAAGCTCGTGTATGGTAGGTGCTGGGCCGTCACCCCTGGGGTGGGTGGACCTGGGGCCCTCGAGTGGGTGGCTCGGCGCTCCCCCCTCACAGTCCACCTCTCCCGGCCCCGAAGCATCGAGTGTGCTGGGCGCGCAGGGGCGTGTGCCCTCAGGGCTCTGGGAAGGGCTCGGGACGTCTTCACGGCGGCCCTGGCGTCTGCGTGGGGCACTTGAGAGAAGCGGGTCGGGTACATGCAGTAATCCGCGTCCGCGAGTGAGGCCTGGGGCGGCCAGGCCCTGCGGTTGGGGCGTGTGGGCCACCCTTGGCCCTAGAGAGGGCGGCGGCGGGTCTGGATGTCCCGAGTGGGGCCCAGCTGTCCCGGGCGAGGCCGAGGCCCCACTGAGGTGCGTGCCAGGCCCGTCTGTCCCTAATCCCAGGCGGCAACCCCAGCCCCTAGGGTGTCCCCAGCCAGAGGCCTGTGCAGGTAAACGACACGGGAGACTCGGGTTACTCTTTCCCCTCTGGGACTCAGGCGTGTGCATTCCGGGCCCTTCGGGGTCCTACCACGTGTGTGACGCTTCCTCCGCCCGGGGGGAGCTCCAGCGGCCTGACGGGGCCGTTGGGAGCGGGAGCCGGGCTTGCGACCCGCGCAGGACCAGTGCGGTCTTGTCGCTTCAGCCCTGCAGGCTGGGCCTTCCCAGCCGTCCCCGCCGGCCCCCGCCCTCCGTCCCCGTCCCCACCCTCAGTGGGGGCGCCCGCATGGCCGGTGGCTTTGCCCACACTGCGGCCCGCGGCCCGAGGGGAACGTGCTTGTATGGGGCAGGCGACACTGAGGCCACAGCAGGTCCTGCCGCCAGGACGAGCGCACGGGGTGCTGGCCTGTGTCACTGTCCCGGGACAGGTGCAAACGACGGTCAGATAGAAATCCGAGCCCTCGGTCGTCTAGGACGACAGCCGCCGGGCATCAGGCGGAGGCGGGAGGCCGTGCTTTCCCGGGCAGTTCGCAGCCGGAGGTTGGGCAGGGCCGCCCTCCCGCGGGCGCGGCGTGTGCTGGTAGCTGTGCTTTGTGTCTCCGCAGTGTGCGACCCGGTGATGGGCGACAAGTGGAATGGCGAAGGCTCCATGGTTAGTGACTCCACGCAGGACGCTGCGCACGCCGCGTGTCAGCCGTGCCGGGGAGCAGGGCTTGGCCGGCGAGGCTTCCGTGGAGGGCCGGACCCCCCGACCCCGCCGGGACCCCACGTCCCGCTGCATCAGAGTAGTGCCGGAGTGCGGCCAGCTCAGGCCCTGGAGCAGCGTGCGGCTCTTGACCTCGGGGTCATGCGCTCCAGCCCCACGTTGGGCACAGAGATTACTTAAAAAAAAAAAAATTTTTTTCAGAAAAAAAGTAGCCACGCTCCGCAAATGAACAGACGTGGCTGTTGCCTAATAGAATTTCACATGTAGACACTGAAATAGGAGTTTTCTATGGTTTCTGGGTGTCCCACAGGGCCGCGGCTGCTGTTCGGTTGGCTCTGCCCCAAGCACGTGAGGCGATCCCGGCGGGGCGGACAGCGGGGATGCCAGCCCGCGGGGAAGGCAGAAACGTGCGCCCTCCAAGCCGGACTGGGGCGCTGGCGGGGTCAGCCCCGGTCTCGGGCCCGCAGCCTGGGCCACACGGCTCCCGTGGCCTCCCGCGTGCGCCTCAGCCCGCGCCCCTTGTCGCCCTCAGTACGTTCCGGAGGACCTCCTTCCCGTCTACAAGGAGAAGGTCGTGCCCGTGGCGGACATCATAACCCCCAACCAGTTTGAGGCTGAGTAAGTGACTTGAACCCAGTTGGGCTTTTAGAGGCCTGCCGGTCAGGCGGGGCCGTGGGGGTTCCTTCTCGGGAGGCCCCGCCTCAGGTGGGGGCAGGAACTCGGCACCGGGGGGCCCCGGCCCCCATGCACGGTGATCGTGCATCTTCCTAGACGGCAAGAGCTGGGGGACACGCGGGAGGCACGCTGAGGCAGGGGCGTGGGGCGCAGGCCCTGGGTGGAGCTCCCGACACCACGTCCCAAATCCTCGCATGAGGTTAAAGGGAGCCAGTCGGGCCCTCGCGGCCGCGAGTTTCGGAGGGCCTTTCTGGGGGCGGGGGCCCCGTCTGATGAAGAGCCGGTGCCAGGGCTGGGGAGTGGCACTGAGCGTCCAGGCGGGTTGTCTGCGCCCTGGGGTGTGGATCTGGGGCTCCCTGACCCGGCCCGTCCGTCCTGGGGGACCCCGAGCCCTCGGAGAGCGATGTTAACCATTTGTAGTCTGTGTTTCCAGTGTCCATGGACGTTGGTCACTCTCACTGACCACGACACAGGGCCCCGTGCTCCTTGCCGTCGTTACGTTTTACTCTCCACTGGTCTTTACGCACGTCACGGTGGCCACCGGGTCTGTGATGGCCACAGACGCGGGGTTCCTGCGGGGATGGGAGGAGGTCACGGGTGCCACCGCGGCTTTGGGGGCGTTTCCAGCGGGATGCTGGAAGGAAGAAGGAAGGAGAAGGAAGGTCTCACCTGTGCTCGCCTGTCTTCCAGGTTACTGAGTGGCAGGAAGATCCACAGTGAAGAAGAAGCGTTAGTGGTAAGACCCCCCGAGGCCTGGCATGGGACACGTGGCCCCGCGCACGGCAGGGAGGTCACAGCCACACGCCCTGGGGGTGGGAGCTCCCACGTCCTGGCTCCCAGCCGCCAGGGCCTGAGGACGTCTCGTGAGCCCCCGTGGGCACCGCGTCGGGCGCCTGCAGCCCTCGTGCTCATCTGGGTGCAGGTTCACCTGCTGCCTGATCAGGGGAGCCGGGGGGCGTCCTGGGGTGGCCGTGGCAGTGCCACAGAGCAGGGGGCCAGGGACAGCACTGATTCTCTGGTCCTGGGGCCAGGAGCCCAAGATCAGGGCGTCGGGGGGACCGTTCTCCATCTACACCTGTAGGGAGGAACCCGTCCCTCACTGTCTCCCGGCCTCTGGGGTCCTAGGTTTGTAGACCCATCACCAGGCTCGGCCTCTGCCTGCCAGGGGCGTCCCCTGTGCCTTTGTGTCCTCGTCTCTTACTAAGGACGCCGGACAGCTGGGATCCAGGCCCCGGCCAGTGACCTTGTCTTAACTTGCATGTGCACGTATGTGGGGTGTCGTGCGTGTCAGGGCACACGTGTGCAGGTGTCTGCATGCGTGCGTGAGGGGCTGACTACAGCGAGTTGGTGTGCATCTTTGGGGGCTGGCTGGGTGCACCCGGGACCCTCAGGAACGGCTGATGGGGGAACCGGTGCACCCGGGACCCTCAGGGACAGCTGACGGGGGGGACTGGTGCACCCGGGACCCTCAGGGACGGCTGACGGGGGGGACTGGTGCACCCGGGACCCTCAGGGACGGCTGACGGGGGGGACTGGTGCACCCGGGACCCTCAGGGATGGCTGACGGGGGGGACTGGTGCACCCAGGACTCTTAGGGACAGCTGACGGGGGAACTGGCTGGCATCGAGGCAGGTGAGGTTTCTTTTTTGAGGTTCTTTTCGCCTTTCTGCTGAGGAGCTTGTTGCTGGTCGGTCGTTTAGCCTTCTATGGGGTTCCTGGGCCGTGTGTCCAAGTGGCAGACACCAGGGCCCTCGCTCCATCCGTGGCTGGGCCTCAGAGGGGTGCCCTCTCTTCATCGCCCAGGAAACAGATCCGAGTAGCAGGTCCCATCACGGCCATAGCAGGCCTGAGGGGCTGTGGAGCCTCTGTTTCCCCAGCGTGCAGAGGGCTCGCTGTGCAAGGTTACAGAGGCGTCTTCCCCTCCACTCGGAGCTGGCCCAGCACCCTGGGGCCTGCGAGTCAGGTGACCCTCCCCACCCCGTGACGCACCCACAGGCTCTGAGAATTAGAGGAAGGTCCTGTGTGGTGCCCGGCACAGGGTGGCGCTGGGTGGGTGGCATGCCCCACGTGTGTGACCACCCGCAGCCCGTGCTGGGCTCCGGAGCAGACGTGCCCGCCAGCATGATCACAAGCCCTGGTCTGAGGCCTTTGCTCATGGACAGGTCCTCTTCCAACTGCGAAGGAAAAGCCACTTAGAGAGCAGTCACTGCCGTGTGACCCTCTGGCCTGTTTCCTCCCCGGCTCGTAGGCCCTGGGCTGAGCCTCGTGGCGCAGCCACACGGGGTGACTCGGGGGAGCCTTCTGGGCCAGGGGACCTGGCTTGGGATCACACTGGCCCCAGGACCAGAAAGCCAGATGCACCCACTTCAGGGTCAGCATGGGAGCCCTTCCCGGGGCCCAGAGTGACCCCCAGCAGGGCAGGCGACCTGAGTGGCTTCCCGGGTGCTGCCCCCACGGAGGACCGTGAAGCCACCTCCTCCTGGAGACGAGCCCCCTTCCCTGAACCGAGCACGCCCATCTGGCTGAGCACCCCGTTTACCCAGGCATGTGTTCTGGGAGGGCAGGAAGCCTGCACCCCCACCCCCACCCCCACCCCACCCCACCCCACCCCCAGCGTGTCGCCGGGCACACAGCAGGAGAGCTTCGCTGAATGAATAAATGGGCACATGAGTGGCTTCCCTGAGCGGCTGCCCCGGGGGAGCCACGGCTTGATGGGCTGAGTGGTTTTGCTGCCCTGGAGCCAGATGAGCCGGGTCGGGCCGTCCAGGGCCGCTTGCCCCCCACCCCGCCCCGCAGTGTGAGTACAGCAGGGTGCAGGGTCCGCAGGTGCACGGCTTCGGGCTTCAGGCACAGGGACTCGGCCTGGTGGCTCTAACCTGACGAGCGGCACTCAGCACGCACAGACTGGGTGCTCGTGTCCTCCGCCTCCGGTCTCCACCCCACGAAGCCCAACCCCCGTTACAGGGCGTTTGTGGTGCAAGTGCCGGTCGTGCCTGGCTGCTTGGGGCTCTGGGGGCCCTGGCACAGGTGGCCGAGCCGTGGCTGACGTGCTCCCCGTGCTCCGGCAGGTGATGGACGTGCTGCACGCCATGGGACCCGACACGGTGGTCATCACCAGCTCCGACCTGCCCTCCTCGAGGGGCAGTGACTACCTGATCGCATTGGGGAGCCAGAGAACTCGTGAGTCCCGCAGGCCTGGGCTCCCCCTGCCTCTGCTGCCCGTCCCTTGAGGCCTCGGGCTTTGGGTTCAATATGAAAAGAAGAAATCCCTGCCCCACTCAGGTGGTCAGCATCCTGAACGCCTGCTCCCCCTGAACGATCACATTGGAACAGAATCCAGAGGTTCCTGTGAGTCGGGGTGCAGAGGAGCTCCCCACGCTCGCCGAGCCGCTCTCACGGCCAGCGTCCATCTCACGGGCTCCGGGGCACGTGGACGGCCTGGCTGAGCCCAGGACCCGAGAAACCGGGTGTCCACACCCCCCCCCCCCACGGAGCAGGAGGGCCCGTGGGGCCTCGTGCGCCCCTTGTTAATCGTGTAAATACCGCCCAGGTTGGCATTTTCGGTCCGAACGACACACGAGGCCGGGGTCACGCCCACCGCCGCAGGGGGCGCGCAGCCTGGTCAGCACTCGGGGGCCGGGGGCGCCATCCGCGTCCCGTCACACACCCTGGTGTGTGCCGCTGCACCGTGCTCCCCGCCCCTGGCCACCCCGCTAGGGCTTGCGTCCCCGTTCTTCCTGGGGACAGCGTGTCTGTCCCGTGAGCCCCTGGTGGGCAACACTGGCCCTCCCCGCCACCCCCGGGCAGGGAGGAGTGGGGAGGGGGACAGGCGGTCATCTACTGAGCCCGGGTCTCAGGGGCCATCGGCCGTGCTGTCCTCCAGGGAACCCCGATGGCTCTGTGGTGACGGAACGCATCCGCATGGAGATGCACAAGGTGGACGCGGTCTTCGTGGGCACCGGGGACCTCTTCGCCGCCATGCTCCTGGCATGGACACACAAACACCCCAACAACCTCAAGGTCAGCAGGACGAGCCCCCTCCACCCCTGCCCCCATCGGGCTCGGGGACAGTCTGGGGGCCGCAGAGGCTTAGACGGGAGGACTGGGTGCGCCGTGCTGGGGTCGGCCGTGTCGAGGCCCACCGTGACCACCGTGTCGAGGCCCATGGCGTGCAGCACGTCCAGACGAGGTCGGGGGCGTTAGCCGAGCCCCGGGAGGGGCCATCGCGGCCTCAGTGAGTCTGTAGCCGGGAGCATCTCCCTGGAGAGCAGCCCAGTAGACGTTGGCCCTAAGGTGTCATCACCCCAGTGACTCGATAGACTCAGAAGCTGGAGCCCCGGGGGCGTGAGGGACAGGGCTCCGAAGTCACACTTGCAGAGAGGCTCATGCTGGGCGCTGTGTGTCCATCTGCCTCCCTCCCCCTGCCCCTTGTGTGTAAATGTCCACACATGTAGTGTGTAGACGTCTTGCGTGGACACTGCCGGGTGAGGGGGCAGTTGCTACTGATCCGGGGTGTCGGGGTTCCCTGTGTGCCTCTGGTGGAGCACAGCAGCCACCGCCGCGTCCCCTGGCCGCCTCCTGTACCGCCAGGCTGTCCCGGCCACTGGCCCTCTGGGTACCGTGGTGGGGAGGAGGCCGGCAGCCCCGGGCAGGCGTGAGGGGCGGTTAGGAGACAGCAGCCACCTCCACCTGGGCTGTGTCTGTCAGGGAAGGAGGACCTCACAGGGGGGCTCTGGAAGCTGGTCCCCCTAAAGCCACCGTGAGGGCCCCGTCCCCCCGGGGGCAGGCACATGCCCTCCCTGTCACTCAGTGCCCTTGTGAAAGGCAGGCTTGCCCAGGCCCGGCCCCTCCTGCCTGCGAGGCTCAGGGACGGGCCGCGGGTGACCACACACCTGCTGCCTTGGTTGGCGGCCCCGGGCGTGTCATCTGGTACCGGGCACCTTGGCCGCTGGTGCCCTGCGGGGGGCCTGCTGCTGGGCCGCTCAAGGCCACATTGGGCTCCCGCAGGGCCCTGCATCACGGAGCTGGGTGGGAAGGGTTCCGCGCGCTGCCCCAGCTCCCGTTGAGCCCCGAGTCTTTAACTGTGAGACGCCAGCAAGGGTGACCTTGCCCAACTTCAGGGTAGGAGAGAGCTCTTTTCCGTGTAGACGCTTCATTCCAGAAACACTTCCTAAGCACCGACTCCTTACCAGACACCACGGCCTGGCCCTTCCTTCCCCGGAGTACGGGGCCAGAGGGGGCCCGTTAACTGCCGTACGCAGGCATCGGCCCGATGCCCCGGGACCTTTGTGGCGAGCCGTCCCGGGGGCGGGGGGGCACGTGCTGGTAGAGCCAGGCCCCTGGCGCCTCAGGGTGGACGCCGCGCTCGCAGATGCCGGAAACCCCATCCAGGCTGCGGGCGTCACAGCCGTGTGTATCCCCCCGCAGGTGGCCTGTGAGAAGACTGTGTCTGCTATGCATCACGTTCTGCAGCGGACCATCAAGTGTGCCAAAGGTACCTGCCACCAGGCCCGGGCACGCGAGGCGGCTGGCACTGAGTGCGGGGAGGGGGCGGGGGAGATGGCGCCTGCCCCCCTGTAGTGCTGGCAGCAGGTCCCCGAGGCTCCCGCCGCCTCCACTGGCCCTGGTGTCGGGGCGGGGACTCCAGAGGTGATACGGGCGACCGAGGCTGGTGGGCGGAGGGGGCCGGGGGGCGGACACTCGGGGTCTCCGCTGCTCCATCCCCGTCACTGACGCTTTGTCCTGCAGCCCAGGCAGCAGGAGGGCTGAAGCCCAGGCCGGCGCAGCTGGAGCTCAGGATAGTCCAGAGCAAAAAGGACATCGAGAACCCGGAGATCGTGGTCCAGGCCACGGTGCTGTGAGGCCCGGGCGCCGCCCCCACCGCCCGGCGTGTGCTGTCGCCCTCGTCGTCCTGTGAACACGTAGCGTCTGCCTTAGAGCTGTGAATGAAACTTGGTCTTTTTTGCTTTCATGAGTGTCCAGCAGCCACTGGTCTTAATTGTGAAAATGTGCTGGTCGTGCTTCCCAAAAGTAACAAAAACAATCACAGAAATCTGTAACTCGGGGGCCGCGGCTCCCCGGCAGCTCTCCTGGCTCGGGGCGTCTGGTCCCGAGCGGGCTAGGGCTGGGGAAGCCCGGGGTCTGCGTCCCCCAGGAACCGTTGAGGTTTAACCACTTGCGTCTGGAAGAATTATGCCAAATCTCTGTGTTGTCGCTCTGACCCGACCCTCTTTGCTCCCGCTTCAGACGCCCTGTTAGTCACTGCGCTGTTGGGTAGGTTGCCGGGGATCGTTTCACCGCGGGGACAGGTCCGTACCAGCTGGCCGGCGCCGTGGGCACTGTGCGGTCATGCTGGGGGCACCTTTCCAGGACCCCGAAAATGCAGGCCGGTCTGCAGGCCTCACCCCCCTCAGTGGGACCTTCCCATAAGTCATGAGTGTCCGTGCCAGGGACCCGCCGGCTGGCGTGACGGAGACGAGGGCAGGTCCCGTGGGTCAAGGACAGCTTGTGGGAGGACTGGCACGTTGTGTTTCCCTTTGGAAAACTCCCCCGGGTCGCGGCACGGCGGGTCGCGTTAGCGCAGTTTGCCCCCCGTTGGGACCTGATGCACGTGTGGCGGTGCCGAGACGGGTCCAGAGGGCAGCGGGGCTGCGGCCCCAGCATTGGCATCTTCACCCGCCCGGGCCGGTGACCTTGTGCCCTCACCCCTCCCTGCCAGTCCTGCATTCTGTGCCAGCCGGGAAGCCGGAGGCCCCTAGAGCCAGCCCCGCTGCGCCCGCTCCTCGGAGGGGGTGTTGGGCATCAGGGAGGGGCCGGGCCAGCAGAGCAGCCCCCGCGTGCCTCGGGCGGAGACCCCAGCCCAGGCCTCGGCACTAGGCCGCTTGTCCACTGTGGGGGGGACCTCTCTGGCCCCACGGTGTCCAGAATTTTGAGGACCCCCCAGGCGTGGCTGCAAGCGGGGAGGGGTGCCCATCCTGAAGACGGCCTGCCTTGATCTTAGTACCCGGCGCCGGCCCCAGCCCCACTCCGGGGGGCGCAGAGGTTTGCCTCTCCCAGGAGCCCGCAGCCTGCGGGGGGCCTGGGGACCAGATGGTGGCTCCTGGGAGAGCAGATCCCCCAGCTGCGGCAGTTCCCGTGGCCTCCTCAGTGGGGTGTTCTTCACGCTGGTGAAGACCCCAAAGCAAGCAACGCCGGCCCCAGACGCTCCCACGTGCTCTTCTTTCCCCCATTTCCACATCCTGTGTCTTAGCGCTCCCACCTCCACGTCCCTGCGGGCTCGGTGGTTGGCGGCTCCTGCAGTGGCCACAGGTTGGTGTCGTGTCCTGGTCCTGGGGCCCGGCCCCCACTTAGCCCCGGGGGACAGAGCCCGGCCACCGGTCCCTGCAGGGCCGCCCCCTCCCCGGACCAGGAGGACGGGGGACCCGTGGCCGGCAGCCTCCCCGGCAGGGTGGGCGCAGGGACCAAAGTCAGCCTGGGCCTGGAAGCACCTGTCACTGCCAAGCAGAGCTGGGGAGCGGCCGCGCCGCCAGCGGGCAAACGGCTTCCCCCCCTCTTTTTTAATACCGAGAGCACGCGTGAGACTGCGAGGGAAGCTCCGTGCGTGTCTGCGGCGAGGTGGTGGGAACGCCCCCCGGCAGCTTCGGTGTCCGGCGGCCTCGGGGAAACGCCCACAAACAGTGGACTCTGTTCCCCACCTTTTATTTCCAGGGCTCAGCCTTTGCGCCCCTGCCCCCGTCCTTTGCTTCCCTGTGCCGTGCGCAGGATGGAAGTGCTCCACGCTTCCTGGCACATCGCGAACGTCCTGGTGGGACCCGGGACCGTTTCCTCTGTCTCCTCCGACTCCGAGGCCCCGAGCACTGGGACAGGTGGCGTCCCGAGCCCTCTGCACCCGCGGCGGGAGCCGGGCAACCCGAGAGCGTCTGCAGAGCGCGGGGCTCCTGCGGGAACAGCGTGCACGTCCCCGGGAGACCGTCCCACCCGTCCTGGTGCGACCCCCACCGTCCCCCACCCCCCATGCCCCTGGAGGCCCCGGCCTGTCTGTGCTTAGAATTTCCCACCCCCGAGTCCACTGTGGTCATTAGCCGTGGTTTTTTATACAGGTTGGGTCCAAATTAGAATTGATCTTTGTTTCTACTCTCCGTAGTCTAGTAACGTGCAAAGTAATAATTATATATATTTTAAGACGAGAGATGTATCATTGGTCCTAAATCGCCTGCTTGTGACCAGAGTACAGATTTCAATAGTTTTTTCGAAGCTTCCGTAGACCTCAGAAGATGAATTACAAGATATCCTTTTTTTAAAACCATTTTCAGATCATTGCCAAGTCCCGCTAAGGTAATCGTGTCGACCTGCATTATTTTTGTAATATATGTCAGCGATGGTAAAAATGATGCTGTGTCGTCTTGTTCTTACACGTGTCGCAACCAGTTTTTAAACCGGGCGTGGTTTGGCGTCCCTGCCCCGATGAGTAAGTGGAGGGTACGTCTCAGGTTCGGCCGGAGGCCCTGCCTGCACCGTGACACCCGCGAGTCCCCGTGCAGGTGCAGGGTCCCGTCCCAGCTGCGCCATCCAGGAGTCGTGCTGGAGGGTGGAGGGCAGGGTGACTCCTTGCTTCTGGGGAGGAGGCGGGGGGCGGGGGCCAGGCCAGGGCCCTGGCATTACTGGGTGTCCCCAGGCCGCTCCCGACTCTGCCCTCCTTGCTTGACCTCACGTTCACCCTCAGTTGAAACGGACAGTAAAGGAGGTGACCGTTTTCTGGCCGCTGGTCCCGCCCTCTCCTTACCTTCCTGCCCTTTGGTGGGACCCCCTGCCTGGGGCTTCGGGTCCGTATCTGCCTGAACCAGAGGCACCCCGGGAGCACTCTGTGTCCTGGCACCAGAAGAGCCAGGGTCCCTGTCTTCTCTGCGCCCACCTGGTGGCTCGGGCGTCCCTCTCACACGTCTCCCTGCACGACGGTCTCATCAGGAGACCCACCCCAGCACCTGCCTGAGACAGAAGTCGGGGAGGGACGCCCAAGTGGGCAGAGGGGATCACCAGGATGCTCTGAATGTGGCCCTCACTGACCGTGTCTTGGGGGGAGGCATGTGACCCCCAGACTGCTGAGCCCACCCGAGTTCCCTCCACTCCACCTCCCTTCCCACCCCATCACCCCACGCAGCTCTTGGCTCGGACGCTTCCTGTGGAGCCAGGTCCTGTGTGCTCACGGAGGGGGCGCGTCAGGTGTATGTGCCGGGTGGGCACTCGGCCCCCCATCCCTGGGCGGGCAGCTGTGGGATGCCAGGTCCGCTGCCCCAAGCCAGGAAGCCTCGCACTCGAGCCTGGTGGGTCTGGAGGGAAGACACTCCGCCCCCCCAGGAGGACGTCCTACTTCATTTCTGCCCCGAGGGCGCTGGTCAGGCTGGACCCTCGCAGCACAGAGACCAAGCACCTGCCCACGTGTGGCCACAAAGCTGATGTGTGCTCGTGTGTGGGTGTGTGCACGCGGTGGTGGGAGGGGCTTCGCAGGTGAGAAGGGTCCTGCCCCCCCTGCGGGTTCGGGGCCCTGCTGTGGTGGCCCAGTGCAGCCGTGCACTCGCAGCCTCGGAGCTTGCACACATCACACGGGGCGCTCCCGTGGTGCGCGGGGCCTTGGGGCCGTGCTGGCATCAGGGCTGGCCCCGGGCTGGCCCGGATTCAAATCCCGGCCTTCTAGTGCGCACGTCTCCCCATGCGCTTCGCAGGTTCCTCTCGGTGCAAACCGTTTTCTGTTCTGTTGCGTGAAGATGCCGATTAAAACAGTGTCTCGGGCAGCCCGGGTGGCTCAGCGGTTTAGCGCCACCTGCAGCCCGGGGCCCAATCCTAGAGACCCAGGGTCGAGTCCCACATCGGGCTCCCTGCATGGAGCCTGCTTCTCCCTCTGCCTGTGGCTCTGCCTCCTTCTCCCTCTCTGTCTCTCTCTCTCTCTGTGTGTGTGTCTCTATGAATAAATAAATAAATCTTAAAAAAAAAAATAAATACAAGTGTCTCACGGACCGACTTCCCGCCTGTCCCAAGAGGTTGTGCTCGCAGACCCCCCCGTGTCTTCCTTTGCTTAAGACAAGAATTTTTGAGTGACTCTAGTTCTGACTTGGAGAATATCTTCACACTTTCTATTAACGGGAAGTTCTTCCCGGAATTTTCATTTTAAATCCTGGCTGGGGAAACGGGTGGTAAAGGCCTGGCTGCTGAGGGAGCCCCGCAGAGCCCTGCGCCCGAGCAGGAGACTGTGAGCCCGGCCGCAGCTGCGCCCTGGGAGGGGGTGCAGCCTCCCCCCGCCCCGGCCCCGCAGCTCCTGCACCCGCGAGCCCGTTCTGGTGGGAACGGCCTCCCTGAGGCCGCGGGCCACGCACCTGGCCTGGGTGTCCCTCACCGACCCGCACTGTCCTGTGAGGCCCGAGAGCAAGGGTCCCGGCCCTCCGCCCTCTGCAGAGCAGAGCCGGGCAGTCTGGGGAGGGAGCTGGGGTGCCCCTGGCGCCCTCCGCTGTGCTGGGCTGAGGAGCAAGGTCCCTGGCTTCAGACCTCACCCAGGCCCCAGCTTGGGGCACAGAGGTGGGCAGAAAAGGAGAGTTGACGGGCTTGGCAGCGCCTTCAGCACATCCCATAGAACAGAGGGAAGCAAAACGGGCAGGGAGACTTTATGCCCTTACTGCGCCCTGCAAAATATCCGGGAGCCCTGTCTTGACGGGCGGCGTAGATGGTACTATTTTGGGAGCCGGTTGCGCATCCTCATGTGCCACCCGGAGCCAAGGATGAGGCTTGTGTGTTGACAGGTGTCTTGAATGCTTTGGACTTTACAGCTGCATATGCTCTCTGATTTAGAATTTTATTTTATTTATTTTTTAAAGATTTATTTGTTTATGATAGACACAGAGAGAGAGAGAGAGGCAGAGACACAGGCAGAGGGAGAAGCAGGCTCCACGCCGGGAGTCCGACGCGGGACTCGATCCCAAGACTCCAGGATCGTGCCCTGGGCCAAAGGCAGCCGCTCAACCACTGAACCACCCAGGGATCCCTGATTTAGAATTTTAGCCGGGATTCTGGCCAATGGTTGCAAAACCGGATGGACAGGGGGACTGAGACGCTGACTCAGACCCCGACCCGAGCTGGCCGGGCCTTCCCGGAAAGTAACTCCGAGGTCAGCAGCTGCAGGGAGGGGGCGAGGGGCCGCGGCCCCGGAGCAGAGCCCTTGGCGCCCCCGGGCCGGCTGCTGCAGCTGCTGCGAGGGAGGCGGACGGAGGGCCTCTGAGGTGGGGCCGCTCTGGGGCTGCTCTGGGGCCGCAGCCGTGCATCCCTGGGAGGTTTAAGGCCTCCAGCAGCGCTGTGCAGGCCATGTCCGTGTCCTCTTGACTCATAATTATCCACAAATAAATCTCTTTCTGGCCATGGTGTCGCAGGGCAGTGATTTCTTTTCCTGTCAGGGACTCCCTGTTAATTATCCCCTAGTACCTGAAGCCCCCCAGCCAGCCCCCCAGCCCGGCCCCCAGCCCCCGGGAAGAGCCTGCCCCACCGCCAGCGCCAGGAGGCCCGGTCCCCTCTCTCCCACCTGCTGTGCCCTGAGGGCAGGGCCCCCCGGGAGTGGGGGGGCTCCCTTCCCCACCACGGCAGGCCAGAGTCTGAGACGTGCTTCAGTCACTGCTCAGGTTCCACCGCCTGGGTCCCAGTTCCTGCATGGGGGCGGGGGGGGGGGGCAGCGCTGGTCCTACTGGCCCGGCGGGTACTGTGACTCACCCACACTTTGTGAATAAGTCCCCAGGCAGCCTCCAGGAACGCCAGGCTCCTTGCTGTGCCAGAGAGGGTGGGAGAGAAGGGGGGGGGGGCTGCTGTACCTCCCAGAGGCCTCAAACTCCACCTCTCGAGCCCCCTGCCGGCTCTCCTGTGCCCCTAGCTGGCCGGCGAGGCCCTCCTGGTGGGCGACTTTGTGGCTGCTAGAGCCCACTCCCACAAATGCGGTGGCTTACAGCAACGCAGAGTCACTCACAGTCGTGGAGGTCGGACAGGTAAAGATGGGGGCGCAGGGCTGGGTCCTTCTGGAGGCTCCAGGGAACCTACCCTCTGCCTTTGCCAGCTGCACTCCTGGCCGGTGGCCCTCCCACGTCACAGCCAGCAGTGTAGCCTCTCTAGTGTGACTCTGGCCCCTGCCTCCTCTTATAAGGACCCCAGGATGACATTGGGCCCCCCAGAGAGTCCAGGGTCACCCCTCCAGCCCAAGATGCTTAGCGTAATCATCTGAACCGTCCCCTTGCCACATAAGGTTACATCCGCAGGTTCCTGGTGATGAAGTCTTGGAATACAGGTGAGGCCCGGAGCCGATGACCAAGAAAGGATTCTGGAGGCATCTTTAGTGCAGAGTGGGGGGTTTATGGAAGCCCGGGGACGGGCCCATGGGCAGGAAGAGCGGCGGCCCGGGGCCTGTGAGGGGAGGCTGGTTACACACCTGGGAGTCGGGAGGGGTTTGAGGATGGCGTCCTCTCGAAGGAAGCTTGGAAGCAAGGTTTCCAGGACCCTGAGGGGCAGCTATTGTTGGGCAAAGGTCACTGATTACCCTCTAATAAATCTGAGGCATGAGACCCTTCAGATGTGTATCGGTGGGCCGTGTGCTTGGGGATGATCGTCAACACGTATCTTGGGGGTTTAGAGATAAAGGACATTTCTAAAGGAATTTTTATATGTTAAAGTAGATCTACAGGCTCCTGGGGGTCGGGCTGAGGTTGCCTTCTGCCCTTAGCGAGGTATGAACATCCAGGCAGCTGAGTCCGTAGAGGAAGTTCCCTCTGCCTGTTTCGAGGACTTGTCGATGTGCCTTGTCCTCAGCTAGTCCTCTGTCCCCCCATCACTGGCACATCCCCAGGGACATCCTTCAGCCCTCTGCATCCTGTGATGGGGATGGGGGGGCACCTGGGTCCTCACACGGTCGCCCGTCTCTCTCTGAGGCTCCGCATGAAAGGTCCAGCAGAGGACCACGCGTGGCTGTCAAACATCAGCTGCACAGAGGATTCCTGGTGCCGGCTTCCCCTGAAGGGTGGGAAGACCAGCCTCGGGTCCAGGCCCCACCCTGGAGACCACGCTGCTGCGGGCTTTCCCAGGCTGGGTTCCTGGAAAAGAGCCTGCTCCCCACCTTGAGCAACAGTAGTGGGGAGGGAGCGGGGTGCCATCCGAGGGTGTCAGGTGAGGCCAGAAGAAGGGACAAGGCAGGGGGAGGGAGAGAAGATGCATGGCAGAGTGTGACCACGACCAGGGCTTCCAGGTCGCCCATCTCCCCCCATCTTCTCCAGTGGATCGAAGTCCAGCCCATGGGGGTGGGCGACTCTGGGCTTTTGGGGTGTGCTGTGTAGCTTCGGGGCAGGTGTGGGTCCCGCTGGGTTGGACGTTGGTGCCAGAGCTGCTACCGCAGAGGCCAGGGTAGGTGGGGACGGACAGGCTAGGGTGGCCCGTTCCCGGGGCTGCGGAGGTGAGCTGGGTAGGGTACGATGGGAAGCCCTGAATCCGATGAGAAGTCCCCCCTCCTCCAGCGTCCGGTCACTGTGGACTCTGCTCGTGGTCACTGTGCCGTGGGAGTGCCTGCTGGAAGCCCACGTGCCTGTGTAGTCCCGAGAGGTCACCAGGTCCCCGCACGGGGGCTGCACCTGTTGGCACTCCCAGCCTGCTGGGGGGTTAGCAAGCTTCCAGACGTCTGCCGGTGGAGCAGGACGAGACAGGGCCTCAGCGTGGTTTCACTCTGCTCTTCCCTCTTAATTAGGAGAGTTACAGGGAGGGGCGTCTGGGGGGGCTCAGTCGGCAGAGCGTCTGCCTTTGGCTCAGGTCATGATCCCGGGTCCTGGGATCGAGCCCCTTGTTGGGGTTCCCCCCTCAGCAGGAAGCTTGCTTGTCCCTCTGTCTCTCCTCGCTGGTGCTCTCGCTCTCCCTCTCCTTCTCTCTCTCTCAAATAAATACTTTAAAAAAAAAAATCACAAGTCTGTTCTCCGAGTTTGTAATCTGTCTTGAGTTGTAGATGAAAAGCCCGTGTGCGGACCCGGACCATGGAGAATTCACCCGTCCCCTGGCCCTTGTGTGCTGGAGCCACGTCCCTGCCTTTGCAAGGGCAGAAAATGCCTTCGGGCCGCTTCCCAGCAGCTCGGAGTCTTGCAGCTGGGGAGTCCCCACCTGGGGATGACGGCTGACCCACGCCGACGATCGTGTCCAGTGCTCGGATGCCGTCCATTCCTTGTCCTTCTATCTCCAGGACAACGTGCATCCGATGCCATCTGGGTCCGTGGGCTGTGGTTTCTGCCCCCACCGCGTCCCGGGAGCAGTTAGGCAACAGGTGCGGCGGGGTGTGCCCCACCTCCCCGAGCTGGTGAGGATGCTGACCCAGGGCTGGACCAGGGCATGGCCCGGTGCTCTGACCCGTGTGGCCCCAGGGGGAGGATGCAGGGTCTGGCTTTGGGAAGAGTGACATTGGCCGAGGATTCCTTTTTTTTTTTTTTTTAAGATTTTATTTATTTATTCATAGAGATGCAGAGAGAGAGAGAGAGAGGCAGAGACACAGGCAGAGGGAGAAGCAGACTCCATGCAGAGAGCCTGACGTGGGACTTGATCCAGGGTCTCCAGATCACGCCCTAGGCTGCAGGCGGCGCTAAACCGCTGCGCCACCGGGGCTGCCCTTGGCCGAGGATTCTGAGCAGAGGAGAGGAAACTCACCTGAGGGCAGCTGGGAAAGGTGCCCACCTGCTTGGGGAGCTGGAGATTTGGGGTCTGTGACTCTCAGGGCTGGGCCTGGTCCCTGTGTTCTGGGTCCCAGAGAGACGGATGGCACTCGCAGGGGCGAATGGCGCTGATAAGGGGGCCATTCCAGGCGGGGGTGGGGGGCACGACTGGGGGGCGTCACCAGCCTGGCAGGGCAGGCTAACAATGGGTGAGCTGCAGAAGTGCAGGACAGTCGTGTCGCAGAGACCGCAGGCAGGACAGGAGCCCCACAGAGACCGCGGGCAGGACAGGAGCCCCACGGTCCCTGCGGGGGGCGGATGGACGAGCTCCAACCCACCGGTTGTCTCCCAGACCGGCTCCGGGTTGCTGTCTCCGTGCCGAGCCGCCGACAGGCTGAACCTTCGCTTCAGTGCAGAATCGGCCACGCCAAGGGGTCGAGCGGGTCACGAAAGCTTTACCCTTCTCGTTCCAGGACGGCGGGTGGACGCACGCGGCTCGCACGGGGGCTCTCTCGCTCAGCCGGGAAGCTGCTCGCTCACGACCCTGGGGCCGTCTCCCTTCCCTCGCCATCCAGACGGCCCGATCCTTCGGCCCCAGACGCCGAGTAGTTTGGGAAGTGGAGACCAACTCGAGTCCCTAACAACTTTCTGCCACGACCCGAACCACATGGACCCCTCCCCAGCCCTTGCTCTCCCCATAACGGTGCGCTCTTTATTGACGGGACGCAGACACGGGGCAAACCAACCACAGGACCGGCCACTCGTGGCAGGGCCCCTCTGCTGAAAACCGGAGCTGTGCTGTTGCCCGGGTGCCCCCTGGACGAGCACATGCAGCTCAGAGGGTACACTCGAGACCCTTCCAGGGGGAAGGCTCAGTGAGGCCGTACGGTTCTTCTACACGTACGTATAATTTTTTTTGAAGATTTTATGTATTCACGTGAGAGAGCAAGAGAGAGCATGGGCAGGGGACGGGGAGACGGAGCAGACCCCCGCTGAGCAGGGAGCCCGACATGGGGCCCGATCCCAGGACCCTGAGATCACAATTGGAGCCAAAGGCAGACGCTTCACTGGCGGAGCCCCCAGACGCCCCTTCACGTACATCCTTGTTATGTGAACTGTTGTGGCCTCTTGCACGCACATCTGTGTGTTTCTACCAGGGTGTAAGCTGGTGTGTGAAGGCGTCTGAGTACACGAGAGCTAATGCTCTAGAATCAGATTTCCCCAAATCTGGTCATTAAATGGGGGAACTAAGGACCAGAGACAGGACGGAGTCGAGGCAGGTGTGGGGAGCCGTGGTTAGAACACAGGCTCCTGGATCCTGGGCCCCCCACCCACTCGCCGTGATCTTGGGCGGCTCCCCCGGGGCTCAGCAATGCGGGTGGAAGGGGTGGCCGGCCAGCTCAGGCCAGCGCGTGACCCAGGAGGGGCCCCACACGGCGCAGAGGTCACGAGGCTGTAAAACAGCCACATAAACACGTCACTCGCACCTCTTGATGCTTCTGGATGTGATTACAGTTTCAGATGAAAGAAAACACCAAAACAAAGGAGGAAATTCGCAAAGATCTACAAATATGTATTTAAAGAGACTATAAGCCCTCGATGAACGTAATGAAGGTCAGTGACTGTGCTGACTTTGTCTCGCCCACGGGAGTTAGGAGCAGGGACCAAGACAGGTGCAGGACAGCCTCTCCCTAAGTGGCCCTGCAAAGCAACAGCATTGGCTTTTTTTTTTTTTTTTTTTTTTTTTCAGCATTGGCTTTTGATCCCAGACACGCCCAGAGAGGACGGAACCACACGGAACCACGTGGATGGGCCCGCTCAGAGCGGAACTAGAAGTACGCCAGCTCGTCGTGCTTGGCTTTGTTGGTCTGATAGCTGGACAAGGCCAAGGGCTTGTTCTCATGCGGGAGACTCTGAAATACTCGAAGGTGCACAAATTCGTCATCGTCAACTTGGACCTGGAATGGGGTGCGGTCGGGGGAGGGGAGTGAGGGGCTGGCAGGACCTCTGACCCCACGTGCCCCTGCTGGGCCAGCCTGCATGGTGTAGGCCCTGGAGTCGGGGAGGGGGAGCCCTCCAGGTCATCCCCCCCCGCCCCCGGCCGCCCCCCTTCCCCACTGCAGCTCTGCCGCTCACCTTGATGAAGTAGTTTGTCCCCGCGACCACCTGGCTCCTGAATGTCACGGCCTTAAAAGTAGTGTACTTCTTATTTTCCCGCTCTTCCAGCTGGGCCTTCACCTGGGGGCCGGGAGAGAACGTTAGCGGCCTCCCTCCCGCGAGGGGAGCTCACAGCTTACCTGCTCACGTTAAACACTGTGAACAGTTCCCGTGCGGCCCCTTAGGTTTTCTCCACCACCACTGACTGTTCTTGATCGCGGAGGGACGCGGTCCACGAAGCGCAGAACACGACTCCCTCGATCTGCCCGTTTCCATGGTGGTGCCTCAGCTTACCTCCGCCCTTCCAGCTCCACGAACGTCACGGGGTCATTTAACATTCTCACCACGACAGCACTATATGCAGGTTCCCACCCGTCTTCCCTTTTACTTAACCCTCGGACGGGTCGCTTGAAAGGCTGTGTGTGATTTTTTTTTTTTTACTCTTAAAAATTGAGTAAAATGTTTCAAAATTTTCAAAATTTTCAACAAAATACAATCTTTAGTTGAAAGGTACTCTCCCTTCTTGTAGATGTGCCCCGGTTCTCTGCACCATTCCCCTACTGGGGCCACTACAGCTGTTCCTCAACGTCTCCCACAACACAGGATGCAGCGGATTCTGGGCTCTGCAGGTAAAAATCACTTTACTGATCTTTAGACGATTTCTTTAAGAAGCAGAGCCTTTGGGCACAAGCTGATCCTGATCATTTGTGTCAAAGAGCAGTCATACTTTTGGGTCAATGTTGTTTTCCAAAGCTGTGACCTTTTAGGAACTGAGCATCTTTATGGCAAAAGGAAAACAGGTTTGCCTTTTTTTAAAAAATAATTTTTTAAAGATTTTATTTATTTATGAGAGAAGAGAGAGAAGCAGAGACACGGGCAGAGGGAGAAGCAGGCTCCCTGTGGGGCGCCTGATGCAGAACTTGATCCCAGGACCCTGGGATCACACCATGGGCCAAAGGCAGATGCTCGACTGCTGAGCCACCCAGGCGCTCCCCCCCCCCCCCCCCCCCGCTTATAAATTTAAAATCTAAGCTACTTTACAAGTGCTCTAGCTGCCTGCTGGGTTGACAGTAGGCCCTGGAGTGCACAGACTTTGTGTTGGAGGGACAGGACTAGTTCCAGAGGGTTGTGGGGTTTTGGGTCATCGGGCTGCAGGGCACAGGCTAGCCCCTGGGAGACGGGGTCGGGGGTGTGTGTGTGTGGGGGGTCACCATCATGACACAGGTGGGTCACCATCCAGTGCAAACAAAGGCTGTGTGTGTGGCCCTCAGGGAGGTGCCCCTGCTGGGACAAAGGGACAGGAGGCTGGCCTCTGGGCAGCACGGGGCAGGCTGGTCACCGTCCTGCTGCTCCTGTGCTCTCTCTGTGTAACCGCCTCCCCACCTGGGCCTACCTGTGTCTGAATTCTCACCTGGAGCCCCCTTGTTTGGGCAAAGCACCATGCTAGCTCTGCAGTGAACGGGCTCTGCAGGCAGCTTACAAAGCTGGGGCCCAGGGGTTTGGGAAGGAATCACCTGTCCCTTCGCCTGCTTCAGGGGGTGGCGGCAGGAAAGCCCTGCTGCAGGGAAGGGATGGTAAGAAAACCCCAGCGGAGGTGAGGGAAGGGGCAACGTGGCAGCCTCGACCGTGCAGAAGGGCAGCTCCGGGCACCGGTACTGACCCGGGAGGGGGCTCGGAGTCCCGGCTGGGCTGGGGGGCTGGGGGGCTGCCAGTCAGCAGTCAGCAGCCTGCAGGGACGGGCCTGGGCGGAGGCGGGGGAGGGCACAGGGCAGGTCCAGGACAGGACCGGGGTGCGGGGCGCTCCTGGGGGCGCTCCTGGGGGCGCTCCTGGGCGGGTGCAGAATGTCCCCTGAGCCGGGTCGGGGTGGCCGTTCGCGCAGGCCGGCCCGCTCGGAGGGCGCCTGGCTGCCTCAGTTTCTCCCAGTGGCAGCACCGCGTCAACACGGGCGGGAGCGGCTGGCCTGAGAGCGGCGGGGGAGGAAGGGCAGGGCCTGGGCCTGGGCCCGGGGCCGCGGGGAGGCGGGGCTCGCGGCAGTCACCGCAAATCCCTCATTTTCACGGGTCCCGTGGGGGTGAGTCACCGGCCCGGGCGGCGGGGAGGGGGAGGGGCGGGGCGGGGGTGGGGTGGGGGAGGGTGTCGGGCCGGGGCCGGGGCCGGGGCCGGGGCCGGGGCGGGGGTGGGAGCGGAGGGGAGGGTGTGGGGCCGGGGTCCCGCCTTCGCCCGGCTCCGCGCCCGGCTCTGCACCTGCGGCGTGCGGGAGGCCCCGAGGCCCAGCGGGAGCGGCCCCGCGCGCTGCCGCCTACCTGGTCGGCGATGGCCTGGGTGTCGGCCGTGGCGGGCTGCGAAGCGCTGGGCGCCCCGCACATCATGCTGGCGGCGGCGGCGGCGGCGGGAGCGCGGACGGAGGCGCGGGCGGAGGACCGAGCGGCGGAGCTCAGCGGAACCCCGAGCCCCGGAACCCGCTCCCCTTAAAGCGGGCGGCGGTCACGTGGGGCGGGCGGGGCGGGGCCACGTGGGGGCGGGGCCACGAGGGGCGGAGTCGGGGCGGGGCCAGGAGGGGCGGGGCCACGTGGGGGCGGGGCCACGAGGGGCGGAGTCGGGTCCCCTGCTGCCCCACCCCCGCCCCCGTGCGCCCCAGGCGGCCGCCCCCGGGGCCCTCGCCGCGCGCACCGTGTGGGCGCTCGTGGTCCTGCCCTGTAGGGACGTCCCCGAACCGCGGCCTCGGTGTCCTCCGGTGGCCGGTCGGGCGCGGTGGGGGCGGTCCCCCTCGGGGTGGGCTCTGCAGGGGACGGTCTGGAGGCGCCCCCCGTGCAGCGTTGGGGCGGGGTGGGGGCGCCCGGGGGAGCGGGGAGCTGCCCGGGAGGTGAGAGCTTGCCCCGGGCCCAGGGGAGAGAAGCCCGCGCGGCCGGGAGCTGGGGGAGCGGGGGGGGGGGGGGGGGGCAGGAGCTGCAGGGGGGCCGAGTCCAGGGTGCGGCCTCAGGGCGCTCTGCATTCAACCGGCCCCGCCCCCCGCTTGTGCCAGCGGATCTGGACAGTCACCCGCATGTGACCCAGAGGCACAGGGAGGGCGGGGGGGGGCGGGCGCTGGACACAGGAGGCTCCAAGCTGTCCCGGCAAGGGAGGAGCTGGCTCCCGGGGCTTCGGCCGGGCTGGGCTGGGGGCTGCAGGGCTTGTGGTCAGATGGAGGGCATTTAGGGCAAGACCTGGGTGAGAATTAGATTCAACCACCCAGGGATGGGGGAGGGTCCCACACTTTATTCGGGGCGGGGGTAGGGGCCGTGCTAGGAGCTGTCAGGACAGGACTGGTTTTTGAGAAAGGGCCGGGCCCCTGCCCCCCCATGGCCCACCCCTCGGTGGCCGCGGGCGTCCTCTCCCTGGGTGCTGACTCTGCAGGAGCCCACCCGCTCTGCCGGGTGCTGGGCTGACCTGGAGCCGCTGCCAGGAGTCTCCCCCGAACAGGTGTGTGGGGAGACAAGCCTTTCTGGTACCTGCTGGGGCAAAGCCCGGTTTGTAACTTTAGGAAAGGACGGAGGACAAGGTGGGAGGACAAGTGGTTGAGCCCGGGGCGGGGCGCTGAGGAGGAGATGGACAACCTGTTCACAGCCGCATGAATGTGCCACTGAGTCAGATTTGATTCCATAAAAATAGAAAGCAAAGCATCAGAAATTAATTGTCAACGTGGGGAAAGGCAGGCGGTTCTCTGGCTTTTCCTTGTCACATGGCTCAGTGGGCTTGGCCCTCCTCCACTCCCCCTCCTCTCTCCACCCTGCCCAGCAGGTTTTGCTCCCTCTTGCATTGGGTTAAAAAGAAAACCACAGGCCCAAAATGGAGCCTTTAGGTCACGTCACCAGGCCGGGACCTCATGCCTAACCTAGCCACAACCTGCCCCAGAAATGTAGTCTTAACTGGCCAGTAGGAATCTTCTGGTGGCACCAAGGAGATCATCTGTCCCATGGGTTCTCCTCCTTCCCCCAATGGAAGAGGAGGGAATCTGCAGGATCAGGCCCCTGTCCCCCCACCCCCCACCCCTCCCACCCCCCCGCCAGGGAAGGTGACCTTTTCCAAAATAATCTTCTCTTCTGCTGATTGTCCTCCCCTGTTTCTGCCTACACTATCCCCACACTCTCTGCAGCTCCCGGAGCACCTGTGTGCTTGCTAGATGGGATGCTGCTCTCAGTGGATCGTTGAATCAAGCCAGCTAGCCCTTCAAATGCACACAGTTGAATTTTTGTAACACAGGCCTCCTCGGGACGGGTCCTCTCTCCCTGCTGGACCCCACTCCTTTTTTTTTTTTTTTATTTTAATTTTTATTTATTTTATGATAGTCACAGAGAGAGAGAGAGAGGCACAGAGACACAGGCAGAGGGAGAAGCAGGCTCCATGCACCGGGAGCCCGACGTGGGATTCGATCCCGGGTCTCCAGGATCGCGCCCTGGGCCAAAGGCAGGCGCTAAACCGCTGCGCCACCCAGGGATCCCCATGGACCCCACTCCTCATTCGCTCACGCTGAGTCAGGAGAGCCAGGTTCTTGTCTCACGGAGTTGAAGAAGGAATCTCATGGACAAAGGAGAGTGAGTAATGCGATAAGAGTTTTAATATTATTTTTAAAGATTCTATTTATTTATTCATGAGAGACACACACACACACACAGAGAGAGAGAGGCAGAGGCACAGGCAGAGAAGCAGGCTCCACGCAGGGAGCCCGACGTGGGACTTGATCCCGGGACTCCAGGATCATGCCCTGGGCCAAAGGCAGGCACTAAACCGCTGAGCCACCCGGGGATCCTGATAAGAGTTTTATTAAAGAGGATTCAGAAAAAGCTCTCAGGACTGTTAGGGATCCCAACAAGGCTGCACTGGGGGCCCGTAGGATTGGTCTTTTATTGAAATCCAACCAGGGAACTTTTAACATCTTTATTGAGAGCACCATGGAGTAAGGACTGGTGATGACATCTTTAATGGCCCATTTCCCTTTTAGGGTCCAGTAAGTTCTCTATTGGATCACAAGTAGCTGTTAGAACAAGACACCAAGGACCAGATGGTCCTGTTTGTTTCTTCCTCTCTGGTTACCTTACACCTCCACATTTTTGGGATTTTTGTGAGCCTCATCCCATGGCCCCCTACTTCTCTCTCCCTACCTAGCCTTCCCTTTCCCCTACTCAACATTTTACAAATAGGAGGGTAATACCCTGGGAAGTAAGTAAAGACCAGCCAAAGGACGGTGAGCAAAAGCTGTTAATTCAGAGCTGGCTTGTGGCTGGGGGTCCCACTGTCACCTGGGTTTGGCAGAGACTCACAGCAGGCAGGGGTGGGGGACAGCTTGATCATGGAAAACAAGGAATACTCGGGTGTGCTCCATGGGGTCTGTGGGTGGGCTCACTACAAGCTGGGCATCCTGTGGGATTGTTTTCAGGGCTGGATTCGGTTTTCTCTGGCTGTCCTGAGCTAGAAGGGGAAGAGAAGCTGGCAGTCACAGCCGCCTCCTAACTGGTCCGGGCTTGAGGCCACAGAGGCCTGTGGCCATGGTCTGGCTTCTAGATGGTGGTTGTAGAGGTTGTGTGTGGGTCAGAGTTCTCTGCTCATACCTGGTTCCAGACAGATGTTTTACAGCAGCCACAGCAAGGAGGCTCTGGAGGCCAAATGCTCGAACTCAGATGCAGGCAGGCCTCCCTCGTACTGCTCTGTGGCACAGGACTAACTGCTGAGCATCTCTGGCCCTCTCTGTGGGGATAATACTCATAAGCAACCTCAAAGGGTTTTGAATTTTGTTTTTGTTTTTGTTTTTTCCTAAGTACTAAATGAGGGACCCCTGGGTGGCTGAGTGGTTGAGCGTTTGCCTTTGGCTCAGGGCGTGATCCCGGGGTCCTGGGATCGACCCTGCAGGGAGCCTGCTTCTCTTTCTGCCTGTGTCTCTACCTCTCTGTGTGTGTCTCTCGTGAATAAATAAAAAAAAAAATCTTAAAAAAAAAAAAGTACTAAATGAGTTACTAAGTGTGAAACATTTGGGGCAGCGTCCGAGCCCCCAGGGTGAACTAATAGTGTTATTACTATGACTGCCTATAATTAGTACACTAACGTAAATCTCTCCCATAATTAGCATTACTTTTTCTGTCCAAAGGCTCTGGAAGACTGACTGACACTTATCTCTCATTCCTTAATGCCCCGGGGTTCTCATGTTGCTGGAGCTGGAGAAAAAGACCAAATATCCTGTCTGCCCAGCCAGGGTCCTGGAGCCGCTCCAGGGCCTCGGACATCGCTTCAGCTTGAAATCTGTGAAGTCCCTGATTTTCCCCGGCATAGGGAAGCCGAGGGCTTTGTTTCTCAGCGTCTCGGGGTCCTTTCTTCCTCAGCAAGGTGCTCATCTCTTTTGCTTTCCTCTTGGTGCTCGCAGGCAGGTGATCCACAGACCTGCTTCTGCAGCTAATCAGTTGTGGCTTGTGTTCCCATATGCAAAAAATTGTCATCAGAATCGGTTGCTAATTCCTTTTTTTTTTTTTAAGATGTTATTTATTTATTCATGAGAGACACAGAGAGAGGCGGAGACACAGGCAGAAGGAGAAGCAGGCCCCATGCAGGGAGCCCGACGTGGGACTCGTGGGACTCGATCCCAGGACCCCGGGGTCATGCCCTGAGCCACCCATGTATCCCAAATTGGTTGCTAATTCAATTCTAGCCTAAGAAACCCTTAAAAAAAAAAAAAGAAAAAGAAAGGAAAAACAGGAAGAAAAGGAAAGATGGAACATTTACACAGCTAAGCGTTTACCAGTTACCAGTTCATCTCCGTTCACAAGGGAGGGACAGTGAAGGTAAACCTAAAGCCAGGGGCCCCACGTGGGCACAGCGCGGTCCTGCCTCCCGCATTAGTGCCCATCACACGCCTGGCCACCTGTGCTTGCTACAAACCAAGTGGACCATGGCTTTAGCTCTGAGCCAGGGCCCTCGAAGGGAGCCAGCACCTGCAGAGGCAGCCCTGAGCCCCCTGGAAGGGTGGAGGGAGCTGCAAAAATCGGGGCGAGTCAAAGGAAGGAACAGATGTACCATCTAATCAACTAATGCAGGCAAGGGGTGCCCTAAGCAGAGAAGCCTCAGCACAACCCAGGGGATGCCCGGGGCCAAGGTCGGGGGCAGTGGACTCTCTGGGTCCACCTGGTCCACCTGCCTGGGCATGCCAGAGGTTCTCCCCACGTGTCCTAAGGACCTGCGTCCTGGGTGGGGTCCCCAGCGGGCAGACGGCAGTGGGCCTATTCCTCGCCGTCCTGTCACACAGGAGGCACTGAATAAATATTTGCTTCTCACATGCTGCTGTGAATCAGAAATAAAACCACGGTCGGAGCCATCAATACCAGGAGTTAAGGACAGTTCTTGGGTGGAGAGAAAGTTTATAAAAATTTCCATCCCAGAATTTAGAAGCACGTCAGTGGTCAGCCCCCGTCCATAGCAGGGGGCTGTGCGGTTGGAAGGGCTTCTAGAAGAGCGTTTCCCCCATTTCCCTGCCGTCTGCTCCACCAGCTGCTTGTGGAAATGCGAGTTTGCAGCCTGTCCCTGGAGACTCGGGTTCCTGGGGGGCTCCGTGGGGCCCGGGCACCTCGGGATTGACGTATTCACTGAGCTGTTGACGCCTCTGAGGGTGGGATGCAGGCATTTAATAACTTTGCTCCCTGTGATCTGATGTATTTTTCCAAAGTTTTATTTAAACAACTATTTTTGTTTTGTTTTTAGGAACAAGAATTGTTTTATGTTGGAATACTGCATATTCTTGGGAAGTTAATAATATCACGGGGGAAATGGTAGGGGTGTTACTGAAAAGCAGTTGCAGGGGCCCCTGGGTGGCTCTGTCGGCGAAGCGTCTGCCTTCCACTCAGGTCATGATCTACGGGGTCCTGGGATCGAGTCCCGAGTCGGGCTCCCTGCTCAGCGGGGAACTTCTGCTTCTCCCTCTCCCTGCCCCCCCCCCCACATGGGCTCTCTCTTGCTCTCTCTCTCACATAAAATCTTTAAAAGAAAAACAAGAGCAGTTTCAAAACTGTCGATCTAGTGTGATGAATATAATTAACAAGTTACATTAGTAAATGAATGTGTAATGAATGAAAATCTCATGCACCGAAAAGACCGAGATGCGTGCAAAGTTGTTCCTTCAGACCCCGACGCTGTGTCTGGCTCCTTCCTCTAATTTTTCTTATTTCCCTAATTACCTATAATGAAAAATCGAGAGCATCAACATGAGGAAGAGGCCGCTGTGCGATCCGAGTGGGTGAACTGGAGCCTGGAGGGAAGGTCCGCGGCTGCAGGCGCGGGGATCGGGGCCCGGAGCAACGTGAATCTTTGGGCCCCTCATTTAGAAAATATGAAGGATTTCAAGATGGTGGTGACAGAGCCACAGCAGTCCTCCTGAGGGTGGGGACCCCGACGGGCCACCTGCGACGCGGCCCTGGCTGGCTCCCGGGTGCCCGGGCTCAGCCTGGACGCACCCTCTGCTTTGTGTCTTGCAGGCTCCGGGCAGAAACACAAGCTGGAGCCTCTTCACTCCCCCGTGAAGTGGCAAAAATCGTACCCCCCTCCCTGGCAGCGTATTTTGGGGGTTTCCTGAAGGGAGAGTCCTAGGTGCGGGGAGCAGCCCGCGAGATGGTGGTGCGAGTCCGGGTTCCACCTTCCGTACCCCGGGCCCCGACCGCCGGGATCTGCAGGGGCTCCCCGAAAGTCACGTGCACCCGGAACCCGAGCCGGTGACGTTGGTCTGGAAGTGGGGTGTTTGCAGATGTCAGCAGTTAGGAGAGGCTCCTAGTGGATCAGGGAGGGCCCTAACCCCAAGGGCTGGTATCCTTTATAAGGAAACCAGAGGACCAGGGAGATGGGTGGGAAGGAAGCCGGGGTGCACGGGGAGGGGCGGGGCCCAGACTGCGGGCCGCGGGGAGCCCGGGAGCGGGGAGGACGCCCCAGAGTCTGCGGAGGGCACCTGGCCCCGCCAACTTCTGGCCCTGAGGGAAACCGACATCCCTCGCCCCACACCCCACACGCTTCCACACCTGCACACACACACACACACACACACACACACACACACACACACTCGCTCTGGGGCCTGCCCGTCTGCATCAGGGCGAGCCCGGAGCCAGGAGGCCGAGTTGGGCGAACACACAGGACCCGCGAACGCGGAGTTTGCTACGCTCTAAAAAACCGAGACACAAGCAGGACAGGGATGAGAAGCGGGTCTGCGTGATACCGTGTGGAAGCACCACGGTCCTCGCTCCCCGAGGAGTCCGCGGGCGCCTCTGTCACTACCCACACCCCCTGGGCAGGTGTCCCTATGCACTGGGACCACGACGCTGTCCTGGGTGCGCCGTCCTGGGGGCAGATGGCACGGGGTGATGTGCGTGGAAGTGGAGAGAGACACCCGTTCCCCTAGTTCCCACCAGACTCTCTTAATACTTAGAACGTTTTCTACTGAACTAACTTCAGGCCCCAAAGACGGTGTAGCTTCCGCAGACTCTGCATCCAGTTGCCCTGCATGTGGCCCCGTACAGAGGCAGGGGCGGCAGCGATCCGGGCAGGAAGGGTCTGGGTTTAGGGCAGGGGAGCCGACCCACAGGGTGACTCATTGCTCTTCGTCCCCGCAAAGTCATCCCTCTGGGCCGCGCTCCTCCCAGGCTGCTAGTGCACACTCAGTTTCTCAGCCTTTGTCTTTCAGGAACTTGACCTTTTTGAAGAGTGCAAACCACCTGTTTTGAGGACTGATGGTCTTTGGGGCTCCTGGGATATTGCCTCATGATCAGATAGGGGTGATGCAGTTTGGGCAAGAATGCTGCTGTTGAGGCAACACGAATAGAATTAGAGATTCTCATCTCTAAAAGAACGAGAGTTTTCTTCGAGCCCGTTATGCTCTGGAGCGTGGACAGTGTTCATGGGGCCGCGTGCTCCTTACATCCTGTGAAAGGACTAAGGAGTCACAGTCGTGCAGACGGACGGCAGGAGTCACAGTCGTGCGGCGAAAGAATGTGGGAGCAGGAGCACGCGATCCCCTCGGCTGGGGGCCCGGAGCAGGGGCCCCAGGAGGGCGGGCCGCAGTCGGGCTCCGGGTCCCGCTAGGGTCGTGGACAGTCACGCCGACTTGGAAATCTGAACAGGCTCCCCTCGTGTACGAGCCTTTACAGAGGTTTGCTCACGTCACCGCCACGGTGAGGCTGTGTCCTCTCGGCGCACCTTACTGAGGGTGCCTGGCACCCGTGGGTCTTACCGCTGGCGATGTTGACTTCTGTCCAGAGTAAAGACGTGCCAGCCGGGTTTCTGCACCCTGACTTGCTGCTTCCCTATTGGAACCAGTAAGGACCTTTGAGACTCTGCAAACACCACTGCCGGTTCTTGCCTGCAAGGCACAGCCGGCTTTGAAAAGTTTCCCAAAGAGGGATGATTTTGCATTCAGGACAGAGCACGTTTATTTATTTTTGAAAATATTTTGAGAGAGTGAGAGAGTGTGAGCACGAGCGAGTGTGAGGGAAGTGGCAGACGGAGGGGAAGAGAGAGGATCTCCAGGCGCCCTGCTGAGCACAGAGCCCGACAGGACAGGGGGCTCGATGTCATGACCCTGAGACCACGACCTGAGTCAAAATCAATCAGAAAGGGAGACAGAACATGAAGACTCCTAACTCTGGGAAACAAACTAGAGGTGGTGGAAGGGGAGGTGGGTGGGGGGTGGGGGTGACTGGGTGACGGGCACTGAGGGGGTCACTTGACGGGATGAGCACTGGGTGTTATTCTGTACGTTGGCAAATTGAACACCAATAAAAAATAAATTTATATATATAAAAAAAGAGTCAGAAGCCCAACCGACTGAGCCACTCAGGCGCCCCGCACATTTATTTCTTAGATACACTGCATAGGATGCAAATATTTCATTAGCTGCAAACGTCCAATCGTTGTTTATACTATAAGGCGTATTTTAAAACTATATGTTGGTCCATTTCATTGACTTTTTTTTTGTGAAATTTCATGTCACAGATTCACTGTGATTATTAAAATTGCTCTTTTCTTCAGGCTCAGTTGTCTTCTGTCTTCTTTCTCCTGCTTTCGGATTGTTCCCAGCCTCACCCGCTGCCCTTTGTAGAGACTGACCTTGTCTCGTTCACGGCGTCGCTATTTATGGATGGCACTTAAACAGTTGGTCAAAAAGTTCATTCTGCTGCTAAAACCAGTTTCTAAAACGTTTCCCAACATTTTGTCATGGAAATCTCCAAACATAGAGACTGTGGGAAAAACAGGGCAACGAACACCTGTGCTCCTGCCACTAGCGTCAACCTTTGCTAATATTTTGCCATATTACGTGATTATTTATTGCATTAACTTCCAGACATCAGGAAGAGCAGAGTTGTGGAAGTCAGGATGGTTCACTGTCACCACTCTGCAGTTGTCTCCTAAAACTTTCCTAAAAGTGGGGATCCCTGGGTGGTTCAGCGGTTTAGCACCTGGCCCGGGGCGCGATCCTGGAGTCCTGGGATTGAGTCCCACATCGGGCTTCCGGCATGGAGCCTGCTTCTCCCTCTGCCTATGTCTCTGCCTCTCTCTCTCTCTCTGTCTATCATAAATAAACAAATAAATAAATTAATTAATTGATTAATAAACATTTTTTAAAAAGTAAAACTTTCCTAAAAGGACATCCTTTGACAGCTGGTATTGGCAAGCTACCATCCGTGGGCCAGATCCATCGCATCATGTGTTTAGTTATGTTTTTTTTCAGTAAGCTCTATGCCCAACATGGGGCTCGAACTCATGTCCCCCAGATCAAGAGTGGTGTGCTCCACCGGCTAAACCAGCCAGGCACCCCTCATTCCACCTGGTTTTGAAAATAAAGTTTTATTGGTACACAGCCATGATCGTCATTTACATAAGGTCTGTGGCTGCTCTTGCACCACAGTAGCAGTTGTGTGGCCCATGATTCTGAAAACACTATCTTATCTGTGTTGTGGAAGAGGGTTGACACAAGTCCTGACTGCTCTGCTCAGAACCTCATGAATTACACTGGTGTCTGGGAATGTGGGTGTCCAGAGGGTTCCCACCACGTGATAAGGGTGCCTCAGTGTGCCAAAACCATTTGCACAAACCATGTGGTTTGTTGACCTTAAAAATAAAAAGTTAAAAAATAAAATAAAATAAAATAAAAAGTTATTGTTACCAGCTACAATGGGTTTATTCAGGTTTATTCTCAGCAGAGAATCTAACTGGAAATAAGCAAGCTACCGAAAAAAACCGCTGGTCCGACGAAGGAGAGAAACTTTATTTTGTGGGGAAGAAGGAGGAAGTTGGAAGAAGCAGTTTTGAACAGAAGTCCACTGGAGAAAAGCATGAGTTTGGGGTGATGACGGTTTCTCACAAGCTACGTTGCAGAAGCGGCTAGCTTCTTATAGGACGTGCGGTGTGTGTCCTTCCCCGTCGGGACCTGTCACTGCCGAGTCTCCCCTGTGGGGGGGTCCTTCTGTTGGGTCTGCGATTGACGTGGTGGGGATCCCCCTTCCAACTTCCCATCCCCCCTACGGTGAGGTTTCCCTGCGTTAATTGTCACAGGCTTGTGCTGAACACTTGTTCTCCTGCTGGGAGTCTGGAATTTTGCTAGGAGCCAGGCAGAGAGCTCCCGGGTGACTGGCTCCAGGTAGGAGCCTGGCGCTGACCTCTGACCAGGCTCCTGGTATATAACATTTCATATGTGTGTACTGCTCTTTGCTGGGGAATTAAGCAAGTTCTACGTAACCCCCACTGGGAGAAGCTTCTGGAAGCTTCCTCCTTGACTCATTCCACAAGTCCTTTTCCCTATGCTAATTTTGCTTTGTATCCTTTTGTCATAATAAACCACAGTCAAGAGTCCTCCTAGCACATCAGGGAACCTGGGGGTAGTCGTGGGGTCCCTGGACACACACAGAAAAAGCCTGCTGAATCCCCCTCTAGGTAAACACCACTGTCACACCTAAGAAACTATTCTGCGGGGATCCCTGGGTGGGATCAGGGGTTGAGCGTCTGCCTTCGGCCCAGGGTGTGATCCTGGAGTCCCGGGATCAAGTCCCACATTGGGCTCCCTGCGTGGAGCCTGCTTCTCCCTCTGCCTGTGTCTCTGCCTCTCTCGTGAATAAATAAAATCCTTTAAAAAAAAAAAAACTATTCTGCGCTAAAAAAGAAACGTAGTCTGTATGAAAGCTTTTTCAACTATTTCCAAAATGACTTTTTAGCTTTTTCTTTGAACCAGGATCCAATCAAGATTTGTAAGTTGCACTCCCCCCTCTATTCAGTCAGTCCTTGTTTACGATGTTAACTGTGAAGACATCAGGACAGCTGCCCTGCAAACTGTCCCAGACCTGGGTTGGCGGTTTTCTACGCACTGTGGGTAGACAGCTCCTACGTCCTGAGACCTGGGGTGCAGCCCTAGAGGCTGGGCAAGGTTCAGGCTAGACTACCCCACAAGTGATGCTGGCGGTGGTGAGCACTCTCGCTCCAGTACAGATGCTGGGGTTGGCGAGTTCTCACTCCACTGTAGATGCTCGGGTTGTGAGCTCTCGCTCCGGTGTAGATGATGCTGGGGTTGTGAGCTCTCGCTCCACTACAGATGCTGGGGTTGGTGAGCTCTTGCTCCACTGTAGATGCTGGGGTTGGTGAGCTCTTGCTCCACTGTAGATGCGGGGGTTGGTGAGCTCTTGCTCCACTGTAGATGCTGGGGTTGGTGAGCTCTTGCTCCACTGTAGTTGCTGGGGTTGGTGAGCTCTTGCTCCACTGTAGATGCTGGGGTTGGTGAGCTCTTGCTCCACTGTAGATGCTGGGGTTGGTGAGCTCTTGCTCCACTGTAGTTGCTGGGGTTGGTGAGCTCTTGCTCCACTGTAGATGCTGGGGTTGGTGAGCTCTTGCTCCACTGTAGATGCGGGGGTTGGTGAGCTCTTGCTCCACTGTAGTTGCTGGGGTTGGTGAGCTCTTGCTCCACTGTAGATGCGGGGGTTGGTGAGCTCTCACTCCAGTACAGATGCTGGGGCTGTGCGCTCTCGCTCCCCGGTAGGTGCTGGGCTGTGCGCTCTCGCTCCCCTGCAGATGCCAGCGGTTACTTCCTACCGCGCTTTCTTGAATCAACGACCAGGCGGTTGTAAGCACCGAGAAGAGCCCGACGCCACAGGCCCCCTTCCCTGCGCGGTCCTGGCTCTGCACACCGCGAACCCCACCGTGCCCCGCCGCACCCCCGCGCCCCCTCTCGGTGCTGCGGGCGGTGGGGAGGCCCGTGGTTGCGGCTGGAGCCTGCAGCTCCGCCGGCGTCTCCCGGGGGCCCGGGCCTTCCCCTGCCTCCCGCCAGCGGGTGCGGCCGCGCGTCCGCTGACCCGGGGGCACGTCGCCCGGATCAAGGGTTCACCGGGCGGCACGGGGCCGCTCTCCGATTCTACCGACTCTACCGCAGCCGCCGGGCACGCGCTCAACGGCCTGTCTGTAATCGCGCGTGTCCCGGGCCCACGCGGGCTCCGGCAGGGCCAGGCGCCGAGGTCAGCGCCCCGCCCGGCCGCTAAGCGGCGGTGTCCGCGGCCGCGGCAGAGGCCGTCGCGCCGTGTGACGTCACGGGCGCGCCCCGGCGAGACCGCCGCGCAGGGGGCCGTCTGCGCACGCCCGAGGGCGACCGGCGCCGTCGAGTGACGTCGCACGCGCGCGCGCAGGTGGCGAGACTGGGTCCCGGAAGCCGAGGGCTCGGCGGCGGCCGCCATGGCTCCGCGCGCGCAGCTCCCGCCGGAGATCCAGCTGGCGCAGCGTCTGGCCGGAAACGAGCAGGTGGCCCGGGACCGGGCGGTGAGGAAGCTCCGGAAGTACATCGTCGCGAGGAGTCAGGGGGCCGCAGGTGGGCGCGGGCGCGGGGGGGGGGGGGCCTCGGACCACGTGGGTGGGTCCTCCCCGCGGCCCGGGGGTGCGTCCCCTGCCGCCCGCCGCCGGGCCCCCCGCGGCAGCCTGCTCGGTGGCCGTCTGAGCCCCGCCGGGGCGGGGGCCGTGCTTGCGAGCGCTCCCGAGGGCGTGGCCGCCAGCACCTGCAGAGGCCGCAGAGCCCCCCCCCCCCCCCCCCACCTCCCTAGGGCTGCAGATTGCGGAGTCCCGCTCGGGCCTCGTGGGGCGAACCCGGGCTGGGCCTGCGCGCTGCTTAAGGAGCATCCCCCTCCCCCCCAGGGGATGCCCATCCTGGTGCCAAGGCACCCGGCACCGTAGGTCGCATCTCCGGAAACATTTCAGGTGACTTACTGGTTTGAGTGAATTGACTTTTCCTGCATAACACGGAACAGTGCGGGGACCCCGGAGCGTGAAGCCGGAGGAGGCCTCCCTCGCCCATCCACGCGGCGTGCAATGTCCAGAAACGGGAGAACGGCGGCTCCGAGACGGATACTTGGACATTCTCAGTGGTTACTGAATAATGAGATGCCTTTTACCTGCAGGAATACTCAGAGCCGCAGGCGCAGCGGGTTCTGAGTTGAGAGGATGGCGGGGAGGCCCAGGTTCTCTGACGGTCAGAGTCTTTAACGGCTTTGATCTCATGCAGGCAGTCACGCTTCCGTGGCTTTGATCCTGGCGCTCGGAAGCACTTGGGCTGGCTTTGAGTGCTGCTGTTTTCGATGCAGGTGGTTTCACTCACGACGAGCTGCTGAAGGTATGGAAAGGGCTGTTTTATTGCATGTGGATGCAGGACAAGCCGCTCCTCCAGGTGAGTGTATGAGGAGGTCGAGGAGGTACTAGCTGGAGCATCACGTGGTTCAGCCTCGTATTAGCGCAGCCAGAGACGCTGAGCAGAGGTTTACAGCTTCAGTGCTTTATATATGTTTTTTATTTTATTTTTTAAAATTTATTTATGATAGTCACACAGAGAAAGAGAGAGAGGCAGAGACACAGGCAGAGGGAGAAGCAGGCTCCATGCACCGGGAGCCCGACGTGGGATTCGATCCCGGGTCTCCAGGATGGCGCCCTGGGCCAAAGGCAGGCGCTAAACCACTGCGCCACCCAGGGATCCCAGTGCTTTATATTTTTATGGTCAGAGGGCCGAGGCCGTTGGTAGGAGTGTGTCGTGCTGCTGAGGTGGGCACCGTGGTGACAGACGATTGCCAGCACAGGTGATAGGTGCAGACCTGGGCTGTCCATGTGTGTCCAAGCCGGCAGACAGTGCTGAGATGACGGAAACGGAGGGACAGGACCCACGTCTGCTGAGAACAGGGTTCTGCTGGGGTTTTTTTAGAATTATATATTTTTTTTAGAATTGTTTTTCTAAAAAAGTAGACTTTTTATTTTTTAAAAGATTTATTTATTTACTTATTCGTGACAGAGAGAGAGAGAGAGGCAGAGACACAGGAAGAGGGAGAAGAAGGCTCCATGTAGGGAACCCGATGTGGGACTCGGTCCCAGGACTCCAGGATCACGCCCTGGGCCGAAGGCAGTGCTAAACCGCTGCGCCACCCGAGCTGCCCTAGACTTTTTAAGGAGCAGTTTTCGGCTCGCAGCAAAATTGAGAGGAAGGTGCAGAGAGTTCTCGTACGCTGCCTCCCCCCACACGCGCACAGCCTCCCCTGCCAGAGTCGTGTGTCTCTTACAGGTGATGAACCTGCCTGACACGGACCACCCCCTGGAGCCCCAGTGGATGTGAGGGTTCACCCTTAGTGTGCATGTTCTGTGGGTTTGGATGGGTGTGTGCTGACACACAGCTGCTAGGACAGGAGCTCACATGCAGCATCATTGCCCTTTTTTTTTTTTTTTTTAAGATTTTATTTACTTATTTACAGAGCATGCATGGGTGGGGGGCAGAGACAGAGAACCCCAAGCAGACTCCCCACTGAGTGCAGAGCCCCACACAGGGCTCCATCCTATGACCCTGATCGTGACCTGAGCTGAAACCAAGAATCAGACCCCCCAGCTGCCTAAGCTGCCCAAGCCACCCAGATGCCTTTAATGCTAGCTTTTTTAAAACCATATTTCTCAGAGTGAATTGATTACTTTTTTTCAGTCACTTGGGTGGCAAGGGTCCTTACTTATAATGCAGATTCTTTTGTGGTATTTGATGCCTCCTACGCTGGGATCTCTCAAGGGCAGGCCTTGGGATTGTCTATCCAACACGTGCACTTGGGGACGCTTCGCACAGTGACACAGGCAGGCGGCGAGTAGTTTCTGGGGTCTGGTCAGTCTCTGTGGCTGGTTAGGTGACCCTGTCTGTCCTGTGCCCTCCTTTGACCATTAGCCTCTTGCTTGAGGCTCAGCCTTGGTGTCGGGGGCAGTGTCTGCCCTTGCTTGTGGTGAGCATCTGTTGGTTCTGGCTGCAGGGAGGTTGGGGTGGGGAGGGTCTCGAAACAGTACAACTTGCAGACCTGAAGCACGCACAGTAGAAGGGCTGGTGGGAGTTGGTTCTCAGTGAGTGAGTGTGGATTTACTGTGCTTGTCTTTCTGCTTTTGCTTCTTGTTGTAAGACCACGTTTCTTTGGGGTCTGAGAGTTTTTTACTATTTACTACCCAGGAAGAACTAGGGAGGACCATTTCCCAGCTCATCCATGCTTTTCAGACCACAGAGGCACGTGAGTATCCTCATCCCGGGTAAGCCCTTTGGGAAGGACAGAGCCGCCCTACCAGACGTGGAAGGCTTGCGATCTAAGACCCTAAAGCAAGAGGGAGGTCCTTGTCCTGGGTGCTGTCTGCTGGTACTTATGTGCGATATGCTGCCCTAAGTGTCCAACAGTATTAACTTAACTGATCCAGCGTGGACTGAACGAAATCAAGGCTGAAGGGCCACTAGCTTATGTTTTATTTATTTATTTATTTTTTAATTTTTTTTTACATTTTTATTTATTTATGATAGTCACACAGAGAGAGAGAGAGAGAGAGAGAGAGAGACACAGGCAGAGGGAGAAGCAGGCTCCATGCAGGGAGCTCGACGTGGGATTCGATCCTGGGTCTCCAGGATCGCGCCCTGGGCCAAAGGCAGGCGCCAAACCACTGCGCCACCCAGGGATCCCTAGCTTATGTTTTAAAATGAGAATGGAAACTTGGGGCGGTGTTGCCAAGTTGCTGGATTGAGTCACCTGACGGTCATGGTGTTCCCTCAGTGCCCTCGCATCTGTTTTGGTCCTGCCCAAGATCCCTAGTTCTCAGCCCTGCTGCCTGCCTGCTGTGATCACTTGAGCATCCTTAGAAATCTTGATGTCTCGCCTCTAGGCCCAGTTTGATCAGGCTCTGGGGGTGAGGCCCGGGCACCTCCAATGCTCGGGGTGGGGACAGCGTCCCTAGCATAGATCACTGGCTGTTGCTGGGGAAACCCTGGTTACCTGGATGGGTTTAGTTTGGTTAGAGTAGGTAGGGTAGTCACAGGGAGGTGCACAAGGAGGTACGGTAACCACTGTCTCCATTAGGGAGAGTCATTAGCATCTGAGTAATTCGCGGAGGCCCGTCTGTTGTAACTTTCACCTGAAAACCTGCAGAAGAGTCACTGTGCTCAGCAAAGGCCAAGTACAAAGCATTCACTTGGTGACAGTCGAGTGAGTTAGTGAACTGGGGCTTGTCCGTCGTTGAGGCATCGGACCGGCCCTTTGTTGTAGGAGAAACTTGCAACAGGAGGTCAGAGAGGCCACATTTGTTCGCTGAGGTCCAGGCGTGGGCAGGGCTGCTTCCCCAAGGCCCCTCTCCTGGGCATCAGGACTCCGTCTTCTCCCAGTCCTCACACGCTCATCCCTCTGCGTGTCTGTGTTCTCATCTCTTAGAAGGACCAGCCAGACAGGTGTAGGGCCCACACCAGTGACCTCGTTTTGCCAGAACTCTTTAGAGACCTCATCTTCAAATAAAGTCTTACTCGAGGTTTAGGTTTAGGTTTAGGGCTTTGAGAGAAATTTGGGGGACACAGTTTAGGCTGTAGCACCATGTGTCTGATGTAATGTTGGGAGGGTTTGTGCCTGGTTGGGTTAGTGGATGTAGTGGGGCCAGGTGTGAGTGTCAGGCAGGGACCCAGCCCGAGCCAGGAAGGGGGAAGAGTAGGCTCATGGGCGTCAGGCAGGGATCCCGGCCCGAGCAGGAGGAGGAAGAGCGGGCCCGTGGGCATCAGGCAGGGACCACAACCCGAGCAGGAGGGGGAAGAGCGGGCCCGTGGGCATCAGGCAGGGACCCTGACCCGAGTAGGAGGGGGAAGTGCAGGCCTGAGCAGCTGCTTCTCTTGCTGGTGGCTTTGCCAGCTGCTCTGAACTCATTCTTCCGAGACCCTGGCTGCAGAGGTTGGAGCTAGTGCTGCTCTTCCAGAGGTGCCTCCTAGCCCCCATTTCTGCTTCCGGTTTGTATCGTGGCCTCTGAGTGGGGCAGACTGGGCCGCACACGATCTCCTGAGCAGGTTTCTCCATAATCTCTGACCTCCCTTCCAGAACGGTTTCAGTGTTCCCCTGTGATTCTCTTCTGGTCTGTTCTCCTCCTTCAGAGCACCTGTTCCTTCAGACGTTCTGGCAAACCATGAACCGCGAGTGGACGGGCATCGACAGGCTGCGGCTGGATAAGTTCTACATGGTGAGGAGACCACGCGCTCCTCTGCGGGGCCCTCGGGTGCCGGCGGCGGCGTGGGGGCAGGGCTGGGGGGGCACGGCCCAGAGCGATGTGGCCTCTGAGCCTGTCCTGCCCTGGCAGGTGGTGCCCCTGAAGACTGAGCAAGGGCTGTGAGGGGAGCCCAGGCCTTTCCTGGTGAGCGCAGGCCGAGGGTTGCCGAGTAGGCACAGACCTCTACTTCAGCAGTGCCCAGATTTCCATTCGAGGAGGGGGTTAAAATGGCCCATCTGGGGAGCTCAGGGCTGCGGCCATCGCACCCCTGCTGGAGGAGCCTTGAGCCCGTGAGCGCCAGCAGACCGGTGTGCAGTGCGAGCCCTGATGCAGACCCTCCGACCACTGACAGCTCTGGGTGGTCCGCTATGGGCTTTGGGCCCCGGAGGTGTCCGGGACGGGGGATTCTGGGGCAGTTGGGGCTGTGTCCCCCCTGACGAGGGTCTCCGTCTGTGTCACAGCTCATGCGGATGGTCCTGAACGAGTCCTTGAAGGCCCTGAAGACGCAGGGGTGGGAAGAAAGGTGCGTGCTGGCGGGATGTGGAGAGCGGCTCTGCGCGGCCCTGGGGGTGGGGCCGTGTGTTTCTCTTGCTGTCATGCGTCGTGAAGAGAGGTCAGGTGGGGAGCAGGAGGGGGACCCGATGGTGCTTACGGTGAAGCATGTTTCAAATTAGTTTGTGCGTGGTTCCCAGAAATGAACATTTTCAATCTTGGTAAGTTCTTCCTATGAAACCAAATTGATTTCTCTTATTATTATGATATCATTCGTCAGGTGATTCCCAGCCAGGTGCTGTGTTTTTGGTGTAGCGTGGTATATTCAGCTGTCAGCAGTGCTATTTGTTTTGGTTCTAGAAATATTTAATTCATCCAGACTTGTCACTTTTGGCAGGGGTGCTTGCGATAGGGGCAGTCTGTGTCCCCCAGATTAAGAGGGGGACTGTTTTGTGGCCAGCCTTGGACTTCCCCAGGCCTCTGAGGCCACTGAAAATGGCGTGTCGGGGGAGGGCAGGGGTGGCCGGCCCCAGGCCGAGGACTCCATGTGGAGGAACCCGGGAAGCAGCTCTTCCCCGTCTCTGGCCTCCCGGCTCCTTTCTTTGCCTTCCTGGGCAGTTCCCGTGAGCACAGTCCCATGAGACGTGCTGTAGCCTCCTGTCACGCCAGGCCTTTGTCTTTCCACTTGGGGTCCGAGCACAGAAAGGGAGCCTGTGTGAATGTTTGCACGCCTGGCCCTTCGTAGCCGAGACGCCTCTTGCCCCCTGTGCTGGTGCCAGCAGTGGTCACGAACCCGAAACCATGAGTGCTTTGTGCGGGAACAGCCCCGGGCCCAGGCTGCCTCCCGTGCGGGTGGGAAAGCTGGGCGCTCGCCCGTGATGGCATCCTGTCGGAGCTCCCGTGACGTGGAGGACCGTCGCTGGCTCGTAGCCTGGTGTGGCCACCTGCCCTACTGGCCTCCTTCCTTCCTCAGGCAGATCGAGCAGCTGCTGGAGCTGCTGACGACCGAGATCCTACACCCTGACAGCCAGGCCCCCAGCGGAGTGAAGAGCCACTTCCTTGAGATCTTCCTGGAGGAGCTGAGCAAAGTGGGCGCCGCTGAGGTGAGGGCAGGGGGCTGCGGGTGGCGGCTGAGCCCCTCCCCTTGCGCCCGCACGAGAGACTGACACAGCCCCCCCTCGTCGTAGCTGACAGCAGACCAGAACCTCAGGTTCATCGATCCCTTCTGCACAATCGCTGCTCGGACCAAGGAGTAAGTAGCAGGGGGCTTCCTCCTCCCTGGGCCCCCAGGAGGACTGCCCGTGGGAAATGGCTGCTCCCTCTTGGGAAGAGAGAGTTTGGGTGTGTGCAACCAGGTCGCCGGAGGGGCTGCTGCCGAGGGCAGGTCGCGCCCGGACTGACTGGCCTGCCCTGGTGCCTGCTGCCCCTCAGCTCCCTGGTCTTGCATAACATCACTCGGGGCATCTTTGAAGCAATTGTGGAACAGGCCCCATTTGCCATTGAAGACCTTCTGAATGAAGTGGACTCACAGGAGGAGGAGGAGGATGATGACGATGAGGACAACGAGGACGGGATGTCAGAGGATGATGAGTGCAAACAGGATGTGCCATCCGGGAAGCCAGGTAATGGGGTCATGGCACATCCCATGTGGTGGCGCCCGTCCTGGCCCAGCAAGCTTCAGGGGTCCCCTCTCATCTGGTCCTCTTGTTCCTGGGCCTGTCCCCAGCATCTCTCCTCGGCTTGGCAGCCTGGGTGACCTTTAAAAACAAGCACATGTGTCCTCCATCTCCCAGTTCCCCCCGCCCCCCGTGCTTCCTGACTCCCTGGCTCCTTTCTGACCTATGGTTCATCTCTGGTGCTTCCGCCCCCGCTCACCCCTCCTTTCCGATCCCACCCAGACCACCTGTTTAAACACAGCCTCTCCACCCCTTCCCTGTCTCACTCGCTGGGTTTCTCTACAAGGTATCTTTTCTGGCACAAATCCTGTAAGGTTACTTAAGTTACTTATTCACTGTTCATGGCCCTTCCTCTCCCTGGATGTCGGCTCCCCCAGCACAGGGAGTTCTGGTGATCACGGCTGCGTCCCTGTGCTGGGAGCAGCATCTGTACTGAGGTGCCCATGGTGGGACTCAATCCCGGGTCTCCAGGATCAGGCCGTGGGCTGAAGGTGGTGCTAAACTGCTGAGCCACCCGGGCTGCCCATCCACTGGGGGTCTTGATGCTAATAGGGTCCTTGTGGGACATCCCTTGATCTCAGTTGGGCTCATGGACTGTGTTGTGGCCCATGGTTGTGAGGGTGCGTCTTCCACCAGTTTCCGGATTCTTCCCTGCCTCCGACTCTTTTTCTCTCGTGAAACCCACGTTACGTAAAGTTTACTACGTTAATCTTTTTTTTTTTTTTTTTTTAAACACGTTTGTTCAGCGTCGTGATCAGACTATTACATTTGGCAATCAACAGCGTGGGTGAAAAAAAAAATGCCTACATTAAAAACCCTTCTTGGAACGCTTTATGCTTTCCACAGAGCAGAAACTAAAATACTCTGTTGTACAGTTAGTCCCAGATCTGGTCTCTGAGTTTTTGCCCACACGCTGGAGTGTCATCCAGAATGTGTTCTCTTGGCAGTGACTTGGCCCTGCCGTCACGGTGTGTGGCTGAGGACACAGGTCCTCGTAACCCACAGCTTCCCCGGCTCTCCCCTGCTGCTCCCCCGGCGCCCCCAGCACAGGGGCCAGGGCTCTTGCCTCCAAATTTCCTGGGTCCAGAGGTTTTTTTTTTTGAGATTTTATTTATTCATGAGAGACACAGAGAAAGGCAGAGACACGGCAGAGGGAGAAGCAGGCTCCCTGCGGGGAGCCTGATGTGGGACTCGATCCCGAGTCTCCAGGATCATGCCCTGGGCCGAAGGCGGCGCTAAACCGCTGAGCCACTAGGGCTGCGCCCCTGGGTCCAGTATTTGAGGATTGTTGTAACTGTCAAACTCCTGCAGCTTCCGCTGGCTGTGGAGCTGCTCCCGTCGTTACCAAATCCCGTATAGCCGGCCCCATGGCCTTCGCCGCCACCAGAGCCACCTCACCCACGGAAGGGTCCTCCATGACCAGAGTGGTCATTCCCATCAGACCACCTCCATGGCCACCACTGAAGTTTCCAGAACCTCTCTGACCTCTGCCTGGAGGAGGCACCGGCCGTCTGCTATTAGGGCTTCCCTTACCTCGCGGCAGGAGCCGTTCACAGGGTGGTATTTCTGAGCGACGGTCTCGTGTGCAGTCATGGTCGTCAGGTATTACGGAGCTGGGCGGCCTCCCACCGCGTCGCTCGGTCACGTCAGTTTTCCCATAGCGCTTGAGGGGATCTCATGTGGTGGTCTTCAGTGGCATCTTGCGTGCCACCAACAGAAACCTGTCTTGGCTAAGCGAGCGCCAGGCCTTTGAGAATCTTCTCTTGAGACAGTCGTCTCTGGTTCCACGGCTCTTCTACCGCCCCCGGGTGGCCTTGTGTTCCCAGCGGCGTCCCCCTCTTCTGTGGTGGCGGAGGCGACAGACCCAGGGCCTTGGGGGCACTTGGTGTCTGGGTCTCGTCACCGCACAGCCCGAGAGCGTTTGCCGTTGCTCAGGCTCCTTGGTGGTTAGAGCGCTCAGACTGCCGATGAACGGCCCCGCAGCTGTCTGACTTGGACTTAGACGTGACAGTGCTGGGTGGGGACCTTGACCGGGGCTTCCCCAGCAGCATCGCGGGCGGAGGAGAGTTAGGCGTGTTTAAGTGTACACGTTAGTGGTGTTCAGTGTGTTCGCCAGCTTGTGCAGCCGCCGCCACCATCGACCTCCAGAACTTTCCATCCTTCCTCCTGACACTGTGTCCCTGGTAACCCCCCCGCCCCGAGCCCCTGGCGCCCACGCTCTGCTCTCAGCATGAGAGATGGGACTGCTCTGGTCCCTCTCAGCATGTGTCCGTTGCTTTAAGGTTGAGGAATAATCCACTCGTCACACTTACCCTGGGGACCCTGGGGCTTCTTCCGTGGTTTGGCTCTTGTGAGTAATGCTGCAGTGCGCGTGGGTGAACGAGTATCTCTTGGAGACCCCACTTTCAGTTTGGGGCATATACCCAGAAGTAGGATTGTGGGGTCGGTCACACACGATTCTTTGTCTAATATTTTGAGACCCCTCCCCCCACGCTGTTCCACAGCAGCTGCACCATTTTCTGCACCCACCACCACCAGCAGCGTCCAGGGGTTCCAGTTTCCTGGTTCTTTGCCAGGAGCCGCCCCAGGCTTGTGAGGGGGTCTGTCTCTCTGGTTTTGGTCAGGATGTCCCAGACGATTGGGGACGCGTCCGCTCCATTCCTTTGCTTTCAGGCCAGTCGTGACCTGCTGAGCGTTAGGCACTCCCTCTGCCTCGGGAGTGAGTCTAGGACACACACGCCCTGTTGGGCCTGATTCGCACACATCTTGGCCCATTCTGTGGGCTGCCTTGTGGGTAGTGGCTTTCAATGCACAGAAGTTTTAACTTTCATAAAGTTCAGTTGGTCTCTTGTCACACATGCCTCCAGCGCCCCATCTGAGAGTCCTTGGTACGTGCAGTCTCGTCAAGGGTTTGCTCTGTGTTTTCTTCAGAGTTTTATTATTGGGAGTTCTTACGTGTAGCTCTTTTATCCTCTTTAAGTGAATTTTGGAAATGGGTGGAGGGCCTAGTCTCATGGTCTTGCCGGCGGATGTCGTTTTCCAGCTCCCTGTGTTAAAGAGCCTGTCCTTCCCTGGGGAGTGGTCCTGGGGCTCCCACAGAAAGGCTGTTTGGCCATATAGATTCAAGGTCTAAATTCTCTTGCTGCCAACCCCCCCCCCCCCCGGAGTGCTCCTGGGTGGTTTTGTTCACCCCACCCCCTGCCCCAAGTGTGCCCCTAGCACATTAGCCAGCCCACCTGTGCATCTTGTCCATCTCTTCTCAGCAGCTGGAGTCCCCCCAACACAGGCAGGTCCAGGGGTTCCTGGCAGCCCTTTGTGCCTGCCTGTGGCCCTGCCGTCCTCATTCTCTGTCACTCTCTCCTGCCTGTTGCTCAGAACCGTTCTGTAGGTGGTGACATCAAAGCCCCGAATCCCCTGCAACCCTGTCTTTGCGGCCCCTTGGTCAGGCCTACCCTGTGGCTGGACTTAGCTCTCCTTCTTCCCTGATTAGGGAATTTCTGACGCTATGTTGGCTTTGTAAGATGTCTACTCATGATTTCCTCTTAATTTTGCTTTAAGGAAGAGGCTCAAGCCCACCTACCCTGGGATGTCTCGTTCCATGGCACCTCGCCCCCAGTGTGAGGCTGTCCATACCCCAGCCCGCACCTGCACGCCCCACCTGGGTCCTGGTCCCAGCAGAGAGGACTCTTGGTTCCCAGGTGCCTGGGTTGGGGTCCTCTGCACACTGGGCACGAGTCTTTGAATTGATGGGTTCCTTTCGTTCCAGGCTCCCTCCGTGGAGCTGCCTGCAACCCGAGCAATGAGCCAGCGGAAGATGGCGAGGACAGCGTGGGCCCTGTCCTCCAGGTGGGTGGACTGGGCTGGGGCCTGGCTCTGCCTCTGCACTCTAGGAAGGCAGAGAGTCCTGGAAACCGGGGCTGGGGGTTGGCCCTCGGGGCTCAGGCTTCACGGCCAGCCCACGTGCTCCTGCTGGCCTTGGGCACGGGGCAGGTAAGAGCATTGCTGAGAGGTCACCTCCGGGCACACCTGCGTTGGAGCCCAGTAGAAACAGAAGGCTTACTAATTGGTGAATTTGGTTGCTTGGCAAATTAGAATTAGGAATATTGGCTTAAATGACGTCTGTTGAGATTAACGTGACTAGTGTTGTTTTTCCCTGTTCTGATGTGGCTGCCCAGTTGCAGGGGCCGGCCGGGACAGTCCCTTCACAGGGTGGTGGCCACAGGGAGCGTGTTCACTGCCTCCTGCGTTGTACAGTGTTTGCAGAGGGGACTCGGGAGGGCGTCGGGGTGTGTCCTTGTGACCCCACCTGTTTGTGCACTCCCCCTGCTGGGTGCACGTCTCTGGGACACCTGGGAGGTGACTGGTGTCTTTGTGCCGCAGTTTGACTACGAGGCTGTGGCCAGCAGACTGTTCGCGGTGGCCAGCCAGCAGAGCACCCCTTCCCAGAACAGGAAGCGCCTCTACAAAGTGATCCGCAAGTGAGTTGCCCAGAAGGTGGCTGGCAGTGCCCTTGCCCCTGCCCTTGGAGTTGCTCTCACCCCCATCTCAGGTGGCCTCAGTCCTGCCCTTAGAGTGCAGGTGGAGGGCTGTCCTCGGGGGAGGGCCCACAGGGCTGCCTACTGGGGGGCCCCTCCCACCCCCAGCAGAAGCTGCAACCATGGTGAGCCCCTGTCTCTCTTTTCAGGTTGCAGGACCTTGCTGAAGGTGAGCATCTCATGCTGGGACCCTGGCTGGCAACTCCCCCCTCCTCCCCTCCCTGGGATGCACACTGGCTCCCAGGGTCGCCCTCACAGTAGGACTGGTTGCTGTGGAGGCAGGGCTTTCTCTCTGGGAGAGGGGGCCTGAGGGCTTCTGCTGCTCCTCCTCGCCAGCCCCCGCTGTGTGCTGGCTCCCAGGGCGGGGCGGCCTGAGAACCTGCATTTCCGGTGAGTTCCCTGGCTGCCCTGTTGCAGGTGTGCTGTGCAGCAGACGTGGGTGCTCAGTGTGCTCCCAGTGCAACTGGTGATAAGGTTTGATAGAAGACAGGGGTGTCTCTCACGTCACCACGAGTTTTAAACATAGAGTGACACCAGGAAGATTTACAGTGAACACTTCCACGGCCCCCACCTTGGTTCTACCCTTCGTATTTTGCTGTTCTTGTATTATCACGTGTCTTCCCTCCCTCCCCCCGTCAGACTGTTCCCACAAGTACTTCGTGCTCACCGTGAGCTAAAGTTCAGTATTTTTAGGTAAAATTTCATACAGTGATATGTGTTAATATCGTGTACATGTGGTGGGTCCTCCACACACAGACCCTGTGACATGGAGAGTTTGGCCATTGGCCCAGAAAGTGATCTTATCAGCCCCTCCTCAGCCTAAGCTTTTCAGGGAATCCATCATGATGTATTGGAACCGGCCCAGGGCCCGGCTTTCGCTGATGTCGTACTGCCAGCACCGTCTTGGGCTGGTCGCAGCCGTGGTGGGCCTGAAGACGTGCTGGGCACGAGGACGGGGCCTTCTTGCACCAAGGGCGTGGGTGGTGCCTGCACGGCAGTTTGCAGCACTGCACATGCACCCTGAAAACACCCTAACCTGCCTTCAGCCTCCTGATGGCCTGCTTGGTCCTTAGGCCTCTTCCCAGAGGATGATGTGCCAGAAAAAGCCTACAGGAACCTGCAGGAAGAGGGGCGGGATCGGAGGACAAAGAAGCGTTTGCCCACATCCACGTCTCACAAGTCAGGTAGGACTGGCGGTGTCTGCTGGTGGTGGGGCTATCGGACCTGCTGTCTGTGTCCCTCCCATTGCCTCCTCCCCAGCTTGTCCACAGGACTGTGATTTGGCCCAGTGGACACACTGGAGTGGGGGTGGGGGCCTGCCCCGTGCTCCTGCACCCTGCACCTAGTGCCCACCGCAACCCCGGGGCAAAGGGATGCAGAAGGGGACAGGTGGTAGCCCCACCCCAGACTGAGCCCTTCCGTGTTCACCCACATGTCCTTCATGGTCTCAGGTACTGGCGCGTCTGCCCTCTGAAGCTCTCCTGATTCACCCCGGTTCTGCTTTCGCCTGTCTTGGCTTACGCCTGGGCCCTTGCTGCATGGCCTGGCTTGTGCCCTGGTCCCCAGAGCCTGGCTTGCTGTGTTGTGCACCAGCTTTGGTCTGCTCCATCTTGTGCTTGAGCCTGCCCACCCCCCGGGTCAAACTTTACAGGCTTCTTTCTCCTGGGTTGGCCTGTCTGCTTGTTTTCCTGAAGGGCCACCTGCTGGCCCTGGAACCCGACATCCACACAGGCAGGATGTTCTGGTTGGCCGTGGTGGGTCTGCTCCTGAGGCCGTCAGGTCCCCTCATAGGCCCTTTGTGCGGCCTTGGAGCTGGCACCTTTAGTCAGCATGGAAGTGGGGTAACCAGGCCTTCACAGTGCCTTGGTCACGTGGCCCTGCTGTTTTAGGGAAAGGCAGGAAGGAGGACTCGTGTCCAGACCTGAGCTCCGGATCTGAGAGGATGACGAAGAGGCGGCGGCGGAGGCGGCGGCGGGGCTCAGGGGCTGAGCCCACTGGGCCACAGGAGCAGCCCGGGGTCCCAGGTCAGAGAGGGCCTCGGAAGAAGAGGCGGCGGTCTCGGGCGGGGGCCAGAGTGAAGGTGGCCGGCAGCCAGGAGCTACAGACCAAGCAGCAGCCGCTGCAGAGCCGGAAGTGACCCCAGCAGGCCCAGCATGCGGGGAGGCGCTGTCCCTGTAGATCCTCCCGGTTTGCGCTGAGTTGAGTGGGGACAGGACTGTAGGCTCTCAGTCACAGACTGAGACTGTGGACGTGGACACTCACAGCTCCCTGGCGTCCTGAGTCAGCAGGGCTCTGGCCCCTTGCTCCGTGGCTGGGCCCAGGGAGCGCTGACGCTGTGCTGACTTTGGTCAGGCCAGGAAACCTCCCGAGAGGTAAACCTGCCTGGCAGGCAGCCCCCCTGGGGTCGGGGGCTGGCTGCACGCTGCGGGTGTCTGTGAATAAAACGCTGTGCGGTTATTAGGAACGAAGTCCTGCTTCTGGCGCGTTCCTGCGGGAAGATTTCCAGGGGTGTGGATTGACAGGTGCTGTTCCCAAGTGGTGTTTGTATCTTGGACCCGACGTGTGGGGAAAAGCTGTTCATACATCTCTCAAAATTTGGAAGAAGACGGCAAGTGGTAGCTGCGGTTGTCAGGACGTCAGCTTCATAACCTTGTATTCGGAGCTGACCCTGAACCTGGGTGTGTCGGGCCCATTGCACAGGGAGGCTCATGTGACAGTGGGCAGGCCCACTGTGCCCCTCATGCCTCCCTGAGGCGCCTCTGATTCCGTTTCCGCCCTGCTGCTCGTCCTGGAGGGTCCAAGGCAGTGGCACGTTTGCTGGACCCTGACCAAAGGGCCGTGGGAGGGGCCCCTGGCCCAGGAGTGCGGGTTATGAGGACAGTAGGTGTGAGCCAGTTCTGTGTGGGTTCTGGGTGGCTCCCAGGCGGCACTGCGTGTGGTCAGGGCTGCGTAGGTGACCGGTGGGCAGCGTCTGGTGCTGGCCTGAGGTGTGTGGGTGAGCCCGGCAAGAGGCCCCTCCAGGCTTCAACTGCACCCCGGTTCCTAACGCCTGCTCCGTGCTGGGGGCAGTGGTGCTTGGTGATCTTTACGTCCGCTCAGCTAGGTGGGCAGAGGCGGGGGGCTGGCTGGGGCTCGGGGGTGCAGGCTCACTGCCCTGGAGGTGACAGTTCCTGCTCTCCAGAGTGACCTGGGGGGACAGCGCAGCTGGGAGCAGAGCTCAGAGAGGCACACAGGTAGGTGGCCTGGCCAAACCCCTGAGCCCTCCCACCTTCGCCGGGGGTCCCACTGCCACCCCTGCTGCTGTGTGTGTGTGTGTGTGTGTGTGTTTGTGTGGCAGGGATAGGCTGTGCTTTATTTTTTTCAGTGAAATATTTTTGGTCAAAAACTAAGGGAACAAGCACATCCTAGAAGTTTCTGAAAAAAATGGAAGTCCTGCCTGCCGTCTTCAAACTGGTGTTGGCAGCTTCCTGAGCGCCGGTTGCCAAGCTGTTCTCAGGCCACGCTGTGGTCCTTCCCTCCTCGTTGTGGCCTGTAACTTCCTACTGCATTAGCCACAGCCAGGAGGGCGTCCAGCCCGGCGGCGTAGGGGAGCAAAGTGGGGGGCGGCTTTTGCCCAGGGCTGGAGAGACCGCAGGGGTGCTGGGGGGTGTCTTGTGGGGTGGGGGCCCGTGTGGTGAAGGTCCAGCAGGGGAGTGCCCGGCCGGCAGTTGTGCACCTGTCCCTGCGCTAGTGGGATGGAGGGTGGACTTGGGGACAGTCCTGCCAGCAGCCCCAGGTTGGGACGCGCTGGCCAGTGCCTTGGGAGGCTGCAGCCTCTTCAGACTGCCTGTGAAATAACCTCTCGGTCACTAGGTGCCTGACAGCAAGGGGCTGCTCCTCGGCCCGGAAGTTGCCCAAATAAATGCACCCGACTCCCCGTGGTCCGTGGGCTGCCGGGGCGGAGGGGCGGCCCAGGGGAGGCCCCGTCCCGTGCCTCGTACCCCGAAGAACAAGGAGGGCCCCAGGGGGCACCGCGCCTGCCCGCCCCGGTCAGGCTCCCAGCCCGGCCTGTGGGGACCGGTGGAGTCTCCGGTGGGAACATTTCCTCAAATGACCCTTCTGTGAAGACGCGCAGCCAGCTGACCCCGGCGGGCCGGGCTTGGGTGCCCCACCGAGAGGGGCCCCCAGCTTGTAAACTGGGCCGGTTCGCTTCCCAGGCCGGATTTGGTGACCCGACACCGTGTCAGGCGGTGCCTTGTGTCCCCGCGGCAGCCGTCCCGGGAGTCTTGGGGCACCCCCCCCCCCCCCCCCCGCACAGTCTCCGGCGGCTTCCCTGCCCCGAGCCGTGATGACCAGACGTGTCCACTCGAGGTCACCGTGCAGGGCTGCTCCCGCAGCGTGGTGTGTGCGTGAAGGTGCACCTCGAGCTCCTCCCCGCCGGTCCCGTGTCCCCAGTCCTGGCTCTGTCCATTCCTCCCCCCCCCCCACTTTGCAGAAGGGACGGTGGAAGAACCATGCCGGTTCTGCAGTAACTGAGTCCCTCGGCGTTACCCCGCGGGTGTCCTCTCCCCACCGGGCCGTCCCCCGAGGCGGCCTCCTGTGCATGGAGCCTTCCGTCCCCCGCGCCGAGGGGCAGGCCAGGGCTCAGGGAGGGCGGAGGCCCAGCCCCCTCGGGTGACCGCTGGGGACACTCCCCCACCCCCCTCCCCGTGGCCCCTCCCTCGCCCCTGGGACCTGCAGTCTCACCAGCTGCCCCTGGGGGCGCCCGTGGTCCTCGGATGGGATCCCTAGCCCCTCCCCGCCAGGTCACCCCGGTGCTGTCCCTGGGCCCCCTTCAGCCCGAGGCTAAAGCCCCATCTGGTCCTGCCCCTTGCCTGGAGCCCCAAAAGGGGCCCCGCGGGATGGACCCATCCCACTCCCACAGTGGGCAGGGCATGGAGCGTGTCCCCAGGCATGGCTCCTCACCCAGCCCGCGCAGCCCAGCGGCCCGCCCCGTCCTGGCCCCAGGTGGCTCCTCAGCCCACGGGGAGCCGGTGTGGGGGGCTTCCTGCCTGGGGGCCTCCTCCCTCCGGGGGCTGCAGGAGCGGCCGCCAGAGCTCCAGGTGCTGGACTCCCTGCGCTCCCTCTCTGGCGCCCCCCCCCCCCCCCCCCCTCGTGCAGGTGGCTGGCTGGGAATCAGGCCTCAGGAGGAGCCTGCACCTCTGCCACGGCTGCCCCGGGGCCCTGTTGGCTGGGGCTGCAGACCTCGGCTGGGGCTGCAGACCTCGACGGCTGAGTGGAGGCGGGCCGGCCCCCACCCTTGGCAGCTGGGCCTGGGGAGGTCTGTGGGGCCAAATTTGCAGCCCTGCTTACCTCTTAGGAGCTTCTAGATTCATGGGGTCAGAGGTTGACAGTGCAGGCAAAGGAGAAGTGTGGCTCCCAGGGCCTGTGGGAGGCCAGGTTGCGGGGCGTGTGCTCGAGTTCACCTAGCCAGCACCCTCCTGTCTGAGGGGGGCAGAGGGAAAGGGCCCCAGTCCCTCGGGTGGGTGCCTCACCACCGGGAGCCTCAGTATCCTCATCCGCACACAGGGCAGGGAAGGCTCCACGGGGCTGTCTGTCCCTGTGGCTGCCGCCACCACGTTTTTGGAACCCCTGGAGTATGGACGGAGTCCCAGCCTCACCTCCACCCGCTTCCCCGGGGTGGGCACCCTAACCGCAGGGCTGGCCAGTGTGGCACAGCCACGGCCCCTGCCACGCATTTGCACACCCAGGCTGCCCGGTGTGTTTGTCAAGAGGCACAGGAGACAGGAAGAAGGGGGAGCACAGGCTCGTCAGCCCCAGGGGTGTGTGTCAGTGGCACCAGCCATTGCGCCCAGCATCCCTGCCCCAGCTCCTTTGCGTAGTTGGAGGGGGGCCCTGGGTGGCAGTGGTGGGTCCTCGCCCGCTACGGGGCCTGGCTCATGAGGATACTGTGGACACGTCTTGCACACCTGCTCTCTCCCATACCTTGGCCCACCTCACCTAGGAACCTGAACCGTGGAGTTTTGAATTAGGACCTGGGTGGTTCGCAGTGGCCACGCTCCCCGCTGGGGCCCAGGGCCTGGGGGTGTCCTGAGTCCCCGCAGCCCGACTTGCCCCTGTGCAGTCAGCCCTTCCCTCTGTGTCTTCCTCCTTCTTGCTCTCTGCTCCTCTCTATAAATGCTTATTCTGTCCCGTGCAAGCTGACTGGGCTGCCCGGCATGTCCCCGCACGTCCCCATGTGTCCCCACGTGTTCCACGTGTCCCCGTGTATCCCTGCGCCCACCAGGGCCCCACGTGTCTGCAGCCTCCCTGCGGAGGTGGGGAGCCAGGGTGTGGCCGGCAGTCTCCTGTTCAGGGTCTCTTGGGGCTGTAGTGGAGGTGAGGGCAGGGCTGCCCCTACATGTGAGGCCTGGGGTCCCCCCCCTAAGCTCGCTGGTTGTGGGCACAATTCAATTCTTGGCAGCCGGGGCCTGGGGCCTCTGTGTTCTTGCTGGCTGGCCGCCTGGGTCACTCTGCTCCCGGGGCTGTCCGCAGCTCCCGGTTGGGTGCCCGGGGCCCTTCCGCTCCCATCAGAGCCGCCCCCCCTTCTCAGCACCCCAGCCTGCTGGTTAGGCCCAGCCCACCCACACTGGGGCTGGGGCTGACCGCGTCCTGCCTCCCACAGTCCCTAGGTCCGGGCATTGTTTCCTGGGTCTTACACTCCACGGCTTGGCCCCATCCCTTTCCTGCCCCTGGAAAACTTCCTGCTCTGGGAGCTTTGCCAGAGAGTGAAAGGGGTAGAAAACACTGGAATGTGGGGGTGGGGGGCGCAGTTAGAATTCACTAAAGCCAGAAAGTGGCCCCAAACTCCTTGGACACCCAAATGGCTCCGCCTTGCCTGGCAGTGCTGCTCGTGTCCCTGGCCAGGGTCCTGGGGTTGTGGCGCCGGGCAGCAGGGCAGGGGGCGGGGAGGGGCGTCCTGGGTCACCTCATCACCCCACCTCGTCCGCAGCCCAGCTTCCCCGCCTCCCCAGCTGCGTTGCCCTGTTTACTCTCACCCTGCGCAACTCCCGCCTCCGGCCCCAGAGCACCTGGGGTCAGCAGCCCTGGGCTGTCAGGGCGCAGGTAGGAGGTCATGAGGGCTGGTGCATGGGCCTGTGTTGGGCACGGACCCCGGCCACCTGGCAGACGGGACGAGCGTGTAACCGAGTGCCCGTGGCTGGCCCTGTCCTTTCTTCTGCCGGCTCAGTCCTGGGCGAGCTCCTTCAAAGCTGGAGGGCCAGGCCGCTCCCAGGGGCCGAGCCTCAGTCCTCGGCCCCCGGTGGGGATGGCGCTGCTCCCTGAGCCACCAGGCCCTCCAACAGCCCCTGGTGTCCCCTCAGGCGCACCCCAGAGCCCCATTTCCTTCATGGCACTTCATGGCCTGGGATGTGCCCACCCTCCCACCCCGGGAGGGGCTGGGACGGTCTGGTCGGTGGGGTTCTTGGCAGCCCTCCTGTAGGAGAACAGAATGTCCCGTCCTGCCCGGAGGCCCCAGGTCACCCGGACATGGAGCAGCGGTGGCCTCCCTGCCCCTGCCAAGGGCCCCTTGCCCACCAGGCCAGGCCCCCGCTCCTCTCAGCCCTGTGCTCCCCAGGAGACGGGGCTCCCAGATCAGCTCCGGCCTGAGGCCTTTGCTCAGAGCTCCTTTGTTTGGCGCCAGTCTGGACGGCGGCACCTCCTTCAGGCGGACACGCACCCTCTCTTCCAGATCCATCCCGTCGGGTGGATGGGGGCTCGCGGGCTCCTGCCTTTGTGTCCCGTGCGGGGGCTCCTGGGAGGCGGGGCAGGCCTCCCGTCCTCTCCCGGCCCCACGTCCCGGGCAGCTTGCTGGACAGTCGTCGTGGTCTTCCGCCTGTAGCTACTGCAACAAGCTCTGCCTCCGTGAGTTGGCGGGGCGCTCCGTGGGCTCGGGTCCGAAGTGGGGATGTTTTGATTCAGAATGTTCCGACTCACTGAACCCCGACGGGGGCTGGATTAAGCAGGAGAGGGGTTCAGTGGCCCTCGCCTGGGGAGCTCTGGAAGTGGTGCTGGCCTCCGCCGAGGTCGCCGCTGCAGGTCCTTCCCTGCTCGGCCCTGTGTGGCTGCTGCCCCTTCACCAAGCGGCAGCGACGGGGCTCCCCGGGCCCTCGCTCACCGCCTCCGAGAGGCTGTCCCTGAGGGGGCCTTCCCGTGGGCCCACCTGGTCACTGGCTCGGAACTGGCGGGCCCACGACCCGCGGATGGAGGGTACCGGGCGGGCGGGGCGGCTCGTCCAGTCCAGTCTGCTGACGTGAGGTTTCAAAGCAGGAAGCAAAGTCTCCCCCTTTACGTGGGGTAAACCCTGACGTGTGGGGAGCCCAGGCGAGGCGGCTGGTGTGCGATTGACGCCTGGCTGGTCGGCGCGGAAGGGTCGGGCCCCAGGACTCCCGCAGGCTGGGTCTACTCCAGGCACCCAGTGTGACTAAAGGAGCTGGAGGCTGGGGTTCCCCAGGGCTTCCCATGAGTCGGGGAGGGAGGAGCCGGGAGGTCAGGACTGGAACCTGGGGCCGCGAGGGCGAGGCGTTGGGGCCTCTGGTTGTTCTCCTCGTGAACTGGCACCTGCAGCCTGGGGCAGATGTGGCCTCGGCGTCTGCCCGAAGCGGGTCGGGGTGCTCCCGTCGGGGTGATGAGGTGGCTCTTCGAAGCAGAGCCTGAGTCAGGGATTCTCACCCCCCCGCCCCCCGGAGGCGGCAGGGGAGTGGGAGGGCAGTCAGGAGAAGCAGGGACGCGGGCTTGGCCGGCGCAGCACCTCCCCTCCCCCCAGCTCCGGAGCAGCATGAACCATGGCCGGGCCCATCCCGGTCCCCCCCACCCATCCTGGCATCCGTCACTGGCCATGAGGTGGGGGTGAGGCCTTGGTGAGGCTGTTTAAGGCAGGGGAGGCCGTGTCTGGAAGGGGTGGGGGTCTGGAGGCAGGGCCGGCTGCAGCATTTGGGGGGCCCTATCTCTAGAATCATTATGAGTCTTGAGTGGGCGACGGCCGGGGGTTCACTCAGGGGCAGGACCGTGTGCATAGGCCCTGGGCGCCTGCTGGAGCCGAGAGGGCCGCTGCCCGGCGGAGCTTGGCGCTGGCCGCACCAGGGGCTGTCCCCGGGACGGAGGCCATCAGCCTCCGCAGAAGACCCACCGTGCGCTGGGCCTCATGGCCCAGGAGCTCCTGTTCCAGTGGAAGTGGGGCAAGTGGAGGGGCTGGGCCGTGAGTCGGGCACAGGTTTGGGGCAGTGCTCTGGGCTGGGGAGGCCAGCGCAGGGGCACTGAGCGGGGAGGGACGAGTCCGTCTGTCGCGGCTGTCTTCACCGACACACGGACCCAGCCTCAAACAACTGTGTTTGCTCCCAGGGCCGGAGGCTGGAGTCCGACACCCCAGCTCCTCCTGGGGCCTCACCCAGGCGTGAGGACCGTCTCCTCCTGGGTCCCTACACACCTGCCCCCCTGTGTCTGCCCTCAGCCCCTCCTCTCATGGGGACTGGTCAGATCGGGCCAAAACCCACCCTGTGACCTCGTTTTAACTTAATCCCCTGGGCCTCCAAATGCGGTCATGTCCTGAAGGGCTGGGGGGTCAGGACCTGACCTGTGAACTGGGGGGCACACAGGCCAGTGCGGGGCAGGCACAGCCGTGGGAGGAGCGCGCCCAGAGGCCTGCAGGACCCAACAGTTCTTTCCGGGGCCTCGAGTAAAAGTACCTCCTACCCCGGCACGGATTGTGAGAACAATCGTGTGCTTCCCAGCGTCCTTCTGGGGATGGTTTTCCCTTTTCTAGCAGCGATCAGATGGACACTTGCAGGTTCTGACATGAAGTGGAAGGTAGTTTATTTTGTGAAACTCTTGCGTCCCCAAACCCCAACAAACCTTACACAACCTGTGCCACGGTTTGCGCTCCACAAAGCTCAACTTTTTTTTTCCTCCTTGGAGAACAGATATGAAGTGGTGGGGAGAGGAGGAGCCTCGATCCCACGCCCTGGAGCCAAAACCAAGTCAGACGCTCAACCGACTGAGCCACCCGGGCGCCCCTCCACATTTTACCTGAAGATACCGGGCAGTGTCCGTGTGCATGGGGCAGAGGAGGGGTGGTCTCCCCACATCCCAAAGCCCCTGACAGCCCTGCGTCCCAGAGCAAAGAAAGTAGGAGATGAAATGTCACCAGGAATTAGCTTTGTCTCCAGGTTGCAATAGGAAGGAAGAGGTGGGGCAAGCTCGTGGGGGGACCTCAGATGCCAGCTGCTGGGTGGCCACTAGCCCTGCTTTGGGTTTCCCCAGGGGTGGCCCTAGAAGTCACCTAGATCCTGTTGGGGTCTGTGTGGGGGGCACACAGGCTGCCACCCGCTGGTTCCCTGGGGCCTGCCGTACTCAGGGCTCTGTGCCAGCACTCAGGACAGAGCCCAAAGAAAGAAGGGTCCTCGCTAGTGGGCGTGGGTGCAGTCACGGGCACGCGACGTTCAGTTGGCGTCAGGATACGCCGGTGAGACATTCAGCAGAGTTCTGGAAAGGGGCTCCACGTGTGACAGCACTCCCACTCCCACTTGGTCACCGCAAAGGGCCTGGGACTGGATGGTGTGGGGTCCCAGCTCCCCCCCAGCCAGTTGGGTCTCCCTCGGGGCACACCCCGCACACCCAGAGCCTGGGGCTTTTGGTAACTGAACCAAAATGCACATAATAGAAAGTGAAAAGTATACGCCAGAGAGGCATCTGGGTTGTCCAACCACCAACCCTCCCTGGTTCTGGAACATTCCTGTTGCCTTCTCTTCTACTTTATAACCTGGTGTGAGATCCTGTCCAGACTTGGTGGTCATGTTCACGGCGTGTGCCACACCTGGGACCCTGAGGTGCTGGCCGAGCCAAGTTACCTTCTCTCCCCTGTCCTTAGAAGGGGGGCGGTCTTTGTTGGTGGGACGATTTTGTTTCTCTGGCAGGCCTGGGAGGCGCTTTCTATGCTCATCCAGGAGGCCCTATGTGGGGGGACTCCTGCCGAGGGGTGGGGGGTGAGTCAGTGCCCCGGGGGCCATTTGGCCCCTCCCCGCACCCACCACCAGCTTCCTGTGTCACATAAGAGACCTTTTATCACAGGAGCCTGAATGCACATCAAAGCCCTGTGTGCCCAGCACCCGGCCTCTGGTTCCTGGCCGCTCTAGGGTCCTTTTGAATCGGTGCCCGGTCATTGGCTTGCACGTTTCAGCCCCATCCCCGCACATCTGTCCCCAGCAGTGACCTGGGCTCATCCCCGTCATCACAAGGCAGCAGGAACAGGTCTGGTCTTGCCGTCTTGGGAGCTGCTGGAGCCTTGGGTGTGGCGTAAGCACACCGTGGGACGACGGGGAGCGGACGGTGGGTGGCCGTGCCACCTCTGCAGGCCACCAGCCACTCCTGCGGCTGAGCAGCTCTCCCGGGGCTGGGAGAGCTCTCCACGTGCCCCCAGCAGAGGCTGAGGAGGGAGGCTTGCTGGTGAGGGTGCACGCGATGGGGGCTGCGACGCCAGCCTCGTGGACAGGCTCTGCTCCGGCACGTGCTGGGGGGGGGTCACTGGGACCCTTCCGTTCCCGCCCCAGGGCCCAGCAGCTGGGATTGCTGCCGTGTAGACCCTGCCTGGTGGGGTTGTGTGCGCACGATGCCCAGCAGGGGACCCACATGGCCTGTATGTATTTCCTTGGCTACTCTATCCTCCACCTTCCCTGACTTCCCGCTGTGGTGCTGGGAGCGCTAATGACAACTTAGGTACCATGTCGTCACCACCTGGCCTGTCCTGGCCTTGCCCCTGGGGACCCCTCGCTCCTTGACTTGAGGGCCAAGGCCGGGGGGCGCAGGCAGGGGAGACGTCTGGAGGGTCTGGGGGATCACTGCCAGAAGCCAGTACGAGAACAGAAGACAAGACGGGGGTGGGCCAGAGCAGCCTGGGGCTGACCGGGGGGCCTGGCTTTGCACCTCTGAGGAGTGCTGGGCCTGGCTTCCCACCCCCTCACGCTGACCTTCAGAAGGGGGCTGTGCAGCTGTGTCCCCAGGGCCCCTCTCCACCCTGCCACCTCCAGGGTGAGCCCAGCCACCCTTCCGAGGACACCCTCGTCTCCCAAGGGGCAAACTCGAACGCTTCAGCTTTTCCTTTTGCGCCTTCCTGGCCAGTCTGAGCCTGCCCTCCCTCCTCTGGGAACCCTGCCCTGCTCTGGTGGGCAAATGCGGGGTCTTCTCACCCTCCTCTGGGCCCACACAAGGGAGTGTCCCGAAGGGCCATCCTGGAGACCTCTACAAAGGCCCTTCCAGGGACTCAGGGCCCCCACAGCCCCACTCAGACTCCAGCTTCCTGCCATCGTGCAGCCTCCTGGCCCTCCCCCAGGTCTGGAGGGTCCCCTGCTCCTGAGAAGACAAGCCACGCCCACAAAAGCTTCATGTCCTTGCGCCTGTACTAATTCCACTGACCCTGGCGCTTCCTGGCAAGTGGCTTAAGGGTGAAGCCACGCTCTGGCCCAAGCAGGGGAGCTGCAGGGCCGGCCAGGGCCCGAGGAGCTTGCCCCGCTGCCCTGCTGGTAGGTGCTGGCCTGTAGGGCTCCAGGCAGGGGGAGGGAGCCAGGCTCCGTCTGCCCCACCGGGATTGGCCGTAGCACCTGCCTCAGGTTGTTTGAGGATTCAGTAAATTAATTCGTGTAAAGCATTGACAAGCGTGCGGCACAGAGCAGCTGTGGGCAAGTGTTAGCCATCTGACGTTTTGTGCTTTTTTTCAGCCTGCTGGTGCAGGCCGGAGGCCGGCCTCCACGCTTTGGGAGGATGTGGGCAGGTGGACGTGGAGTCAGAGACGCTGCCGCCGAGGGGGGGTCCTGGCCTTCTGAGCCTGTGACAGAGCCGGCCTGCCTTCCCTGGCCACAGCGGCCTTGTAGAGAGGAGAGCTGCGTCCGCCCGCAAGGAAACGCGACTGAGCAGTTTATTTAAAGGAAGTTATATTTTTGGAGAGGCCCTGAAAGTACACTCATCACTTGGGAGAAGAGAGGCAGTTTTATTGCAAACCCGTCAGAGACATGAGGTCCATTAGCGAGCGCTGCAGCCCATCGTGTTCTCTGGCGTCTGAGATGGAAGCGGCGTTACAATAGTCATTTGTGTCTCTTAAGCAGCCAACTATAAATAGTGGGACACACTGAGCTGGAAGCAGCGAGGAGCCTCGAAGGTGCTTGGAATAGCAATTAACTGGCACAGCGAGTCCCGGTGGAACCGAGTGTGGGAAGGGCAGGCAAGGGCCGGACCCCGGGGGCCTGCAGGACTCCAGCCCCCAGCCTGGCTGCTGCGGTGACCAACCCAGTAGGGACACTGCCCCTGACCCCCTTGTGCTCTCTAAACCGTCCTTGGCCTCGGGCCCCTTCGGAGTGGCCCCACCTCCGTGCCCTCCCTGCCGCCCAGAGGGCCACCAGCCCTGTCCCAGAGCACAGCCCACCCCACCCGGTGGGAGCTCCACAGAGACCCCCCCCTCCCAGTGTCATTCGTTCATTCACTTTGGCCGCGGGCGTGCAGCTGAGCCAGGGACTGGACAGGGCCGGGGGCGGCACCCAGGGGCGGTCGCCGTCCAGGTGGGGGGCTGCCCGCGGGCTCCGTGCTGCCCAGAGCAGACGCCCGGTGTCCGGCCGTGTCACCCACTCCGCCGCAAGGGGCCTCGGCTTCTGGCCGCCCTTGCCGTGTGAGCACCTGTCCCTCCGCCGCTCTGGCCCGCGGTCAGCCGGGGGAGCTCCCTGCAGCGGCCGCCGTGCGCACACGTGTGTGCCTGGGGTGCCCTCGGCGACAGCTGGCGGGGGGGGTCCGGGGAGACCTCCCGCTGTGGGGGTGCGGAGCCCTGGCCCGTCCTCCCGCCGACGCTTTGGGGCTCAGGCTGCTGTCATCCCTGAAAATACAACTGCCAGTTGTCTTGCCAGCAGAAAGGGGTTTATTTGGGAATAACAGGGAGCTGCAGCCCACAAGCAGCCAGCCGGGCAGCACCATGGACAAGTCGGGGACCGGGACGGCGCGGAGGAGGCTCCTTTATAGAGGAAGAGGGCGGGGCTCTTGTAAACGGACCGTCCATTGGAGTAAACTGGGGGCTGGAAGCGTGCTGGCCTCTCATTGGCTGGGCTGGGCTGGCCTCTCATTGGCTGGGCTACCGCTGCCTTTTATTGTGAGCCATGACAGTCCTTCATTGGCTGGGCTGTGGCGTCTCTCATTGGCTGAGTGAGTCACGACAGTCTCTCATTGGCTGAGCCATGACAGTCTCTCATTGGCTGGGCTGTTGCCAGGGCAGAGGAAACCTTCCTTCTTTTGCGGGGCAGTGAAGTAGCTACAGCAGTATCCACCTGCAAGGTGTGTCTTTTGTCGTCGGTTCTGCAGGTGCAGACAGTGGTAGGAGGTGAGGGCGCCTTCCGCGGGCCTCCAGAGTCCATTCTAAGCGGGTTTCCCCTTAATGGTAGCGGTGCCCCGGAGCAGGGCCGGGGTCAGGGGGAGCTGAGTAAGAAGGGACGGCTAGGCCGGGGCCATGCCCTGGTTTCATTTAAAATTTTGATACTTTGTTCATTAGGGTTTTTTTGGCATCTGTTTGACTTCCTAAATATTGAGATAAAGCATTATTCATCTCAACTGCTGCGTTTTTGGTGCCACCTTAAATTTTTTGTTAAGATGAAGGCCTCCCCTGTCCCAAGAGGACCTGGGGCAGGCCCCGGCAATGCCCTTGGCATAGGGGGTGGGAGGGGCAGGAAGAGAGGACCCTGCAGGAGGCCCCTGCAGACCGGGGAGCGCCTGGGCCGGCAGAGGGGGAGGCCTGCCGTCACCGATCCCCCTGGGGAGCGGCCAAGACTCCTGTCCTCAGATGCCTGTCCTGGCTTCAGTGCTGAGCTAACGAGTTTTATTGCCTAAGAAGTAAAAATAAAGCAAAACAAAAACCAAAGGACTGCCTCACCAGAGTCACGGGCAAAAGGAAGCAAAGATGAAGCCGGGAAACAGCAGGCAGACAACAGACTTTGCTTTTGTTTTTGTCTTTTCCTGTCTCAAGCTCATCTTTGAGTGTCAAAAGCCAGGGAGGGTAAAGGGATCAGGGTGTGAGCTCAGACCCTGATGCGTGTGTGAGCATCAGGTGTGTACGTGTGTGCAAGTGTGAGCCTGAGCATGTGACCTTGGGGGTGTGTGTACACGTATGAGTAAGTGTGTGCTAGTGTGAGGGCGAGCCGGTGTGAGCACGAATGTGTGTGTGTGTGTGTGTGTGTGTGATACACAGCCAGCTGGACAAGTCTCCAAAGAACAAAACTGAATAAAAAAAAAAATCAGTCCTAAATATTATGTATCCTTACAAACATCCTTACAATGACGGAGTTATGGAGGCAGGAAGGGTGGGTGCTTGGTGGTTGGGGAGGGTGGCCCTGGGGCCGAGGGGGTGTGGCTGTGGGAGGCCGGGCCACCCAAGGTCCACATCCTGTGTGTGACTCTGTATTACAGTTGTGCAAGCTGTTGCCATCGGGGGGCCGGGTAAAGGATGTCTGTTATTTCTGATAAGGGCACGTGAACCTACTGTTTTCTCAAAATGAGAAGTTCATTTATTTTATTTTGGGGCGGAGGAGAGGCAGAGGCTGACAGAGAGTCTCAAGGAGATTCCATGCCCAGCGTGGAGCCCAACATGGGGCTCGATCCCATGACCCTGAGATCATGACCTGAGCCGAAATCAAGAGTCGGACACTCAACGGACGGAGCCACCCAGGTGCCCCTCGAAATGAAGAGTGTAACAGTAAAGGACACCAGGCGGGCAGGACTGGGGCAGATGCCACTGGGTGCCCGGTGCTCTAGATCCTTCCTAGCGCCGGGGCCCAAAGGCTTCCCTGGGGCAGGCTCTCTGTCCTGCCCCATAACAGACGTCTTCTGGCCGGAGGCTGGGGGTGAGCCTGGGGCAGTGGCACCGCCTCCCTTTCCCCGGCTCTCGCCAGGACACCTGTCACCCCTCTGGAGTATCCCAGCATCGCTCGCGGTCTTCTGTGTGGCAGAACAGGGCACTCAGCAGAAAAGCCTCCCGTGCCCCTTCTGCCCCCGCAAGACGTCTGACAATGCCCTGGATCTTTTAAGTTTAACGTCTTCTTTTTTTTTTTTTTTAAACCCTTGCCTTTACTTTTTTTAAATTTTTTTATTTATTTATGATAGTCACACACAGAGAGAGAGAGAGAGGCAGAGACACAGGAAGAGGGAGAAGCAGGCTCCATGCACCGGGAGCCCGACGTGGGATTTGATCCCGGATCTCCAGGATCACGCCCTGGGCCAAAGGCAGGCGCTAAACCGCTGCGCCACCCAGGGATCCCAGGTTTAACGTCTTTCCCTCGTTTTGCCGGTGTTTGGTGCCAACCTTAACTGGATGTGGAGCAGGAGTGAGCGTGTGAGCTGCGGAGGGAAAAGCGCCTCCCCTGGCTGATGACCCGACCCGGCCTGCCTTGGGGTCCCCGCCTGTGTGCTCACCTGGTGCGCACCAGGTCCAGACCACGGGGGACCGCGTGCCTCCAGGCTCGCCTTCCGAGACGGACCCAGCGTCACAAGGGCCGGCTCCAGAGCGAGATGCTCCGTGTTTGCACTTAGATTTAGCTGATGTGAGAAAGGGATGGAGCCAGACGCTCCCCGGGGACCGCGCGGCAGACGACAAGCGCGACTTTCAGCCCCGCGTGGGCAGAATGAGAAACACCAGCAAAGCGAGTTCCCTCCTCCGAGGTCTCCTGGCGGCTCGGGGCTTAATCTGCTCATTTCTCCCCGTCTATTTTCTTCTATTTATAAGTTGCTGGCACCATGTAATTTCATCTAGTTGCAGTCTCGGAGAGGAACGGGGAATTTGATTTTAACTGTCCTCTGGCCAGTCTGTCCCCCGCGTCGGGGGCCGAGCTCGGGCGGCGGAGCTTCCCCGGCCTGGCGCCTGCACTCTCCCGGGCACCGGGCAGGCTGCCTGGCTGTGCGCCCTGACTGCGTGCACGTGCGTGTGTGTGTGTGTGTGTGTGTTGAGAACGACGGGGTCGCACTGGGTGAGGAATGTCGGTTTTAGGCTGAGCAGTGCAGTGCTTGGCCCTGGGGTTTACCTGCCGTTTAGAGCTGGGCTTCCCAAACTTAAAGTCCCTTCACGTCACGAAATGGCTCCTGGAGCTCCAGCAGTCACGACCGTATTCCGGGCAGGAGCAGGGAGGCTGGAGGGGCCCGAGAGACAGGACGCCGTTCTCCACGGCCGCAGCCCTGTTTAAAGGCTTCTGGAAGCCTCCGCCCATCCCTTGGAACAGCTCGCAAGCCCCTCTCTGCAAGGCGAGCTGCAGGCCGCGCAGGGGCTGTGCCGGAGGGAGGGGGGACAGCGGGTGTTGGCCCGCGGGGTCCTCGGGCACCTGCCCAGGGAGGCTCCCCTGCCCCCGTTTGTTTTGTTCGCAACACTGAGCACAGTTTGTCACTATGAGTTTGGTCTGTGTCCCCATAAGAATGCCGGCTCCGACGGAGCCCCCAACCCCGGGGTCCACAGAGGGGTGCCGTGGGGGTGCCGTGCGGGGAGGGGTCTGCGCCTCCCCCGGCCCCGGTTAGGCCGCCGCGCGGGGATGAGCACAGGGCCCACGGACCCGCGCACCCTCCCAAGCTCAGCTTCCGCACAAACGCGTCTGGACTCGGTGGTCACAGCCCCGGAGGGGGAGGGGCTGGAGCCCAGGGGGGCCCATCACTCCTGAGCTGTCCAGGGCGGGGCCGGCGGAGGGTGCGTGGCCCCCAGCTCACGTGGTCTGCGTCCACCGCTTGGATCTGTCTTCAAATACGAAATTTAACTTCATATCTCAAATAAGGCACAAGGGGCTTTTGAATAATCAAATTTTGTTTATTGGGGGGAAGGACCCTGCTCCCCCATCCTCTTCTATTGCTAAGATTAATCACTTTTTTGAAAATTTTTAAGAGACTTTAAATGTTTTGCTTTAATCACCGGTCCTCTCTGTCGGAGCCCTGCCCTGGCCCAGACTGGGTGGGGGAGGCTGGGATGGGAGGGAGCCCCATCTTCAGGGCAGGGAGGGCGCTGCAGGGACGGGCCAGCAGGCAGGGGGTGGGGGTGGGGGGCAGGCAGCTGGCTGCTGCATGGGGCTGTAGGGTGGAACAGAGCCCGCGAGCCCCAGCATTTCCATCGCTGGTGACAGTCCTGGAAGCGGAGGGCCGAGGGGCCCGGCGCCCCAGCAGCCCACACGGGAGTGACCCGGATCTCCCAGCTAGGCCCCGTGGGCGGGGGCCCTGCTCCTGCTGCCGAGTGACCCCATGCTTCCGGTGTCAGAGAGCCCCGAATCTCGAATCCCCGCCACCAAGCCTCCTCAGCTGAGTCCCTGGGGCCTGATCCCGCTGCAGTCAGAAACAGGGGAAGCGCGTGACCCAGCGGTGCTCCCTTCTGTGAGAAGCCGGGCTTCTAGAACCTTCCCTGGTTGTGCCCCCAGAGGAGCCGGGGGTGTCTGATGGCTGCGGGAGTCGCCATCCTGGGTCAGGCCAGCAGGGGCAGGAGCTGTCCCCTTCTCTCCCACAGCCCTGGTGCCCCCCTCCCCCGACTCCATCGTGGGTCAGACCAGCAGGGGCCGAGCTGTCCCCTTCCCTCCCGCGGCCCTGGGGCTGCTCCCCGCTGAGTCCAGCCTGGACCTACCACCCGCGGGGGCTGGAGCAGATGCACTGCTACCTGAGGCCTCGTGACTCTGTGTCTGTCCCCAGGTGACCTCGCCTCTGCTTCATCTGGGGCAGCGCCCTGGGATCGCTGGGAGGCCCGCGGAGCCTCCTGCTGGGAGTGCACCCACGTGTGAGCCCCGCAGAGCCCTTGGCCGTCCCTCCCCGTGAGGGTCTGTTCTGTCCTGGACCCTTTCCCAGTCCTGTCTTGAGACTCAGGACAAAACTGGCCCGTGGTTGAGTGGGGAGTGGCGTCTCAGGGCTGCCCCCACCCCCTGCCACCAGCCTGTGCTCCTGGGGCCCCTCGCTCACTGCCCTCTGTCCTCTCCTGCGAGCACGCCGCCCGCCTGCCCGCCCGCCCCATCCCTGCCCAAGCCTCAGGCCCAGAGGGCTTTCCCTCTCCATCCGTGGTGCGCTTTCCGAAGGAACCCAAAATACCTGTTTCTAGAAGTGCTGGCATCCGAGAGCTGTAGATGAGTCACGTCTCAGCCAGTGTCTCCCTCCTTGGCGCCCACGCCACTGGGCCTATTTCTAGCTGCTGGGTAGCACGCGGTGTTCAGAAAACCCGGGTTGGCCAGACGGCGCATCTGCTGGTTCGCCCTGAGCTCAAGGTGGGCTGTGGGGCCCCGTCCCGGGAGGCAGAGTGGTCACCTGGCTGAGAGAGGAAGGGGGGGGTCTTCCGCTCCTTCATCCAATGGACACCACTTTTCTTACCCAGAAAGCGAAGATGAGGGATCCCCGGGTGGCTCAGGGGTCTAGCGCCTGCCTTCAGCCTGAGGCGTGACCCTGGGGATGCGGGATCGAGTCCCACGTCGGGCTCCCTGCATGGGGCCTGCTTCTCCCTCTGCCTGTGACTCTGCCTCTCTCTCGGTGTCTCTCATGAGTAAATAAATAACATCTTTAAAAAAAAAAAAAAAGAAAGCGAAGATGATGAGCTTATAGTGGTCTTGCGTGTCTTCAGGGCTGTCCTGGAGAGATTATTTTGGAGGTGACTCCGTACGCACAGCAGTCGCTCACTCACTCCTTGCCTCTGTGGAGGCTCCGGGGGCCTGCCCGGGGTGTGCGCCTCAGGGACCCGGCCCCAGGATGGTCCCTCAGAGCCCAGCCCCTCGGGGGTGCCTCCGAGCATCCCCCACCCCGCCCCGATGGTCCCTCCCCTGGCGCCCCGGGACAAGCCGCTGAGCCTCAGGATTCAAAAGCCACGAACAAGCTAGGAGTCCGTGACTAGGATCTGCTCCTCTCGGCGTCTCTGCACTTTTGGCCACTTGCCTCCCCTCCCCCCCCACGCAGAGACCAGCTCTGGAGAAGTAGCCCCGAGTCTGTCCCTCTGCCCTGGAACCGAGAATGGAAGTTTCTGGCAAGCACGACCTCGTGGGCAGGAGGCCGCGTTGAGACCCATGGAAGGACCGCAGGTGCCGTGTGCTTCGTGGTTTCTCCTCCTCCCAAGGGAAGCGGGCAGGGGGCGCCTGTGCGGGTGGCCGTCCCGGAGGAGGTGGCACCTACGCCGCTCCGGCCGCACACATGCTGCAGGCCTGTTGCACAAGTGAAGCCCAGTGAGCAAACTAATGGGCGATTTTGTAAAGATGCCCATTTTATGTTAAATCTAATATGTAATAGAATCAATTTTTCTTCTAAACTTATGGCTAGTTTTTACTCTCTGGCACCGCTTGCCCCCCACCCCCACTCTGGGTTTGTCCCCAGGCCTGCAGGCTTGTCCCTGGTCCCCACGGACAGCACGGACCATCCTTGGTTGCTCAGAGTCGCTGCCTTTGGGAAGCCGGTTTATTTATTTAAAAATTAATTATTAATAGGCAGACACTTCAAGAATGTGGTGTTTAGACAACAGATTTTCCAATTGAGAAACTTTTGGGGAGTCTTTTTTTTTTTAAATATTTTATGTATTCATGAGAGACCCAGAGACAGAGGCAGAGACACAGGCAGAGGGAGAAGCAGGCTCCCTGTGGGGACCCAATGCAGGACTCGATCCCAGGACCCCGGGATCACACCCTGGGCTGAAGGCAGACGCTCAACTACTGAGCCACCCAGGCGCCCCTTGGGAGAGGCTTTGATAGAAGAGAGCAGAAGGTCACTACTGGCCTTCTGTGGCTCCTGTGAGAGCTAACCACACATTGATCCTCAGGGTTTGGAGGTCAGGAGTCCTAACGTGGAGGCTTTGACGAGGCTGTTCTCTTGGCGGCTCCGGGAAGATCATTTCCTTGCCTTTTCCGACTGCCACATGCCCTCCTTGGCTGGCGACCCTCCTCCATCCTCACCGCCAGCAGCACAGCCCCATCCCTCCAACCTCCACTTTCGCCACCACACCTCCTCTGGCTCCGACCCTCCGCCTTCCCCTTTGTTTGTTTTTTTTTTTTTTTCATTTTTAAAAAAATATTTTAATTATTTATTATTTATCATGGGAGACACAGAGAGAGGCAGAGACCCAGGCAAAGGGAGAAGCAGGCTCCCTGCAGGGAGCCTGATGTGGGACTCGATCCCAGGTCCCCAGGGTCACGCCCTGAGCTGAAGGCAGATGCTCAACCACCAAGCCATCCGGAGGCCCCTCTGCTTCCCCCTCGAAAGGACATTGTGATTACCCCATGTCCACACAGCCCGTCCAGGACATCTCCGGACCCTTAAACTAATCCCATCGCCCAAGTGCCCTCTGCCCTGTAGAGGGACGGATTCCCAGCTCCGGGGACCAGCACATGGACCTCTCTGGGTGGCCGTTACCCTCTTTACCGTGGGAACCAATGGGAGGCACAGTGACGCCCTCGAGTCTTGCTCTTCCGGGGTGAGGTGAATGCCAAGGGACTCTAACTGGTGGGATTATTTGGGTACCAAGATAAAAAGCTAGTTTTAAATAACCTGTTTTCCATTAACTGCGTTGCTGACCTACCCACGCTTGCTCACCTTATTCCATTTCTTCAGCCGAGTGAAAAAAAAAACACTTGAAAACGAAAAAGCAATTTGTTCTCAAATCCTGGCCCTCAGTGAAGTGTTCTTGAGTTGCTCCAAATATAGGACAGACCCAACTCATGGCCCAGAAACTTATCTCTGTGGGTGCTGCTGCTTCCCCTTCGGTGGGCGTTCTGATCAGCCTTTTTGACAGAAATAGCAGCAACTCACCGCACAAGAGAGACATGGAAAGACCCCATGAAAATCAGTGGCGTGCCTGTTTTCTTCCCAAAGGGGAAGACTTCTTTTTTCTTTTTTCCTGAAGTGAAAAAAAAAATCACTCAGATTTTATTTTCCCATTCCAGAAGCTAAGAGTACATGCTAATTCCTCTTAGAAAATATGGGCCACTTAGCATATGATAAAATATATCCTGCTGGAAGGACTCTAAATTGGCTTAATTCTTTCAGAAGAGCATTTTGGCAGCATAAATTCAGAGCCCTAAAAAAAAAAAAAAAAAAAAAAAGAAAAGAAAAGAAAAAAATCCCTGTTCTGGGAAATGATCCTGCGGAAATTTACTCCAAATACCAAAAACACATCATGCATGACTCTGGTCTTCATGGCACTTCTCTGAGAGTAGAAAACTCACCATAAAGAGGGAAGGCTTGAGAAAACAATAGTGAACATATTGGATGGAATATTATGCAGTGAATCATAATTTTCCAAAGAACTACGGTAACCGGGGGGGGGGGATGTGTCTTACTGTGGGTTCCCGCCACATCCACCTCGAGATATGGAGGTCCCTTTGGGGTGCGAGATGGGAAGGATGAAAGGGAGAAGAGAGTGCTTTCTCTCATGAGCAGGGAGCCAGGTGGGAACCCCGAGAGACTGTGCGGAACCCAAGGAACACCCTCAAAACGCTCCCACAAAGGATCTGGGCAGCAGAGCTCTGCAATGGATGGGAACTCCCGTGGCTTCATGTGCGTCTCACGCCAGCCCTGTGGCCGGAGCCACCCTCGGGCAGAGATGCAAGAAACAGGTGTTGGAGCTGCTTTTGGAGAAGCCTGAGGACGCGTGGGACAGGCACCAACGGGGTTTGCTACAACACGCCTCGGTCATTGATGCGAGGTGCACACTGTAGACGCAACGTCACATCAGCGATACAGTGAAAACACAGGAACTGTGCCTGGAAAAGGGACTGGAAGAAAGCACACCAAGAAGTTAGCAGCGATGCCCCCGGAGTGGTAGGCAGGACTGTGGAGTTCTTTTTTCTCCCCTGTTTATGACTTTGCTGCATTTTCCAGCTTTTTGCCATAAAACATTATGATTTTAGTAATGAATAAGCCACACACGTAAAAAAATGATATAGTGAGAGAAATTAAAGAAAATCCAAATGATCAGAGAGATATATCATATTCAGTGTTTTGGAAGACTCAATATTATTAAAAACAACACAATTCTTCCCAAGTCAATCCAGTGATTTAGCAAAAAAAAATCCCAACCCAGTCCCAGAAGAGTTTCATGGGGGAAAATTGACAAACTGGCTCTAAAATCTGTATAGGGATGCAAAGGACCTAAGATAGCTAAAGCTATCTTGGCAAAAAAAAAAAAAAAAAATCGTTGGAGGACACATTACTGGATTTCAAGTACACTCTTAAACCGTGGCAATCGAGACAGTGTAGTATAGGCAAAGAACGTCAAATGCATCAATGGACGGGCAGAGTAGAGAGCCCAGAAACAGACCCCACTCGTGCTCTCATTCGATCTTCAGCAAAGGCACTAAAGCGATCTGATGGGGGGCAAGGGAGTCTTTTCTATAAGTCATTCTGAAACTAGGTCCCACATGGGGAATGACAACCCTTGATCCCTACCTCACGCCGTGCTCAGAAGGCAAATGGAGACCTGCACGTAAAAGCCAACACTGGAAACCTTCCAGAGGCAAAGGGGGAACATCTTCTCAACGTAACTCGAAAGTAACACCCCGAGAGCCATAACCAGGAGAGAAAACCTGATGTAGTGGACTCCCTGAACGTTCTGCTCCTCAACAGACATCATTAAGAAATAAACAGGCAAGGGACGACTGGGGGGCTCAGCAGTTTAGTGCCTCCCTTCAGCCCAGGGCGTGACCCCAGGGTCCCGGGATCGAGTTCCGCATCGGGCTCCCTGCAGGGAACCTGCTTCTCCCTCTGCCTGTGTCTCTGCCTCTCTCTCTCTGTGTCTCTCATGAATAAATAAGTAAAATCTTAAAAAAAAAAAAAGAAATAAACAGGCAAGTGGCAGATTGGGAGGAAATATTGGTAAAGAACGTATCTGCACACACGAAGAACCACCTGGCTCGACAACAGGAAGACAGCTCAACTGATGGGGACAGACTCATCACAGAAGACCTGCGGGAGGCCACCAGGCACACGGGGCGGTCCCCTTCATTAGACACCAAAGAGGTGAGAGTGGAAGCCACAGCGGCACCCGCCAGCACACTCGCTGGGATGGCTACGATCACAGAGATGGTGCGCCCCGGTGGAGCACTGCCGAGGGGGCGTGTAAAGTGGCGCAACCCTTTGGCGAAGCATCTGGAAGTACCTGCACAAAGCCTCATCACCCGGCGACGGCTCCCTTAGGTTTTTACGGAGAGGAATGAAAAGACACGCTCGCAAGACACTTGTACGAGGATCCGTGCAGCCGCTTGGCTCGGGCCGCAGGAGCAGAGCCCCGGGCCCACAAGCGCTTGTTCCTTCTCCATTCTGGAGGCCGGGAGGCCGAGCCTCCGCCAGGCCTCTGCAAGGGCCTCGTAGTGCCGACTGCTGGCGTCTCGCCTGGTGGACAGAGAGCAAGCTGGCTCTTCTGATGACTCACCTCCCGTTAACGTGATTAACACGTTTTCATTAACCAAACAACCACCACCAGACCCTGTAGGTTCCCAAAGACAAAAACCTGAATGAGACGCGCTGTGTCGTTTTCACGTTTTTGCCCATCTCTTTAGCCTCCGGTCCCATCGAGGACGGCCGGGCTCCCCACCTGCCTCGGCGTCCTGCCTCGTGTGTGTGTGTGGCTGCAGCGCGTGGGGCGGGTCCCCTCACTCGGATACGCAGTGGGAACAGGAGTGTCTTGAAAGCCTTTTGTGTTTCCCGTGGCAACGGTTAACATTGGCCACGTTGGCTTCGTGTGTTTCTATAAGGAAACTCACAGGAATTATCCAGTAACTGTAATAATGCAAGATCCAGTCGCTACCCCAGTGTCCCCTGCTGTGCTCGTGGGTCACATGGGTGCCCATTGGGGCCCGTGGCCCCCGCAGCGGCCTGGAGCCTCTGGCCCCCGAGTGAAGGAACAGCCCCATGTCCCCTCTGCCCTCTGTGCGCGATGGTTTGAGGTTTGGGATCTGCGTTTTGGATCTGCTGGGTTGATTCCTGGGGGACCCCGTGGCCGCTTCCTCCGTCTCCAGTGGCACCTGCAAGTGGGGTGTCCGGCTGAGCAGTGTCGCGAAGCAGTGTCACGGCGGGGAGTCCCGGGTCCTAACGCCGCACGGACGTCCGGCTCGTCCCTGAACGGTGGGCGGATGCAGCAAACGACAACCGTGCCGGTGCCCGTGACTGATGCAGAGTGAGCACGAGACTTTGCACACCATGACGGGGCTCTGTTGAAGTCCCGGGGGTCACCGTCGCTTCTCAGGACGCAGAACGGCCCCGGCGCCCCGGCCGAATCACCCACACGGTCAGCGGTCGCGCAGTGATGGCTGTCCTCCGTTCCCGAGCTGTTCCTGGTCACCAGGGAAAGGGCAGGAGGAAGAAGGATGGTCACTTACCTTTCCAGGCCAGTCTGCGCGGTGAGGCATCCATGTCGCCTCCCGGTGACAAGTGACACTTGCCTCCTCTCCTTCACTCTCTCGCTGGTGTCACCCTGGACTTGTGGGCTGTCACCTAGTCAGGATCGTGCGGTCGACATCACCCACTGCTCTTTTTTATGACCTGGGCTTGGCCACAGGGAGCCCCCACGGTGGCCCCACATCCCCTGCCAGGCCCGCCCCCCAGGAGCACCCCGTTCTCTGAGGACACGGCCCCAGCCCACTCTCCGCTGCCCCCCCAGAAGCCCTTCTCGGGCTCCCCTGCCCCCTTGTGCCCCCGCGCGGGGCTGGGCCTGCGGGGGCGCAGCCCTTCCTGCCGAGGTCCCACACTCTGCCTCCCTCTCGCCAGCCTTGCAGGCACAGAAACCTCACGGCACCCCCTGGGCTCATGTGCTTTTGTTTTCTTTTTTTTAAAGATTGATTGATTGATTGATTGATTGATGACAGACACACAGAGAGAGAGAGACAGGCAGAGGGAGAAGCAGGCTCCAGCAGGGATCCTGACGGGGGACTCCGGACTCCGTCCCCGGGTCTCCAGGATCAGGACCTGGGCCGAAAGCTGCGCTAAACCGCTGGGCCACCTGGGCTGCCCACGTGCTTTTGTTTTTAAGGCTTTTTTCCAAGTGTGCCGTGTGACCTGGCTCCCGGGGCCCCGGAAGCTGAGCCACAGGCTGCCAACGTGGTGTGATCTTTGGGACTTTTGGAACTACTCTGGATTTTGCTATTGGCACTCGAGATAAAACACCAGATTCTTCTGTTTCCCGTGCCCTCCGCTCCCACACGCCACCCATCAGCAGGCCGAACCAGCCCTGGCTTGCCCTCCCCGGCCCAGGCCCACACCGACCCCTGTCCCTCCCTGGACCCTCCTGAACAGTTCTGTGGCTTTGGAGAGGAGGGTGAGGGCCACGTGTCCCTGGGTCTCCTCCACCAGCAGGGCAGCCGCTGGCTGTGAGGGCAGGTGTGGCCCATGGTGTGAAGCCGGTAGTGGTTTCCAGGGAGTTCCTGAAGTGGGGACATCCCGAGGTTGCAGAGGGTGTGCTCAAGAGCCATCCCTGCCCCCTGGCTCGGGTCTGACCCGTGCAAGCTGACAGCCACACCACTCAGGGTCGGAGGGACCCTGTGAAACATGGCCAGCCCAGGTCAGCCTTCCAGGGACTTCTGAGCCACTCGGAGGGGAGTTCATCCTCCCCCTCCACCCCAGCGGCCCTGGGCAGCCACCGTCCACCTTCCCGCCCTGCTCATGCTTTTCTTAGCTTTCCAGCATAACTGTTTCCCTGTTTGCCTAAGGATGTCAGATCACAGGTCGCTTTACAAAATGTTGTGGCATTTTCTCAGAGGATTTTTTTTTTAAGATTTTATTTATTTATGCCTGAGAGACACGGAGAGAGAGGCAGAGACACAGGCAGAGGGAGAAGCAGGTTCCCTGCGGGGAGCCCGATGCAGAACTCCATTCCAGGACCCTGGGGTCACACCCTGGGCTGAAGGCAGATGCTCAACCGCTGAGCCACCCAGGCGCCCCTTCTCAGAGGATTAAACAGAGTTTCCATATGGCCCTGCGGTCCTGCTCCTGGGTATGTGCCCGAGGAACCAAAAGCAGGGACTCAACTAAATGCCTGTTCGCAGGTGTTCCTCGCAGCCCTGTCCACCGTGGCCAGAGGAGCGTTCACCGATGGCGAAGGGATAGACACGATGTGGGCATCCACACGAGGACTGGAACATTGCTCCGCCATAGAAAGGACCGAGGTACGGACACACACTATAACATGGACTGGCCCCGAGCCCATGATGCTCAGCGAAAGAAGGACCATGTCGTAGGATTCCATTGACATGAGCCACCCAGAACGGGTACATCCAGAAACAGAAGGCAGGTTGGAGGTCATGGGGGGCAGAGGGACTGCTACTGTGTAGGAGTGTGACCTGGAGGGATGGAGGTGGTGGTGGTTGTACAACGCGGCATGGGGGCTGCATGCAACTGACCATTCAGTTTATTTATTTACTTATTTTAAAAGATTTGAGTTATTTATTTGAGAGAAAGAGAGAGAGAGAGAGAGCACGCGCAAGCACCTAAGCAGGGGGAGGAGCAGAGGGAGAGAGAGAAGCAGACGCCCGCTGAGCAGGGAACCCAATGCAGGGACTCAATCCCAGGACCCCGGGATCACGACCTGAGCCAAAGGCAGACACTTCACCAGATGAGCCCCCAGGCACCCTGATCATTCAGTTTAAAATGATTCATTTCGTGTTGTGTGAATTGCCTCCTGATAAATTATTTTTTAAATGTGTCTGTGTGTATGTGTGCACGTGCGTGTGCACATGGGTGTGCATCCTTCCTTGGGAGATGTGGATGAGGGGTCAGCCCTGGGCTGTTGGGCCATCTCACGGGGTGCTGCGCCAGCCTTCTCTGTCACTCAGCCAGTGGTCCCGTGGGCCTCCGGAGGTGGGCCACAGTGTGTGTCCCTGGGGCAGAGCGGGGCCACAGAGAGTCCCCAGTATAGCCAGACCCCCGAGGCTGCTCCAGGCCATTCTAGCACTCTGGGACAGCAGGCCTGGAGAGCACATCCCTCACACTTAGCTGGCCCCCACATCTCCTTTGGTGTCTCCGTGGGCACCCATGTCCGCCAACCCCCAATGCTGGCCTCGCTGAGTGTCTCCCCTGCTCCAGAGCATAATGTGCCTGCCTCGTCCCCACAGACCTGCCTCCACGCCACAGACAGCAGTAACCCCAGAGGCAGCCGCCAAGAGGTCCAGGGACCGGACTGCACGTGGGAGGCTCCTTGCTCAGGGAACAACTCTCTCGAGCCTTAGATATCTCTCCTGACCCCTCTGCACATGGTGGCGTGGGGACGAGGTGCTGTCACAGAGCTCACCATGCTCTGGCTGAGACCTGGGGACCATGCCCACCTCTCTAGTGGGAAGGTGATGCAGATAGCCTCAGGAAAGTAGGTTGTGTTCTGAGAAAGACCGTTTCCCACGCACAGATCCAGCTGGTCTTGTCCAGCAACATGCCATTTCCATGCCTTTGCTCCCCCTCCTGTCACATGTGGCAGCTTGTGTCAGGCCTTCATTCCTTTCACGGTGGAGAGCAGTGCTCCCCTGTACGTGTGCCGGACTTCGTTATCCGTTCGTCAGATGGGAGGCGTTTGACCTGTTTCTACTTTTTGGCTGTTAGCAATAGGGCGGCCAAGAACATTCATGCACAAATATTTTGTGAACGTGTGTTCATTTCCTTTGGGTATATACCCAGGAGTGGAATTGGGTCAGATGGTAACTCTGCTCTTGACCTTTTGAGAAATTGCCAATCTGTTTCCCAAAGTGGTTGTACCATTTTATGGTCACAGCAGCAATGAATGAGAGAGTTCTGCTTGTTTTCTCCGTCCTTACCAACGCTTGTTCGTGCCTTGTCTTTTTCATTATAACCATCCTAGTGGGTGTGAAACGAATCTCATTATGGTTTTGATTTGCGTTTCCCTTCTGACTAATGATGTTGAACATATTTTCATGTGATTCTTGGCCATTTGTAGGTCTCCTTTGGAAAATGTGTATTTGTGTCCTTTGCCCATTTTTAATGGGGTTGTCATTTTATCGTTGACTTGTATGTCCTGGATACAAGTCCCTTACCAGACGTGTGACTTGCAAATATTTTCTCTCACTCTATGAGTTGTTTTTTGGACTTTTTGATGGTGTCCCCTGAAGGACAAAAGTTTTTAATGAAGTCCAATTAATTTTTGTCTTTGATTGCTTGTGCTTTTGGTGTTATATCTGAAAAAACATTGTGTAATCCAAAGTCATGAAGATTTGTAGTTATGTTTCCTTTTTAAAGTTTTATAGTTGTAACTTTTATAGTTAGGTCTCAGGTCCCTATTGAGTAAAGTTTTGTGTATGGTGTGAGGCGGGGATCTAACTTTTTATCCTTTTGCATGTGGATATTAAGTTGTCTCAGCACCATTTGTTGAAAAGACTATTCTAATTGAATGGACTTGGAACCCTTTTTGAAAATCAATTGGCCATAAATGTAAGAGTTTATTTCTGGACTTTCAATTCTATTCTTTTGGTTTATCTATATATCCTTATGCCCAAATATACCATTTTGTTTATTGTAGCTTAGAGTAAGTTTGAAACCAGGGAGTACGAATTTCCTAACTTTGTTTTCTTTTTCAAGATTGTGTGGCTATTCTGGGTCCTTTGTATTTCCATGCAATTTTAGGATCAGCGTGTTAATTTATGCAAAAAAAAAAAGACAATTGAGATTCTGATAGAGATTGAGTTAATCTGTAGATCAATTTGGGGAGTATTGCCATCTTAATGATATTAAGTCTTTTGATCCACAAACATGGAAATCTTTCCACTTATTTAGATCTTCTTTAATTTCTTTCACTTATAGAATGAAAAAAATGTTGTAGTTTTCAGTGTGTAGATCTTGCACATCTTGTGTTAAATTTATTCCTATTTTATTACTTTTCTATTATAAATGGAACTATACCCTTAATTCTGTTTTCTGGTTCTTCATTACTAGTGCTTACACATACGATTGATTTTTGTATATTGAGCTGGTATCTTGCAACTCTGCTGAACTTGTTTATTAGTTATCATAATGTATTTGTGGATTTCTTAGGATTTTCAATATAGAAGATCATATCATCTGCAAATAAGTGCATTTTTTGAGGGGAAGGTGGAGGGTCAGAGGGAGAGGGAGAAAGACAATCTCAAGCAGGTGCCACACCTAGCATGGAGCACAACACGGGGCTCGATCTCATGACCCTGAGATCATGATCTGAGCTGAAATCAAGAGTCAGATGCTTAACCAACTGAACCACCCAGGTGCCCTCAAATAAGTGATTTTTATTTTTTTTCTTACCTAATTGCCCTGGCTAGAATCTCTTGTTTAGTGCTGAATGGAATTGGTGAGCAGGGACATCCTTGTCCTATTCCTGATCTTAAGGATAAAGCAGTCAGTCTTTCATCATTAAATATGATTTTGGCTGTGTTTTCACAGATGTCCATTGTCATATTGAGGAAGTTCTATTCCTGGCTCCTTAGAGTTTTCATCATGAAAGTGTTAAATTTAGCCAAATGCTTTTTCTCCATCTACTGAGCAGATCATATTTTCTATTAATATGATGTCTTACACTGATTGATTTTCATATTTTGAACTGAGCATGCATTCCTGAAATAAAACCACTTGGTCATGGTATAGAATTCTTTTTATATATTGCTGGATTTGGTGCACTAGTATTTTGTGAGGATTTTTCTGTATATATTTGTAGGGGATATTAGTCTATAGTTTTCTTTGATTGTCATATCTGCCTGGTTTGGTATCAGGGTACAACTGGCTTCATAGAATGAGCTGGGAAGTGTTGACTTCTCTTCTATTTTTTGGAAGAAGTTATAAAGGATTGGTGTTCATTTTTCCTTAAATATTTGATAGAAATTAGCAGTGTAGTAATCTTGGCCTGACTTTTGTGTGTGTGTGTGTCAGGGGGGTAATTTTTAAAAAGTAACCAGTTCAATATCTTTACTTGTTATAGGGCTCCTGAGATTTTCTTTCTTCTTGAGTCAGTTTTGGTAGTTTGTCTGTTTAAGAATTTGTTCATTTCATCTAGATTATTTAACTCTTTGGTATACAATTGCTCATAGTTTTCTTATAAACCTTTTAATTTCTATAAGGTCAGTAGGAATGTCTCCTCTTTCTATTCTAGTAATTTGAGTCTTCTGTGTGTGTGTGTGTGTGTGTGTGTGTGTGTGTGTTAGTCAATCTAACAAAATTTATCTATTCTGTTGATCTTTTAAGGGACTAGCTTTTGGTTTCTTTTTTTTAATTTTTGGTTTCACAGATTTTCTATATTATTTTACTATTCTCTAATTTCACTTACTTCTCTTGTCATTTATTATTTCCTTCCTTTTACTTGCTTTGGGGTAGTTTTCTCTTTTATGTCTTGTTTCTTTTTTTAAGATTTTATTTATTTACTCATGAGAGACACACACAGAGAGAGAAGCAGAGACAGGCAGAGGGAGAGACAGTCTCCATGCAGGGAGATCCCAGGTCTCCAGGATCACGCCCTGGACTGAAGTTGGCGCTAAACCGCTGAGCCACCCAGGCTTCCCTGTCTTGTTTCTTAAGATGGAAGTTTAGGTTACTGATTTGAGATCTTTCTTTTCTAATATAGGTATTTACAGACATATATTCCCCTCCAACCACTACTTCACTGCATCTCCTACATTTTGGTATGTTGTATCTTCGTTTTCACTTATCTTGAAGTATCTTCTCATTTATCTTGTGATTTCTTTCAACCATTGATGATTTAGGAGTCGGTTGTTTAATTTTCACATATTTGTGAGTTTCTCAAATTTCTTTCTATTAATGATTTCTAATTTCTGGATTCTCAGGAGAATATGAAGATGTTTCAGGGCTCCCTGTGGACATCTTATTCCTCAGCTTTTCCCTTTAAGTTTTTGGTCAACTTGTTCACCTCAATTGAGGTAATACCGCTTCAGACAGCTGTGATATTAAACAATTGCCACTGATTGTTTTCAACAATCACCCTAGGGAAAAAGCTGTTCACAAGAAGTGAGGATTGAGTCAGGTCAAATAAAGATAAGCCTTGCTTGTCTTTATTTCTGGGTTTCCAGGGAACTACCATATAGGCCAAATAATGATAATTATCAGGAGATGGGGCTCTTGCAAACCCCCAAAATATTATCACTCCTCCAGTGGATGTTAGGCTGCTGGTTTTTATGATTCCTGGGATTATGAAGCTGTTGATTTTCAGGACCACTTCAGGGATGAAGAGGTGGTTGGGAATGGGGCAAGCTAAAATGACCTCAAAGCTCATTGTTCTTTCTGAGATATAGCTGTTTTCCTTGAATTTCTTGAGTTGCAAACCTTTGGTTAAATTCTAAAAATTTGAATATTAATTTTAATAAATTTTGCCATTGTTCTCATTGCTTTTATGGAAAAACAGATTTTTGGAGTTCCTTATCCTATATTCTGAAAGTGTCTACTTCTGAAGCTTTTTCTTTTTTTTTAAATTTTTATTTATTTATGATAGTCACACACAGAGAGAGAGAGAGAGGCAGAGACACAGGCAGAGGGAGAAGCAGGCTCCATGCACCGGGAGCCCGACGTGGGATTCGATCCTGGGTCTCCAGGATCACGCCCTGGGCCAAAGGCAGGCGCTAAACTGCTGCGCCACCCAGGGATCCCCTCTTTTTAAACATCAAATACAGTATAAAATTCTGTCTGAAATAGTCTCTCTCTTTCTAATTTTGATGCATGGCTGGCACTCCCTGTCACTAGTCCAGCTCTGGTGGGGTGCTAAGCCCTCAGATCTATGTGACCAACAATGGTCAGTCTGTTGGGTTTGGGGATTAGGCACCTTGGAAAGAAAATGATTCATGGGCAGACCATGTATCTAGAGGCTATAGGTTCTTCTGGCACCTCTTGGCCATGTCATCTCAGCTGGTGGACAGAGGTCATAGGGGAGCCCACAAGAATGTAGTTGGTCCAGGATCTAATAGCATGAGTTAGAAAAAACATGGGAATGGAACAAAAAAATCTGAGCTGAGCAGAAAGTTTCTTTTCCAGACGTGACATCTAGAGCTGGCCGTGGTGCTGAAGACCAGGCTCGGGTGGGGAAGGCCATGGAGAACAGCAGAGTGTAGTGACATCAGCCACGGACCAGTGGGCCAGGCCAGACCAGGGGAAGGAGAAGGCATTTTTAATGTTTTCAGTCCTGAGGAAGCAGTCAATTGATGGGAGCCTTGTCTTCGTACCTCCTGCTGACATCCTAGTATATTTTACATATTTACTTATATCACAGGCGCTGGCACTAAATCTCACTACAGGAAAACTCACAAGCTAAGAAACAATTACATTTAATAGCAGCTGTCTGAAGCAGGTACTGTTCACAGCTGCTTCTTTCAGATAAGGACAAAAATTAGACTTTGGATTTAAATAGCACCTTCCCAGCTTCCCTTCATGGCGCGCAGAGCATCACATGGAATTAACTAGTTAGACTTTTCTGAGTTACACAGTAACTTGGGGAACAGCTCAGAAGCACCCCCGTGTTCCTGACACCTGATTTACCAAGCCTGCCGAATTATAAAGAATAGAAAAAAAAGGGAGGGTGAAGCTTAAAGCAGCTGTAAATTCTATTTTGTCATACAGAATCATTTCTGCTGTGCCCTGAGCCCCAGGCGGTGGTCTGCAGACCCCTTGCCCACTCCAGGAATTAACCTCTTGTGTGGGGTCGCCCAGGACTGGGAGCAATGCCTTTCCTTAGTCCTGTCCCTGGGCCCACTGGGAGGGGGCCAGGCTGGGACTTTGACCTGGGACCTGGACCACAGTGGAGGCAGAGATGAATGTCACTGTGTCTCTGAGGAGCAGGGATTTTAATGCTGCGGCTTCAATCATTAAAATACGCTCCAACTTTTTAAAGATGGCTTTATTGGGCTCCTGGGTGGCTCAGTTGGTGAAGCATCTGCCTTTGGCTCAGGTCATGATCTCGGTCAGGGTCATGGGATCAAGCCACATGTCAGGCTCCCTGCTCAGCAGGGAGTCTGCTTCTCCCTTCTTTCTCAAATAAATAAATGAAATCTTAAAAAATAATTTAAAAATAAAGATGGCTTTATTGGCGTATAATTCACATCCCATATGATTGTCAGTTTGATGTATATAATTCAAGGGGTTTCTACATATTCACAGATGTGTCTAAACATCCCCCTACTCAATTTTAGAACATTTTCATCGTCCACAAAACAAGCCGCTTCTGTGGACAACAAGGTGACATTTTCAGCATCAGACTCATGTTTAAAAGGTTTACATGTATAAAGATCCTGTATTTTTTCATACTCCTGAAAAATACCCTCATATTTGGAGGCAGTAAAGGACCAAATTAACTGAGTGAACAAGGGGACATAAAGGGGGAGATTTTTCAAAGAGTAAGAAAAGAAACCTCATACCTTTCAGCTATTGGCCTTCTTATCCTTCCAGCCCCAACCCGCACCCCCCTCCCAGGAAACCCCCCAACCCACTTTCTGTTTCTATGGATGCACCTGTTCTGGATGCCTGATGTAAATGGAGTCACGCAGCATGTGCTTCCCGCAGTTAGTGGCCTGCAACCTGTCATGTGGGAAAGGAGTACTAGTGACGGGACTGACTTAGGGGAGCCTCACCCTGGGGGGGCGCTTCTTCAGTATTTAACCCTGACCACTCTGCTGCTCAGAAGCTTCCAGCAGCTCCTGGCTCACTCGGTGTAAAGGCCAGAGGCTCTTCCCAACCCCCGAGGCCTTGCACGCCTGCAACCTTGCCCGGACCAGCCACGCTGGCCTCCTGGCTGCTCCCCGAACTCACCAGGGGCGCATCCCCCTCCCCAGTTCACACACCTCTCTGGAAAGCTTGTCACCATCTGACGTTCTAGGTGTTTTACGTATGTCTCTATTTGTCGGCTGACTCTCCTTCCCAGGAGAGAGTCAGCTCCACCTGCAGGGGCTCTGGCCCTGTCACTCTTTGCTCACTGCCATGGCCTGGGTGCCATGCTGTAGACACTCACCTGGCCTTTGTTGAGTGACTCAATTAAGCCAAAGGTCTTTAGACAGCCGTGTTTGGCCCTGGAAAAGTTAGTCCTGACCATGGCTGTCACCTTCTCCTCCTACCCACATCCCTACCACTTGCCCACGTCCTTCTCAGTCCCGTAGCCAATAGGTTACATAGAAAAAGCAGCGTGGAGGGTTCTTGCGAGTGTCCTATCTGGGAATGCTGCCTTCCTCACATGAAGCCGTCTTTAGTAGAGAGGCTGCTCGACCTTTCTCTTATGCGCCGCTTCCCTGGGTGGGCACAGTGGACACACTCTTGTACTGACTAGTCAGTCTTTGCTGCAGATTTCTGCAAAAAAAAATGTTTCATTTTTTACAGAAATGGCTGATATTGGCTGTGTTGTATGGACTTGGGATTCAGCTCCATTCCACATGTGTTATTCCAGACCCAGGTTGAGGAGCTGTGACCCCCCCCCACCCCCGGGCACCTCCTCACCATGCGGGGAGGAGACTCGGCTGCCTCGGCTCGGAACCGCCTCCCTGGTACTTCTCCCCACTTTCCATCGACAGGTTTGGGGCCAAGCCCAGACCCACAGGGTAGGGGAATTCATTCTGTCTGCAGCGAGGCCCTAGCAAGGCCAGGATGGGGGTCTAGGGACGAATGGCACAACCTGGCCACATAGGCCTCAGGGATGAAAAGGGACAGACCGTCCTGTGGAGTGTGTGGAGGGTCAGGGCAGCTGGCAGTGCTCCGAGCGTCCGGAGTGGACAGAAAGGCCAAAGGGAATTGCAGCCAGGTGTTTCATTCCCTCTTACCAACTGACTCCTGGTGGACCCGACTTCAAACCCGCTGGCATAGGCCTGGACCTTGGCACCCTCGCTGCCCGTGGGGAAGCAAAATGCCCAGGACAAGCCAGGGGCCCAGCGGGTCAGGAGGAGCAACTGGGCCGAGACCAGGTGCCTCAGCCTGGCAGTGCTGGGGCTTCTCCTGGGCCTTGAATCAAGTGAGGGTCCGAGAAAGCCATCTGGGGCCGGAGTGACGGACTGACGGTGCCAAGTGTCTGGGCAGGTCCCTTGCGGAGCTCTTCATATGCGTCAACTTGTTTTCTCCTCCCAACCCGCTGGGGCAGGTGCTGCTTTGTCCCATTCTACAGGGGAGGGCACCGAGTTCTAGGCCGGGGCCCACATAGAGTGCCATGCCCCAGCCCGCCGGGCCCTGGAGCGTGGTCCCTAACCTCGGGCGATCCCCGCAGCATGCACAGCTGGTGCCCAGTGTGGTCAGCTCCCATAGCCTCTCAGAGCCGCTTCCTGCTTCCGGGAAAGGGACTCTTGCCTCGGGCTAGACCGGATCCCCTCCTGCTCCAGGGGGACACAGGCTAGCGGTGGCGGGTTTGGCTGCCTTGTGGACTGAGGTAACAGATGAGATAAACAGGGCGGGCTGTGCTGACCTGGCCCTGGGCAGGGGTCGTGGCGACTGCCTCCGCTGGCCTGCTGCCTGTCCCCTGTGGCTGAAGACGGGCAGGTGCTATGGGTGCGGGGCTGGCACAGGGGCATTAGCAACGGCTCTGACCCATCCTCCTCATTGACTCCGGCTGATGGACTAGATTTAGGGCTTAGGGTGTCAGGTGGCCACCCCTTGTGAAGAGAAGCAGATAGAGACTTGGGTGGTTTAGACCAGCGGCTCAGCCCCGCACAGGGAGCCTGCAGCGCCCCGGACGCAGGGGGCGGGCTGCTCCAGGGCCCTTGGGGCTTCCCCCCTCATCCTGGCTTCGGGGCACCCAGGACAGCAGCTTGAAGGCGCTTCCAACCCAAGGCCTGCTGCACAGCAGGGCCTGCCTCCTGGCGCTGTCTCAGCCAGAGAACGTTCCAGATGGTGCAGCTCAGCAGGTCTGCTGGAAATGCCCCTGCTGCGATCACCTCTCGGAGGCCAGATGGACCCCCACCCAGATTCAGTTCTGATGTGGAGACTACTGGCATGCCTCGTGCACCGGGAAGGAAGGGGGAGGCTTTCAGGGGGGTGCAGAGGGCTCCCCAGCGGGTCTGTTTGAGTCCGGAGAGCAGGAGGGGGCTGGCCGGGGTCTCCGTGAGGGGTGAGGGGGTGGGTGGGTGGGGAGGGCTCCCACTCGGGGTTGGAGCCTGCACGGAGGCCGGCACCGGGTGAGCACCACGCATGACTCCGTCGTAGCCGGAAGCACAGTGACGTGAGGCCTTGAGGCTTCCCCATGGGCCTGGGTGTGGGGGAGGCCCACGATGGACAGACAGATGGATGCATGCCTCCCCCCAACCATGAGACCTGGGGGAGGGGCTTTCTTCCCACCTCTCAGGCCAAACAACTCACTTCCTACTGTCTGCTCTGGTTTTCATTTAGAAGATCTTGAAAATGTTAGCAAAAATGAATCACAGCTCCTGTGGAGGGCCGTTTGGCAGCTCCTCAAACACCCAAAGCCAGTCCCCACGCAACACCGTGGTCCCCCTCCTGCATCTGCGCCCAGAAGAAGCGGGAGCAGAGTCTCGGGGGGACATTTGTTGGCCAGCTCACGTCGCCCTGACAGCCCGCATGGGCCCTGGCCCGGGGGTTGTCACGGAGGCCTGGGGACCAGCCTGCGGGCTGTACGCACGGGGATCGCACAAGGGGCCGGTCCCGCCCCACGCGTGCCTCCGGGTGTCGTGCTCAGTGACAGAGGCCAGGCGCGAAGGACGGCCGTCTTCCTCGAGGTCCCTGCGAGGGGCGCCAAGCGGAGTCCATTGGGATCAGCCCGAGGTGTGAGGATGGTGTCGTGCCCACGGGAGCTGGGGGAGCTGGGCCCCCGCCTCGAGATGCTGGCTGGTGGCGCCCCATGTGCAGGCCGGGGCTCCCTCCACTGCCCTGGGTGTCAGCAGGACTCAGTGTCCTGCCCACGTGGCCCCCCAGGCTGCCTCCCATGGGCCCCTCCCTCTCCAAAGCCAGCCTCAAGGTTGTCCCCTCCTGTCGGGGTCTCTGTGTCCTCTGCTGCGGCTCTGGACCCACATGTGAGGGGCCCCGTGCTCGGGCCAGGCTGCTCCTGTCGTCTCCCGACGTGAGCTCAGGGGTTCGAGCCTTAATGACGTCCTCAGAACCCTCCAGCAGCACCGGCCTGGGGCGGGGGGCCACGGGGGGACGGGGGGCGCACCCAGGGTGGGAATCTTGGTGTCTGCCTCAGAAGTCTGCCTCCCACACTGGGTATACACTGGGTGCTTAATGGATGCTGCGAAAGGTGGTGAGATGGGTGCGGGACCAAGGGTGGTGGGATGCTTTCCAGCCTAGGTCTACTTTCCACGGCCCCCGACAGAGGTGATGCGCAGCTTGTCAGGCCTGCACTGTCGGGAGGAGGTGGGGGCGGGGGCTGTCCCGGCGGGAGCGTCCGCAGCACGGCGGGTGGGGGTGCAGGGGGCTTGCCCCCCCTTCTGTCCACCCCGGTGGCGGACCATTCTTCTCCCCTGCTGCTCACGGGTCAGCCACCTGCCCGGTGTGTGAGCTTCCTGGGTTGGCCGTGACAAGTCACCAGGGGCTGGGGGCCAACAACAGCGGAACTGTGTCCTCACAGCTCTGGGGGCCAGATGCTGAAGATCGGGGTGTCGGCCACGGGCCCCGAGGTCACCCCGTCCAGCTCCCGGGCTCCGGGTGCTGCTGGCTGGTGGTCGCACGGCTCCCATCTCCGTCTTTGCGGTCACACAACCGTCCTCCCTCAGGACACCTCTTCCCGCATAGACCCCTTCCCGAACGAGGCCACACTCATGGTGGGTTCAGAGGCGCCTCTGTGTCTGGGGGGCCGCCACACCTAGGGCCCCTGGCATGCGCCCCGCGTGGGACAGGGGGACTCGGCTGCCCGGCAGTGCTGATACAGGGGCACAGACACACCGATGTGCACCCTGAAATCCCGTGTCCCTGACCCCCCGCAGCCTGGGCCAGCTGGCACATTTGTCTCTCGAGTGGGTCCCAGAGCAGAGGACAGCTGCGGCTAACACGGTGCTGCCGGCTGGGGTGAGGGGCTTCCAGGAGCCTCGTGGGGAGCCCTGTGGAGGGGCAGCATGAGCAGCTGTGGGGGTTCAGCTCCCCTTGAGCTCGGGGCATCCTGCTGACCTTGAGGACGGGCTTGCTGGAGGTCCGTGTGCCCGGGGCGGGGAGGTGGGAGGCGGGGGCAGCGGGCGGCCGTCGTGCGGGGACCCAGGGGTGCCATAGCCACCGAGGAGGCCTGGGACGCTCCCCTTTCCACACGGCGCTCGGTGAACCCGGTGTGAGAGGGGTACTGGGGGGCTGTCCTCTCTCTGTTGGGCCCCTGGCCCTGGGAGGCTCGTGTTCTGGAGGCTACCAGCTGGGTCCGGGTGGCACACGTGTCCTCACGTGCTGGACGGGCTGAGGGGGTGCCTGGGCACCAGCTCATCCGGGAGGGCCCACCCTCCACACTGCCCAGCCTGGAGGCCCCACCCCAATACCATCGCATGGGGGGTTTAACCGGAGTTTGGGGGGGACACGGACACTCGGGCCGAGCCATCACCGGGCCCTGTGCCCCTGGCTTGGCACCTGCATGGGCCTCTCCTGAACACGCCCCCCCCCGGTGTTTGCAGGTGCTGTCCTCCAGCTGGGACAAGGGCTGGGGTGTCTTGGAACTTCTTAGACTCAGGGCTCAGTCCTTGGGCCACCCCTGCCCCAGGCGGAGGTTAAATCGGGGGCTGCTGTGGGGGCTCACGGGGACAGAGCCGCAGCATCCAGACTCCCCAAGGCCAATGTTGGATTTTATCCGTGTTCTCCCTTCTTTGGGCAGAGGGTGGGCGGACCATGCGGGCCAGCAGAGGGGGCCCCCTGCGCTAGCCCAGGGAGGCGGGTGGGGCCCGGGGAGCCCAATCTTGCTGTTGCGCCTCTTCCAGGGATCGGCGCGGCCCTTGCAGCCCTTGGGCGGAGGTAGCGCACGGGCGGGGACGTCTTTTTCTCTGGAGCCCATGGGCCCCTTCGGGCCAGGAGCTCCCGGAGAGAGGAGACGGAAGGAGCAGGGATTGCAAACTGGGTCCCACAGGAGGGGCTCAGGCTCAGCCCCGCCTCCCCCCAGGCAGGGGCCGCTGCTGGCGGGACCGTCCGGGACCCTGTGCGCAGGGCTGGTGGGCCTCGGGGGGCAGCAGTACAGCCTCCCACCTCACCAGACAGCTCGGCCCGAACTGCTCCCCGTGCCCGGAGGTTAGGGGTTCGGGAGACTGCGGGTGTGCAGCGTGGGCCTCTGCCTGCCTTTGCACCGGTTCAGGCTCCCGGAGAGCGTTCTGTTCTTTGATCCGAAAGTTCTCTTTCTAGAAACAGCCAATGGGAGCAGCACGCAAGTGCTCGAAGGTGTGGACAGGTGAGTGTGCTTCAGCAACGTGGGGACACGCCCTCCCTGTCGGTACCAAGAGGGAGTCAGGGCTTTGTGAGGTCAGGGCTCCTCTGCCCCCGATGCGTCTAGGATCCCGGGGCTCCATCAGCCCCGAGAGGTCGGTCCTGTCCCTAGCACCGCACCCACCGTGGCACAGGTGGCCGGACCCAGGTGCCCCACACTCTGGGGGTGTCTGCCCCCCAGCCCTGCCCTTTGGCTCAGGGCTCAGCTCCACTGGCCTTCAAGGCAAAGCCTGGCCTCCAGGCCACGGTTCACACCCGTGGATGCTCTCCCTGGGGTGCCCAAGGACCCCTGTCGGGTGCTCCCCGGGTCAGAGGTGCTCTCCCCAAACATCCGGACCTCAGTGCAGACGTCATCCGCCCGGTGCTCTCACGGGGCCGCAGCCTGGCAGGACCAGGACCTGCGTGGGGCCGGTGCCAGCAACCGTGCATCTCAAATAGGAAACAGGTACGGCCCTGACCCCATTCCGCCCGGGAGCCTCTCTGGCCCACATCGGAGGGTCCAGGCTGCCCGCTCGGTCCTCCCCAGGACGCCCGTGTCCTGAGGCAGCCTGCCCGGGGCTCCTGCGGGCACAGGGGGCCTTCTCCCCCGAGGACAGATGCCTGGCGTCCACCTTCCGGAGCAACGCCGGCTCCCCTCTGCCAGGCAGGAGTGCGCTGGTGTGTAGGGCCGACAGCCCAGCAAGCTGGCTCGTCTGCGCCCTCGGGAATGGTCAGTATTGCGGGATTTTCACGCAGGGAGTGTCTCACCGGCGAGAGGCGCTGCCGTGAGAAAGGTCTACCGCGTGTCGTCCCGCCTCAGGGACACAGGTAGTATCATCCTCCTGGTGTTAAAGACAGAACTTTATATAAAATATATAAAATCGTATCTAAAAGGTCTTGAAGGCTCACGACCAACATCCTGACAGTGGCTATAGCTTGGGGTTGGCCATGGGGAGACCTGTTAACCTCACATACACGCCTGAAGTCCTGGAATGATCGGAATTGAGAGCGGCGGGGGCTGGGGGCAGGCTTGGCTCAGTGCCCCGCCCCGAGGTCGTGGCGGCCCCCTCGGCCCCCGCTGCCCAGGCCACGACCCAGGCCCACCAGCCCCTGTGGGTTCCCGCCTGCTGGGCGGGCCCACGTTTGTGATCGCCGCCCCTGGGCCGCGGGGGAGCCCGTGTGTGCGCGTGTGCCGCGAGCCAGGCTCCCCTGTCCCGGGGCCCCGGGGGCCGTCCCCTTGCCCGGAGCCCCGCGGGAGGAGCGCAGCCCTGCCCGACTGTCCCCCCGCCTCACGGTCCCTCGGCCGCTGCCCTGGCCTCGGGCAAAGCCGGTGCGCTCAGCTCTTCCTTACAGCGAATTACAAATAAAATCCGTCTCATCCCCATGACCAGTAACCAGCGTCGGGCTTCCCGCATCTCCCGGAGGGATTTTTTTTTTAATATATATGTAATCCGGTATTACTCTCATTAACAACAAAATATCTCCACTATAGAAATTACTGCTCTACTCTCCGTGGGTTCAAAAGTCAAGCCTTGCGTGGAGTCCAGTGGGGAAATGTGAGTAATGCTGTGGGAATCGCAGGGAGCTGCTGTCCCCGGGAAAGCGGGGGGACGTGTCCGGGCGGCTGCACCCGCGAGGGGCTCCTGTCCCGGACCTCGAACCGTGCAGTGCAGCCCCAAGACAGATGTGCAGCCCCGCAGTCCCCGGGGCAGAGGACGGGCCCGTGGAGCCAAGACTTCCCCCCTGCAGTGCTGGCCACTGCCCCGGGGACGGAGGCGGCCCCAGGGTGGACCCCGTGCGCCAGGATCCAAACACGGGGCCAGCAGAGACAGGGGTGGGCTGGCCGGGGGGAGGGCAACCCGGGCTGAGACCCAGCACCCCCAGACGGACTTAAAGAGGAGATCACTCCTGGGCAGTTCACCTGGCTCTTAAGACCAGTGATTTGTGTGCTTTCCACACGGGGTCCTGATCCCAGTCGTTCTGGAAAAACGTCTGCCTTGTTGGATTCATTTCACATTGCCTTTTCTTTTTTTTCTTTTTAATTTTTTTTCACATTTCCTTTTCATCAAAGGCGTTGGGATTCACATGCGTGTGTATGCACACGAATGTACACAGGTGTGTGCACACATGGATACACACAGAGAAACACAGATGCACACATAGAAACACACGGAAACACAATGCACATAGGAAACGTGCATGCACACACACAAACACGGGAATATGCATGTTCACACGGAAACACAAGCACACATGAACACATAGAAACACACATATGTAAACACACGCACATGTGGAAACACACATGGAAACACATGCTGACACACAAAACACGCATGGACACACATAAGCAAGAGCACGGGGGTGGATTTTGTTTTGTGAACTCGCACATACGTCCAGATGGGTGGAGATGGCTGCTGGCGACAATGTGACCCCGCGGGTGGTGGTCTGCAGCACAGGGGCAGAAGGAGTCCCCGCCTGTGGAGTCTGGCAGAGGTTTTCTTTCTAGAACTGTCTGTCACGCACCTGTGCCGGCCCCCGTGGCCTGGCTCACTGTCAGAGAGGAACAGCAGGTCAGCTCATGGCGCGAAGAGACAGACCTGAGAGCAGGTGTGGTTGGAAGCGTGGAAGTCCTCATGACACACACAGGCACATGCGTGGGGAGCCTGGGACACCAGCTGGCTCCAGGTCGGGGGACCTTATAAGTTAGTGGACCCATGGGGCACCTCTGAGAGGGGCAGGGGGCACTGCTATCAATGATGCTGGGACAGAAGCCTGACCCCGGCAGCCCTGGGCAACCCTGGCCATTGGTCACCCCCGGCACAGTGTCCCTGCGATCCCGTCCCTTGCCTGTGCACCTGTGGCCTCAACGCACTGAACCCAACTTTGAGAGGCTGGGCTTGAGGCCTGCTCCAGAGTCTGTGCCCAGTTCCTCGCTGGGGTCCACACGGGCCAGCCCGGGGTGGGGACGGTGCCCTGGCTGGAGCGTGGAATCCTGAGCACGGGGTGCCGGTCACAGGAGAGCGTGAGGCCTGTGTGCACATCTGAGCAAGGAAGTTTAGTGTCTGTGGGGCCGGGGGCTGCTATGGTGCAGCTGCTGTGAAAACGAGGGGGGGGGGGTGCTTCTCAACAAGGCGGCCACCCACCGAGCTGCCAGATGACCCGGCAACTCCACCCCTGCGACCTCACAAGGGGGCCGAGAGCAGGTGTCCAGACAGAACCTGCACCTGCCCGTGCGCAGCAGCACCCTTCTCAGCACCCAAAAGGGGCAAATGACTCGAGGGTCCGTGGAGGTCTGTCCACACTGGGGAGGAGCACTGGGCAGTAGGAGGGACCCGCGCTGATCCCCCACTACCACGTGGGCAGGCCTCCGGGTCCTGACGCTCAGCAAGGGAGGCCAAGGCACAAGAGATGGCAAGTCCCAGGTGGGGTCACTCGTGTGAACTGACCAGGACGGGCAGGTGCACAGACGTGGGGAGCGCAGGGAGCGGACAGCGGGGACCTTCGCAGGACAGCTGAGCCCTCCTGGTGCCACTGAGCCCCACACTGTGAAACCATCCAGGTGGCAAATGGCGTGTGTTTTACACAAGACACACGTCTCTGGGCTGGAGGGTGTGCTGGCACCGGGGTCCGCGTGGGCCACCCCGCTCACGCCCCACGGAGCACAGCATCCGTTTGCCGTGTCCCCACTCCTGGGCCAAGGCGGGGAGGGGAGGCGAGGGGGCCTGGCAGTGCCTCCCGGGGAGAGCCCCCCTCTCGGAGTGAGAAGCTGCCCCAGGGCCACACACGTTTGCAGATGAGACCCCGCCCCTGGTGGTGTGGGGTTTGCCCCTTTAGGATTCTTCCTGCGGTTGGAGTTGGGGTGCCCTCAGCAAGCCCCCCGTCTTGGTCTCCCCTCCGGGCCGTGAGAGACGTCCTCTACCCGCAGGACGCTGGTGCGGGTGTGGACTCGGAGCCCTGCACGGGGCCTGAGACCCTCGAGGTTGCCCCCATGTGGACGCGGCGGTGAGGACTGGGGTGGGTGCCGCCCGTGCCAGTCTGCGGGACGTTATGGGGTGAGCTGCGCTGTGCCCTGGAGTGGGGCATCCCACAGGACGCGTGCGCCGGCACCCCAAGGTCATGAGCGCCCAGGCAGGGAGGACAGACCCGCGCTGTGCAGGTGCATCCGTGGGGCCGGACCGCGGGGGGAGGAACCGCCCGAGTCCTGGGTTCGAGTGATCCCGGCTTCGCCACGCACGCGCCTGAGATTTTAGGCAAGGCGTGTGACTGTTTCTGAGCCTGGGTTTGCTCGGCTGTCAAAGGGGGTGCGGTAGTCGGCAGCTGAGAACGTCGCTCCCGCTTCTGTGAGAGGGGCTCCCGCTGCGCTCGCGGGGAGGCGGTGCTGTCCTCGCGGGGTCCCCTGCGGAGCTTCCACAGTGTGCAGGGATGGGGGGGCCACCATGGTCACCGGCGCCGTGGGGAGGGTCCGGGGCGTCGGGAGCAGCCCGGGGCTCACGGTCGGGGCGAGACCCCCAGGGCCACCTTCCCCCCGGGGCCCCTCGACGCGGAGCCAGCAGCCTTCCTCCTTGGCTGCCGGCAGCAGCCGGCTCAGGGCCCACGGACGGCTTCGGCGCAGATCCCTCACGCCTCTGCCACAGACGCTTATCTCGCACCATTTCTTTTTGGTTTTGTGGTTGCTGGTTTATTGTGCTTTCGAAAAGGCTGTGGCTTTGAAAACAAAACCGATTTTTAAAATTTTACCCAAGTGGAACAGAAATGCATTCTTCTTGTAAAACGTCAAAGACGAAAGTCACAGGGGCGCCCGGGGGCGGGGGGGTGGTGGTGGCTCCGTCGGGGAAGCGTCTGCCTTCGGCTCCGGTCGTGATCCCAGGGCCCTGAGATCGAGTCCCGCATCGGGCTCCCGGCTCGGCGGGGAGTCTGCTTCCCCTCTCCCTCTCCCTCTCCCTCTGGGGCTCCCCGCTGCCTGTGCTTGCACGCTGTCTCTCAAATAAATAAATAAATAGGATCATTAAAAAAGGAAAAAAAAATTCATGGTCACGGAGCTTCTGGATAGGTGACAGGGTCCACGTGCTCCCCAGCTCCGCGCTCAGGGCCCCTCAGGCCTGGCCCGTGCGCCTGCCCCTCTGGGTGCTCGTCTGCAGCCTTTGGAACAGGTGGTCAGCGTGAGGAGGCCCCGCAGTGACCCACGGCCCCAGGGCCATCGCCCCATCCCAGGCTCCCCTCCCTCCGGTGCTCGGGAGCGTGGGGCGTGCCTCCCAGGTCCCCAGCCATGCACCCGCACAGTGTGTGGGGTGCTCTGCAGCCTGTTTCTCCCCCCAACTGGCACCATGTAACACATACCACGTACTACCGGTCTTTGAATTCAACTCTGCGCCTTGATCTTCCGAAATGTCAAACAGCATCTCTCATGATATCCGAAGTGATGCCCGCAGATTCAATCCGGGGTCACCGACCTGTCCTGCCCCGGCTCCAGCTGCCCCCACCTCTGTTAGCCCGTGGAGGGCCCCTGGGGGGTGACGTAACCCAGCCAGCGTTGCCATTGTGCCCATCGCCCTGTGGGGTCACGCTGCCCGGGTCCACAGTTCTGGGTAAATCCGTGCACTTTCCTTGAATCTGGACGGAGCGTTGGGTCATAGCGGGAGCAAGCGGGAATTCGGGGTTGAGGTCAAAGGGCCTCACTGACCACCCGCCCCCATCCAGCCCTGGTGTCCCTCCTGCGCCCCGAGCCGTGCGCGGTAGGGCTGGCACTTGCTGGCGTCTCTGTTCACTGGCATCTGATGATGACTTAGGACATCCACACGGGGGGCTGCGAGCGGACTGGAGCGGTGGACCTTCACCAGTGGCTGACACCAGTGTGTCCTCACGTGGAGCTGAGAAGCCGCGGGACGACGGGGGCGCAGAGTGGGCTGATGTGCCCGAGCCAGGGGACCCCGGAGCCCCCAGAGCTGGACGAGGCAGGGCCTTGGGAAAGGGCAGGGCCCCGCGATGCCCTCACCTGGACTTGCGGCCCCCAGCAGGGGGAGGACAGCCCTCCACACCTAAGCTGCCCGCGTGGGCCCGTTTGAACAGCAGCCCCGGGAAGCTCCTACTTCAGGTAATTTATGTCATGGAAATGGCTTTTCTGGCTACATCCTGATCCCGTCCCCACCCCCCAAACATTCCTGGGAAGGGAGAGGCACCGGATAAGAGTGTCCCATAAACCTGTCATCTTGCGCAGAACCCCAGGATCTACGCAGGGGCACTGGGAGCAGCCAAGGAAGCGGGAAGCCGGCGGTGTGGATGGAAACACATTTCCAGCAGAGCCTGCCCCGCGGAAGCCTTCCTCCTGGCGTTGGCTACGGGGCTCCTGGGGGGCCTCCTGCTTGGTGGCCTCGGGCCTCAGGTGGGCCTGGCCCCCACGGATGCCGCTCTGCTCTGCGCGTCTTTGAGAAGCTCCTGGGAACTAGGTGGTCTCAGTGCTGAGCTGGGTGGAAGGGACACCTCCAAGGTCCCTCCGTGTCTGAGGCCTCAGCTTCGTCTACACCGGGGGCTGCGTGAGCTTTCCCCGTGGTGCCCTGGCGAAGTCAAGCTGCCGACCTGCGCCCTGAGTCGTCTTGGGCCGGGTCTCTGCCTGCGAGCACAGGGCTGAGGCCTAGCGGAGTCACGTTCGCCTTGCCTGGACAGTCTCCTCGGCCTGGAGGTGGGCGTGCTGTGTGCCCGCGGATGGACCAGGCCCCTGGGAGGCTGGAGGCCACCTCGGGTGACCCTGGGAGGGAGGCCGGGCCCAAGCGGCCTGCGGGCGTGGGGAAGGGAGGCAGAGTCAAGCTACAGCGGAGATGGGGCGCCCCCGCTAAGGGAGCACCCAGAGAGTGCTCGGACACCCCCTTCCCCGTGAGCCTGCCAACACAGGCCCCTTCCTCCCCGAAGCAGACCCTCAGGCGGAACACGCAGCTCAGCCCCCTCCGTCCTCCGTGGGGCCGGGACCCTGACTCGGTTCCCGGACAGCTGGGCGGCACTGACGTCCAACAGGCATTGGGGACCCGCCCACGCGGTCCTCAGGGCACAGGTGCGTGGATGCACACCTCGGCCAGAGCAAAGCCCTCTTCACTTTCTTTATCAGGGCATTTTGTCATCCAGCTTGGGCGGAGAGTGACCCTAGGAAGAGGTGCACTACTTTCCTCTGTCCCGGATTCTTCCCGGATTTCACAAGTGGCATTAATTACCTTAAACATGAGGACGTTTGCGGGAGCAAATATTCTTTTGCTGTATCTTTGTTTTGGTAAAGACAGTCTGTCAATTGTCTGGATTCTAAGTTCTGGAAAACAAATGCCATTTTCATATCGAATCCCGTCATCACCCGACACGTGCCCTCACACGGGGGCAGACCAGTCTCTGCACGGTCAGCGTGGGCCGCATGATGTTCTGGAGCAGTGGTGACAGGCAGAAGGCGTGGGGTCAGGGAACAGCCCCACAGGGCAGGTGGCTGTGCTCTCAACCAACCCGGGAGAGCAGAGGGGGCCCGGAGCCCTGCTCGGCCCGGCCCTGTGTCTGTGTGGGGCCGAGGGGGTGGCCCACCCAGGTCCTCGAGCCCTTCTCAGAGGGCCGTGGGCTCAGCTCCGGGGTCAGAGAGTCCGAACACCCAGCCGAGGAACCCCCAGAGTTGCCAGAGCTCAGAGAGGGACCTGGACCGAATCATCTCGTGGTGCCTCCAGCAGAAAGCACGCCTGCCACCGCGTGAGTCTTGGGCTTCCAGCCTCCAGGCCTGGAGACAACACCGTTCGCAGTGTTGTCTGCAGTGTGTACTCGGCGGTGGCCGCCACAGGGCGCGCACCCGGGGCGTGGGAACAGGAAATATGTGACCCTGTTCGGAGCAGGAAGGGAACGCGGCAGGAATGTTTTTCTTTTTCCCGCAGCCTGGCTTTTCTGGATATACTTTGATTTTGGTTTATTTAAAAATTATTTATTTATTTGTTTATTTATTTTAAAGATTCTATTTATTTATTCATGAGAGACACACACAGAGAGAGAAGCAGAGACACAGGCAGAAGGAGAAACAGGTTCCCTATAGGGAGCCCGATGTGGGACTTGATCCCAGGACCCGGGGGTCACCCCCTGAGCCGAAGGCAGACACTCAACCACCAAACTGCCCAGGCACGCCTTGATTTATTTTATTTTATTTATTTATTTTTAAATTTTTATTTATTCATGATAGTCACAGAGAGAGAGAGAGAGAGGCAGAGACACAGGCAGAGGGAGAAGCAGGCTCCATGCACCGGGAGCCTGACGTGGGATTCGATCCCGGGTCTCCAGGATCACACCCTGGGCCAAAGGCAAGTGCTAAACTGCTGCGCCACCCAGGGATTCCCCCCTTGATTTATTTTAAAGATAAAGCCTTTCCAGCAGTGGTTCTCAGACTCAGGGTGGGTCAAGTCTCCTGGAGGGCTTGTAGGAACCCAGATCGCATGGCCCCATCCCCGAATTATTGGTTTGGTGGGTCTGCAGTGAGCTTGGAAAATTTCCCTCACGATGCTCACATCTGGCCCAGGGCAGGCCTGGGGCCACCTTTTCAGAGCGACTGCTTTATGGAGTCCGACAGGTAAATGCACAAATAATTCACATCATAAAAAAGAAGCCCCGACCTTCCACAGTGAAGAGTGAGGAAGAACGGATAGAGGCGATCGTCAAGCCCACCGGAGCTCGTGTCACCCACACCCCACGCCAGGTGCCCTGTGAGGCCCTGTTGACCTGATACCTTATTGATCCTCACAATACTCCGGAGATGGAGGTACTTTACTTTCCCATTTGAAATGGGAAAACAGGCACAGGGAGATTAAGAAACCCTCCTGAGGTCGCTCAGCCATAAGCCGCAGAGCCAGGATTTGAACCCAGGAGACTGGCCCCTCGAGGATGGAAGCTCAGGCCGGACTAATCGTGCGGATTAGATAGGACCTGCCTCCACTGGGACCGTCCAGGATCAAACTGCTCAGATGCCTCGATCTCAGTGGTAGCGTGGATTTTCACCTGAGGCCTGCCTGTGTGCAGGGGACGGGGCTCTAGGCAGGGGGACGGGACCTGCAGCTGTCGGGCGTCCCTTGGAGCCATGTCAGCCACGGACACGTGCTCAGGAGGGACACCGGCTTCCTCCCCCCAAGCTCTTGGGGTGCTCCCCAGGCCTAGACAGGGCAAGACATTCCCCAAACCACTGCCTCCCAGAGAGCACCCACTGGGTGCCGAGCACAGAGTCTGAGAGGCCTGAGGCCCGGGCAGTGGGCAGGCGGTGGGGGCACAGAGGACCGGTTCCCTCCCTCCCACAGTCACCTATTGGCAAGTGCCTCCCCGTGGGCTGGTGAGCTGGTGAGCGAGGCCCCATGGGGACAGGACAGGGAGGAGGGGAGATGGCTCCTCAGAGGATGGTCACAGGGTTGCATGACTCTCACCTGGCAGGGCCACCGTGGACGTGGGGTGCTCTGAGAGCCCATCTGCAGAGATAGCAGGGAGATTCAGGGTGGCTTGGGGGTGACGTCGGGGCCAGCAGGGCTGCTAGTGGGCGGGCAGGGGGTCCGCAGTGGCAGCAGAGACATCCTGCCACCGGCAATGGTCACCTCGCAGCCCACTGAGGAGATGGGGCACCGACGGCCCTCACTGTATTGTTTTGCACAGAAAGATGTGTGATGGCGCAGGGCAGCAGGGGCCCTGGCGAGTGGCAGGTGCACGGCAGACGCCTCAGCCTGTGTCCAGGCGAACAGGTCCCGCCAGGCAAGGGGCCTGGGGCGCCCACTGGCCTGGATAATGGAAGGGCGCCCAGCCGTCTGGGGGCAGACGCCTCATACACCCTGGATGGATGCCGGCCCTCGCGGTTGTTATTTAAATTACCAAAGCGTGGTTGACTGTGTCAGGTGTACAACAGTGAGGTGACAATTCCAGCCAATAATCATTGCTCACCTTGGTAAGGGCAGTCGGCACACATTAGTAGCGTATTATCGACCGTGTTCCCTACAACGTACTCCTCACCCCCATGACTCGTTTATTTTATAACTGGGAGTTTGGGCCTCTGCGTGCCCCTCTCCTGGCTTCCCCATCCTGCCCTCCCCTCTGGCAACCACCAGGCTGTTCTCTGTGTTTATGAGCCTGTTTCTGTGTTTGTTTGTTTGTTTGCTATCTCCCATATAAGTGAGATCATACGGTATTTGTCTTCCTCCGACTGGCGTATCTCCCTGAGCCTAATACCCTCTAGGTGCATCCACGTCGTGGCAAATGGCAAGTATTCATTCCGTTTTATGGCTGAGGAATACTCCATCGTGGAGACACCACGTCTCCTTTATCCATCCATCAGTCAGTGGGCGCTTGGGCTGCTTCCCTATCTTGGCTACTGTGGGTGATGCTGCTGTAAACATCGGGGCGCATGTATCTTTTCAAATTGGTGTCTGGATTTTCTTTTGGTAAATACTCAGTGGTGGAATTACTGGATCGTAGGGTAGCTCAATTTTTATCCTTTTGAGGACCCTCCACGCTGTTCTCCAGAGCGGCTGCACCGGCTTGCATTCCCACCAACAGTGCACGAGGGCTCCTTTTTCTCTGTATCATCACCAACACTTGTTTCTAGTGTGCGCGTGTATGATTTTAGCCGTTCTGACAGGTGGGAGGTGGGATCTCATCGTGGTTTGGACGTGCATTTCCCCGATGATGGGTGATGTGGAGCATCTTCCCATGTGTCTGGTGGCCATCTGGGCGTCTTCTTTGGAGAAATGTCTGTCCGGCCCATGTTTTCTTTTCTTTTTTTTTTTTTTTAAACATTTTTTAAAATTTTTATTTATTTATGATAGTCACACAGAGAGAGAGAGGGAGGCAGAGACACAGGCAGAGGGAGAAGCAGGCTCCATGCACCGGGAGCCTGATGTGGGATTCGATCCCGGGTCTCCAGGATCGCGCCCTGGGCCAAAGGCAGGCGCCAAACCGCTGCGCCACCCAGGGATCCCCGGCCCATGTTTTCTTGATTAATGACCGTCAAAGCCAATCGCAAAGGGCCAGGCATGTGCTGGCTGAATGGACGGAGGTGGGCAGATGGCAGCCACTGAGCGGATCCCCCCCTGAGAGACCAGCAGGGGTCAGAGTGGGGGTGGAGGGTGCCCCCTGTGGAGGTAGGAGTCCTTCCTCGTGGGCAGGCTCCACCTTCCCTGGTGCACGGGGAGATCTTACAAATTCATACCTGCTCTTTGTCAGGGCAAAACCGTCCTTGAGACCTCAAGCCTTCCAGACCGGGCTCTAAAGTCACCGGCTGCGGGGTTGCCATAGAAGGCTCCGCTCTCAGCGGTCCACCTGCCGCTCAACTAGCAGGAGCTTGGTTCTAGATCGTCTGGTGTTGGAGTGGTGCTTGTGGGGGTGGTGGTACGTGCCTCGGGCCAGGGGGTCCCTGGGCGGGGCAGGGGAGCTTCCCTTGTAGACAGCCAGCCCGCTTCCATTTGAGGGGGGATGTCAGGGGCCCCCCGAGAGGCCCGAGGGCAGAGAGGCCCTGGAGGGGTGGGCGCCACGTGTGCTCAGGTCTCTGGGCAGCGACAGTGGCGGACGTGTCACATGTGGCCTCTCATCTCACCGGCAAGCACCTTTGCACCAGGAATTCCGACCTCTAGTTGCTCCAGAGGTCAAACACGCTGAGGTCGCAGGCTGTGACGTCGGGGAGCCGGCAGGGATCTGGCCATTGCAGGAGGGGCTGCAGAAGGAGCTAGAAGCCTGCATGTCCCCAGGAGAGAGGGTCAGAGACGGAGGGGGGGGGCTGCATCCCGAGTAGGCATCCTGCCGACGCCCTAGGAGGGAGCCTGAGCTGCAGCCCCTGGGCCCGGGGTGCTGTGACCATCCAGGCAGCCTCCACCTGCCGGGGGCTTCCGCCCCTGTCCTCAACTGTGCGGGGCTCTCTGTGAATGACAAGTGCCTGGCCAGCTGCGGGGGTTGGACAGAGGGTCTGTCAGTCGTACTTTTATTCACGTTATTCACAGGGTGCTGGGCAGAGAAGCTCTCCAGCCGGAGGACCAGGCCTTGATACGCCCGGGCTGTGACCTCAGGCAGGTTACTTAGCCTCTCTGTGGTTCGGTTCCCCCCACCCCCGCCCGGACAACAGGTCCCTACCTCGTAGAGTTGTTAGAGCAGCGTGGCATGTGGAGGACCCACAGCAGGTGTCGGCTACCGTCACCACCCCCATCACCGCTGTCATCACTGTCTCATCGTCCCTGGCCCTGACTCTGACCCGCTGGGCCGGCAGGTGCTGAGACTCTCTCGGTGGAGGATCCCTGTGTGTGTGGGGGGGGGTCAGATTGGTGCTCCTTTTGATCTTGTTTCCTATTTCCTGCCAGATTCCTAAGCCCCATTAGCTCTTGTTCCCCAGAGTTGGAAGCCCCAGCCGAGGGCCCAGCCGAGGGGAGGCCGGGACAGAGGCGCTCGCTGCTCCCCCCAGCTGGCATCTCTGTCCGCCCGCGTGAGCCCAGTCGGCCCCTAAGGCCGGCGCGCCCTTGACGTCCCCTGCCCCGGTGCCCTTGAACCAGTGAGACACAGATGACTTTAAAATGCTTTTCAGCGTTACATAAGGAATACATGCTTATTGCAAAAAAATAAAAATAGCGTGAGAGAGAGTACAAATATGTAGGCCTAGTGTTTGGGGGGCTGTCACCCCCAAGGTCGTGTTAAGTCTTGTACTCGGCATGTGTTAAGTGTGACTGTATTTCGGGGGGGGGGGTCTTTAAAAAGGTCACTAGGTGGGCCCTAATGTAGCACAACTGGTGTCCTGAGAAGAGGAGGAGAGACACAGTACAGGGGACAACCAGGTGGCGTCTACACGTCCAGGAAAGAGGCCTCGGAGGAGCCAGCCCTGCCGACACGGTGACCTGGACTCGTAGCCTGCAGAGTGAGAGGGTGGCTGCTGGCTGAGCCGGGCAGGCTGGGGGTTTGAGAGTGCAGCCCGCAGGCAGCACGTGTACCGTGTGTGGTGAGGAGCATGCTGGTCCCTGCGGACCGCCCGCTGCGCAGCGCCAAGGGTGATGGCACCTTTGCGGCTGTTCCTGCGGATGGTACACAGGGGCTGGGGGGCAGCGGGGGCCAGGCGGGGCGCTGGTGGCCTTCCAAGGTAGAGGTCAGATGGTGGCGAGAGCCGTGAGGACGCAGAAGGATGCTCCAGGGAAGACTGGGAGGTGGCGGGGACGGTGGGGGCGGGAAGGGTCCCTGGGAGGCGGCCTGGCATCTGAGACACCAGGGGAGGGGTGTCGGAGAAACCTCTCGCATGGCCTTCCCTGTGCGACTGACTTCACCCGGTCCTCTGGAGACCTCTTGGGGCAGGTGCGGTGGCGCCCTCACTCCCTTGAACTGTACAGGGAACGGAGGCCCAGGGCAGCAAGATGACCGCTCAGCCGGGCCACAACCCTGTCACCCCCTGCCACCCCGGAACCAGCCCCACGGCAGCAAGTCCAAGGGTCCTTCTGTCCAGGGGTGACCGTGCCCGTCCCCACCAGTTCCAGGTTCAGATGCAGAGGCAGTTTGTGAGGTAGAGCCGGTTCCATCTAACAGAGGGGGTGGGGGGTGGGGGGCACCTGCGAGCCCAGCCTCCGCCCCCAAGCCCTGCCAGGCCCCAGGAAATGGGAACGCACAGAGTCACCTTGCAACTGCACAGTCCCCATGGACAGCCCGTCACCGTGCTAAAGGATGCGCTGATTTTTTTTTTAAGATTTTATTTATTTATTCATGAGAGACAGAGAGAGAGAGAGAGAGAGAGAGAGGCAGGCAGAGACACAAGCAGAGGGAAAAGCAGGCTCCATGCAGGGAGCCCGATGTGGGACTTGATCCTGGGACCCTGGGGTCACACCCTGGGCCATAGGCAGCCACCTGGGCTGCCCAAGGATGCGCTAATTTTGTGTGACATGACAGGACCGTCGTGTCCCTCCTCCACTCAGCGTTTCCAGAAAGTGCCACTGAGCTTGCTCTTAATGCCCCGGCTGGTGCGTGGGCCACTTCCTCACGGGGCCAGGGCCCAGCCTCCCCTTTTCCACTGTTACTCCGAGTATTTGGGTTTGTAGAGCATTTGCTTCCCCATCACGTGGCACCATCACCTGTGCCTGTGCTAAGGCAGGTAGTAACCGCCCCCCCAAACTCTGGAGGTTCTCCTCCTCGCCTAGTAACACGCTGGGCTGCTTTCTTCTGGAAGTGTTTCCTCGAGCCCGCCGACAGCAGAACCGACCGGCTCTTTCCTACAGCTCAGGGATTCGGTAGGTCTGTGAGCTGGGTTGCGGCTCTCCTACATCGGAGATGCCACATCTGGGCAGGTGACCTTGTAGAAGTAGCATGTACTTTTGTTTGTTTTGTTTAGTTTTGAATGCCAGAGAACAATTTGAAAGCTGATTTGGTGCAAAGAAAAAAATTAGAATTTTTGTGTGTCCGGGTGGGGCTGCGGGTGGGGGTGGGGTGGGAGGGGGGAGGGTGTGATCCTTTGATAGATCACACGTCCTGTGTGGGTTTCCTGCCCACCTACTCTGCCAGCCCCAGGCTGTGGGCAAGGAGCCTGGGCCGCTCAACGATGGAGAGGCCAGGGGGCCTTCAGGGAGGGATCTGCACAGACAGCCCCCCCTTCACCTGCAGAGTTGGGTGCAGCACCCGGGAGTGCCCCAGTCAGGCAGTGTTTCTAACGGGCAGGGGCAAAGTCTCCTTTGCAGGTGCCTGTGTCAGGAGAGGCCTCTAGGCACAACGCAGCCAGTGGGGTTTGGGGCACTAGGGGGGCAGGACGGGGCAGGCGGAGTCTCAGGCCTTGGGGCAGCTGCTGACCAAGGCCGGGAGCCAACATGGCCTGTTAGAGGCACCGGGCCGTGAGCTGACATGCTGGGGTACCCCACCCGCTCCGACTGGCTGCAGGGACAGGGCCTCACAGCCTGGCTCTGGTCACCCTGTCTTTGCCCCCTGGCCCAGCTGCCCACCTCTCTGGCTCCCCTACTCTACCCAGGGAGACTAGGATGTCGATGGCGGTCCATGGCTATCAGCGGGGTGGCTCTGGTCGGAACAGCCCCTGCACTCAGGCCACAGGTCCTCAAGCCCCACAGCTCGGCCACTGCATCCAGAAGCCCCATGGCTGAGTATGAGGGGGTGAGGCTCCTACTGCAGCTAGGATGAGCCTGGACTCAAACCCAGGGCTCTCCCCCGGTGCAGAGGGCTTCCCCACGTGCTGGACGTTTGCCTGAGGTCTGTCCTCGGCTGGGCACTGGCTTCACCCACTCGTGTGACCTTGACTCTGACCTCCAGGCTAATCACAGTTTCTCAACAACCACCTCGGGGCAGGGTCTCAGAGTGTCCGGGGCTTCCAGCCTCTGCGTCATGAAAAATCCCCTTGAGGGTTTTCGGCCCTGTAGAAGCCCATTTTTAAAACACTGTCTCCTGTGGGGCTCCTGGGTGGCTCGGCTGGGTAAGCGTCTGACTCCTGATCTCAACCCAGGTCTGATCGTTCAAGCCCCGTGCTGGGCTCCAACGCTCAGCGTGGAGCCTACTTAAAATAATACTTAGTCTCCTGAAAAACTTGCATTTGTAACCACTGTTTTCCTGCTATATACTAATTAAAAACATACACAGTATCTCTCCATTTGAGGCTAGTGTTAACTGCTGGAGTTCATCAATTTCCAGCAAAGTCACTATCTTTAGTTTTGGTAAACTTTTACATCTTGGTTAAAAGTAAACTCTAGGCTTTGAGAAATGCCAGAGCTAGCCCCTCGGCCTGGCTCTCTTGGCACACGCTTGGGGATCAGGGAAGTCTAGGGTGGGAACCTCCTTGCTTTATAGGAAACGAAGACTCACATGGGCCATGTCCTTGACCAAGGTCACAGGCTAAACTCCGAGCTTTGACTCTGAGTTCCCCCAGGGCAGTGACATCCGTGTCCAGCTGCCCCAGGAAGCCGTCCTCAATCCGGACTCACCTGGAGCCCACAATGCCCTCGGAGCACTTGAGGAGGCCTACGGGCAGGGCTTGACCAGAGCGAGCGAGAGACTCTGAACTGGAAAGACTGCTTCTAGGCTGCTCCTTGGCCTCAGGATCACCTCCAGGGGTCTGGTTTATTTACCTGGTGGAACGGTTATCAGGTTATCAAGCAAGTTGGTTTGGAGATTTAGAGCAAATAATGAATGGGGAGTCCCCCTCCCAGGACCTACCTCACACTCAGGCTGTACCCAAAGGCCACTCCCCTCCTTTCTAGGCATGCACAAAGCCCCTCACCCTGCAAATCTGTGCCTGCGAACACTCCGGCTAAGACCTGTCCTTTCCCCGTTTTAATTTAAGCGGTTCAGGGGGGACCTAAGTCTCTCTCCCAACACAGAGAACTTGGTTACTGGGGTCACATGGAGCGGGGGCACTGCGGCTGAGTCAGGCCGCGGCCCTGCTGCCCACTACGGGCTGGCGCGTGAGACACGGAGCTTCCCGGTGCCTCAGTCTCTGCAAATGTGGAACAGATGCTGGTCGTCTCTACCCCAGGGCTTTGTTTGGGTACGTAGGTGAACTAACGCACGCATCTAATAAAGTCGGGGAATCTCAGCGAGGACCACATTTCCCAGCCGTCCCGGCACGTGCTCCGCGCAGGGCCCGGTAAGTAGCTAAGGGCTGCTTGGCTGACTTCCAAGCTCTGTTTAAATGTTTACTCTGCTCATATGTTCAGCTGAGCTTTTCCAGATGCAAATTCCTGCTAGCTTAGGTCTGAATGATCATAGATTCTATCTGAATATAGATTAGATTACACTGATGATGCTTTACTCTGTCGAGAAAAGTAGTATTTTGAGCTGATCTAGAAGTTCAGAGTGACTATTAAGGGGCCACCAAGTGTCTAAATGATGAGGTACATTTAATTAGTTTTAAAAACATATTTCTAAAGTGTGTGCATATGACAAATTTAAACTACCTAGCAACAATGAAGTCGACCTACCCCTGTCCAGCCGTTAACAGTCCAGCCGAGAACAAAAGAGCCGATAACTCTTTATCTTTCCAGAAGTTTTCTGGACGTACGGCTGCATATACACTGCTTTTCGATACGGCAAAGAGATTCTTGTATACACACTGCCCCGCATCTTCACTCTCTCTTTTGACTTAACAAATCTTGCAGATTATGTAATATCAGCATATATAGTTACCATGTTAATTTTTTAATGTTCTAAATTAAAAATTATTATTCTTAATATATTAAAAATAGGCTGGAATTTATTCAGCCAGATGTCTGTGGGTTGTTTTCAGATTTTTGTGATTCTACGCCCTAAGTCAGAACATCCTTACTCGCACATCTGCAGGTGCCTGTGGGAATTTTACCTGTAGGATGGGACAGCGAGGAGGGGCGGCGGCGCAGGCTGCAGTTTTACCGGTAATGATTTTCCACCAGCCCTGCAAACCATAACTTCTTTTTCAAGGATTAGGGAATTGTGAGTAGAACAGGTGCATGTATGTTTATTTTATTTTATTCTAGCCCAAGTGTTTTCTGAAATAATTGGAGGAGGGTTAAAAGGAGGTACAAGCCGAGTAAGGGCGCCTGGTATCTCAAATAGTTTCCCACTGAAAGCCGTCCACCGTCCACCGTCCACCGTCCAAGCGCAGGGGGGCGGGCGGCGGGGCAGGCAGGGGGAGATGAGCCTCGGCCGGGCCAGGCTCCCTGGGGCCGCTTCCTGGCTCAGCCACCAGCAGGTGCTCCGTGGGGAACTCCCGGGGGGGGGGGGGGGGGGGGAGGGGGGCGCCCAGGGACCCGGGGCACCGGGAGGAGCGAGGCAGGTTCCCGGCCTCCCCCCCACCCAGGGTTCCGGGAAGCTTCCTCCCCGGTCAAATCGATACAATGTTGCCAGCGGCTGCAAACTATAAATAAGTCAAAGGGCGCTGCACGTGGGTCGGAAATCCGTCCTCCGCCCACCCCCCGCGGCGCCCGCGACCCGGGCCGTGACCCGGGCCAGGGGAGGAGCTCGCGCCCGGAAACAGGCCGGGGCGCGGGGGTGGGGGCGCGGGCGCGGGGGGCGGGGGCTCGCGGGCCGTCTCCCCGCCCCCGGCCGGCCTCGCGGCCCCGCAGCCCACGTGCCCCGCCGCCGTCCCCGCCCCGGGCTCACGCGCGTCCGCTCCCGACCCCGCGGGCCCCGTGTCCCCGCCGCCCCCGCGCCCCCGCGACCCCCGCGGCGCCCCCCGCGGCCAGCAGCACCCGCGCGCCCCCTCCCCGCGCGCCCCCCTCCCCGCGCGCGTGTCCCCGCGTGTCCCCCCCGCGTGTCCCCCCCGCGTGTCCGCCCTCCCCGCGCGCCGGCGGAACTGTGGGATCGCCGCGCACAGGAAGTGGCGGGGCGGCGCGGCCGAGGGCGGAGGGCGGCGGGCCGGGCGGGGCGGGATGGGGGCCGGGGGCGGCGGGCGCCGCACTCGCTGATGCCCGACGCAGGGCCGGGCGCGCCCAGGGCCGGAGCGCAGCGGCCGCAGGGGCCGCCGAGGGAGCCGAGGCCGCGCGCGCGACGAGCAGGTGGCGGCGGCTGCAGGTGAGCGGCGCGGCCCCCGGAGGTCGGGCCCCCTCCCGCCGCCCGAGGTCGCTCCTCCGCCCGAGGTCGGCCCCGCGCCCGCGCCCCGCGCCCGCGCCCGCGCCCCGCGCCCCGCGCCGCAGTGGGCCGGCTGCGCTCCGCCCGGCGCGGGGCCTGCCGGAGGACGGGCTGCGGGGGCGCGGGGGGGCGGCCCGGGGCCTCCCCGCACCCCGGCCTCCCCGCTGCCCGGTCCGGCCCAGGCCCGGGACACCTCCCCGTGCGCCCCTCTGGGGGCCGAGCGGGGAGGGCGGTGGGGGGAGCCCCGGGGGAGGGGCGCCCGGGCCGAGGCAGGGCGCGACCCCCCGCGACCCCCGTCCCCGTCCCCGCCCCCTCTCCCCGCGGGCTCCGCTCGCTCGGGCCCTCCTGCGACCCCCCCGCCCCCGCGGACGCGACCTGCCCCCTGCCTGGCTCGGGGGCGCTGGGGACCCGGACCCCGCGCGGCCCCCCTCCCCGGACCCGACCCCGACCCCGACCCCGACCCCGACCCTGCGCGCCGAGGCTGAGTTTCACTTTTTACCCAACCGCGGGAGGGCTGCAGGTGGGGCCGCGAAGGGGGTGGCGGGTGCTGAGTTTTCAGATTTGACTTTGGCGTTTGGACCAAGGCCGACTGTGAATTTCCACCGTTCCAGTCAAGTGATGGGGTCAGCCCGTAATCCAAGAGCCCCAGGAGCCGTTGGGGGCCGGAGCCACCTCCACCCCCAGGGCCGCCCCCAGGGCCCTGGAAAGGAGGGTTATTAGCACTTGAAGCTACCTTGAAAAAATGTGCAGTTTTTTTTTTTTAAACTTTGAGAGAAGTTGAGTGCAGTAGGAAAAATGCTCTTATAAATGGCTTCCTGCACCTTTTTTTTTTTTTTTTTAAAGCACACTATTAACAATCTTGCCTAAGGGAATACTTGAGCAGGTGGGTTCTTTTTCCTAGGAAATAGGATCTTACTAGAAGGAAAAACGAGGACCATTGGCCTTCAGAGAGTCTGGGATGGGACCCAGCCGCCCATCAGAGAAGTGACAGTCATCCCAGGGAGCCCAGCTCCACACTGCTGAGCTGGTGCTGGTGCTGGTGGGGCCCAGAGCAGTGGGGCTAAGCCTGGAACCCGCCCTGGACATGCTCCAGGTTACAGCTCTGCAGGCTGATGATGCTCACTTAGGGGTTCCTAGTCCTCGCTCCTCTGTTGAAAGCTTCCTAAGGGGTCCCAGATTCTGAACATTCTCGGATTTGATCGCTTTCTTGCTGCTCCTCCCGCTTTTCTGGATCATCACAACTACACCCCCACCCCCCTCAAAGTTTTAGAGTTTAGCCAGTTGTGGTTCACTGTTGTATCCGCTTCTTGGTCACCCTTAGAGATCTCCTTGATTACATTGTTTAAAAGAGAAGCTACATGGGACTGACCTGCAGGATGTGCAAACCCTGGAAGGTATAGTCACTGCCTTAGTCTCAAATCCAATGCCACGTGCAGTGCTAGGGGTGTCGCTGCACTGGGGTTTGCTGTTCACCCCACCTGTGTGGGACCCCACTGGGGACCCCACCAAGAGCTCTGTCTCCGCAATGACCTGAGGCGTGTGCAACAGCAGGATGACCGGCAGGGTTTGTGAGGTGGTCAGGGAAGGTGCAGGAGGGATATGTCGATCGCCGGAGCGTGGATTCTAGCAAGCGCTTCCAGGGAGGGTGCCCTGGGCCCCTGACTGGCCCACGTGGCAGGCTCAGCGCCCGCAGGAACCCCCCCCCCCCCCCCCCCCCCCGCCTGTGCATGGGTCTGTGGGCCAGGGCTGGGGAAGCAAACAAAGTAGTTCTATTTTGAAAGGCAGAGAAAGTGTATCCACCAAAGTGATCTGATCTGTCCGATTTTACCCCTACTTCCCACATTAGCCGAGTCCACCGTGATACGCAGGGTTGGCCCTTGGTCTGTGTTCTCTCTGGTCACACTTGAGCCTTGGACAAGAGTGGTCTGCGAGGACGGCGGCCCTGCTGCCTGCTGAAGGTGAGGTCACAGGTCAGCACGGCCACACTTAAAGCAAGGTCTGTGGGCTCCCGTCTTCTGAGTCCCCACCATCTGCTAAAGGTCCACACATTTTCATCGGAGGTAGGAGAAAAATACTGAAATCCTTAAAAACAAGGAAAAATAAGTTGTGTTGAGAGGAGCCGATTTACTTTTTTTTTTTTTTGGAGGGGGAGGGTCTGGTTAACTTGTCCAGTGACATTTTACCCCTGACATGCATACCTTCTGTTGACTCTCAGCCTGACTGAACAGGGGAGGCAGGAGAGGGCACTCTTGCAGCGCAGGCCAGGCGCCCCTCACCCTTAGCAGCGGCCCCCTGCCACCGTCCATGTGGCAGCAGCGGCTTCCGCCTCCAGGCCTCGTCAGGCCTCGGTTTACGGGTACGAGTGTGGCTGATTGATGTTCATAGAGCAAAGGCTGCGAGTGGCTACGTTTGTCCGTTTCCTTTTTAATGACTTGTATAAGCTCAGGTCTGTAGTTACTCAGTCCTAGGGAGACATTGATGGTACAGCGAGGTTGGACTGAGTTTTGTAAAGCAGTTGATCCGAAATTTCCCGGGTTTTCCTTTTGGTTAACCAGAGAACCTCTGAGACTTTAAATGAGTCGTTTCAAGTCATGAAGTGAAACATCTGTGACTTTATCTGCCCTTTTAAAACTCCTTGGCAACAGTACTTACTTTATCTTAACGGTAATTGCAAATTACTTATTTCAAAATGCTGCGTTTGAGGCCCACACAGTAGTGGTGTGTCCTTGGGCCACCCTTCCTTTCGGTTATTAGAAGCATTCCTGTGTTTTGATTATCTCTGTGGAGCAAAGTGTGAGAGGTGGTAATCTTGGGAGGGCATCTGTGCGATCGTTGGGTCATGCGGGAGGTGGCCCGGCGGGAGGTTGGCCCCGGCCTCCCCACAGAGTGAAGTCTTACGGGCTGCGGACACTGTGGTTTGACTGCTGTCCCTTCCGAGAGCGTCGCCGTAAGGGTCTCAGGTAGGGTACGTTGTAGCAGGTGGACTTGTGACAGGCGGTGCTCGGCCCTAGGACTCGGAAGGGAGGCAAGTGAGCAGTGGGAGCGGCTGGGCTGGGCGGGGAGACCTGTCCCCAGGCGACTCGGGGAGGCCATGCATTATTAACCTGGCTCTTCTCAGTTCCTTTCTGAAAGTGGGTGGGGAGTGAAATCGGTGACAAAGAACAATGCCAAGGAATTCGCCCGCCAGCAGTAGTGACCAGCTGTCCCCTGGAGGGAAGTACCTGCAGCCAGATGTGATGCTCAGCGGTGACTGGTGCCCCTGATGGTGGCAACCCTGGGAGGGGGGCGCCAAGCTCTGGAGCCCCAGAGGTGGTGGCTCTTCTCCTCTTCATCATGTCGCTGCTTGAGCCGCCGGCTTTACGAGTGTGTGCCCCCCGCCTCCCCACTGAGGCCTTGTGTTGTGCTGCGACGGCAGCTACCGTGATGGCACCTTATGCTGTTTGATTCTTTAAGAAAAGGCCCTGTGAGGACAGTGGCGTCGCCCCGTAACACGAATGAGAGACCGAGGGGGAGAGCTTGGTGGGGGTTGTCCAGCTAGCAGGTGATGAATCTAGATGTCAGAGGTCGTCTTGGATCCAAAGCACTTTGCTGCTCAGAAAACTCAATGTGTCAGGAACCTACATTTTGAAACTAAGTGGTTGGCTTCACGTTAGTAGTCATTTAAGAACTCCTCACTTCCAGAAGGCTGCACGTGGTGGACGGGGGGCCAGAAATCCCCGTCTGAGGTGGCGGGAACAGGTGCATGCTAGATGTGATGCTGCTCGGGGCAGTCGGTTACCGCAGATGCGCGTGTGCCCAGGCGCCTCGTGCACGCGGCGGGAGCGCGCTGCGGGGTGTCCCGGCCCGAGCGGGAGCGCGCCGGTGGTCGGTCAGGCTTTCCGGGGACTGGTTTGTACCTTAGGCCGCGTCGGAGTCTAACTGGAGCCACTGAATGAACGTGCCTGTTACGAGGGAGACGCACGCGATCCTCGTGTTCGGAGAGAAGCCTGCCGATCGGTATACTTTGCAAAATAAGGCATAACAGCAGCGATTTTGCCAAAATGAGCCAGAAGTAGATTCTTGAATGAAGAATGGATCAAGTGGGGTGATGCAGGAGGCAGATGCCAAAAAGAGAGGTGCAGGAGGTTTGCTGGGAGAGAGGCTATGGAGGCCGAGGGTAATGGGAGGGGCGTGCTGGGGGGCCCTGAGGCCACCATGCTGGGGTGACTGGTGGAGGAGGCGGGACTCGTGCCTCCCCCACCCCCCCGCATGCAGTTCTGAGGAGGTGTCGGCCGGGGGTCCTCAGCTGGACTGCCCCCCCAGGAACCCCGCGTCCCCCAGGCCCGGCCAGCAGCGTGTGGAGGGCGCATTCCAGCCACCTGGCGGGTTCCCTCTTGGGGGGCTCTGAGTGTCGAAGCGTCACGACCGCCTCTCAGCGTTGAGTGGCTTCCACAGAAGCGGAAGGAAGGACGTGGTAAAAACACTCTTACAGTGTTACTAGTTGTGTGGCACGGCTAGCGTTTTGGTTTTGTTTTCCAAGAAGCCGTGTGTTCGCGGCAGGTGTCCTGGAGCTGCTCCGCACCTGGCACCCTGAGCAAGGTGCCGGGCGGCGGGAAAGAGCCCGGGCTTCCAGGTGGGTCGTGGGCCCCGGGCACACACCGTAGCACACGGTGCGTATTTTCATTGTATGAGTCGAGGCGCGTGCTGCTGTGGCCTGAGTTCCAGCAGATTCGGTGGAAAAGGCGGCGGCAGCCCGCAGCTGCCCTCTGGTTCCAGGCTGGCGTGGCGCTTCCCCGGAGCTCTGACTGCTTTCACCTTTCACTTCCCTCCCTTGGATCCTAGGGAGTTGTTGGGTACAAACTTTTTTTGTTTTTTGTTTTTTTGTAAATAAAAATATATGAAAGTTGTGAACCCAGATTCTGACAGAGGCCAGGCAGGAAGGGGAGCCAGGAGGAATGTAGGTGTGAGACGGAGTGGGGGCGGCTACGTGGACGGAGTGATGGCTAGGGCCCCTTCTCTCCCACGTGCTCGCCGGACCCCCAGCGCCGACCCCCGGCACTACCCCAGCCGGCAGGAGCGCAGCACAGACCCCAGACACTCACCCCAGCACTGACCCCCGGCGCTGAGCCCTGAGCCCAGCACTGAGCCCCAGCACTGAGCCCAGCCCTGAGCCCAGCACTGAGCACCAGCCAACATGCCCAGGTGGATGCAGGACTAGAAGACGTAGATCTTTGTTCTGCTAGGAGAAGGCAGAAATCTGGGTTTTTATGTGCAATTATTTATTTTTAACAAATTACAGACCAAATAAAAAATAATTGCCTGAATTTAGCCTGTAGGTCGCAATTTTTACAACGTCTGGTCTAAAACATTTGTTTGATTTTTGGAATAAAGTAAGTGAGCTAATGAAATGAGGACAAAATGGGCATTTCCTACAAATGCCTGAGAAGCAAAAACAGGGAGAACAGGGACGCCCGGGTGGCTCAGCGGTTGAGCGTCTGCCTGTGGCTCAGGTCGTGATCCTGGGACCCGGGATCGAGTCCTGCATCGGGCTCCTTGGGAGGGGCCTGCTTCTCCCTCTGCCTGTGTCTCTGCCTCTCTGTGTGTCTCTCATGAATAAATAAATGAATCTTTAAAAAAAAAAAAAAAAGCAGGGAGAACAGAAATCCAAGATTTCACGTGCAGGCGAAAGCCGGGATGTGCGCATACCCAGGGTGGGGGGGCTGTGGGCAGCGGGGGTTCTCGGGGGAACGGGCGTCCGCGCGTCTCTAAGCACAGGCGGGAGGCCCTGCTCAGGTCCGCGCGGAGCTGAAGTCCGAGAGAGAGGTTTCCAGCAGGTGCCCGGCCGCTCGCCGGACAGTGCTCCCAACCTGGCCGTGGCCGCTGGCGAGCTGCAGGCGGAGGCCAGGGCGGGGGAGGGCGGGGGTGGGGGCACGGGCTGTTTCTCAGATGCCCGCCGCCCGCGCAGCGGCTCTAAGGTGCGTCCAGCGCTCCGGGCTCTTCACTGTTGTCATTAGTTCTTGCAAATGGAACGGATGCACCGTGGCCTGTCGCGCTGTGGCCTGGGTTTGCACATCCTGCCCGATGCCCGGAGCGTCTCCCCGCGCCGCCGGGTCCTGTATGTCCCGCGTGTCCCTGCTGCCCTCTGTCCCCATGGGCCTCTCCGGCTGACCTGCAGTGGCATGTGATCGCCTCTCCTGTGCCGTCACGTGGCTGCCACGGGCCTCCTCTTCTTCCTTCATCGTCATGAATGAAATGCTTGACTTCCTGTGGGTCTGCCCATCTTCCCTTCCGGGGGCGGGTGCCTCTTGGCAGTCCTTCCTCGGCCTGGGGCACTAGGGTGCTGCCCCGCGTGTCCTTGAGGCTGCGAGTCGGCTCCCCCGTGGAGGCCTCCCGTGGCTCTGGAGCTCACTGTGCGCTGAGAGGGACGGAGCCCGGGACACCTTGGTCCCCAGGGGCAGTGCCAGGTGTCGCACGGCAGGTCCTCAGTGCGTGCCCAGGCGCTCTCCGTTGGGTTCCCTGGCCCTCTGCTCGCCCTACAGCCCCTGCTCCCTGCTCATCCTCCTTGCGGGGTCGTGGGAGCCCCTGGCGGTTCCTGCTCTTTGCTTCCCCCTGTCGTGTTACCGTGGGCTTCCAGTGGCTCTTGAAAAACTGTCAGGATTTTGGCTGAAATGGCACTGACTGTAGACCAGCTGGGGGACTCCACCCTCCCCATCCCGTCTTCCCGCTGTGAACACGGCCCGTGTCTGCAGCAGTGCAGGTGGTCGGCGGCGGCCCGTGAGGCTGTCTCACAGTCCGCGGTTAAAGTCCCTCCCACGGGCACAGGTTAGGTCTGTTGCTCTCGTAGGTGGCGTTTTTAAATTTTATTTTTTTATTAAACATCTCTTCTAACTCCTTGTTGGCGTTGAGCACAAATGCATTTGATTTTGGGTGTTGCCGTGATACCCGGTCACCTTAGCAATCTCTGTTTCCTGTTGTTTATTTGTAGATGTTTAGGATTTTCTTCTCTCTCTTTTTAAAGATTTACTTATTAATTTAAGAGAGAAAGAGAGTGTGAGCAGGGGGAGGGGCCGAGGGAGAGAAAGTCTCCAGCAGATGCGTGCTGAGCTCGGAGCCCGATGCAGGGCTCGATCCCACAACCTGAGATCCTGACCTGAGCCAAAACCAAGATTCAGATGCCCAACTGACTGAGCCACCAGGTGCCCCCACTCTTTCTTTTTCCTTTTAGAGTTTTCTGTGCAGCCATCCCTATCATGCGGGAAAGGGATGGCTTTGTTTGTTCCTTATGACTTCTTGTTTCACGGCCGGGCCGGGGCCTTCAGGATGGCGTTAAATGGAAGTGCGACAGGGTGTCCTGGTTTTGTTCCTGATTTTAGGGAAACACTGCTATTTCCCCTTCCAATGTTGGTATAACAGCTAAGCAGTTCCAAATCTTGGTTCCTTTTTTTTTTTTTTTTTTTTTAAGAGAGAAAGAAAATCCTCAAATGGGCTCCCCCTGAGTGCAGAGCCTGACATGGGGCTCCATCCATGACCTGAGATCATGGCCTGAGCCAAATCCAAGAGTTGGACGCTTAACTGAGCCACCCAAGTGTCCCCCGCCCCAAATGTTAGTTCTGAGTCCTCCTCCTGTTACTGTCCTTGGGATCAGAGGAGGCAGGACCTCTGGAAAATAGAGATGCAAGGTTCCTGTGCACCGGCCACCAGGGGGGCGTGAACCTGAAGCCCCAGGCAGGTGCTGGGCCACCCGCCAGGGGCAGGGTTGGAGCACAGGAGCGCCGTGGTGGGTGTGAAGGGGCGCCCGCGGGGGAGACTGAGTGGCAGGACCTGCCCCCGAGGCCGTTCACTCCTGGGTGCCCGTCAGGACCCACGTGCTGCGGGTCCAGCAGCTCCGTCCTAAGGCACAAGCCCTGGGATTGCTTTCAGTGTCTTCAAGGAAAATGAAGAGGGGACCCCGGCATATTCATGCGGTGAAGAGAATGAAGCCGTCCCATGTGCAGGCACGCGTGTGTGACTTACAACGTGTCGAGCAAAGGGAGGGAGGCCTGAGGGGTGTGTCTGCTGGTGGAAGCGGCCTACACGGCGCGGCCATGGGAGGGGGCTACCCGCAGGGCAGGGGGCGTGCAGGGCTCCCAGGGGGCACTGCGGCAGCATCTTCCTCGAGCCCCATGTCGGTTGCACGGGGGTGTGTGGTGTGTAAAAGCTTGAGCTGCACACTTGTGATGTGTGCACTGTTCGTGCGTGTATCATATGGAAATTGAAAGTTTTGAAAAAGAGTCAAAAAGAAAATTCTAGAGACAGGCGGCAGGCAAAGGAATGCAGCAGATACATCATCAGTGAACCGAGTAGCCTGAGCAGGGTGCCAAGCGCCTGTCCCCCTGGGACCCTGGCCCCGGAGGGGAGGGACCCGCCTGCAGACCGTCCAGGGGCTCGTGCGGTGTGCGGCCCAGAGACCCTTGTCTGTCCAACAGAGGAAAGCAGCCACCTCTAGGCCCGGGGTCTCAGGAGAGAAAATGGGGGCCGCAGACTCGTCTGGACACATGGTGCTTCCAGGGCCCATCGAGACAGCGCCACCGCGAGGGGACCGGCAGCTGAGCCACGTGCCCGCGGTGCTGGCAGGAAGGTGGCACTCGGCTGTGACGGTGTTGAGGGCCACCGGCCCGTGCGACTGACGTGAGAGGGAGCAGGGCCCGGGGATGCCAAGGTGCTGCTGGCCCCAGCGAGGAGAGACACGGGCTGGACGTCCCACATCCCCGAGTGGGGCACACGCTGCCCTGGAGCCTCGGGGAGGGAGGGGGCTCCCCACAGTCAGACGACCAGGGTGACCAGGGCGTTGCTGCACTCCTGGGGCGCACGCTCCAGGGACCCTTTGCCGGTGTGAGGTGACCTGGGCGGCGTCAGGCACGGGGATACCGTGGGGCCCGTCTCTGGGGGACTGGCTGGCTAAGCCCGGAGAGGCCACAGGCCTGCACGCTGTGCACCCCGGGAAGGAGGCAGCCTTCCTGCCCCCTAGGGAGCGCTCCCCGGGTTCAGAGCGACGTCCACGGGTCGGGGGAGGGGGTGAGAACGCCTCTGAAGCTCTTGCGTTGGATGCTGCTGACACATAGGGAGGGGCCTCGAGGTAACGGCCCCCTGCGTAGGGCTGGGGTGCCGTGCGGGGGGCACCGACATTGAGGTGCCTCTGCAGACGACGTCTCCCATTCCAGTGACGTTACAGAAACAGAGAAGGCTTATTTTTCTGTAGATGGGCCCTTTCTGGTTAAGAGCGTTGTCTTGTTTCTAAGCATATCTGCTGAAGATGTTTCACGAGGGCCGTTTCTGCACGTATTGGGCGGATCACAGACGTCTCTGTTTCTCCGTTGGCTCCGTGAAGTACGTGCGTACTTTGCCGCCCGGAAGTACCCCAGTGGCCGCGGTGCATTATCTGTGCTCCGTGACTGTGGCTGGCGTGTAGCGTGTTGGGATTGTCTGCCCCCGTGTTCCAAAGTGGGTTTGGTTTGTGATCGTCCTCGATCACGTCCCGTCCTCGCCTGGTCTGGTGTCTGGGTTACGCCAGCCTCCTGACGTGAGTCGGATGGCGTTGCCGCGTGGGAGAGCTCGGGACCGAGACCCCGTGCGTCCTGGCCTCTGTGTGCCCGTGATTCCATCCTGGCTGTGTCTGTAGGAGCAGCAGGTCCGTCAGGTTCTCCAGGGCCGTCTGCATGCGGTTCGGGGCGTTCTTCTGGGCACTCATCTGCGTGTGCCAGCTGTTGCTGCGTAACAGGTGACACCGACACGCAGCATCTCCCCGTTGGCGTGGTCCAGGGGTTGCGGGCGCGGCGTTGCTGGGTCCTCAGGCCCGGGGCTCTCCTGGGCCACCAACATGGTGCCACCCGCGGCTGCCGTCTTACCGGGAGGGGTTGTCGTCAGGATTCGGGTCCTTGCCAGTGGTTGTCCTGAGGGCGTCCTCACGTGGCAGCTCACACGGAGGAGCGCGTCAATGCAAGTCCGGGGTCAGGAGGCCTCACCCAGACGGGGCCCTCCGTGGCTCTTGTCCCTGCAAGGGGACCGTGGGGTCACCCTGGGGCTCTCCACTGTGTTGTTTGCTTCATAGCATCCTCTATTTCTGGGTGCAAAGGTCATAATACAGTCTTAGTTTTCAAATCTGTACTCTGACATCAACTTCCCTTTTTCATTCTGAAAATTGTTTTTGCTTTTCTGGTTCCTTGACTTATCTCAGCAGAGGTTTTTCTCTGTGACTTTGTTACTGTTCACGCAGAGCCGGCGTTCAGTCGGCTTCTCTGCCTTCCTCGCCGCCGTCCTGGCCGTGCTCCTTGGGTTTACCCCGGCGTTCTCTTTCTGGACTACTGAGTTGACTCGTTATTTTTTATACTTCTTTTTTTTTATTTTTTTAAATTTTTATTTATTTATGATAGTCACAGAGAGAGAAAGAGAGAGAGGCAGAGACACAGGCAGAGGGAGAAGCAGGCTCCATGCACCGGGAGCCCGACGTGGGATTCGATCCCACTGGCTGGTCGAGCCTCCGACTCTTGGTTTCGGCTCAGGTCACGAGCTCGGGGTCGTGGGATCAAGCCCTGCGTAGGGCTCCGCGCTCAGTGGGGAGTCGGCTGCAGAGTCCCTCTCCCTCCACCCCTCACCCCCCCACCAGCTCGTGTGCCCGGGCGCACGCTCTCTGTCGTGCAAATAAATAAATCTCTTAAAAGAACAAAATCCTCTTCGGTTCCTTCCCAATCTGCTGCTCCTCTTGCTGAGTATTCTGTTCCTTGCATGGATTTCACTGTCCTCTGTGATCTCCAAACTCTTCCTACACAGCCCCTGACAATATCAAAATAATAGTGACGGCAATCACAATAATACCAAAGTCTGCCTTTCTCCAGGGTTGGCTTCCACGCCTAGTCCCGCTCTCTCTTGCTCCCAGAACCCAGCCTCTCGTGTGCTGTGTAAATTTGGATCGTGGGCTTATGTCCAGGTGAGCTCTGTCTGCAGGTGCCCGGGGAGGTGCCTCCCCGAAGAGGCTGGCTTCTGCCGGGAGCCCTGGGGCGGGGCTGATACAGGACCGTGTTAGGTTAATTTTTCTTTTATTCGTAAGATTTATTTGTTAATAGAGAGTAGAGGGAGGAGGGCAGAGGGGGACGGACAGCCCCAAGTCGACTCTCCGTGGAGCACGGGGCCCAGTGCACGGCGTGATCCCACGACCCCGAGACCGTGACCTGAACCGAAGCCAAGAGTGGGACGCTCGACCAGCCAAGCCCCCCGGGTGCCCCGGGTTGGTTTCCCAGATTCCAACGGCGGCTCATAAAGATGTCGCTGACTAAGGACAAGGTCTGCTGACGGTGGACGGGGAGGGACCGTCACGTCACAGGCTTAGGTCTGCCCGCACGACCAAGGTCACCTGGGAAGATGAACACGCCCCGGTGGGTCTGAGCCCAGAAGACCCTCTGTCCCCAGCACATCCCCGCCAAGTGCTGGGGCGCCTTGGGAGGTCCCCGGGGACCTCGGCTGCCCGACTTCCCACCCTCCATCCCACTGGGGCGTGTCTGCTGTTTTGGAATCCGCCAGGTCACCACGCGATCCGTGGGGTCCCGGGGACGGTTGGTAGCCGAGGAGCTGCTCTTCGCGCACTGCGTGGTGCCCGTGGGAACAGCAGGATCTTTCCACGACGCCACATCTTAGTGCGTTGTCCGTCACCGTGTCGCTTTCAGAGGTAGAAGCCACGTGCAGAGGGAGGACCGGCTTGTGGAAGGCGGTGGTCCTCAGGGTGTGTCGGAGGCGTCTTCACGCAGTGGCCCCCCGCCCCCCGCTCCGGCCCCCGGCCCCCACCCGCACTTGGCCTCTCAGGCGGGAGGGCGGCTCGTCTCCCATACGTCCTGCGGCGCCCGCACCCTTCCTCCGCCTCCTCAGGCCCTGCCGGGGCCCCTGTCGTCCCTGTCCCTCCCCCCCACAGCCACTGTCCTGTGGAGCCTCTGCTTCCGACCCCCACCCCCTCCTCCAGGCAGGCCGCCCCCCACCGGCCCTGCGGTGACCCCCCCCCCCCAGTCGCCCACATCCTCTTCCCCCCACTACACCTGCTCTTTGGCTTCGCGCCAGGCCTCATACACCTTCGTCTGGAACACTCTTTCCCTCTTTGCCTGGGGAATTTGTATGCATCCTCCAGCCGTGAGAGGGAAGCCTCCTGCATCCCGAGTGTGAGTGACGACGTGCACACACGTGCATTTAACACGCCCCACACACCTTGCCTACGTTTTCGGGGCCTGCTTTCTTTGGCTCACGTTGTACTGCTGACCTTTGCCACTTGCCCTTGTCAATGGGTCCAGACGGCGAGGGTCGGCCCTGACCACTGGGTACACAGCAGGCACATGCCTCAGGAAGAGGGGTGCATGCGTCAGGCACCGCGCGTGTGTCGGAGAAGCCACGTGACGTGTGGCGGTGGCGGGTCGTTGCCGGGATGCTCCGGGCCCAGAGCTCCTGGAAAGTCACTCGGATTCAGGGGAAGGGACAGCAGAGTAGGGGCCAGGGCTGAGCCCCACACAGGCTGGTGGCAGCCGGGCCGCATGGACTGTCCCTGTTCCTCCCCGCAGGTGCACAGGGGCCCCACAGCGGAGCATGTCGCCGTGTCCCGGCGCGTCTCGGGGACACAGCAGGGGCTGGTGTGTTGGCCGTCCCACCCGCCCGCCACAGAACGGGGTGCGTGTGTGTCATCCCAGGGCAGTGTCCGTGTCGGTGCCAACCTCTGATTTTCCTTGCTGCTGAATCATTTCATGGCTCAGCACATCCGAGGGCAGCGCCTCGTGCGCCTCCAAGCCTCGGGCCTGGGAGCGGCAGGGGCCGCCTGCTGCCCGCCTCCCCGCGTGGCAGCTGCACGGTGCTGGGGGCAGGCCGGCCCCGTCCCTTGGTCCTGTGTTGTTCTGACGCTGCCTGTCGGGGCCGCGTGGACGCCGAACGTCTGGTGCTGCGCGTGCCCGGGGCCCCTGGGCCCGTTTGTGGTGTGGACGGTGCCCCGCGTGGCCCAGCGGGGATGTTGCGGTCTCGTCACAGTTTTCCCTACGGCCGTGTGCGGGTGTGGACGGGCCCCTGTACGCCTGTGGCCTTTTGAAAATGAACCTTGAGATTTGCAATCACACGGATGGTAGGACAGGTTTACTTAACGATACAGATTATTTTTCACTTACTCTTCGTCCCCGCTCAGACTGCGGCGGGGCAGGGCGGCAGGAGGCTGTCGGTAGACAGAGGCGCAGGCCCCGGCCACGCGGACACGGGGACATGGCTCTTCCTCGACACCGGGTGACGAGTGACCGCGGAGCGCTGCCCACGCACAGCTGCGAAGATTGGTTCCGAGGCCGGTGGTCCGACTGCAGAGGGTACCCTCCTGGCAGGGCGGGGGTGCGGGCGCAGGGACGGACACAGAGGAGGGCCAAAGGAGGGAGGCTCCGCATACGGTGCGTTTACTGGTCTGCTGAGGGCTCCGGGAGCGCAGCGGTGCCTGAGGTCACACAAGCGTGTGTCACAGCTCTGGAGCCAGAAGCCGAAACCACGATGTCTGAGGGCTGGTTTCCTCTGGGGGCGGGAGGGGTTGTGTCCAGGCCTCTGCCCTTGGTTTGCCGACGACCGCCTTCCCCGTCTTGCCATGTGCTGCCTTTCCCAGGTATGTGTCTCGGTGTCCTTTTTTTTTTTTTTTTTTTTTTAAAATAACGCCTGTCCTTAGGTTAGGGCCTACCCTGGTGACCTCATCTTAACACGCTGTGACTGCTCCGACCCTGCTTCCAGCTGAGGTCTCCTTCTGAGGCCCCGGGGGTGAGGGTGTCCTGTGTGACTCCGGGCGGGGAGGACGCAATTCCACCCGTAATGGTGAGCTGGCTTTATTTGCCAGCGGCTCTCATAAAGCCCTGATTACCGATGGGATTGCGGTGGATTAGAAGGCAGCGAGGCGGCCGCGTGCAGTGGGTGTGTTCTTGCCAAGACCTGCTGTGCCAGGCACATGTTGGTGGTGGCGGGCTGTGGGTGGCCCAGCCTCGGAGTTCATGTGGGAGCATGATCTGGAAAAGCAGGCTTCCTTGTCCCTGAGCGGCGGGGTCAGTGCTGGTGGGTGGTGCCGGTGGTGGCCCTGGACCCTCCCGGGTCAGACGGGCTGCACCCGAGCCCAGTGTCTGCATGGGATCCCGCCTCTGTTCACCTCCTCTCGTCCCACCTCCAGCTGAGGTTGCCACAGAGAAGCTGCGTGCGTGACCGCGAATCCCGGCATCACGGGGGACGTGGGCCCTGAGAAGTGGCGGGATGGCAGCCCGGCAACGCCCCGCTCTGCAGGGGTACGGGTGGTGGCCGGCGGCCGACGACAAGACCATTTTTAGGAAAAGAAGAAACTTGAAAAGGGAGCGATGATAATTACTCATCACTTATTCTTTGTCATTTATTATGCATTTATTTCAGAAAGAGATTGGTTTTCTCTTCTCCTTCCAAATTTTGTAGAAGGAAAAGAAAATTGGAAGTATTCAATAATTTTTATCTAATTTCTATTTTTTAACCTGTGATTATATTGTATTTCTAAGAATAAGTTGGCTTTTTTTTAAAAAATTAGGAAATACTTTAGGAAAAGAAAACACGTAAAATATTGACCCCCGCCCCCCCGCAGCTCCCGTCCGGTGGAGGAATTAATCATCATAGACACATTTGAAGTAAAAGAACGAGTGAAACTAAAAGCTTCTAAAATCCATGTAAATGGAAAAGAGAAGTGGGAGGAAAATGGTCCTGAGAGTGTGTCCTATCTGAGCTGGTGCTGCCCGAAGGCCGTGTGTCACGGGGACCACGTCTCATGGGGTCATGTCTCATGGGGGCCTTGCTTGAGGCGTGCCCACTCCGAATTCAGATCTGTTCTCACTGTGAAAGGTGAGACTGACTCAACGCCTCCACTGGAAGGCTTAGTACAAAAAGAAAAAAAAAAAAGCAAAATGTCTCATTAATGTTCTTTTATATGGATTAGAAGTTGAAATAATATTTTGGATTTATTGGGTTCAATAAAATATTGCTACATTACTTTTGCCTGTTTCTTGTGTTTTTAAATGTGGCTGCAGAGAATATAAAATTGAAGATGTGGCTTGCATCTGAGACCCACGTCACGTTCCCGCTAGAATGTGCTCGTCATGATTCCTAGCAGCTTCCCCGGGGAGGGGTGGTGGTGGTGTGGGACCCTGGGCACGCCCCTCGTCTCCGGAACCTGCAGCCCCAGGAGTGGGTGAGGTTGGCCTAGTGTGTCTCCACCCGCTGGACCCCGTGCCTCCTCAGGGGAAGTGCAGCTGGTACACATTAAATGCTTAGAACAGGATCTGGCAGATACCAACCACCAAGTATGTTTGATATTATTAATAATAAAACATTTTGCAGTAGCTCGTTTGCAGTATAGAAATGGATTTTTTAGCTTGTCCACGTCCAGAATTTGAAAAGGCTGTGTGTTCCAACGTGGGAGTGCTTGGGCCTGTCTACACGAGAAGACAGCGGACCGGCCCAGAAATACCGCCCTTGCTTGTGTCAGGTGCAGCCAAAAGAGGCAGGTGGGGTGGGAGCCGCATCCCTCCCGGGTGTTGCGTTGGGTCAGCAAGGCAGAGGGCATCTTCCTGGGCATATCTCGTAGGTGGCTGCCCTCCTGGAACGTTCTGTCTGTGTGGAAACCAAACGACACGGTGTTTGTGTCCAAGTGGAGTCAGGCTCTGACCCCAGAGCAGGTGTCTGGTGAAAGGTGCATTACCAGACCCGCCATCTAAACCCCAACCGCGCCTCCCACCCCTGTGACCACGGATACCCCTCGTTTCTGCAGCGGCCCCTGGGGAGTGAGCGGTAACGACCTGGAGGTCCACGGGGCCAGAGGGCCGTCGGGTTTCTCTGGCCACAGGTGTGCGGTGGTCCGGGCCACCTTGGGGCTGTGCCCTGGCTGGGCTGTGGAAGCTGCCACCTAGCTCATCCTGCCACCTCTGGCCTTGGGGACGGCAGGCTGGCCACCAGGCTGCATCCCCTGCCCAGCCCTGGATACAGGCCCTCTCGTGTGGGCCTGCGTGCCTGTGCCACGGGAGCAAACACCAAGTGGCCGTGGGGCCAGCCAGGGGCTGACACTGCCCTTAGGGCTGTGCCCCCACGGAGGCCCTGAAGGTGTGAAGAGCACCTGGGGCCTCCTCTGTTTCGCACGTAGCTATTTCAGGGGAGAAGCACCGAGTCGCTCTGGATTGGGAGGCTGTGACCCAGAGGAGGCGAACTCTTCCTCCCTCCGGGCTGGTGACTCGGTGGCGGGGGGCGCTCAGAGCAGCACCGGGGCCTCCTGGCCTCACCTGGCTGACGGCCCCAGGACGGGAAGGCCGGCAGACCCCAAGCACCTGTGCCTTCCGTCTAAGCGAGCCTGGGCGGCCACGTGGCCGTGTGGGCAGCCTGGAGCGTGGGCGCCCCGCAGCGCGCACTGTGCCCGCGGTCTCTCGGTCCGTGCCTGCCACCCCTTCCCGTCACCTCTGAAATCCAGTTCACCACCCGGTTTGATTTGCTCTTGCGAAGCTTGGCAGTCGCCTTGCGACAGGTTTTGTCTGATGGAGGCTTGGGCTCGCAGCAGAGCCGGGGTCGCCCTGGCCTGGTACCCGGGCCCGGCCCCGGGGTGCGGGGGACCCCGCGGGGGGCACCGGGCCGGAGCAGAGGCCCTCAGCCGCCGAGCGCCCGCAGACTCACCAGCTTCCCGCTCTGTGGGGGTCTCGGCTCTCGCGGGCCGCTGTCTGACGTCGCTGATTTGGAGGGAGACGTGTCCTGTTCCGCAGCCCCGACGCCCTGGTCACCCGCCACCGTGCGTGTGCGGAGGTGGCGGTCCCCGGGCACGGAGGCTCGGCGGCACTGGACTCCTGCTGCAGTTGTTTGGGTTTCTGTATTTTCTTAAGCGTTTTGTCAATTATTCTTCCCAGGACTTGGTCCTTTCAGCTACATTCAAAGTTCATTGCCTCAAAGCTGTTCATAAACCCCTCTTGTCTTAAAATCCTGCAGCATTTGCTTATTTTTCCCAACGTTATTCGTGTGTGTGTGTGTGTGTGCGCGCGTGCCTCTTGTCTCTCTTGTCAAACTGTCAGTTTTATCAGTCCTTTCAAAGAGTCAACTTTCTGGCTTTCTGTACAGTTTTTATTTCATGAATTTCTGCTTTTCGAATTATTTCTTTTTTCTTTAATTTACGTTTTGTTTCTGTAACCTCTAGAGTCATGTTTTATGTCATTTGTCTTCAACCTCTTAAATTTTTCTGCCGTACGCTTAGGTATAACCTTCGACACTGAACTGTTTTAGCTACAGCCTTTATGTGTTGTGATGGGAAGTCCTTTTGTCACTATTCCATTCAGTGGATTTTTAAATGTAATTTTTTTTTCACCGTTAATAGCTGTTTTGGATTTCTAAACCTGGCAATTTCACCAAATATCTTTCTGTAGCCTTTAAAAATTATTAACTTTTTAGCTTCAGTGAATTGTGGTCCAGGAATATGCTCTGCTCTGGCTGATGCTTGTCTTTGTTGAGACTTGCTTTATGACCCAGCATGTGGTCCAATTTGGGAAATGTTCTAAATGTCCTTGAAAAGATGGTGTTCTGCACTCGGTGGGGACAGTGTTTTGTGTCAGCTCGTAAAGTTTTGGATCATGTTATTCAAACCTTCTCTATCAGGTTGGCAAGCTACAGCCCATGGGCCAAATCTGACTTGCCACCTGTTTCTATAAATACAATTTTATGGGATTCCCAGCTACGCTCATTTGTTTCCATGTCGTTCGTGGCTGTTTTGCATGAGGACAGAGTTGAGTAAGTGTGGTAGAGAGCACTTGGCCTGTACAGTATTTACTGTCTGGCCCTTTCCAGAACACGTGTGCCGACTCCCACATCCTTACTAGTTCCTTAGATGTCCCTGCTCTATCAGTTACGCAAAGAGGTCCATCAGAATCTCCAGTCACCCTGCGGATTTGTCTTACCCTTGCATGGACATCCGCTTGCTTTGTGTATTTAGGGGCTGTGTTATTAGTGATAATGGTTTCTAAATGGTTGTATCCTCCTTGCGGATGGAGCGTCTGCCACTCTGACGTGCTCTTCCCTCCAGTGATGTTCTGGGCTCCACCTCCTCTTTGAAATTCGCATGCGGAACCAGCCACTGTGGGCTAGCCTGAGCCTGCACATCTCCTTCTCTCGTGTCTAACCTGTCTGCCTCTTTTTATCTTCAGAAGTAGTACATGATTAAAGTTTCTTTCTTTCTTTATTTTTTTAAAAAATATTTTATTTATTCATGATGGGGCAGGGGGGCAGAGACACAGGCAGAGGGAGAAGGAGGCTCCATGCAGGGATCCCGATGTGGGACTCGACCCCCAGTCTCCAGGATCATGCCCTGGGCCGAAGGCAGGTGCTAAACCACTGAGCCATCCAGGGATCCCCTAAGGTCTCTTTAAATTGAAATTTGACAATTTTTTTTTTAAGTCTGACAATTTTTTTTTTTAACTGGAACCTTTAACCAGTTTCCTTTAAATGTAATTACTGACGAACTGAGTTTAAATCTGTCACTTTGTGGGCAGCCCGGGTGGCTCAGCGGTTTAGCGCCCCCTTTGGCCAAGGGCCTGATCCTGGAGACCTGGGATCGAGTCCCACGTCGGGCTCCCTGTGTGGAGACTGCTGCTCCCTCTGCCTGTGTCTCTGCCTCTCTGTGTGTGTGTGTCTCTCATGAAGAAATAAAATCTTTTTTTTTAAATCTGTCACTTTGTATTTTGCTAACTGCTTTATCTGTGCCGTGTTTCCCCTTCCTTCTCCTTTCTTGCTTCTTGCTTTTTTTTTTTTTTTTTTGGTGAGCATGAATCCTTTCATTTTTATACCCTCTAGCAGTTTGGATGTTATAGACTCTTCCTTTTTTTATTTTTTTATTTTTTTAAATTTTATTTATTTATTTATTTATTTATTTATTTATTTAGACTCTTCCTTTGATGGTTTTCCCAGAAATTACAACATTCATAATTGTCAGTGATCTAAAATTAACAAGTTCTTTACTCTTGGGGATGGTGCAGGGACCCGGCACGCCCCAATGCCACTTTCCAACACATGTGTTGTTGTGTGTTTACTTTTCTTTTTTTTTTTTTTTAAGATTTTATTTATTTATTCATGAGAGACACAAAGAGAGAGAGAGGGGCAGAGAGACAGGCAGAGGGAGAAGCAGGCTCCATGCAGGGAGCCCGACAAGGGACTCGATCTCGGGTCTCCAGGATCAGGCCCTGGGCCGAAGGCAGTACTAAACCGCTGAGCCACCCCGGCTGCCCTGTGTTTACTTTTTTTTAACCTCACCAGGCATTGTGCTGCATTACTTTTGGTTTCAGACTTGTAGACGTGTTTGCCACTCTTTTTGCTTTTCGTTCTGTTTTGGATCTCCGATTTTCCATGTGACAGTACTTCTGCTTGAAGCATGCGTGTGTTAGAGATTCCCTTAGATTCTGCTGGTTGCAAACCCTTCCCATTTCTGTTTGTCTGAAAGGGTATTTGGCTTTCCCTGCTCCTCCAGAGACGTCCTGCTGGTTGTGGGCTTCTCAGCTGGCAGGTGGGCTCTTCTAGCACCCGAGGACATATGCATGGGCCTTTGACATCCTTTGTATGCTAAGATACAATTGCCAGGCTCTCTCTTCTGTCAAGGTAATCGGTCTTTTCTGTGGCTGCTTTTAAGATCAAAATTAAAAATCTCTGTGCTTCAAAGTACACCATCAGGAAAGTGAAAAGACAACCCAAGCAATAGGAGAAAATATTTTCAAATCACATACCCGACAAGGGACTTGCATCCATCTCACGAGTCCGGGACTGGGCTCTTGGCCTTGTTGAACGCTGGAAGGGGTGAGGAGGAGGGGGGCCCTGCCCACACGCCTTCCCGTGTCCCTGCCCTGTGCGGGGCAGCACCCCACCCGTCTGCCCCGTGTGCTGGAGCATCAGCCGCTGGTCTGGAGACTTCTCAGCCACCACCTGGCCTCTTGAGATTCTGCTTCAGCCTCAGCTCAGTTTCAGGAAAGAAGGTGACTTCAGGTGGTGGGCCGCTCAGGACAGGATGCCAGCGATGACTTTGACCTCACTGAATAAACCGGGGAGAGACAATTAAGTGAGAAGAAGGGCCCTGAGTGTCTCAAGGTGTTATCGGCACATGGTGTATCTTCAGGCACCAGCTTGTCATTTTGCTCATTAGCTGCAGGCCTGCCCGTTCTAGGGCCACGTGGGCAGCCACCCAGCCCCAGCGTTCCCTCTAAAATAGCAAGTAGGCTTTTAATGAGATTCTTCCATTGAGAGTAAGTGATATGAGACTGGAAAGAAAAAGGTAAACGCTTTTGTTCTTTTCAAGAACTGGCTTTACGTTAGCTGCATGGTAACCAGACCCATTCTGGCGAGAGGGGTCCTGCTTTAGATTCACAGCTCGGTGCTTCTCAGATGAGACCCTTCATTTAAGTCCATTAGAGATGTGCACTTGGGATTAGTGGAAAATTGAGTTAAAAATACCAGGTTCCACCCTCGACCTGTAGCCCCGTGGGGAGACATGGACCGGATTTCACAACCCACCTGACACAACAGGAAGGCAAAGTGTGTGGGGTCATAGGTTTCAGAGCCTACACAGCAGGGCACGGGACAGTCGTCCCTGTTCGGGGATCCCCTGGCATCCCCAACTATTGTCCATGGTGTCCACCTGAGCACTGGGAGAGGGAGCCCAGGACCAGGTGGAGACAATTGGGCACCAAGAGGCCCCACCAAGGCTAGAATTTGCAGGGAAAACAGCAGGGATGAGGTCACTGTGTAGAGAAAGGGCTCTAGAGAGCTGAGGAGGGGGTCTTCCCGGTGGTTGGCTGATGCCGATCTGTGCACACGTGTGCAGATCCCACTACGGCGAGGGGATAAAGCATTGGAGAGGGGTAAGTGCAACGGTTCTTGTGGTTTCCTCAGGGCTGGGGATGAAATTTGTGTTCTTACCAGACAGACAGATAGGAAGACCTCATGGTTCAAAGGGCGTGGGGTAGAGTCCTCAGAAAGTCATTGCCTTAGCCTCACCTTGGACTGGACGCAGCCTGCTCAGGACTCACCTGCCAAAGCTTACGGCAAGCCTTGAAGGCACCAAACTGATTTTAAGCAATTTAACTATGTCCCCAAGTAAAGCCCCAGCAGCCGGCCTGCAGTGAAACAACATCAAGTTCACAATGTCTGGGGCCAATCAGAAATCACGTGTCCTACAAATAAGTGGGAAATCATCATCAGAAACAGATCTGGGTGCAGCCACATCCATCCAGACAGTGGAATTAGCAGGTGAGGTGTTAAAATGTCAATATGAATATGCTCCATGTGTTCGGTGACAGAGGAAACGTGAATAAGGAGAAGGCGGAAGGTATAGAGGAGACCTAGGAGGCTCCTCGATGGGGCTCCGACTGGGTCAGACTGTAGAGACAAGATTCGGATTTGTGAAGAAAAAGGCCTAGACTCTTAATACAGCGAAACCCGGAAAACAGCGGGATGGGGGAGGAACAGAGTATGGGTGGGACCATATCGGGGAATTACATATGGAATTGAATTCAGAGAAGAGATGTGTGTGTGGTGTGAAATATATGAAGAAAATAGTAGCTAGAATTTTCCCGAATCCGATGAAAGCTCATTCCTGAGAAGCTCAACAAACCCCAAGCGGAAGAAATGGGAAGAAAACCACACCAGCCATAATCAACTGGAGATTTTAAAAGCAGAAAAATCTCAGAAGCAGCCAGGGGCAAAAAACCTACTATGCACAGAGGAAGAGAGATGAGATCAGAGCGCACTTCCCGCGATCCGGGTGCTGGAGGAGCATCTTCCAAATGCCGAGGCGAGGCGAGGAAGTCTTCAAGCTACACTTCTCTGACAACAGAATATCCATCCAAAGGGAAGGCAAAGTAAACACTTTCCAGAGCTCATAAGCTGAAAGAATGTATCCCCTCTGGGAGCTGTGAAGGAGCCCCTTCAGGAAGGAGCCAGAAATTTGGATCTGAAGGAATGGGGAGCAGCCGAAGTGCAGGCAAAGAGAAAAGACATTTGTCCCCTCGCCTTAGAAGAGCCCTGTAACAGGTGATTTCCTATTTAAAGTGGAGATAATAATGACATCTTGTAAAGTTGGGCATGCAAGTGCAAGTAAAAGGTCTGCAACAACGTAGCACAGAAGCCCAAGAGGAACAAAATGGAAACTGTTGGAAAGTTCTTAAAATGCACAATGGAGTGTTAAAATATTTCTGGAAGGTAGACAGTGAAGTGTGTTGTAAACCCTAGGGGCAGCCATGAGAAAGCAACAGGGAGGTCTAGCTCGCAAGCCACGGCGAGCTATAAAACAGAGTCACTAAAAAAATAGACTATATAAAATAGAGTCACTAAAAAGAAAAAAAAAAAGAAAAAGAAAAGAAAAAGAAAAAAAAAATCAGGAGTCCAGAAGAAGAGAGAAAAAAGAAAAGATGAAGTAACGGAATTCAGAGAGGACAAATAGAAAGATGATGCCTTGAAACCAGGCCATATCGACAATGCCATCAAAGGTAGATGGCCCAGAAATCCCAAATAAGAGACATTTTGTCAGAGGTTGTCAGATCTGATCAAAAAGCTTAGATAAAAATGCTATCTGCATTTAAAGGAAGAGGTTGGAAAAAATGTACTGCGCAAATATAAATCGAAAGGTGGCCAAGTCCAGTAAGTTAGATTTCGGGACCAGAAGTGTTTCCAGGAATAAGAATGGCGTGTTGCAGTGGTGACAAGGTCCGCGCGTCAAGAAAATGTAACACGTTGACTGTGTACGCACCTAATAACAGAGCCTCAAAATACAAGCAGCACAGAATGATAGACTTGAAAGGACACCTACAGATCCAGGTAGTCGGAGTCTTCACCACTCCTGTCTCAGTAACGGATGGGACGAGGAGACCTCGCACAGTGAAGATGGAGAAGGCTTGAACCGTGCCGCCGACCCGCTCTAGCTGCTCGGTGTGTATATGTAGACGAGCGCCTGACCCGGCGGCCGCAGCAGGACCTGCGCTCTGCTCGGGTGCACGCAGAACCATCACCAAGACGGACCACGTGCTGGCCCATAACACAAGTCTCAGCAAATGGAAGAGGACTCTGACCAACAGAGAATTAACTAGAAATCAGGAATTGAAAGATATCTGGGAATATCCTCAAATACGTAGAAACAAAATAAGCGCATTTCTTAATAGCCCCTGGCTCAAAGAGGAAAATGACGAGGGAAACTAGACACCATTTCGAACTTAGTGAAAGTCGACACATAATGTGTCAGGATTGGTGGAATCCAGGTAAAACGGTGCTTAGAGACTCACTGCATTAAATGATTCTATCAGAACATAAAACAGTTCTCAAATCAACGACGTAAGCTTGAGCCTTAAGAAAAAGCAAACAGAGGAAAGAAATCACAAAGAGTAGAAATCGATGAAATAGAAAACAAACAACAGAAAAAAAAAAAAACAACCCAAAAAGTTGATTCTTTGAAACTCCCAGATAGACCGATCAGAAAAGAGAGAAAGAGGAGAAAACCACCAAAATCAGAAACGAGAGATAAGAAATCACTACATCTCCCATAGGTGTCACAATGGTGGCTAGAGAATATTCCAAAAAACTTTGTGCCAGGAAATTTTAGGACATGGATGAAACGGGCAAATTCGTGGAAAGATCGAGTCAAAATAGGTAACCCAAGTAACCCTGTATCTATTGAAAATTTGAATTTATGTATAAAAGCATTTCAACATCTTGGTCTGGATGACTTCACTGATGATGCTGTCAGACATTTAAGGATGAAATAATACACATTCTTTTTTAAAAATTTATATAAATTTATTTTTTATTGGTGTTCAATTTGCCAACATGTAGAATAACTCCCAGTGCTCATCCCGTCAAGTGCCCACCTCAGTGCCCGTCACCCAGTGACCCCACCCTCCGCCCACCTCCCCTTTCATCACCCGTAGTTCGTTTCCCAGAGTTAGGAGTCTCTCATGTTCTGTCTCCCTTTCTGATATTTCCCACTCATTTTCCTCCTTTCTCCTTTATTCCCTTTCACTATTTTTTATATTCAATAATACGCATTCTGTGCGAGGTCGTCTAGTAGTTGGAAGAGGATGAGTACTTCTCAGCCCACTTCATGAGGCCCTGATACAAAAGCAGGCAAAGACTGTGGCCCAATGTCCCTCACAAGCAAAATCCTTCATGAATTAGAAAATGTCAACAGGTCAAATCCAAAACATGTAAAAAGGACACAGCATAATAACCAAGGGCAGGGTTGGGGGTGGGGTTTACCCCAGGAATGCAGGGTTGGTTTAACATTTGAAATCAGTCACTGCAATTCACTATATTAACAGACAAAAAAGACAAATATAACTATTCTCATGGTGCACAGAAAAAAATTTGACAAAATTTAATACCATTTATGCTAACAATCCTCCAAGTGGGGATCCCTGGGTGGCTCAGCGGTTTGGCGCCACCTTTGGCCTGGGGTGTGATCCTGGAGTCCAGGATCGAGTCCCACATAAGGCTCCCTGTATGGAGCCTGCTTCTCCCTCTCCATCTTCCTGTGTCTCTGTCTCTGTCTCTCTCTATCTCTCATGAATAAATAAATAAAATCTTAAAAAAAAATCCACAAGCTCTCAGCAGTCTGGAAGGGGGCATCCAAGACTGGTAAAGGGCGCATGTGAAAACCTACAGCCAGCGCCATCCGTCATGGTGGGAGACCAAGGGTTTTCCCTGTCATGCTGGGAGCCAGGCAAGGGTGTCTCTCTCCCCACTTCTGCTCAACGTTATGCTAGAAGAGTGCTGCAAGGAAAATCAAGGCTGCATGAGTGGAACAGAAGAAAAATTGTCTTTTTCACAGGTGGCATGATGGTTTATGCAGAAAATCTTAAGAAACCTACAAAAAGGCTACTAGAATAGGCGAGTTAAGGGCAGCCCGGGTGGCTCAGCGGTTTAACGCCACCTTCAGCTCAGGGCCTGATCCTGGGGACCCGGGATCGAGCTCCATGTCAGGCTCCCTGCATGGGGCCTGCTTCTTCCTCTGCCTGTGGCTCTGCCTCTCTCTCTGTGTCTCTCATGAATAAATAAGATCTTTAAAAAAAAATAGAATAGGCGAGTTAAGTTACAGGATACGAGGTCAATCTCACAAAATCCATGTTCTTTCTTTACTAGCACTGAACAATTAAAATCTGTAATAAAACACTTATAAGAGCCTCAAAACATGTGAGATTCTTAATTTTTTAGCACATAAGCAAACAGTGTGCTAAAAAATTAAGGACTAAATGGGCCGAGCTATACTCTGTCATTGGCCACAAGACCAATGTTACTGAAATGTTGTCTCGACCAAAATTGAGCTATAGATTCAGTGCAATGACAACCAAAATCCTGGCAAGGGCTTTTGTAGAAACTACAAGCTTCTAGAATTTACATGGAAATCCAATGACCTCGGAGTGCCACGATGATTTTGAAGAGACAAACAAGAGACTACCTGGTTTGGGGGCTTCCTCCGTTGCTGTAGCGATGTGGACCTTGCGGAGCTGGCAAAAAGGCACACATGGAGGTCGGCGGGACGGAACGGGTTCCAGGGCAAACCCACGGATTCCCAATAAAAGTGCCACGGGGATCCGTTGGGGGACGGAGCCAGGACTGTCGGCCACCGAAGTGCAAAAACCATGAACCCCCGCCCTCCTTTGTCCCATGTTAACAAAATTAACGCAAAATGGATCACAGACCCTAGATGTGAAAGGCTCAACTGCGAGATCCACAGCAGCAGAAGCGGTGGAGTGTCTGTCGCTCAGCCTCAGAAACCGAGTCCGGAGCCACGCTGCGGCGCGGATGCACCTCGAGGACGTCCTGCCCGCCGGATAAGCTGGACACGGGAGGACAAATCCTGTGAGTCCACGAGGTGCCGGGAGCGGTCAGAGCCCCAGAGGCGGGGAGCGGGGAGCCCGTGTCTCCCGGGGACGGAGCCCCCGCCTGGGGAGGTGGACGGCGCCCTGGTGGCCGTGGCTGCACGGCAGCGTGACTGCCCTCAACCCAGTGGCCTGGACACTCAGAACTGGTTAAGGTGCTACGTTTCCGTGTTTTACCGCAGTTTGAAGCAACCCAAACTAGAGGGCCCCGGTCCGCCAGTAGGGCTGGCAGGCTAGCGCTGTGGGGGGAGGGCTCTGCACCGGGGGAGCCGGGTGCCCGCGGGTCCGTGGGGGCGGCTGCGAGTGGGGCCCAGTGTGTGCGGAGCCTCTGCCTCCAGAGAGGCCGCCCGCCGTCCACTGTCCCCGAGCCTGCGGGGGACAGGGAAGTTGCTCTGTTCTGTCCCGGGGTGTGACCTCTGGAACTCTCTGGGCTTGTTCATTTCCGAGCCGTGTGTCGCCTCCTTCTCCGGCGGTGGGGACGGAGGAGCAGCACTTGGAAGGGCCCTGGTCCTGCCTAAGTCAGTGGAATATTCGTTCCTTCTCAGCTTCTCTGCGATGCGCCCCCTTGGATGCGGAGCTTTAGCCGGCGTGTCACCCTGTCGCCCTGCGTGAGTACGGTGGTGTTTGCGCCTCTGCTTGTAGACCCGCAGGCGGGACGATTGTCCCGCCGGCTCTGCTGCTGTGCCTCGGAGAGTGGGGAACGGAGCTGCGGGCACACACTGAGCGTGTGCGTGTGCGTGTGCGTACGCACGTGCGTGGTGACTTCTCTTCCCTGGAATCGCCGGCTCTTGTTGGCAGACGTGGGAGCCCAGGCACGAGCACACACTTGCCAGTCCGGCCTCGACGACGCTGGAGGACCACGTGGGGTGCAGCCAGGCCTTGCTGCATCGCCAATTAGTTTTCTTAAGGAGGTTTGTCCGAAATCCAGTGAGAACGTTCTGGTAAATGAGCCTTTCCCGTCTGTCCTTTCCTGGGAGGATCTACAAAGGGGACCTTCCTTCCCGGGTCCCTTCCACGCCCCCGCTCGTCCTTGGTCTGCCACTGCGGGGTGATGGAGCCCAGGCTTCGCCTGCCCTGGGTCTTCTTTGGGGCCGGGCGTCCGCTGTCTTCGCGAGAACTTTCTGCAGAGACGAGGCCGGACGCCATGCGCTGGAAGCTGAACCTCCTGAGCGGTGCTCACAACGGGCTGATCACAGCTGTTGGTGCAAACACACGACTCCCAGGGTTTGCGCGGGGTCGGCGGAGCCCAGAGCCAACCCCGGACCCCCTCCTCCCGGAGCCGCGGCCTGGGTGGCGTCAGGGGCTGCGTGCGATACGCCAGCCACGGGCACCTCCTCAGCTGTCGAGCCACAGTGCCTTTGTTCACGGGCTCCTCATGAGGTGTGTCACGGTGGGCGCTCGCTTGCTCAGCGGTGGCGGCGGCGGGACACACGCGCCGCTCCCTGGGCGCTCCCCGCCAGCTGCCGGTTCAGCAGAGGGCCGTTTGCTTCTTCCCTCGTCACCGACTTAATCCACTGCTCGTGGTCTCGGCTGTGGAACCGTCGCGAGCTCCTGTCTGCGGAGGGAAGCCAGGCCATACTGTCGCCTGGGGTCGGACGCCCAGCGGGTGCCTCTCCCGCGGGTGTGGCCCAGCCACGGGGCGCTACACTCGGCCCGAGACTATCTCCCTTCTGACCCCCGCGAGCAGCCCGCGCACGGCGCCCCGCACCTTCTGCCCCGTGAAGCCCGTGTCCCTGACGATGCTCCGTCTCTGGGGGCGCATGGCCAAGGGTCACCCAGTGGCCATCGGCCAGACCCCTCCTGGAAAGATGGACCTTAGGGAGGTTGGAGACGGATGTCAGCTTGATCTCCTTCGTTTCTGGGGACGAGGACTCAAAGTAACGCTCCAGACCTGATTTACAGCCAAGCATTGGTAAGGTTTAAGTCCGTGCTCATAAGCCAGACGGCTTTTGGGGGTGTGAGTCTGTGCACACACATGCACATGCACACACACACTGTATCCCCTGTTTTTTTAAATTTCAGAGGTAGAGGTCAGGGACTCATCAGTTGCACACAACACCCATTACTCATGACATCACGTGCCCTCCTTCTTGCCCATCCCCCAGGGACCCCGTCCCCCTACCCGCCCCTCCAGTGACCCTCAATTTATTTCCTGGAGGCAGCGTCTCTTCGGGTTTGCCTCCCTCTGTGTTTTTATCTCGTTCTATTTTCCTTTCCCTCCCCCTCCGTTCTTCTGTTTCTTAAGTTCCACACATAGGAAGGGGGTAGCAAAACCGAACAGGCTACGCAGACGATGGGCTACAGTGACCCGCTGCCCCCCCGCCAAAGCTAATAATCGTCACCGCTGAAATAAAGCCAAACATTCATTTATGACTTGACTGGCACCTCTCAAAGAAGACGTCCAAATACCTCATAAACCCGTGGACACAGGTGTGCAGCTGGGTGAGTCCACAGAGAACTGAAAATTGAAAGCCCCCAAGGTGGTGTCTGTTCAGCACCGGGGCTACGAGGCCGTGTCGCTGTGGGGTGCTCGTCCACCACAGAATGTGACACGCGCCCCATGGACCACAAAGGGCCTCAGCAATCGCTCCGACCTGCAGTGGCCCGTGTGTACTGTGCCCTTATCGGGGGAGGCGCCTTCCTCCCTAAGATCGTGGGGGGCGGGGGCGGTGGGGGGACAAGGCCAGGGCGCCCACGGCTCTGGGTGCAGTTCCCACTGCCGTGTGAGGACTTCTCTGTACCCTGAAGGTGGTATGATGGGGCCCAGCAAAGGGCTCAGACTTCGACCAGCCCAGTTGTGTCTAGAGAAGATAGATACCCTGCAGGGTAAGCTGTTTTCCTGAAAAAAATCTTATCGGTGTTCAGAGTAATCAGACTGTTGTTACCACTGTGGAGACAAAGGTTAGAACTTGGGGTGCCCGGGTGGCTCAGCGGTCGAGCGTCTGCCTTCGGCTCAGGGCGTGATCCTGGAGTCGCAGGATCCAGTCGTGCATCGGGCTCCCCTATATCTCTGCCTCTCTCTCTAGGTCTCTCATGAATAAATAAATAAAATCTTTAAAAAAAAAGTTAGAACTTAATAAGCAAGCAAGGTAGCTTTTTCCCTAACACCTAAATTTTAATGATAAAAGTAATGCATGCTTGTAAAAATTGAACCCAGAATCAAGTCTAATAAATAATCAAGATTTCATTCTGTAGTGCAAGCCCCGCTCTTCCTCCTGGCTTGTGGTTGATCCTTCCGGAACTTGCAAACATGCACATAAAAACCTACACAGAGTTTGCAAAAACACGCTTACGTGTCATAATGTATGTCTGCACCCGTGACTGTGACTCGGCCTGGAAGTCTTTTCCGACACAGAGCTCTCCGTGATTGAGAAGACCTTTCTCACGCGTGTTCTGGAGCGCGCGTGTGTATACATCCGTGTGCACGCACCCACACGTTAGAGGAAATGTCTGCGTCCTGGTTCAGAGCTCAGTTGCCCCCTTATCAGTTGATGAGAACCAGACTGTGCCTTCAGGACTCGCAGTGTGCGCGCGTGGCTCCGAGGCCCCGCAGGACGGCGCCCTGGTGGTGTTGAGGGGCCGGCCGGGCATCAGGTGAGTGCAGTGGGGACAGCGTCTGTGGAGGGGGGACGATGGGCCCGCGGCTCTGCAGTGTCTACGCCTCCCCTGGCCCGCCGCCCGGTGTCCTGAGCGTGGACTCGCCCGCCGCCGCCACACATGGGCTCTCTCCACTTCTGTCCGTGGCCGGTGCTGTTTGTAAGTCCCCGAGATGACAGGGAGGCTGTAGGCGGACAGTGACCTGGGCCAGATTCCCCTTCCGCCGAGCCCCGTGTGCTTTCTGGAACATTCCATACTGCGCTCCCCCTGTGGGGACACAGCAGAGGTGCAGCGCTGGGGCGCGGTGTTCGTGTTCCTTCGGCAGGTGCAGACACGGGGCTGTGGGCACACCCTCTGCTGCGCGGCTCCTCACCCCGCGGTGACTAGAACTGAAAATCAAGGGCACGTCCGGCGTCGCCGTGTGTGGGAGCACCCGCAGGTGTGGCGTGCCTTTGCCTTTGCCCCCACGCTCTAGTTGAGGCGGGAGGACCGAGGGCGGGGAGGCACCCTCTCGGCCGGGCCCTGGCGTTGCCCAAGGGCCTCTGCTCCTTCACCTCCGTGGGGATCGGAGTTAGGAGGTGTGTCCCCCGAGGACCGGGGCCGAGGCCGGGCAGCCGAGCTCACCTCTGCCGCCCCAGGTGCTGAAGAGGGGGGCCGGGGCCCCGCAGCGTGTCCCAGAAGGCCCGGCCAGTGCACGGACGGCTCGCGGGGTGGACGCCCTTCGGAGGCATGTGGGCTGCCGAGCGGCCGCGGAGAGGGAGGACGGTGGCGCCGTGGGGCGGTGGTGTTGGTGCCACAGGGCATCAGACCGAACCCCGGGAACGGCCCCGAGGATTGTCGGGTCCCCTCGGCACCGGGTCTTTACCGGCCTCCACCCAGTGGCTGCGGTGAGTCGTCCGAGGAATAGGAGCCTCCAGGTGGGTGCCTCCAACAGCCGTGGGTGGTGCTGAGCTTCACCACCGGCTTTTCTGGAATCTAATGAAAGCATCACGTTGTTTTCTTCCTTTACCTCTTACCACCGATAGCTCGATTCACCGGTTTTCTGGGGTGAACGTTCCTGCGTCCTGGTATAAAGCAGATTTGGGCAGGAGGGTTCCTATCTGCTGTCGTAACGCCGTGGCGGGAATCGATATGCGGCGGTGAGTCTGTAGCGAGCATCCTGTCTACACTCGCGCACCTGGCCCGTTAGGCCACGGCCGCTCCTCTCGTTGCTGGCGTCGGCTCGGGCGCCCCTGCGTGTCTCTGCGCTGAGTGAAGTTACCCCCTCGCCGGGAAGCAGGCAACGAGTATGTAGCATATTTGAAATCGACTCTTGCTTTGTTGAGTGTTTTTGTCAGGAAGCGACATTGAATTTTGTTAAGTTACCGGCCCAGCATTTTTGTTAAAGAGAAAAAAATAATTTTATTAATGGATTTCCTAATCTCAAACCACCCTTGCAGAGCGAAGCACAAACCCCACTTGGTCATGATGTCTTATTGTCTTTTTCACATGCTATTAGATTTGGTTTGCTCTTTTTTTTTTTTTTACACCAAGTTTTGGGATTCACCTTCATTGGCAAAGGGCAGAGGTTCTCAAACTTCTGTTGTCTTTACACTCTCAAAATTGTCGAGGGCTCCAGAGAGCTGTCCTGTGTGTCTGTGTGAGTCCTATCTATTGCAGGTCTCACCGGGGGGTGATTGCCCCCTCCCCACCAAGGGGACAGTTGGCAACGTCGGGCATTTGGTCGGCACAGCCGGTGGCGCAGGGAGTCACTCCCGGCCACCAGTGGGCAGGCAGGGCCGCCGGCAGACAGCCTGCCTTGCGCAGCACGGCTCCGTAACAAGCAGTCTTCTGGCCCCAAATCTCAGCAGTATCTTGCTCAAGAAATCCTACCGCCCATACAGACCATTTGAGAAACTAACACTGAGAACACTTAAAAATATTTACTTAACAATCCCTTTAAAACAGAAGCAATAGGGTTACCTGGGTGGCTCAGTGCTTGAGCATCTGCCTCCGGCTCAGGGCGTGACAGGGAGCCTGCTTCTCCCTCTGCCTGTGTCTCTGCCTCTCTCTCTGTGTCTCATAAATAAATACAATCTTAAAAAAAATATAAATAAAACAGAAGCAATAAACTGATGACATGTTAACACAAATAATCTTTTTTAAAAAAGAAAAGCTGGCAGCCTGGGTGGCTCAGCGGTTTAGCGTCGCCTTCGGCCCAAGGCGTGACCCCAGGGTCCTGGGATCGAGTTCCACATCGGGCTCCCTGCATGGAGTCTGCTTCTCCCTCTGCCTGTGTCTCTGCCTCTCTCTGTGTGTGTCTCTCATGAATAAATAAATAAAATCTTAAAAAAAAAAAAAAAGAAAAGCTACATTTTCCACGACGGAACCCATGGGTGCGGAGAGCGGTGCACTTTTATACTTCTACGAGTCTCTTCAACGCCTGGCAACAGAGGAGGCAGCCGCAGTCACCTGCTTCTGAATTCCCCGTGTTGTTTGGTTGAGGTACATAAAGACGATTCGGGCTCATCAAGACACACGGGGAAACAGGGATTCCGTGTCCCCTGCTGGGAGCTCGGGGACCCCAGGCTCCTCGTGTCACACGTGGGAGCCTTCGACGTAGACAGGCTTCCTTCCGCTGGGCTCTTCGTCGTGGGGACGTTCGGTGCCGTGCCGTCTCCCTAAGAGGCATGCGGACATCTCCTGTCTTCCTCTCTGTTCCGGAAAAACTTAAATAGGATGAAGATCATCTGTTCCTCCACGTTGGGTAGAATTTGCTGGCACAACCTCCAACCTCTGAGTTTGGCATCTTTCACTAGAGGTAGTGGACAGATATATTTTAATTCTATAAAAATAGGTCTGCTTTGGGGCGCGGGGGGGGGCTCAGTCGGCTGAGCATCCAGCCCTTGGTCTCGGCTCAGGTCGTGATCTCAGGGTCATGGGATCGAGCCCCGGTTTTGGGCTCCACGCTCTGCTCTCAGTGGGGAGTCTGCTTGGGATCTCTCCCCCTCTCCCTCTGCCCCTCCTGCTTGTGCGCTCAGTCTCTCGCTCTGAAATAAATATTTAAATAAAATAGTTCTACTTAAATTTTCTATCTTTTTTGTGGTCGCTTTCTTTGTGTATTTTTCCATCTAGAAAATATCCATTTTATCTAGGCTATCAAATTTATTTGCACAGACAAGTGCAATTATTTCCATGATTTTAAAAAAAATGTTTTCTTTGGATGGTTATTCCCTGTTTTCTCATTTTGTGTATTCTCACTCTACTTTTTCTTGATTAGTGTTTATTGCTATGGGTGACTTAACTATTTCATTGATTTTTTTTTCAAGGATAACTATTAATTAAATTTTTTAAACTCACTGTTTGCTTTTATTAATTCCTTCCTGGCTTCGTAAAACTCTTTTAGCTTTTTGAGTCGGAAGCTTGATTGTCTTATTTTCATGCTCTCGTTCCTAAAGACTTAGATATCTAACGTGATAGCTTTCCTTCCAAGTAGGGCTTCTGTTTCATCGTGCTTTTTAGAAATCGCGGTTTTGGTTTCTGCGTCCCCCCGAGAGGACCAGCTAAGAGGGGGATGCTTGCCTCTCAGCGGAAAGGCCCTGTTTTCTGATCTTGTTATTAGTTACTAGCAAATATCGTCTGTACTTCAGATATGATTCGGGATGTGTTGATTATTTCTCTGTTGCTGACTACGGGAATGTCCCCAGGGGCAGTTGAAAGAAGCTGTGGTCCTCGTTAGTGACCGGATCAGCTCCAGAGGCCTAGATCCACCTGCTTCTGTTCCTACCTCACCAATCTCCTGCCCCCTTGTTCTTTCTTGGATCAAAAGATAGGGCACGCAGGGGTTTGTTCTTCAGCGTCCCCTGTGACGTCTGCTTTACGGAAAGAGCTGTGGGTTATTGGTGCACAGAGACAAGACTGTAAGATCTTCTTTAGGAAGTTCAGTTCCTAGCATCATAAATATTCCTGTCTTGTCTCATCTCATTTCACCCGGTCTGACAGCCCACTGTCCCATCCTAGAGTTCTGAATCCTCCTTTTATATTTTGCATTTTCCCAGTACGCATGTATTGTTTCCAACCCTGCTAAACTGCCTAGGTTGAAGTCTTTCTCTTACCTGTAGCAGAGTTTGATTTTATTTTTGTAAGGCAGTGTGAGAATAGCCGCCTTTCTGCAGGTGATCTCTGCCCATCTGCGTTGATCGATGAGTGGGCATGCACAAAACACACGTCTTTCTCTATGTGGTCCCTGTTTTTGGCCTTTCTGGTTTTTTTTTTTTTTTTCCTGTTTGGTTTTGTTTTTGTTTCTGGGATTGGCTGTATCTCCATGTTCATGGACCAGGGTTGCGGGCGGGGGGTCCCTTAAACACCCCAGGATAGTTTCTGCTGATGCTCCCTGAGGAGCAGGCTCAGTCCACGTACGAGTGTGGTGACCAGTGCGCACAGGTCACTTCCCCTCCTGTTAGCTGCCAGCCCAGGGCAGGCAGTACCCCAGCTCCACGGGTCCCAGGGACCAGGCTTCCTCTGAGCTCCTCCTCAGCTTCTGTCCCGCTGACTGTGGCTTGCTGGTCTCAGGAGGGCTGCTTGCTCCTGGCCCTTTCATCTGCATTCCAGGCAGGAAGGAGAAGGCACATCTGGGCCATTTCCCTTTGGAAGAGCTCTCCCCAGGCTCCCCCTAGTGGCTTCTGTGCCCCAGGCCAGACACGGCCACCGCGGGCACGAGGCTGGGACCTTCCCTCCCTGGCTGGCAGGAGCCTGCCTGACTGAACATCTGTCCCGCTGGGACAGAAGCAAGGGGCAGTGGACCCTGGGAGGACGGCGTTGCAGAGTAGCCAGTGTTCCAGAACCCAGGACCTGAGTTCAGGGGAGGGGGCGTCTTGCCCCCTGTGCTCTTGTCCCCTTGTCACCGTGCTGCACGCATGGGTGCCGCTGGCCCCATTGGCTGGCATTGCTGTTTCCCGTGTGGGAGGGCGGTCAGGTCCCTGCCTCTGGTCTCTGTGGAAATAAAAAGGAGAAGGGTCATGGCTCCCGTCAAGCAGGAGCTGTTCCCCATTTGCTCAGTGGCCCCAGTTGGAGCCGGTCCAGCCGGACGTGGGCAGCGGCGCCCCAGGCTGCACTGCTGGCCGTCCCCGCCTTCCTGGTTGCACGGGGTGCAGGTCACGGGTGAAGAGGACACCTTGCAGACCCCGCCTCCCCGTGGCACCAGGAGGAGCAGAGGGCAGGATAAAAGCCAGCACTGTGCACCCAGGCTGCTTTCGAGGGACTGCCCAGCTCCCCTGACCCGGGAGCCCTCAGGTAAGGGCGGGCGCGCTGCTCTCCAGCAGGAAATTAGGGCTCCCCCCTCCCTTCCCCCGCCCGCCGTGTGCGGGTCTGCACCCTCTGCGGGGTCCCGGAGAGCAGGGCCGGGCCGGGTTCCTAACTCACCAGCTCGGCCTGCAGGAGCGCTTAGGCCCTGCTGGGTGTGCCAGGTGCGCGGGGCTCGTCCCACCTAACCCTGAGCCTGCCCTGGGGTTGTGTCCCGTGCTGGACTCTGCACCCCGGCACCTGTCAGGCCACGCGGCAAAGTGCCTTCTGAGCCCGTCCCGCCTCCCTGGTCAGGGTGGCCAGAGGCCATCTGCCACAAGTGTCACTTGAGTAACCACCGGGAGTTAGTGCAGCGGCCTCAGGGCCCCGCAGGACGGGCGGCCGCAGCGGCTCCCCCGCGCCCGTTTGACGCCTGTTGAGAGGACGGGTTTCGGCTGCGGCGGCCTAAGTCAACAGGCGTTAAACTAAGCTGTCCTTCCCTCCCCCTCGGGGGCCGCGGCTGCTCACGCCAGGGTCAGGGCGGGCTCCCCTCCCCGTCCCTCCGTCCCTCCCGCGCCGCCCGCCCGGAGCGCGCTGCCTCGGCTCCGTCTCCAGCGGTTGTGGAACCTGGAGAATTCCTGCCCCGCAGCGACGGAGACGGGGCGGCCGAGCTGTCGCTTCTGCTTTCCTGGGCCGAGCGAGCGGTTGGTCTAACCGGCAGGTTTACACACGCGCGGCTGGAGCCCGGGGCGAGCAGGGCCACATGTGCCTGAGCAGGGCTCTCAGGGAGCGCGCGAGCACGGGGACACACGTGGGGACACACGCGGAGCACGGAGTCCTCGGGTTGGGGGCGGTGCTGCCGAAGCAGCACCCAGACGTTAGAGAGAGAGGACGTGTTGTCCGTGGTCTTCCTGGGGCTTGGTCTGTGTGGGCTGGAGCGGGACCCGGAACCCGGCCCACTGTCCCGTGTGACATGGGGGCCTGGACGGCCCGGCCACGGGTGCGGAGGCTTTGGCGCAGGCCCCACGCGGGCACGGGCGGCAGGAGGTACAAGCACTTGCTCCTGAATTATGCTGCCCCCCCCCTTACTACACTGATCCGGGCGTTTCACAACTGGACGACGGCCGTTGGCGCCAGCACGGGCAGCAGGAAGGGGTGCAGTGCGCCACCCGCTGTGGGCCTCCCCCCTCGGTCATTGGGAAACCAGAGGTGGGGGCAGGAGAGCAGGGCCTGGGGGTGCTGGGTGCCCCTGCCCCCGGAGCTGTTGGCTGCTGGAGGTGCAGCGTCCCTTCCCTCTCGTGATTTGATCACTGGCTCCTCGTGTTTACAGACGTTCCCAGAGGACTCTGCCAGATGTCAGCGGGAACGACCACTTCTCCTTCCCTGCTTTGCACGGACGTTTCCAGGGCTCCGTGTTAGTGAAACCGCGACGTGACACAAGCAGCTGTGCAAAGTGACCTAAGTGCAAACAGCGGGTTTTCCCCAAACTTGTTGCCGTGGGGGGGCAGCCAGCCGGGGTGAGCCTAGCTGCTGGGGTCTCTGCCACAGAAAGTGCTAGGGCCTGTTGGGGGACATCTGGGCAGTGGAGCACCCCCCCCCACAAGACCAGGAGACCCGAGAGCTCTCCCCAAGGCAGACACCCCCACGGCCCAGGAACGACCAAAGTGCACGGCCTAGGGGTGCGGAGGCCGGGGCTGTGGACGGCTGCCTCGGGGTCCCGCCGGCAGGGAGGGCACAGGGTCCCAGGTGGACGGGGACGTGACGGCCGGCTCAAAACAGCACGTGCGCATTTCCCACACTTGCGGAGGCCGGGAGGCCCGGACCAGGATGCCGCGGGCTTGGCGTCGGGGAGGCCCCTTCCGGCCTCACAGCTGACGGCCTCTCTGGGTCCTCGCGGCGGGGACAGGGGGACAGTGGGGACGGCAGGGACACTCCCAGGGTCTCTTGCCTAAGGGCACTGACCCCAGCCCGGGGAGTCCCCTCCACAGGCCCCGCCTCCTGCCGTCCCTTGGGGATCAGGTGCCAGCCCGGGAGCTCGGCGGCACGGGAAACTTCAGCCCCTGGCAGAGGGCCCCGCGTGACGGAAACAAGTGGTGGCACCCCTGGGGGTCAGCTCTGTGGCAGCGTGTGGAGCCTGCAGCCATCAGAAGGGCCGTCGGCCCCGGGCGTGGGGTGGGGACGACGGCCGACCTCCCTTTCCCGGCTCTGCTTCTGCGTCGTTCCACGTTTTTACGGCAAGAATGTCCTACTCAAAGCTAATTTTCGCCGTCTCATTAGGGCTCGAGAGCTGAGTGTTTGTACTTTAAATGTCATGTTTGAGCTGAAGAACTGGGCGGGCGGGTGTGACATCCCGGCCTCCCGGCCCGAAGGGCGGGTCTGCGCAGATGTTCCCCATCTGCCCAGACCGGATTCGGGAAGCTAGCCAGACCCGGGAAGGCGGCTTTCAGCAGGGTCCCCGCAGGCAGCGTCTTATCAGCTGGAGCCGGTCTCCCCGGCTGGGGGCCCGTGACGTCAGCCGCCGGGGACACCCGCCTTTCCGTGGGAAGAGAGAACAGGCATTTCTGCTCCGTTGGGCGTCCCGGTTGCTTGGGACGCAGGCCCTGTTTATGGAGGCGATGGTTGTGCAGGTGGGTGCCCGGGTTAGAGTCCTGATTCTGCGGCTTCCTCGCTGCGTGACTTCGGGCAAGTTGCATGACCTCTCTGTGCCTCAGTTTCCTCATCTGTAAAGTGAATCTCGTGAGTGCTCGCCTCCTGGGGGTGCCGTGAGGGCTGGATGAGCAGAGACGCGGGCCATCAGGATGCCGGGGGATGGTGACAGCGCGCGCGCAGGGCGCTTACAGACGTCACCCCCTGGAAGACCGCGAACTCCAGCTCTGTGAGAGCATCTTGCTTGCGGTCCTAGAACTCAGGCGCCCACTCGGGGCTGTGGGGACAGGCGGACCCCGCCTGCTGCCATGGGGGCCACGCGGCAGCCGTCCAGCTCGTGGGTGGCTTCCTCTGCGGGAGACAGGACGGCTCAGGGGCTGAGGCCTGGCAGGCTCACTTCTCTGGGAGGGGCGAGTGGAAGGGCGCCCGGGACATGCCCACGGGACTGTTGGTCCCGCTGCCCGGCAGGACAGCCTTGGGCATGGCCCCGGTGGCCCAGAGCAGGCAGGGGAGGAAGGCGGGGGGCTTTTTGGGGAGACACGCCCCCCTGGCCCTGGGCTTGCTCCAGCCCCTGGCCGTCCTGCAGAGGTGGGAGGTGGGGGTCCAGCCCAGCTTGCCTTCCTCCCCGTGAGACCCCCCCACCAGGTATCTGCCACTAGGAACAGGTGTCCTCCACGCGACTGTTGTCACTGCCACCATCACCTAGTACAGCAGGGCTTTGTGCACCGGCCCCCGGGTCAGACCAAACCAGAGAGTGGGGGCACGGGTGGAGCGCCCCCCAGGCACCCCCTGGGGCAGGCACTTGCCAGGTCCTGTGAACCCGCAGGAGGAGCCTCACGCTCAAGCCTCATCCGGCTGTGCGCTGGCTTGGCCTCGGCTTTCGTGGAGACGTGCCCCAGCCCCGGGGGCCTCCCTGGAGTGACGTAGGCCCCTGCCTAGGAACGGGAGCCCGCAGGCCGTGCTGTCCGTGTGCCGAGCGCGTGGCCTGAAGCCGCAGCAGAACTCTTCGCAGTGATTCTTATGTTGAAACGAGCCGCCTGGGTGATGCTTGGCTGCCAGGCGCTTGGCGTTGCTGGCAGGTGCTTCGGGGCCGTGTGCGCGCCTCCTGCTCCGCATCGGCCACCCCTGGACGGCCCTGCCTAACTCAGGCTGCAGGTGGGACGCACAGCCTGCCAACCAGTCCCAAGGGTGGAGCCTTGAAAGAGTAAGAATGCATCCTCCTTACCCCAGTGCATGGTTCCCCGAGGCGGCCGAGGGCCGGAGGGCCGGAGAGCCGGGCCACGTGTCCGCGGGGGCGTGGCCGGTCATCCCAAGCCCACCTTGGACACGTGAGGCCCTCCCCAAGAGTGGCCGCGTACTCCCAGGACGCCTGCGGCTGTGACCCCCCCCGCATGGTCACCGGACCGGCCTGCGTCAGTGCCCCACGCGGTCACGACAAGCCGCACACACAGCCTCTGGCAGCGAGAGGTCCCGAAGACGCCTCAAAGCGCTTGAGATTTGGTCGCCGGCTTTCGTGTGCTCGCACCTCAGGCTGTTTACCCGTGTTTGGTTTGCATAGTAACCCGTGTTGTGCGCGCGTCCCGCTGTGGATTAGCAGGGCGGCGTGTCAGCCAGCCCCGAGCGCGGCCTCCCCGGAGCCTCCGCCACCGCCACCGCCTCCTTCACCCGGACTGACTCAGAGCAAACAGCCTTTCCACGAGTGGGGGGGATTCCTGTTACCTCCTCATCTGTTGGTGCGTTTAAAGCTGGGGGCGGGGGATTGGGTGGAAGACAGGCCCCCGCGGCCCCAGGTCCCCACGGAGCAGAGGGCGCCCCTCAGCCCTGTCCTGCGGAGGTGCTGCGGGATGCTCCTCCCACGTCGGGGCCGCAGCCGCTCCCCCGCCCCCCGCTACTCCCTGGGACCACCGGAGCAGCTGGAGCAGCTCCGTGTCCAAGGGGTCAGTGGGGAGGATGCCCTGGGCGCAGGAAGGAGGTGTGGGTCGTGCCCCTGTCGGCAGGAGGGGCCGGCGAGGCCTCCTGGGGGGTTGTACGGGGCTTTTGGTGACTCCTCTCCCTGTGGCTTATCCTGCGATGTGTGGCTGGCACCGGGAGGGTCCGTCCCCAGCCCTCACGCCGAGCGAAATCTGGATAAACAGGCTGGTGAGATGGCGCCTTCCCAGGGGGCTGGCCTCATCTCGTTAACCTAATAAATGCCGTGAGCCTCTGTGCGGAGACCTGCCGGGACACGTCTGTGAGTCCGGCAGCCAGAGGCTCGCCGCAGAGCAGGAGCTCCCAGGGCACCCCTCCTGGAACCCCCGTGCTTTGTGGCCCCTGCTCTGCAGGTGTCGGGCAGCGCGGGGCAGCACCTGGAGTCCACAGTGTCTCTGGGGGACCATGGGGAACAATGACTGGCTGCGGTGTCGCAAGTGTCTGGGGTGTGGAGACGCCCTGGCCCTGGCCCAGCCCCTGGGAGCGGCTGGGTTCGCCCCTGGGGGCCTGGGGTGGAACTGGCCACGCAGGGTGGGTGGGGCGCAGAGCGCTCAGGGGCCACGTCAGCCGAACCTGGTTTCAGATGCCGGGTCTGCCACTTATTTGGTGGTTTGGGGCCGGGAGGCGTGGAGTCGGCTCTACTGCCCGGAGGGCAGAGCCATCGTGATGGTTGGACGAGTAATTTTCGCGCTGCACCTGTTACTTAGCTTGGCCTTGGCCTGGCCTGCCTGGCCTCCCACCCGTGTGTCTGGGCGTGACCTCTGGGTTCTCTCGACCATGTGTCCCAGGGTGGCCTCCCGCACTGGGCAGGGTCCCCCATAGCCCCTCAGCAGCATGCCTGGGCCTGGCCCGTGGGGTCTCTTGTCCAACCTGTCCTCTCCCACCTGCCGCGTTAACAAGCTCTCCCCGTTAACTCGGGTCATCTGTACCCCATTCTGGGATGGTCGGGGGTGGGGGGGGTCCACCCTGAGGGCCGGGACTAGGGGGGGAAGCGAGTACAGGGCCTCTGCTTCTGTGTGGAGCCAGGGCAGCCGGGGACTGTCCCCACTCTGCTGAGCAGGGACACAGTGCACGCGCCAGGATTGCAGGCGAGCAGAGAGCATGGGATGGGGCTGGGGGCTCCCAGGCCGGGAGACTGACAGGGCAGCGGGGGACCGTCCCAGCTGGCCGTGCCCCCCCCCAATCCCGTCTCCCCCGGAGGCCTCTGTCCTGGGGGCTGGAGAGAGGCGCCGCTCGCTGAGCGGCCCCTGGGAGCGGGGGGAGCCCCAGGGGCTGTCTCTGCACCCCCGGCCTCAGACCCCCGCCACCCAGCCTCCCAGTGGTTGCACTTTATGAACTTTCTGGCAGTTGACTCTGTGCTTCTGCTTTGTACCTGGGTGTGTGTTGGCGCCTTGTTTTCCCAGGGCAGGGGCTCGTGGCACCCAGCAGGTCCTGGACAGGAGAGCGTCCGCCCTCCTCAGGGGCCCTCCCGCCGCCCGGCCTCCTCCTCCCCGTCATGGGGCTCGCCGCTGGACCGGGGGCTTTGAAACTAAACCATGGTCCTCACAACGTGCTTGTCGCTGGCATGGCCCCGTGCCTGCTGGCTGTTCCTGTCCACTGGTGACGCGAGACTCCCTTCCACCCTGAGCTGCCCCAGCCGGTGTGTAAGAGGGAGTGTGGGAGCTCCGTGCCAAGAAACTGTCCGGTCTCAGGAAAAGCCATAGGTAGTCTTGAGGGATACTTTCATGTCCCTGAATTTCTATCAACACACTCTTTCATCTTCTCTTACCGTTTCAGTATAAATCATGAATTTTCAGGTCCTGGGAAATAACGTCGAGATTATATTCCTGTGACGTTTTCTTGTGCGATACGTTCAAATTAGCTTCGCCTCCCCCTTGACTTGAACGAGGCGGCGTGGAAGGTGGGAGCCGTACGCCCGGCGGGGAGCGGGGTCGGCCCTCGGCCCTGGACAGTGAGGCCTGGATGGCGCGGCCTGGGTCAGCACCCTGCCCGGCGGGGCCTCCGTCCAGCAGAAACACAAAATACATACAGGCAAGATCTAAACTTTCCAGATTTTACACACGTAACAGAAAGAGCATAATAGGATTTACAGCTATTTTGACATCCCGTACGGTTAGCATAACCGGGAACGGGCTTGAGACTTTGCCATGGTTTGGCTCCGAGCCTGGGGAAGAATCTTGGGTATTTCTTTTCATGTCTGCGGCCTGTGCCCTCCCCGGGGAGGGGCCTGGGATCGGTGCTCTTTCCCTGGGCTCGTCTCTTCAGTGTCATCCCGCCCCACCCCGGTAGTAACAGCTGTTCACACCTGACAGTGGGGGAGACTGAGGCTCAGCTGGGGCCAGGGTCCGGGCCTTGCTGTGCGCCCTCTGGCCAGGGCCACCCCAGCGGGCCTCCTGCCACCACAGCCTGAAGCCCTCCGGCCAGAGAACCACACTCCTGGAGCCCACCTGGTGCCCCGCGTGGAAACCAGGGATGCCAGAGGCAGGGCAGTGGCCCTGTTCGGCCCGACCGTCCCCTGTTCTCTGTCCCCCACGTGTCGGGGCCCTCAGCGCACAAGGGATGGTACCCAGCCCCGCGACAGAGGGTGAGTGTGTCGCTGTCCTCCAGGGGCCCAGATCCAGTGGAAAACGAGACGTGGACCCTGGTGAACAGGGTGCCTCAGCCTCCGGAGGCCGGGCGCTGACCACAGGCCCGGAGGTGGCTCGGAGGAGCCCCGGGGGCTGCAGGCTCGAGGCTGAGCAGGTCAGAGGGGCCCGCAGCTGTGTGTGGGGGGGTGCGGGAACCCATGACCCACCCGGTCTCAGGGGCCTGGAATTCGGCAGGTGGGGGGGCAGAGGCAGCTGGGAGTGGGCTGTGACTCAGCATCTACTGCGCACGAGCCACTGTGGCCGCGCCGTGGAGGCCGGGGCTGGAGCACAGGAGTCCCGGGGCAGCGGCCGTTCCCAAGGAGGGCAGGGCCAGCCCGGCCTCAGAGTCCGCCCAGGTGTCTGTGCATAACGGCCCCGGGCCAAGGTCTGTTCAGGTGCCACCTCGCAGGGCAAGTCGGGGGCCCCTGCCGCCCTTCATGGAGACCTTGGCCCAGCGCTGGGGCCCCCTGGGGCCTCCGGGGTCACAGGCCAGCGTCCCCACACGGCACAGGCACAGAGGCCCCCGGGGTGGTCCTGCAGACGCACCTGCTGAGCAGCTCCGAGAGAGGAGGGTTTTCTTTTCGTGACTTGTTGGAAAGGCAGAGTCTGGACGCCTGGCGGGGAGCAGGGTGGTTTCCGGGGCCTCTGTGGGAGCCCGCCCTCCAAGGCCAGATTAAGGACTCGGAAAGCCTTAGCCAGCAAGGTGCTGCTCAGGGCAATCCCCCGGAGCCGGAGCCCCTTCCCGTGGCCAGGGCGGAGGGCAGTGACCGCCTCCTCTCCCGAGGCTTCTCGGGCCCGAAGCCAGACCGAGGCCTCTTGAAGGAGCCTTGTGATGACCTGTCAGGGGCCCCAGGACCGACCGCCTCAGGGACCCCGGGACGTTCCCATGCCGCCCGGTCATTCTGGTGCCCTGGGGGCGGGTCAGGCGTTCAAGGCCGTGGGGTCCTCCGCGGTGCGGGGTGCGGGGTGCGGGGTCTGCGGTGGGCATGTGGGCAGGATGTGGGCGCTGGGGCAGCCTCGGGTCGGGTGCCCGCAGCAGCGGCTTCATTTCATCCCAGGACAGTGTGACAGCCCCGCCAGGAGGTACGCTGGCCAGAATAAGGTCTCTCCCTCCCCCTTCCTCCGGCGTCGCTGAGCCCTCTTCACTGGGAGCTGGTTTTGCAGGTGACCCTGCTGTCCCCGGGTCATGGGTCTCCCCTCAGCCCCAGCGCAGATCCGCAGTCTCGGGCTAGGAGACCCGGGGGGAGGGCGCCCCCTCCCATCTTCATGCATTCTCCGTTTCTCCAGGGTAAGACGGGTGAGTCTTCCCCAGGGTCCTGCACCCGAGGACAAGGGGCCTGGGGTCGGGAACTGGGTGTTGTGCACGCAGCCCTGGAGCCCTTGTGTGTCACAGCGGGACCCGTGTGCCCAAGTAGAGGCTGTCTGTCCACCCTTGGAGGCCTGACGGGCACGCCTGGGCCCCGCCTCACCAGCTGACCCTGCAGGCCACGCTGTGTGGGGTCATCTTACTGCCCCCCCAGCTCCCGAAAGGTGGGGGAGAGACGGTGTGCACGCTACGGGGTCTGGGGTTCCCGGGTCAGGTGCCCGGGCGGGGCCCGCTAACCCGTGTCCTGGCCAAGCCCCGTGACGCCACCTGTTTACAGCTCTCAGCAAAGCTGCTTATTGGATTAGCGGGCACCTCTCGGCCTCGCAGCGGGCGCAGGAGGGCTGGCCTCCGAGCTGCTGCTCCAGGGAACCCAGTCCTCGTCGGACTTGGCCTCTGAGGCTTGCAGGGCGCTTCTGGGTGGCACCTCGCCAGCGCGTGCTCCCCTTTCCGCCGAGCACGTGGTCTCGGGAGCCCCGGCCGGTCGGGCGCAGGCGGTGTAGGCCTGGACGGCATCCCTCGTCCTCATCCGCTGGCCAGAGGCGGACAGCCGCTCGGGCCGCCGGCCTGCTCCTCGCGCGCTTCCACGGCCTCACGGGACCAGGTCTGAAGATGCTGTCCAGCTACTCGGCCTGCCTCTTCTCGGGGGTGTGCGCCGCCCTGGTCGCCGTGGCCCTGGCCTATTACTTCTACTGGTGAGTCGGGCATGGGGGACTTCCCCCTCCTGTCCCCGCGTGCCACAGACATCCCTGCTCGGGACCGGGACCTCCCCGATGGCCGGGGAGTGCGTCCCAGGCCGGTCGTGTCCAGAGCTCGGCCCAGGTGGCGTGTCCCGCCTTCTGGGATTGCTCCTCTGCTGGGGACCTTCCTGGAGAAGCCTCGGGGGCCGCAGGCCTGTCGCCAGCAGGTGCTGGGCGAGCTTTGGGGAAGCAGCTGTGCCTGACGGCGAGCGTTCCCGCTCCTATCTCGCGCCTCCCCCGGGGTGGGTGCTGGGATTACAGGGTGGTCTGTGGATGCAGTAGAAGGCGGGAGTTCTGGTCGGAGGGACGCCACCCTGTTGTGCCCGTAGATGCTGAGCTGGATTGTGGCCAGTCACCCGCGCCCCTCTCTGGCTGTCGTGCCCGGTGCGCACACACAGGTTCTTGCTGGGAGTGGGGAGTCCGCGAGCTGGTGCGGATGGCATGGGCCTGGGGTTCTCGAGGCTCCGGTCCAGCCCGACCCACGCGAGGGTGTGAGGGTGTGAGGGTGGACGGGGCGCGTGTGCTCTGGGCCGGCCCGTCTGCACGAGGCCGTCTGTGCTTGGGGCACCGGGTGGTGGGAGCGAGCCCACGGGGCGGCGTTTCTCCGCAGGGTGGCTGTGGGGAACCCTGAGCCCCAGGTGTGGGGCTGGCGTCCTGTCTTAGAGCCACAGAGTCGGGGAATTTCTGAAGACACATCGGCTCTTCTGTAGGTTCTGTCCCACACTTGACGGGTGTCCTCCAGTGCACGCTCCGTCTGTTCTCTGGAAGCTTTCCCCTCTGTTGATCCGATTATCGATTATCACTGCTTCTGTTCCGGGCGAGGAGGCGGGCGCTGCAGGAGCTCGGCCCCCTGACGGGCGGGGTGTGCGCTCCAGGCCCCGGTGGGCCTTTCCTGCCCCAGCGCCTGGAGCCCCGTCCTCCCGCTCCACGGCCTCGCCCTTTAGAATGAATTTTCCACCCCCCAGGGATTTGCATTTCCGATTGTAGGTAAACCTGATTGTTGGACGGTACAAGGGGAGTTACCGGAAGGATAATAAGCACGTGTGTGATTTAGGGGAGGAATTAGCCCGGGGAGGGAAGGAAGGACTTTTGACCCTTGCTAAAGGAGTTGCGGGTCTTGGGGAGTGTCGGGTGGTTCCCAGGCCCTGAGGAGCCCCCGTGGGAGGAGCCGTCTCCGGCTTTTATCATAGACCTCAGGACACCCCTGCGAGTGGGGGGCCACCAGCCAAGGCGCGTGGGCAGCCAAGGTGCCCTCCCCGCGTGGAGGCCGCCCGCAGACCCCATCGCCAGGGCCCGACCCTCGTCACACCCCTCCCCGCTCCATCCACACACGGACAAAAACCCAGTTGGAAGAACGTGTCTGCAGCGTGTTGTGACCTGCCTGGAGGTGTCGGGCAGCCCCCGGCCTGTTCCCCGGCCTGTCCCTGTCCTTGTCCCCCATGCTCAGAACTGGGAGAAAACCCTGAGGTATTCATTCTCTGGGTCCCGCTCCAGGCTGGCGTGCGCTCCGCCGGCGTGGCAGGCGGCCTTCCGACGGGCTGGGCTCCCCCCACGCCGTGTGCAGCCAGCGCCCACGGCAGCCCTCGGCGCAGCGGGCGAGGCCCCCGGAGGGAAGGGGCCGTGGGCGGCCGAGGAGCGCTGCGCCCGTGTGTGAGCGCTCCAGGGCGAAGGCTCAGGGCCTCCAGCGGGAGCTTTGAGCTGCGGATACTCTCCCTGTCGCCCCAAGTCGCCACCAGAGACCTGCGTCCTTTCCATCGCTGTGTGGCCCGGCGCTGCCCGACGGGCGCAGGTGCCGCCTCCCCGCCGATGTCACGGCTTCTAGGGGACAGGCTTTCTGTGGGCGAGGACTTCCTCCAGGACAGGCTCCCCGCGGCCCAGGGGTGAGCCCCCCACTAGCCCACGTGGCCCAGGGGTGGCCGGGGGAGCAGAAGCCCCCGCCCGGGCTGTAGCACCTGTTTCTCAAGGAAGTCTGGCAGAGTGGTGGGGTCACAGAAGACGCCGGGGACCCCTGGCCTGCCAGCAAGGTGCTTCACATTTGGGCACGAGACCCCCCAGGACCCGCGTGTGACGAGTTGGGGGTGTTGGTCCCGGTTCCCAGGTGCGCACCTGCCATGTCTTCCCGGCCATTGTCCTGCTCAGCGTCGCGGCGCGCACCTGCTCTCACACCTTCCTGAGACTCACCCTGACGTGCACACCAGGCCTGTCTGTGCTTCTACACGTTGTTGAATAATTTTGGGGTAGAGGAGCGCGCCGACCCCCCATCACAGCACCACCGGGTAGCCCAGTAACATCCACTTTGCGCCTTCCCCCCGGGAGGAGTGGCATCGTGTGCAGGAGGCTGAGGACCTGGTGGCCGTCTGGGAGCCGGGCGGCGACTGGCCTCGTGCTGTCAGGGGAGAAATCAGGAAGGGCCGTGTTGCCAGCCTCTCGTGTCTTCAATATTTAACGGGGTCATTGGCCTAAATGGCACTTGATAGGTTGGCTCAGGCATCTTCCTCATTTTTAAAGAGTTAAAATTCCTGCCGCTAAAACTACCCTCGTAGGAGAAAGACATTGTAGCAGCTGATCTGCACCACACGAGGACGTTTGGCGGAGGCCTGGGGCGCTCTCACTTCTCACGCCTGTGGGCGCCCCCGGGTCCCCTCTCTGTGAGCACATGGCAGGCAGCACACCTGTCAGCAGCTCCCCCAAGCTGCTTCGTTGCTAAGTTCCCCCATGATCGAGGCTGGAGCGTGGTTACCCCTCTGGGAACTTTCTGGAAAGACAAGCGAGAACCAAAGCCCCTATTTGAAATCATGGTGGAAGCTGTTTTTATTTTATTTTATTTTTTTTTTTGGGGGGGGGGAAGCTGTTTTTAGACGTCAGTGACTTACAACCGTGTCTAGTAATGGGATTGCACCGTGCCTTTCAAGACATGTGCGCACGGAAAGAATTAAAACCTCGCTGAGGTAGACTGCCCGAGGGAAAGTGGGTCTGCGTCAGTGCGGCTCACCAGTAAGAGATACTGAAAGCCTCTCTCGACGCACAGTTCAGAGCCTTTCTTCCCAGGGAGCTCCTGAGCTGGTATCAGGTGTCTGCAGCCTGGAGCGGGGCGTGTGGGATTTCCCAAAGTATTGTGACCGGGGGACCCTCCTGTAGCAGGTCATTTCTTGGGATTAGTGTCTGAATTACGGAGTTTTACAAAATGCTCTGAATGGTTTAAGTGTCTATTTGTACAGAAAACAGCCCCCTCATTTGCTGCCTTGGGAACCTGAATACCTGTGAGACGTTGGCTTACCCAGGACCCTTTAGACGTCAGTGTGTTTCTGAGGTGGGGAGGGACCCTACGACTTGAAGATTTTTCAAGAACACCCGCACCGAGCCACCCTGAAGTATTGGCAAAAGTTATCTTATCCTCAGTTTCAAATAACAAATTAAAAATGACCACGTCACACGCTGAGGCCACAGACAACGGAACAAGAGTGGTTTCCTGAGCCCTGGGCCCAGCGGGCTTGCTTCCAGCACCCAGTCCTCCTCCTCCTCCTCCTCCGTGGAGGACAGCACGGCAGATGGGGGTTCCCCACTGGGGGGATCAGCTGAGTTGACTTTCTGCACATCATTTTCACTTGACCAAGTTATGGAAGTCCTGTTTTTATCTTTAAAGATGCTATTTCATCAGCAACATTAGCCCAGACATTAAAATATTTTTTATCTTTGTATTTCCCTGAAATAGCAGTAGGCCCTAGTGTCAAGGAAAGTGAGCTCCCGTCTGTCTCCTACTCGCGCTGCTACTCCTAAGGCAGCGGCGCGGAAGCCGTCCTGCTCCTGGCCCGGGCAGTGGGCCTGGACTCTGTTCCTTGACTTGCTAATGTGCTCCGTTCTCTGGTTCTCCGGCAGGTATTTACTGGGCACCTACCGTGTGCCGGGCACTGTTGTAGAGTTGTGCTCACCCGTGGCCGTGACAGACAGACCATCACCTTAGTAAACGTTCCTGCCACTCCTTGCCGCCCCTGGGGTCTGCTGGTTATATCACTATTCTTGGTTATTTTACTCTTCTCCTCATGCTTTAATGTACTTTTTTTGTTGAATCCATGTGGACCAAAAAAAAAAAAAAATCTCCTGCCTTGCATTAGGGTTCACGGCGTTTATATTCTGTTCTGTAGTTATAATTAAGCTCTCCACACTTCCTTTGTAGGTTGAGTCTAAATAGTGTAAGTCCAGAAACAGCACTCACAATAAAAATTTTTGTAAGTTATTTCATGCAGGTGCCGCAGAGCAGGTCTTGGAATCCCGTCACTGAGTTTGCTGCTTAAAGGAGAAAGGTCGAGTTCCACATTCATGCCCGATGTTCATGTGATCCACGTTTGGATCACCATTTCCTGTCATGGAGTTTTTAAATTATTTTCAAATATTCATTGCTTCCCTTTTTATTTTTGAGAAAAGAAACCTATTCCTCCTTCAATACCAAGACCTTCTCGCCTTAATCATATTCTCTGCCCACCAAATTCTTTCTTTCTTTCTTTTTTTTTCTCCAAATTCTTTCTACTTGAAAGATTTCCTGTTCTAGTTCGGAGCAGTTTCTTTCCGGGCCTCCCACAAGGTGTTCCCTGGCGTATCCTTTCATTGCATAACCGGGTGAGTTCTTCCTCTCAAATCCCGTGTATCCCTCTTCGTTAGATTCCTTCTCATTTTGCTGGACTATATCCTCAAGTAATCTTTTCACGAAGGACAAGCAGAAGTTACGTTTTCTGAAAGCTGGCCTATCTCCAGCCTGCTGAAGTTTCTGTCTTCGGTCTTCGTGTCTCTCTGGTCCTGATAGACAAGAAATAGTGTTGAGAGAGAGGAGGATTTAACAAAGGAGCTACTTATGAGGTGCAGGCAGAGGTTGGGGAGAGTGGCCAGAAGGTGAAAACCGAGAGCCAACGCATCCTTACTGATAGTGTAGTTCGTTTCATCCAGAGTTTTGTGGGGAGGGAAAGGGTCCAAGGAGAAGTAGAAGGATCATGGAGTCCAAGTTTCCTTGGTCTCAGGGTCAAAATTCTTTGAAATCTGTAAGGCGGCCACATTTTGGGGTGCGTCTGTTGTGCTCCACTGCTCTCGACCCAAAGGTTCCCGCTGGCCTGCTCCCGTGAACCGGGTGCCGTGGTGGTGCATCCGCAGCGATGGCACCGTGTTTCTGGGAGACGTGTGCAGTGTCTCCGGTCCCGTTGGCAGGCGCGTGGCTGTAGATGTCACAATGTAGGGAAATCAGTGTCAGGAGAGAAGGGCTGTGCTAGGACCACCCAGCGCAGCAGCACGGCAGTTCCCCAGTGGGGGGCGCCGTCCACTGGGCAGCATTGCTCAGGGTGGGGCCCGGGCCCAGGGGCGCTCTCTGCTGACCATCTGGGGAGGAAATAGGATCCATTCACCTGTGTTCCTTTAGGAAATCGCTCTTGCAGTGGCTCGGGAGGAGGATAAGAGCCCTGCCAGGGGGTGGACGCCGAGGTTGGGGTGGGGGGGATGGTTAGAGACCTTCCTCCCCACGCTGCGGCCATCCTGCCCCGGAGTGGAAACCTCTCTGGGCCCCCGTGCCTGCAGCACCCAGCCTCCGAAGGGCCACGGGGAGGGCACTGGGCCTGGCGCAGGAGGCGGGGCTGCGGGGCCGTCTGGGGTTCACATAAGATGGGGTGCCGCTGCCCCCTTGGCTCTGTCATGGAGAAACTGGGGGACAAGACGGGCCGGATGTCAACTGTCAGGGATCCAGGAAAAGCAGAGGAAGAGAGAGAGTGTGGGAAAGGGGCTGACCCATGTTCAGGGGACCGAGGGAGGAGAATCTCGGAATTCGGTTCCCACACCCACTTAGAAATCGTGGGAGGGGGCCGGTGGGACCCACAGAGCGGGGCTCCCGTCACCTGTCGCCAGACTCCGTGCAGTTCCCCGTTTGTCCTGGAAAAACTGCTCTCAGGCTGGGAAGCTCTCCCAGGGGCGCGGCACCAGAGTGGCACCTGCCGCACGCGAGGTCCAGCGGCGGCCCCGGAGCCGGCCCTGCGCGCCCGCCGCTGCTGGAGGGAGGACGGGAGCACCGGCCAAAGTGGACCGTGCAGCGTCTGTTCGTGTCCTCGAGAGCGCAGTCCTGTGACTCAGTGGGGACGGGGCAGCCCCGGGGCCGGGGGCAGTGGCGTGCCGGGGCCCCGAGCACAGACGCTCCCCACTTTCCCGTCTGGGGAATGGTGACAGGAAGGAAGGAGAAGAGGGCAGGGTTTGGCTCCTCGGTCCTGGCCGCGCCCAGGCCCCGCTGCTCGCAGGCCGTGGGATCTCGGGCACGCCGCCCCGTGCGCCTCCCGCGCTCGCCGACCTCGTCACCCCGGAAGGCAGGTGCACTGGCCGTGGCCGGGGACGGTCTCCATTCCACTCTCCGCTTACTAGAGTTCACGGGTCTGATCGATGTTTGGGGGGAGGGGACTATATAGTAGTAAAACACACGTATCTGTGATGTTCTGAGTTTATTTATTTTTTTTAAATATTTCTTTTTTTTTTAATTTTTATTTATTTATGATAGTCACAGAGAGAGAGAGAGAGAGGCAGAGACACAGGCAGAGGGAGAAGCAGGCTCCATGCACCGGGAGCCCGATGCGGGATTCGATCCCGGGTCTCCAGGATCGCGCCCTGGGCCAAAGGCAGGCGCCAAACTGCTGCGCCACCCAGGGATCCCATGTTCTGAGTTTATATTCAGGCAGGAAGCTCAAATAGGAGTCAGCTGCTGAGTGACCGGTGTCCTTCTGTGTCAGGGGACATGAAGTGACATGTGGGCGCTCCTCCACGCTCAGAGTGGAGCTGAGGAGGCAGAGACACAGGCGGAGGGAGAAGCAGGCTCCCTGCAGGGAGCCCGATATGGGACTCGATCCCAGGACCCCAGGGTCACGCCCTGAACCACCAAGCCACCCAGATGCCCCTTAAATCTAGTTTTTGAACGTGATGCCTCTTTATTGGCAAATGTGACATTTTGAATCTTTGTAAATGGTTTTGTTCTTCCTTTAAGGTTTGTGTTCATATGTAGTAAACACTGTTAAGCACCTATGTGTTCTGGACTCTGGGCTTGAGCAGCTTTCCCAGGGCTCTCCCCAGGCACCCCGCAGCACCCGGTAGAGATGGGATGAGGTCACAGAGAAGGGGAGGAGTGGGGCCCCCGCCAGCAGTGCTCCCTGGCCCTCGCCAGCTCTGCTGTTCCAGCTGAGCTCCTCTTCCCAAACCCTGCATCCGCCCCAGGGGATCCCCAGGGAACCCTCAGGGGACGCAGGGGTCACTTCTGCATCTTGCCCTAGATTTCCTGTCAGTTGGCTGTCCTGTGACCTCAGATCCCTGGTGGGGCCAAGAAAAGCTATGAACGTGCAGTCTGTCTGGCTCTCTAATTCTTATAAGGGCGGGAGTGATGAGCTCTCTGCATCCCAAGGGAAGCCAGAGCTCCCATGCAACTTTTTAAATTGTGAAATATATCGTACTTGTAGAAAAGCACATTAGCAACCAATTTATTGAATAATATTAGAGCGAACCCTTGCCTGTTTCTTTAAAAGTAAAATGTCATTATTATAATGGGCAACTCATTATTCAAATTTACAAGTCAACTTACCCGTGACTGTTTTTTGTGTGAGCACGTGTGCTCGTGCATGTGTGTGCATATGTGTGCATGCGTGTGTATGTGCACACATGTCTTAGTGCATGCATGTGAGAGCATTGTGCACGTGTCTATGTGCACCAAGCATGTGTATGCACACATGCATGTGTATAGATGCATGCATGAGAGCACACATGTGCCTGCAGTGTGCACATGCGTGTGTGTGCATGAGTGTATTACGAGAGCATGTGTGCACAGGTGTGTATGAATCTGCATGTGTGTACATGCACAAATGAGAGCACGTGTACAATGCATGTATGCATGTGTACAAGGCACACACATGCACGTGTGTCTGCATGTGTGAGCATTGCACATGTGTGCATGAAAGCATGCACACACATGTGCATGTGCCTATGTGTATGAGAGCATGTGTGTGCACGTGCATTATGAGAGTGTGTATGCACACGTGTGTGTGTTGGAACTCCGCTGCCACAGTCTGGCCTGTTGGAGAGTGCACTTCTGCTCTGGCACCGCAGCTGCCTTGGTGTGAGGCGCGCCTGCCGTGTCCTGCAGGCCCAGAGACTTGTCACAGATCTATTGTGCAGTCACCAGGCTGCGGGAGGTTTCACATGCCCCCTGCCTCCTGCCTCCCACCATGAATATCGCTGCGAAGCCAGTAAAACCATCCGAACAACCAGGGAAAGACCAACAACGCCGGAGCTCGCGGAGTGGGGGTAGGTGGGGCGTGGCGGGGCCTGGAGGCCCCTCAGTGTCTGGCCCTGCTACGCACACACGGCCCCAGCCTCCCCTCCTGCCAGGATTCCGCAGATGTCACGCGGAAGCAGACCCAGCAAACAGCGCTGGGGGAGTGACAGTTGTCCTCGTGCTTGGTCCATGGTCCCTGTTCCTTTCCCAGGTGGCACCTGGTGGGACACATCTCACCTCATCGGGGGAGTCTCCTGGGGGGCCCGGGCCCCTTGGATCCATGTGGCTCCTCCAGAAGCCTGTTGCCAGCCGGGTCTTCAGTGATGTCTGGAGACATTGCTGGTTCCTGTTTCACTGAGTCCCGGGCCCCTTCGAGCTCCGTGCGACTGCGCCCCGGAGACCCGCAGCCTGTCGGTGCTGGGCAGGAGGTTGAGGCCTCAGAGGAGACCATTGGGTGGACGTGCTCCACGGGCTCTGGTCACGTTGTTCTTCCAGGAACCTTTTCGTGGAGATGGCACGACGGTGTGTGGTTGGTACAAGATGAAGAAGCCCCGCTGCTGCTTGTCACACATGTCTGCACGGTGAGCACGAGTCACCCACTTACACACTGACGGAGCACCTGGGTGTTACGTGCAGACCTGCGCCACTACTGGGAACAGAAGGGGCAGCGGCGGCGTGCCAGGAGGGTGGCCTGCACGTCTCAGGGCTGGTGGTTTAATTCCTGTGACTCTCGTCCTCTGCCTCGCGCTGCGGGTAGCTGCCCGCGTGGCCTCGGGCCTCGGAGGACCAGGGGCTTCCTCCTCCCGCCCCCACCGTGAGTCTTCTGGCCTCATGTTTGTCGCTTCATGCTCCCAAGGTGGCCGCTGCGCCTGGGACACCTTTCCTCGCTCCAAGGGCAGAGCGCAGAGAGCACAGGGCGCTGCCGGAGGGATTTGTCTCTTATGTTGAGAAAGCGGATGCCCTCCTGAAGTCCCTGCACGCTTCTCCTGGAACGGGGCCACATGCCCAACCCCAGACCAGCCGCTCGAAGAGCGGGGGTGGGGTTCCTTTACGGCTTAGATCTGGGCCTGGGGTGTCCTCTTGGGGTTCGAGTCTCACCTGGAGTCGTGCAGGGGGGACTCCAGGGGAGGTTTTCATATGTCATTCAATTATATGTATATATATTTTTATCCACTGGTTTAGAAAATTTGTAACGCTATAGGATTCCCATGAGGCCGGTAATGGCTTTGAGTTAATTTTGTGTTCTGTTTGTCGTAACATGAAAGGCACTAGAAAGACAGATGTGCCCGAGCGCAAACACAGCAGGAAGTCAGTACACGCGAGACACGGGTCATCTGCGTCGCGGGTCCCGAGCTCAGTGCGTCGGCGGCAGCTCGTGGCTCGCTCGTGGCCCAGGCCTCGCCCTGGTCATCGAGGCTTTGTCGGAGTTGTGAGACCTCGGAGGCCGTGCCCCGGTTCTTTCTCGCGGCGTTCTCGGCTCCTCTCTCCGTCTGAGCTGCAGGATCCGCTGTCTGGTTCCAGGGGAGGGCGGGGGCCCTGTTGGTTCGTTACTCAGGATTCAGGTGCGTTTACAAATGAACTTAGAAGGAGCGGTGCGCGGGTCGCTCGGGGGTCACTACCCAACAAACCACCCGAGGTCACGGTCCCAGGGCCACCGCCTGACTGGCCCCCAGTCTGTGGCTCAGCGATCTGGGCTGGGCCCCACGGGGGTCCTGCGTGTGGCTGCGGGTCGGCTGGCGCCCGCCTGGGGCTACGACTCCACCCTCACCTGGTGGCTCGGCGTGTGGGGAAGCTGTGGGGCCTCTGGGGCCACGTGCTGTCTGCGGGGTGAGGTGGGGGGTTGCAGGGGGGGCGCCAGCCTGGGGAGCGGACCCCGCATCCAAGGGCTGCCTCGTCGTGGGCGCAGGCACGGAGGGCACCTGCTGGCGTGTGTTTCACGGTGTTTCCCGTTGTCGGGCTCTGGGTTTCCCCTCTGCATATCCTGGGCTTTCCGCTCTCCTCCGGCGCTGTCAGTAGGTCTTATGTCGCTTTTGTCGCGCACGTACTCGGAGTCTTCTCTGCTGCCAGGCCTTCTGCGACCGTGTTCATGGGAGGGTGTCCTCGGGCCCCCCAGCTGCCTGCACACACATGGGCCGTGTGTCCTCGTCCTCCCGCCACCAAGTGCGTAGACCGCGAGTGCGCACCCCGCTTGTGTTCGGGGCGAGCCCGAGTCCTACCTACCTGGACTTCCCATTTCTCTGTTCCTGCCAGTTAGAGAGACCGTGGAGCACCCCGGGGCACCACGGACCGAAGCTGGGGTTGGTGCCAGTGGCCGGCAGCTCCCCGTCCTCTGTGCCTGGCTCCCAGGCTGCCCCGGGGTCTCCGAGGACCGCCTGGGCCCCGTGTCCCGGAACCACTGCGTCAGAAATGACCCTTCTCTGTTGTCTCCGTCCCTTCCAATGACGTGGGTCGGAACCCATCACGGAACATTCTGAGAACGTGGATCTCTGCGGGTCGTGTCTCCCTCTGCACCTGTTCTCGCTGGCGGCAGCTTCTTGGCTGCAGGGGCCTCTCCTGGGTCTGCAGGATGCGAACCTGTCCTCCGCAGAGACTGATGATTTTCTGCTCCTCTTGGATCCTGAGGCTTCTAGATGGTTCCAAATGCTGATAAGCTCAGACAGGCAACATATGATCATTAGCAAAGAAACATGTCCTGTTTCTCGGCCCGTGGGAGGATAAGGTGGGCCCCGTGAGTGAATTTCCCAGGAGCTAAAAGTAGCCCCTTAATGCCCCGAAATTAGGGTTGTGTGTCTAATCTGAAATTTTAGCTGGACTCGTAAATACCTTTCCTGCTTCCTGGCCTTGTTACGTCACAAGGCGATGGGAGCAGCGCGTGGCCAGCTCATGGACAACAGTGGCCGCATTGTGTTCTCACGCGTGAGGTCATCGAGGGGCTGCGGGGTCTGCGCACCGGCTCCCGGCACCGACACCTTCGGAGGTGCTGCCCCCCGGGCCGCGGGCTGGCCTCCACCCCTCTGCCACCGTCAGCAGGATGTCTGCCGCCGGCGCCCCTGCCGCCCCCCGCTCACGTGGGATCGGCTGTGGGCCGAGAGACCGCCCAGTGACGCTTGTCCCCGCCACGTTGACAGCAAGTGCGAGGAGCCCGTCAAGGGGCTAGAGCGGCCTCCCGTGAGTGAAGTGCTGGCTTCTGGAACGCCTGGGCCGGCCGCCGGGGAGCACGAGCCTCGGTCCTGGTCCTGGGCTGCCTTTAGACGGTGACAGTTGGCGCCTCCGTTACGTCGGGGCAGTTTAGGGGTATTTGAGCTCGTGCTCTGTCTTGCCCTTCTCACGGTTTGCATCCTCCGGGGCTGCCTGACTCAGAGGCCACGGAGTCTCCCCACGCAAACCCCAAACCGGGTTCACGCCAGCCAGGCCTGGTGTTCCGCTCGGCACGCCGCACCGCACCTATGGGCGCTCCGGTGTGGGTGGGAGAGCGGCCGGGGGAGGCGACACCACATCTTCGTTCTGCGTCGCGATGGGCCTCGGGTGCGGCAGTAAGCAGTTCCCCGAGTCCTGTAATCAGACCGCGTCTCTACATAATCAAAAACGATGCGTTTCCGGCGGATTAGACATCTTCTCCCGTCCCCAGCCCGTCCTGCCGGGTTAGATCTGCCCTTGGAGGGAGCACGCAGGGCCGGCGACGCCGCAGGGCTTTGAGCTCCCACTGCGGTCAGAGCGGCTGTCCCGTGTCCGCCCTCCCCGGGGTCTCGGGCCCGGTCTCTCGGTGCCATCAGAGGGCGACCGTGTGGTCTCTGTCCCGTGCTGTTTCCCCGCCGAGTGACGTGGACTCCGGGTGAGGGTGGGCGGAGGCGGAGAGGCACGGAAGCGTGCGGATGGCGGGACTGGGCTGAGTCCACACGTAAATGCAGTGACCGTCCCTGCGCACAGTCACGGCCACCACTCTGATGTGTAGGGGATGGCAGGTGAGTGGCCGTGGTTTCTGTTCCCACGCAAAGGCTTTGTTGGAAATGGGGGTTTTCGCAGACGGGGCCCCGGGGCGCCCAGGAGGACATCGGAAGCTCAGACCGTCGGGCTGGCTGGTTCGTGAAGAAGAGAGACTGTGCCGGGGAGCGAGGGGGCACGGGCGCCTGGTGACGGGCCCTGAGGCTGGTGCGGGGACACAGGGTCTGCCTGGAGCTCCAGGCGGCGGGGCCGCGGTTCGGCAGCAGGCCGTGGGCAGGGGCCACACGCGTGGCGAATCTCAGGACCTGGAAACAGGGCCCGAATGCGTGTGCGGGTGTCCCAGTCACTGGGGTGGCCAGGACACGGCCCCACAGGCCCGGCGGCATCAGCAGCAGACTTCTATCTACTCACCGCCACTTGGAGGCCGGCCGGCGGGGCTCAAGGGCTCGGCAGGGTTGGCTCCTGGGGAGGCTGTGGGGCCGGAACGTGCCTAGGGACGTCCCCACCCGTGTCCGCGGTCGCGTCCCTCTGTGGGAGGCTGTGTCCCAGTGTCTCCTATGAGCACAGCAGGCCGACCGCGGGGCCGTCCACCCCCATGACCCCATTTCGTGCCCCCACCCCTTTAGAGACTGTCTCCAAACACAGCCACGTTCTGAGGGGCTGGTGGCTGGGATCCCAGTGGGGGTGTCCTCCGGGGTCACAGTTCATCCATAACGACAGCGGCCCAGTGGGTCCGAGAGTGGCCAGGCCCCTCACGTGATGCCGGGGAGCTGCTCCAGGGGGCTTCTTTGCTCCCCCGTCTGGCCCCGAGCCGAAGACAGTGGCGGTGGGAACCCCAGAACCTCGGCCTTGGGATCGGTGGCAAACGCACCTGAGGAGGCGGCGTCAGAGGCGCTGAGGGCCCCGCTCCTGGGGGGGGGGGGGTGTTGGCGCTGGGATGAGGGGCCGCCTGGGTCCCCGGCGCGTCCTGCAGCCCGTCCTGCGGCCCGGGAAGGCAGGCGGGCTTCCCCAGAGGGCCCGGGCCGCTGTCCCCGCAGTGGTCGGTGGCACCCGTGTTCCGCGTGAGGCCGCGCGCTGCTCTGTGGGCTCGTATCGGCCTCGCCCGCCGCCGGCTTAGCGCCCCGTCCCCTTGGCCAGCGGCCCGTTCTGTGCCTCCCGGCCCTCAGGGTGGCACCGCCCTGTCCCCACGGCGATGGGGGGTGAGTGTGCGGCTCGTCCCCTGCCCCGAAGAGGGGGTCCTGGCAGCTTGTTCAGGGGCGCAGACTCAGGCGGCAGCCACCTCACCGCCGGATCCCGACGTGTAGACGCAGGCTTCTGGGTCCCTCTGACCAAGGGGCTGAGGGGCAGGCCCAGGCCTCCTTGCTGCCTCGGTGACAGCGCCTGAGCACTGGGGCAAGGTGCCTGGTGACGGGGACGGGCTGGCGGGCCTGCCCCAGGCCCCCGAGGGCACTCCTGGGAAGCATCACCCGAGGCCTGGGTGCCGGGGCTCACCCAGGTGTCGTAGAGTCAGGGTGACGGGTGGGGGGAAGGCGGCCTCGGTGTGTCGGGTACGCACGTTGGGGAGCAGCTTGACGGCAGAGGGCTGGGCTCTGGGTCCCCCGCCCCGAGATTGAAGGCTCTGGGCCTCAGTTTCTTCATCTGTAACGCGGAGGTCTAGACTCCCAACAACCCATTCTACAGGATATAACGTCACAGGCGTCAGGAAAATGCAAATGAAGATTCCCGAGTGACACCGTCATACCGGGGTTGGACTAATGAGTTCGGACCAACGGAGTGTCATACAAGTGAAATCCGCGTGGGCACAGTGTAGTCACCGAGGCGAGCCCAGGCGAGCGCCCCGTTGCCACGGATTGCAATCTTTGGGTGTCACCCAGAGATCCTGCATGTTGGGCAGCAGTGGGGTCGGGGTCGCGGGAACGCCCTGAGCACAGGAGGGAGCATCATCAAGTCTCCTGGGGGAGCGGCTGAGCTGAAAGCCCTGCATCGGGAACGCAAGCTTGGGTGTTCATGGGTGTTTCTGTTAGAGACTCTTAGGGTGGCCAGTGGAAGACTGAGCGTCACGCAGTAGGGGGCAGTAAGGGCCCGCAGGGGAGGCACAGGAGACGTAAAACTCAAGAGGAAATAGGAGGACGCCGTTTCCTGGCTGGGCAGATGGACTCGGCATTTGGAAAATGGACAGTGGCTGGCGGGTGCTGTGGTGTCAGACCCCACGGGCAGCATTTAGAAGAAGGTCTATTTAAAAAGCCCTAGACAGTGTACCCCTTGCTTGTTTATTTTATTTTATTTTATTTTAAAGATTTTATTTATTTATTCATGACAGAGAGAGGCAGAGACACAGGCAGAGGGAGAAGCAGGCTCTACACAAAGAGCCTGATGTGGGACTCGATCCTGGGACCCTGGGATCACACCCTGGGCTGAAGGCAGATGCTCAACCGCTGAGCCACCCAGGCGTCCCTCCCTTGCTGGTCTAAACTTGGATTTAAGAACGTAGAGCTGGCTTCAGCTCGTCTGGGCCCGTCGAGCCGCCCGTAAGTGCTCCTGCGGCCCGAGTCGAGCTCCCGGCCGCGCTCCTGCTGTGCCCACCGTGGCCATGGAGGGGCGGGGGGCGCACGGGCCGAGCGCAGCGTTTGAGCAGACGGTGGGCCCTGGGTGCTCCGCGGGGTGGGCGTGTGGACCGGCCCCGCTGGCTCATGTTCCTTTGGATGGAGCCCAGCCCACGGGAGCGATGAAGCCACGCGTTCTGACCCCACTTCCGGGGCGTCCGGGCCAGACGCTGACAACCCAGGCAGGTGCCCAGCAGCAGGGGAGTGTGTCCTGAGATGCCAGCCACAGGAGCGCCCAGGGCCAGGCCCGCACTCGGGACAGCGAGTGGGACCCACTGAGGGTGGCGGCGGAGGAGGGACACGGCAGGTCATGACCTTGAGTCATGAAGAGGGCTAGCAGCCAGGATGGAGCTCGCGGCCAAGGCCACATCCCTTGGCTCTTGTCAAGGGCCCCGCGGAGCCCCAGGCCCGGCTGGACCCAGATGCCAGCGCTCCAGACAGGAGATGCGGTGTCGGTGGTGAGGCCGTGAGAAACGCATGCCCAGGGGTGGCTGCAGCTCCCCAGGGAATCCTGGGGATGGGCTTTCAGAGGAGAGACCCAGGCGGAGCAGGGACTGGCTACCTTGTCACCTCGGGGACTGCTGAAGTAGGGTCTGGAGCGAGAGCCTGCGCCACGCAGCCTTGGGCTCCAACACGCATGGTTGCTGAGGCTGCACGCGGCTCGGTGCCACGGGCAGGTGAATGGGCGGACCGGGACGCCCACGCCCTGGAAGGGGGCCCTGCATTGAGGCTGGACGGTGGAGCCACAAGGCAGGTCCCACGTGGTTCTATTCATGCGAGCCTGTAGGGAAGGAAGCTGATCCACGGGGCCAGGGGTGATGGGAAGCGCCCTGACGCGGCCACGGCATTGACCCCGGCTGTGGCTTTCCAGGTGCCGTCACATTGCACAGCAGTGAGTGCATCTGAGCTGTGCATGTGCTGTCCCTCGTGCCCCCGCGGTGGCACCAGCAGGTCCGCGTGGCCCCTGGAGTCTGCTTTGAAGAGCATCCTGGCTGATCCGGCAACCTTCGAGCTGCCTTCTGGGGACCCTGGGTGTTGTGGCCCGTGTGGCAGAGCCGCGGGCCAGACCCGAGGTGGTGGGGGTGCAGGTGGAGCCTGGTGTTTGGGGGCAGTGGGGTGCAGAGAGCCTGCCGTGTGTCAGGTGCCAGAGGATGGGCAGCAATGCCGGGTCTGGCCCAAGCCATCCTTTCCAGTCTGCGTGAGGAGGAGGGGACTCATCAGGCCGGTCTGGCTGGCGTGTTCGAGACTCTGCTGCCCCGGAGCGTCCCTGCCCGTGGAAGGCCTGTGGGCCTGTCTCACCGCCCCCACTGGAGTCTGGTCCTGCTTCTCACGGTGGGACCCTGGCCAAGGCACCTCTCTGTGCTTCCATTTGCTCGGAGGGAAGCGTTTGCAGGGTCCCCAGGAGTGCAGTGTCTTTGCAGCCTCTGCTGGGTCTTCTGTCCTTTGCGTTCAGAGCATCGGTCGCAGTCACTGCGGAGTAATGAGTTAGTAACGAACCTTCCCAACACCCGGCGGTGAGAGGCAAGCGCGATCCTGCATCACCCTCGGTCTCTCGGGTTCGGTACTTGAGACACGGGGCTGGTGGGCCAGGTGGCTCCCGGGCTGCGGGCCTGGACGGTCAGCTTCCACCTGCAGGGCCCGCGGCTCAAGCGTCCCCCTGACACGGCAGCTGGCTCCCCCAGCCCCACCACGCGAGGCCCGAGGGCCGAGCCAACGTGCACTTGACGACTCAGCCTGGAAGTCACAGCGCCTGGGTGCCCGCACGGTCATCTGGCTCCCCGGTGCCCCGAGGCGTGCTCAGCTTGTAAAGTGAAGCCGGGCCTGCCCCGGAGAGCGGGGAGCCTGTCCCAGACCCCGCGCCGCACCCCACCCCCAAAGAGCGTGCGGGCACCTCTCCCGCCGACCAGGCCTGCAGGTGCCCGGCCTCGGGAGCCCTGAGCTTGGGTCCCGGCTTCCTGTTGGTTCTCTGCCACTTGGGGGGGTGGGGACACAAGTGCAGCCAGGAAACGTGAGCTTTGGCTTCACCATTGAAAGTAAGGAACATGTGACAAGGGGAGAAAAACTGGTTAGGTCCCTGGGTGGCCCAACAGGGCGCGTGTGTGAGCCCAAACAAAGGTGTAGGAGGTGCAGCACCGTCTGGGAATCAAATAGTTGAGGTACCGTGGGTCTGTTTTTATAGGGACTCCATGTGCAGTTTGATGTTTTAAATGATGCTTAAAAAATCCTAAAATAAAACCTACCTGTAATGCCTCCTCCCAGAGCTAACGACTGGTGACATTTAGGGGCATCACTTCATGTCTTCCCTTCTTTGTGCGTGAGGGCGCGTGTGTGGTGCGTAGGTGTGTGGGGTCTGGGTGTGCTGTGTGGTATGTAGGGTGTGTCTGGTGTGTGTGTGACGCATGTGCCTGCGGAGTGCGGGGCTCCCGGGCGCCCCTCCGACCGCCGTCCCCGTCCCTGTCCTTCCAGGACGGCTGTTCTCAGTGAAGGGCCGTGCACGCGCTCCTGAGCAGCGACCATGGGCCTGCTCGCCTACCTGAAGACCCAGTTTGTTGTGCACCTGCTCATCGGGTTCGTCTTCGTGGTCAGCGGGCTGCTCATCAACTTCGTCCAGCTATGCACGCTCGTCCTCTGGCCCATCAACAAGCAGCTGTACCGCCGCCTCAACTGCCGCCTCGCCTACTCGCTGTGGAGCCGTGAGTGCCGCCGCGCCGCGCACGCCTGGGAGGTGGGGGCCCGGGGGGGAGGGGACACGTGGAGGGTGGGGGGGCCTGCTGGCCAGTGAGGACCGGTGGGGGGCGGGAGGGTGTGTGGGGGGGGGCTGAGTGGCAGGTGGGGCAGGTGGGGGGCAGGAGGGGTGCAGGTGGGGGGCCAGGCGGCAGGTGGGGCAGGTGGTGGTGAGGGCCAGGCAGCAGGTGGGGGTGGCCAGTGGGGGGGGCGCGAGGATGCAGGGGAGGGGGCCAGCGGTAGATGGGGCCAGGCAGTGGTGGGGGCCAGAGGCAGGTGGGGGTTGAAGACAGGTGAGGGTTGGAGGCAGGTGGGGTGGGTAAGGGCAGGTGGGGGCCGGGCGGCAGGTGGGGCAGGTGGGGGTCGGGAAGGCCAGGCAGCAGGTGGAGGCTGAAGGCAGGTGAGGGCTGGAGGCAGGTGGGGGCCGGGCAGGTGCAGGCCAGGCCGTCCTCTGTGCTGGACGAACCCCGGGCAGAGCAGTGTCCACCCCCTAACAGGCAGGGCCTCGGGGGTAGGAACGCTCCTGACGTGACCAGAATGGGGCGGGGGTGTCCTGGCCAGCTGTCCCTGCACCGGGAACGGAGAGGCACCCAGGAGTGCCAGGGGCTGGTTCCTGGCCGCCGGATGCTCGGCCCCAGACTCCTCCCTGGGTTGAGCCGTGTGACATTCCATCGTGTGACCATTCGGTCCCACAGAGAAGGCAGCTTTGTATGATTTTAACACAGTATTTTGCATTTTTGAGGACGAATGTAAACCCGGTTCTCCACCGCCCAGCCTTGTCTCACGCGGGCTCTGCCTGCCGGTCCCCGCCGGTCGCCAGGGCAGCCTGCAGGGCCGTCCGTTCTCTGGCGCATCTGTGAGCTCCCGTCTGTGAAAGAGAAGGACTCTCGCCCACCTTCTCATTCAGTACACGTGTGTAGCCGTGTGCGTCTGTGGCTAGTGTGCACCCGCGTGTGTGCGTGTCCGTAGAAAATCAGTCTGCACCTGCCGGATGGACGGACACGCCAAAGCTTGACGGCAAAGCCCGCTGTTGACGGAGCTGAGTGCTCACACTGGGGCTTCGGGGGACCAGGAACATCCTCAGAGGGCGACTTGCCGGGGATGTCAGCAACTCGAACAGCTATAGTTCTTTACCGTTATTCTACGAAATAAGAATGTTTACCTAGAGACTTACCTGAAAAAGTACATATGTGCACAGATGCTCTCGTTTTATCATTTTTACATTAGCACAAAACTGGCAGCAACCCAAGTGCCCGCTGGTGGAGACCAGGTATGGTGAGTCCACCCGGTGGCGCCCGGCAGCCGGTACGAGCAGGGGCGGGCCTTACTGATAGAGAACCCTCTTCAAAGTACATTTTTAAAAAGATTTTATTTATTTATTCATGAGAGACACACACACAGAGAGAGAGAGAGGCAGAGACACAGGCAGAGGGAGAAGCAGGCTCCGTGCAGGGAGCCCGACGTGGGACTCGATCCCGGGTCCCCAGGATCATGCCCTGGGCCGAAGGCAGGTGCTTAGCCACTGGGCCACCGGGGCTGCCCACGCTGCTGGTTATTTCAAGACAACACGTGTGTGACGTGCGCACATGCTGTCCGTGCCTAGAGGGTCGTCCAGAACCTGAGTATCCAGGGACCAGAGGAAGGAGGGACTTCTAGTTTTCACTTTTTTGTTTTACCTATTTGCTACTTACTGGGCTTTTTATTTTTTCCTTTTTTATCATTGACATTTATTTCTACGTCCAACTATGTACCGTTGACGTGTTTTAGCACAAGCCCGTGTTTCTTTTGCACTAAGGAAGGAACAATACCTGTTTTACGTTCTGCAGGAGACGGAGCATCTCTGTTCACCCTCCAGCTCGGGAGCAGAGACGAGAAGCCCCCCAAGGAGGCCCGAAGGCCCACAACCTCCCACGGCCTCTGCGGAGACCAGCGAGCTGGCCCGTAGCGTTCACTCGCCTTGCACGCGTAACAGCGCCAGTTCCTAGGGTTTGGTTTCTTTTTTAGACGAAAGAGGGTGTGTGTGTGTGTGTGTGTTGGGGGGTGGAGGAGAATTAGAAATCCTGTCGTGTGAAACGTGCAGTGAGCTGCCCGTGAGCACACGTGGGTGCGACGAGTGCACAGCAGAAGGGCCAATACTAGTTACTGAAGAACTAAACAGTAGACTCCACCTGCTGCGGGGTCGTTCGGTCCAAACGGGTCCGACGGCTGAGCCCGGGGTGAAGCCGCCTTGTGGCCGTGTGGCTGCGTGCGCGGGGCCTAAGGGACACTCTGGGCCCCGCCCCATCCCCTCGGCAGAAAGCGGGGTGCTGACGCAGAACCTCGAGCTTGCCTTCCAGGGCCCCGGGGGGAGGCAGCTGCAGGGCAGGGACCCGGGGGTGGCTGGGGCGGGGGCAGGTGAGCAGCGCCCTTGGATCAGCCGATGGGGGAAATGTGCCCCCGCTGGGCTCCGGGAGCCTCACAGAGGAAGACAAGCCCGCGGGCACACACGGTCGGAGGGCGACAAGCGAGCACCCGCAGTGACCGAAGGGACCAGAACGTCCATCAGTGACGCTGTGATGCTGGGGTATTGTTGAAGTGAGCTCTTAGCAAACGGATGTGACATCACGTCAGAGCCAGCTCGGGGGACAGCGGGCACACGGGACGCAAGTGAGCGGCCCGGCCCCGGGAGGAGAGCGACCACGGGGCTGAACGACCGACGGGGGAGAGGCCAGGCCTGCGGGCGGCGGCGGAGGATGCTCCCAGGGGCACGGAGACAGGAGCAGGGGACACAAAGCGACTCGCCCCAGGGAAGTCACAAACCACGGAGACCAGAGCAGGCGTGGAAATACCCAGAAAGGAAAGCCAGGGTGCCGGCAGGGGCGGCGGACGGATGGACGGATGGACGGATGGAGCGCAGCCTTGGCCCCACAGCCGTCCCAGCCCCTCGACCCGGGGACAGGGCCTGCACCCCGCACGGCGCTCTCTCCCGAGGGTGACGGGAAGAGTGCGAGGCCGGCAGAGTGGCAGCGCTCACGCCCCCGGGCACACACTGGAATCCCTGCGGAAGAGGGATCTTTAGGAAGAACAGAGGGCGACGTAAAGGCACGGCCGAGGCGCAGGGCAGAGACCTGGGGGGCGGGCACGGCTGAGCCGTCCTGTTCCTGATGTCGGTGCCCGTCTGTGAGGCTGGCACAGGCGGGGCGTGTGCGTGGGGAGCGCTGCAGTCACGTCCTTGTTCTAAGGCCCCGCGCCGCTGGCCGCGCTCCTGCTCTCTGCCTGGGACCCCCGGCGCCCTCCCGGCGGCCACCCCGAGCCCATTCCCGGCCTGACCCTCGTCCCGCCCCTGGGTCCCGCCAGCCTGGCCACGGCTGGTCCTTGGCGGCCGGAGGGGAGAGAGGAGAGCCGCGCCGCCCAGACCGAGTCCATGCAGACGGTTGGGGACGCGGTGCGCAGCAGGGTGGGTGCAGCGGAGGAGCTCGCTCACCGCGCGGGGCCGGCGTGCACCCGGAGGAGGGAGGTCGCAGCAAGATCCGCGCTGCGCCCAGGAGCCAGGAGCACAGCTCCTCGTTCGCGATGCTCCCAGCTGGGCCGGGATCGCGGGCACGGACGGACGGACAGACGGACGCCGGACCTGGCAGTCGTGCTCCACGGAGAGGCTGGCCGCCCGGCCTGGACGGAAGAAGCAGCCACAGCCTCCCCGCGGCCACCCTCCCAGGAGCCGCTCTCCGGGACCCAGGGGGACTTGCGGTGTCTGTCCATCTGTCTTCATTTCTCCTCGCTGCCCGGCCCGGCCCAGACCCCTGGTGCTCCATGAGCAAGGGAAGGTCCCGAGGACTGGCCACGGCGGGGGGGGGAGGGGAAGGCCGCCCGCCTGCGCACGTCCCTCGTGGAACGCCAGCCGTGTCCTCCTGCGCCAACGCGGGTCCCACTGGCCCCCCGCAGCCCCCGCCTCCTGCTCCGCTGTGCTTCCACGCGGCCGTCCGAGCACCGGGGGAGGCCGTGGGTGCTGGTGACGGTCCTGACGGCCTCGGGGTAACATGCGTGGCCCTGTGCCGTCCTGCTGCCCGCGGGGTGTGGTTGGGGCCTTGCCACTGTCTATGGCACGCTTGCCACAGCTACTCAGCGTGGGCCGTGGGCCGTGGCCCCACGAGGTGAGGCGAGCCCAGGATGCCGCGCTCCTGAGGCTGTGCCCTGGGGGCCCGTGGCCTGCTCTGCGGGTTCTTTCCAGGAGGCGGTCAGGGAGACGGGGGGGGGGGGGGGGGGGCACGTGGACGTGGTTGTACGTGCCAGTGTGAGTGAGGCGTGAGTTGTCAGGCCCGAGTGAAGAAACGTTTGCAAAAAACATCTTTTTTTTTAGAAAATCCAGTGTCTTGCGTTAGTCCTGGAGATGCACGCCCTCTCCCCCCGTCTGTGGTTTCTGGGCGCCCCTCGGAAACGCAGGACGGCTGGGAGAGCCAGCCTTTGGGGAGCAGTGCCGGCGTGGCGGGCAGGCCCCGGAGCCCCCGCTGGGTCCCTGTCACGGGGGCCGCACGGCCGGCGAGGCTCAGGTGCGCCCTGCCCTCGGGGCCTTGGCAGTTCTGAGTCAGGGCGGGGGCTGAACTGGCTCCCCTCAAAGGAGAGGTGAGAGCGGAACTTCCCCGCGTCCCCAGCAGCGCCCCTCGCGGGGCCAAGGGTGGGAGCCCATGTCGCCCGGAGGACGGACGGAGAGGGAGGAGGCGGGCTGCACCCGGGAAGCCACTCAGCCTCTGCGCGGGACTGCACCGCGGGTGACAAGGCGACGCTCCGTGGGACGTCCGCTGAGTGAAAGGAGCCGGTCCCAGGAGGACGCGAGCTGCCGGCTCGGCCTGCGTGAGGGCCCCGACGGCGGGGCTGCAGCGGCGCGGGGTGGCGGTGCCGGCGGGGGCGGGCCGGGTGGCCTGCGCAGAGGTCTGCAGGGACGTTGCCAGACAACGGGAACCCCTCCCGGCTCCACAGCGGCCTGGGGTGACCCGGGGCCCCCCAGGCCCCGCCCAGGCCCTGCCCGGGCTCGCCGTCGACTCGCGGTCCGGCGGGGCGTCTCCCGGGGGCTCCCCAGGGGCTGCGCTGCCTGCCCCATGGCCTCGGCTTACCCCCCCCACCCTTCACCAGCTTTACGACACGGAGCCCACTCCTCGCACCGTGCGGCCCATTCAGGGCGGTGGTCCTGGTGCCTTCACCCCAAAGGAAACCTGCCCGTTAGCGGTCACCTCCATCCCCCGCAACCTGTAAGCTACTTCCCGTCCGTGGCCTTGCCCGTCGTGGACATGGCCCATATCTGTACACGTCGGCCCCGCAAGACCCACTCGGCGAGCACACGGTCGTCCGGGCGTGGCCGTCGCTCCGCGGGCATCTGGTTGCTCCTGCTCTGCGGCCGGGGGGTGGTGGTGCTGGGACACCCGTGCACAAGCGTTCGCGTGGACCCCTGCTTCCAGGGCCCCGGGCAGGCCCCCGGGGTGGCATCGCCGGGCCATCCCGCAGCTCGGTGTGGACGCCGGTTACCGAGGAAGAGCTGCCCTGTCCTGTGTCCCCCGTGGCGCCGTGAGGGGGTGTCCAGGGACAGCCGTCCCGAGGGGCGGGAAGGGGCGTCTCCCTTGGTTTGGGTGTGCGTTCCCTGACGCCGATGGTACTGAGCGTCTTCCCGAGTGCCCGTGGGCACCCGCGCATGCTCTCTGGGAGCGTCCGTTTGGATGGTTTGTCTGCACCTGCACCACCGTCCGGGCGCTTGAATGCAGATGGAAGTGGCCGGGCTGGTGGGGTCACTGGGACCGAGTGCCCCTGACGGGCGGCTTTTCCGCTCACCCTGCCCCGGGGTGCCTCCTGGGTGGAAGGGGCCGTGGCTGGTGAGGGTCCCGGTATCGTCTCACGGCCACACTTCGTCCGGCTCCTGCCTGGAAGTGAAGGAGGGGGACGGACCCCAGAGGCTGCGCATCAGCCCCGTGTCCGGCCCCGCCTCGGCCCGGGCTGCTGGAAGGAGAGCCACCATTGCCTCCTTTCTGCAAATGGGGAAACTGAGTCCCAGGCAGTCGGGTGTGGACTCCAGGCCCTGGCCTCCGTCCTCAGGGCCCAGCCCCATCAGAAGACGGATGGGCAGGTGTCACGGTCCTGCTTCCGGTCTGCGTTGTCACCTTTCTTGGGACGCCTGGCCGTGGTGGCCGTGCGCCAGCGGGTGGGGTCAGCACATCCACACTGGCGGCCGGAGGTCCTGGGCTGGGGGCGCACGTGCACGCACCCCTCCTCCCGTTCTGTTGATGAAACACGACAGTCCCTCGAGTCATTGTAGTTGGACCTGACGATGCCCACCCATGATTACGGTTTTCCTCCACTTGTCCTTCCCGTTTGTCCTCATCCTGATTTTTGTTCAGAAAACATAATTATAATTTAGGAAAGTCAAACTCATGACACATGAACCGTCGGAGCTCGTTTCTAGCAGGAGGTCCCCTCCGGACAACGCCGCGTCGAGGTGCCCGGAGCGCGGGCTCGGCCCGTGTCCCCCGCCGTGGGGCCTGGACCCGAGCGCGGCCTCCTGGCCCTGCTGACTCGGCGCCCCTGTGTCCACAGAGCTGGTTATGCTTCTGGAGTGGTGGTCCGGTACCGAGTGCACCCTGTTCACCGACCAGGCCACGGTGGACCGCTTCGGCAAGGAGCACGTGGTCATCATCCTCAACCACAACTTCGAAATTGATTTCCTCTGTGGGTGGACCATGTCGGAGCGGTTTGGCATGCTGGGGGTGAGCCACGCGGGGACCCCGGGGAGGGGCTGGGGGTGAGCCACGCGGGGACCCCGGGGAGGGGCTGGGGGTGAGCCACGCGGGGACCCCGGGGAGGGGCTGGGGGTGAGCCACGCGGGGACCCCGGGGAGGGGCTGGGGGTGAGCAGTGTGGGGACCCTGGGAGGTGCTGGGGGTGAGTCACATGGGACCTGGGTTTTCCTTCCCTCCTGGTCCTGCCCTCAGTCCCTCTGAGCCCAGAGTCTGAGGTCAGGGTGGCCCTCAGCTCCCCAGGGCGTGTCTTGCGCTCCGGTTTCTCGTATTTCCTCCCATGAGCCCTACACGCCCAGAGTCCCTGTAGAGCTCCCTTGACCAGCTGAGGCAGGCCGAGCAGTGTGCTGTGCTTGGCGGCCCAAGCGGGCCCCGGGCAGCCCCGGAGTGCACACCCCTCCCTCCGCCAGGCCTGTGCCTCAGTTTCGTTGTCTGTAGCACAGCTTGCCTGCGCCCTTGGGGCTTGCTGAAGGCAGCAGCTGTGCTCAGAGCAGGGCTTCCTCGCTGGCCGCCAAGCTGGTCCCGGGGCGCCTGTGGGGGTCTGGACCCTCACTGACCGCCCCCCCCCCAGAGTTCCAAAGTCCTCGCAAAGAGGGAGCTGCTGTACGTGCCCCTCATCGGCTGGACGTGGTACTTCCTGGAGATCGTGTTCTGCAAGCGGAAATGGGAGGAGGATCGGGACACCGTCATCCAGGGGCTGAAACGCCTGTCCGACTACCCCGAGTACATGTGGGTGAGTGCCCCCCCTGCCCCGTCTCCTGACACCCTGCAGCCGGAATGATTAGCTGTGAGCCGACAGGAGCTCCCGCACCAGCAAGCAGCTCCGCGGGGAGCCAGCGCCCGCGCCCTCTGCACGGAGTGGGGGACCCCTCCTGGACCGCCCGCTTCTGCCTGCCGCGTCCTGACCCGGAGCCCTGCTGAGGGTGCTTGGAGAGGGAGCCCCCTTCCTGCATCCCCGGCTCAGCTGTGCGTCTGGAGCTGCCCTGAGAGCAGCAGAGCATGGCCTGCCCGGCCCCTGCCCAGAACCCACCCGGGCCCTCAGGGGCCTTCTCTGCAGGGAGCAGCTTCGGGGGAGCCAGGCTGCAGAGCGAACCCCGGGCACCCTGTGGTCCTGGGGACACATTAATGCTTCAATCCAAAGATTTACCTTCCTCTTAAGCACACCCGCTCGGCGCCTGGGGCGGGCGCTTCTTCATATCTTCCAGCCCCTTCCATCAGTTTGATGGGCCAGGCATCCAAAATCGTGGCTGTCAGTCGATGAACATTGGTTCTCTTTCTAGCTTTCTGGTCTCTAGCAGTAGCTCCTTGAGAACTGGCTCCTTCCTTGCACTTCTCACCCTCACGTTTAGGCAAATGGATAAAAGGCTCCCTATTTTCCACGCACTGGTGGGAAGGCTGCTGCCCGGGGACACCTCCTGCTTCACTTCCTTCTGGGACGTTGTCTTGCAGCTTTGGGAATAAGCGCGATGCTGGTAGCTGTTCTCTGAGGGACTGTGTGTGGCTGGAGGGTGGGTTGCAGCCCTAACTAACATCGCCGCGTGAGGGATGCCGCACGCTGTCGTCTGTCCACGCTCTGTGAGGGGGAGCCGCCCCTCCGTGGAGCCGCCCGCCCGCGGCCTGGGCTGACCTGTGTCCCCGTCTGTCCCAGTTCCTCCTGTACTGTGAGGGCACGCGCTTCACGGAGAAGAAACACCGCGTCAGCATGGAGGTGGCCGTCTCCAAGGGGCTGCCCGTCCTCAAGTACCACCTGCTGCCTCGTACCAAGGGCTTCACCACGGCGGTCCAGTGCCTCCGAGGGACAGGTAGGGGGCCGCCGAGCTTTCCCTGGGCTCCGCGCTCAGACGCGCCACCGACGGGACCCAGAGGGCGGGAGTGAATGACACCAGGGGCCGGTAGGCGGAGTTGGCACAGCGACGGTCCTGGCGCTCCTGAGGTGACGAAATGCTGGTCAGTGCAACACGTGATGAATAAGTAAATGAGGAAAAGTAAGGAAAAAGTCTGTGACCGAAAGCCTGAAAGGAAAAGACACGTATTCTGATGACTCCCAGAGGGGGCGAGATCAAAGGAAGGGACAAGGACAGGGTGTGGAGGAGAGGCAGCCAGACAGTAAATCTGAACACAAGTGGTCAGTAAAGGCGGTGACCTGTGTCCCCCCGACCCTGTGGGTGGATGAGCCCGAGGGGCTGGGCGGGGTGTGAGAGCAGGGCCAGGGTGAGTGGGGTCGGATGAGCAGGGTCGGGTGAGCGGGGTGTGAGAATAGGGCCAGGGTGAGCGGGGTTAGGGTAAGTGGGGTGTGGGCTGAGTGGGGTATGAGATCGGGGTGCATGGCCTGGTGGGTTTTGGGGCTGAGTGGGGTGTGAGAGTGGGGTCTGAGGTAGAGCAGGGTGCTGGCGTGGGCCTGGGGCTGAGCAGGTGCAGGTGCAGGTGCGGGTGCCCACGCCCACCTGGGCTCCCCCACCCCAACAGTTGCAGCCGTCTACGACGTCACGCTGAATTTCCGTGGAAACAAGAACCCATCTTTGCTGGGAATCCTCTATGGGAAGAAGTATGAGGCGGACATGTGTGTGAGGTGAGCTGCCCTGCCCACCCCCCGAACCCCCCGGGCCCTCCCGGTGCCCGTGGAGGTAGCCGGCTCCCCAGGACCGCAGAGGTGGGGTGCGGGAGTGGGTGCGGGGTGAAGACAGAGTGTTCTGGGTGCTCTGAGGGAGGAGCAGCCTCTCCTGCCCGGGGGGAGGGGGGAGACAGGGGGGGTGGAGGGGCAGGAGGGCACGTAGAAGTGTTTTAAGAGGCGCGGAGCTTCAGCTTGGCCGTGACCGGGCTTCCAGGCAGAAGGGTGACTGCTCCAGCCCCAGGGTGTGGGGTCCTTAAGTAAAGGGGCCTAGGATCTCGGCCCCCCTCGACACATCTAGTCGGGGCCTCCCGGGCCTCCCCTCGTCTGGCTCACCCCACTGGGACTTCCCGGTCGCTGGTTCCGTCAGTTGTGTCCAGGAAGGCCGAACCCCCCTGGGGCGTAGCTGTCTGTTAGGTCCCGGGACTGTCACCCGGCAGCACTGACTGGGCGACCCCTGAGTCAGACCCGCCCTCAGGGCTCCCAGAGGCCCTCCTCATGTGAATCTCCAGAACACAGCCGGGGCACCCCGCCCCCCCGAATCATCTTGGGAATGTGAAGAGTGAGGCAGGGGCTTGCTTCCCCCGCAGTGTGCAGCGCCCCGGCTGGGAGCAGGTGTAGGTTCTCCCGCCCGCCCCGGGATGTGGCCACACCCTGCCCTCAGGTCCCTAGAGCCAGCAGCGTCCCGGTGGCCTCCTCCTGGGGCGACGTCAGCCGTCGCCCCAGCCAGTCTGGGGAGTGAGGGGTGGGCGGAGCTGGGGGACGCCCTGATCCAGCTCCGGGTGGGTGCTCCGGCCACCCCGCCGGGTTGCCCTGCCCCTCCGAGTGGACGGTCCCTTCCAGGAGAAGCCCCGTGCCTTACTCTGTGCGTTCCCCCTTTGTTGCAGAACTACACTGTGCCTCATCTTATTTTAACAGATATGTGCTCCGAACTTCTAAAAGCTTCGGTTTACTATTTTGTGATATTTACCATTCAGGTATTTTGAAGGAAAGCAATATCCCAGTGAGTCCAGCACATGCTTATAATCAAACAAGCCAAAGCTCTCATGGCCCGATGGAGTGTTGTGAGGCTCCCCGTGCTCATTCCGGCAACGGGCGCCCGCATCCCTGAAGTGGCCGGAGTCCACTCCAGGACACAGATGCTCACCTTTTTATTTATTTTTTTATCATCATTTGAAATTCTTATTTTATACGTTTCATACTGCGTGTAACAGCCATTTAACACTAGGACCTGGAGGTGGTTATCTCCTACAGGATATAGATCCAAAACCAGGGGAGGATAGACAAGTGGGCTGGAGGCCTGTAGACAGCCATCCCTCCGTGGGCAAGCCCCTTCTGACCTTTGTCTCCTTACCCGTGGCGCCCCGGCTCCCAAGGTCTTTTGGGGCCCACAGAGTTAAAGCGTCTTTGTTCACGAGGGGGTGCACGTCTCCTTCACTGCCTGGGAGCGTGCAGCAGAGCTTCCCTGAGACTGCGTGATGTGCGGCACCAGCATCGCTGCCACGTCTGGTGGCGTGTGTCCCTTCTCACTGTAACTATGAAGATCGACAGGAGTGACCCATATAAAGCCAGGCTCTCCATTTTTAGAGGCAGAGGGGTTAGGATCCCTTCCAACACGGAGATTTTGCGGGGCTCCTCATGCTGCGGCCCACGCCGGGGGGCAGCCAGGCGGGAAGACTACCGCGATGGTCATTGCTCACGCGTGTCCCCGGCGGCCCCTGCTGGCGGGCTCGGTGCTGCAGCTGCGGGGGGGGCAGCCCTGTTGGCCCTGCTGGTCTCCCCAGGAAGACGCGGGCGCTCCCGGGCTGGCGGCCCCCCGGGGACTGGGGTCTTGCGTGAGTTAGTGTCCTCACCGAACCCAGCTGTTTGTGAGTCAAGATCATTAAGTCCTGAATCTCTATTGCTTTCCCCGTTTGGAGCAAGTAGATTTCATTTGTGAAATAAGTAATCTCTGCCCAGTGGAAGACCCTCTCAGTTTTGATTATTTCCAAACAACGAACCATTAAGAAAGAACAGAACTCCTGCCGAGGCTAACAAATGCTCACCCTTCGCAGTGGAAACGGGGCACGATCTGCTCGTGAAACTGCTCGTGAGCACTGCCTGTGAAATGCGTCGGCTGTGCCCTGGAGAGGGACAGCCCCCCCGCCCCGCTCGCCCTCCATGGCCCCCATAGTCCCGCGGGGCGTAGGGAGTACAGCACTGTGTCTGGGTGAAGGCCTTTGACGTGCGTGTGGCTTTAGAACCCAAGTGAGTCCCATGAGCAGAGAAAGTGGGGCCGGTGAGTCACCCTGCCTTGCAGTGATTTTTTTCCCCTTTTCTGTTGATGCCATCCAATGGGTAAGCCACTTTGCTTCAATCTTCTTAACAAAACAGGAGATTTCCTCTGGAAGAGATCCCACTGGATGAAAAGGAAGCAGCTCAGTGGCTTCATAAACTGTACCAGGAGAAGGTAAGTGCACGCGGTTTTCCTTTTTCCCCCGGGGGTCTCGTGAAGACGTTTCAGAGGGGGAGCTCTGGGGCAGGCGGGGGCTCAAGGGCTGCTGGAGACAGGAGGACCATGCGCTTATCAAACACGCTCTACCTTCTTTCCAGTTTCTTCCATCTTTCTTAACTTGTGAGAAATCAACACAGTAGAGAAAATATAAAGGATAGTGTTCATACAGCCGTGGCTGATAGCGTGTTATCACATTTGTTTTGCTATTTCATGCAAAAGAGCTAATAGAGCTACAGCCTACACATATCGTGGGTGTGAGCTATACATAGGCAACGTGAAGAGATCCTCATGTCAGCCACACCGGTCCCCACTCCATGTCCCCCCAGCACACCCTCCCCTGAAACGTAGCGCCAGCACAAACATACAGGATGAGACGTCTTCATCTTCAGCATTGTGGGAGCCTTAGAGAATGAGAGGATCCTTTCCACATATGACAAATATCTTTTTAAAGGCCCTGGTGATCTTTTAAGAAAAAATAAGGGAAATCTCTAAGGGTCAGGAAGAAGATGGAGCTGAGAATCAGGTGGTGAGCCTGTGAACTGGGAGTGGCACGCTCCACCAGTGGCATTTGCAGGTCCCCATAACCTGGACTCTTGAGTTTTAATGCCTACCCAGAAACAGGAGATAAGGGTTTGACCTCATTCTAGGCAGGAACGCTCAGAGTTTTTCCCTTGCATGGTGGACAGAAAGAAACTTACCTGCCGGCATGGGGAAATGGCTTTGAGCCTCACCCTTCTCCTCTTGGTCTCAACAAGGTCCCCCTGATAACTCATAGTCACAGGTCGGCCCTCAAAGGGTTTGGGGTTTGAGTTTGTACTAGCCGCATAGTTTAAGGAGAGCAAAGCGAAAATAGCAGCACAAGGAGCAGTTCTAGGCAAATGACTCCAGAGTCCCCGGGAGAGAAACAGTCCTCTAAACCTCAGCTGCTCGAGATTTCCACAGCAACTCTGCTGGCGATGAGCATGTCAGCAGACACGTGCACAGGGTGCGCAGACACAGAAGAGATAGACTTTCCAGAGACGGTCGCTAAGGGAACTATCAAACCAACACGAATATCAGTATTCTCGAAGTGATCGGGCACAAAGGAGTAACGGAAAACAAAAGAGCAACGCCTACAGGAAGTCAGGTTTGAGAAAAACCAAGTAGAGTGTACAGGCAGGAGAAATGTGGTCGTTGACAGGAAAGTCTTAATCGATTAAATAGCAGATTTGATACAGCTGAAGAGAGAGTCAGTAAACTGGAAGATTGAGAAGAAATTATTCAAGATGTAGCGCAGAGGAAAGGAGAACATAGAAGGAAGTTGAGAAGACACGGACGATGGACCAAGAGGCCCCGGAGGTAACTCCTGGTAGGTCCAGAAGGAGGCAGGAGTGGTGAAGAGCAGGTGGCAGAGACAACGACCACACAGCTTCTGGAAGTCATCGGGTTCAAGAAACACAAGTCTGGAAGAGGGTAAATAAAAAGATATCCACCCCTACTTACCAATGAGATTGCAGAACACCGAAGACAACGAGGCGATCTTAGAATAACTGCAGAGTAGAGACATACTCCCCGCCAGGGAATGGCTGTGAAGTTGATGTTAGACACCTATCAGGGCCCCTTCTAAATGTCCTACGTACATTTTATTTTCTTACTCATCACACACGCTGCCATCCACACACATAACACATGCATACACACGTTAGAAAGAGAGTCAGCCCGGGGAGAACAGAACAAAGAAAATAATGAAAATAGCATAAACCATTTTAATGGAAAGCAAAGCTACCAAAGAGTGAATCAACTGTACTAAACGCTTTTCCTTTAAAAATACTAATAAAATAGAAAGCCGTGGTCAGGACTGACTGGTGAGAAGAAAGGCAGCGTCAATAGGAATGAAAAGGTAAACCCACCAAAGAGCAGGGGGAAGCGATATGAGAGTAGTACCGCTCACTTTAGGCTCACACACCCGAAAACTTAGATAAAATGTATGATTTCCAAGAGTAACTCTGCAGAAGAAAAATAAAGCCTCCGTGAAGAGGAAATGCAGCGTATGCGTCCACGTAGATAGAACGGGGGGTGGGGGGTAGGTGTTGAACACACTAGATCACAAAGGAGAGCCCATCGCGGAGTCCAGGGCGTCGTCTGAGAGTTTGAAACTTGCAAGAAACAGTGTTGTTCAACGGAAGATGAGACATAACCTAACCGTGCGTTATTAGGAAGTGGGACACTGTGTGTGTCTTCGTGTGCTGCGCTTCCGTCAAAATGAACAAACCATGTGTCAGCAACATAACCAGATCGTGGGGACATAATGTGCAAACCAAGATGGCCTCAGTGTGCGTGTCGTACATATGATGCTCCGTGAGGAAGGGGGCACGGTGTGTGGGCAGCACGTGCACTGTGTTGACGCACACGTGCCTGCCGAGTGCGTGTGCGAACAGGGGCCGGGCGAGGAGGGGCGGAGTGGCCCAGCCGGGAGCACGGCAGCCCCAGGAGGTGATGGAGCAGGGGCCTCATCTCATCTCAAAGGTTCACTTTCCAAAATCATCTGACGCAGACACAGAAAGTGACACGCAGTGACATATATGACTTCTCAGGGTATTTTGATGTTATTTGCCATCTTTTCCTATAGTACTGAGACATAGGATAGTATTTTCAGTTGTCTTTTGCGTCACTTAGAATGTAATTCACATTAAGGACACCACACTACGTGTGATGTCATTTCTTCAGTCCCCGTTGAGTTTATATCTGTCAACATTGACATAAACATATTTAACTCACTCCTTTTATTTTTTTAAGAAGGTCTTTTAAATTTTATTTATTTATTTATTTATTTATTTATTTATTTATTTATTTATTTATTAAATAGAGAGGGAAGGGTTGGGGGAAGAGAGAGAGAGAGTCCTGAGCAGACTCCACACCCAGTGCAGGGCCCGACCTGGGGCTCGATCCCATGACCCCGAGATCACGACCTGAGCCGAAGCCAAGAGTCAGACCCTTAACCAGCAGAGCCACCCAGGCACCTGTTGGTAATTGAAGTAAACTCTACCCCCAACATGGGGACCCACTGCACGCTCCACTGCTGAGCCAGCCGGGCGCCCCGACTCATTCCTCTTAAGTGCACTATTCCAGGACTCACCACGGGGTGACCGCCGCTTAGGCCCCTCATCTTCCTGTCTGTGAACAGCTTGTGTTCCACTCTGTGCCGAGCGTCTCTCCAAGACACTAACGCTGTAACCTGCGGAAGTCGCCTATCGGCACTTGGTGAAATGTCTCCTGAGTCGTGCCTCAGAGAGACTGCACAGGTTGCGTCCCGTAGCTGAGCACGAGGTGCCCCTCGGGTGCCCGTCTTGTGAGCAGAGGGTCCGAATGGCCCCCTGCCAGGCCAGACGCAGACCCCGCGGAGACCGGACTCGGCACTTGGACCCTCATGCGACATCGGCCTCCCAGAGGCCTTGACAGCTCACGTCGTCGGTTGTTTACCAGTTAGCTCCACATAACCTGATGATGTGGCGTCATCAACGGGCCACAGAGGTCGAGCCGTGCGGTCTCCCCAATCCGCAGATGTGGAAGCTGACCTGGGGGTGCTGGGGGTTGCAGGCCTGTTGGCCTCACCCCTGCTGCGTGTGTGCCCCGCGGTCAGGGAAGGCGGTGGTGAGGGAACTGGGACGGAGTCCTGAGTCCCGGGCTCCCACCTCCTGGGCACTCGAGTGGGGGCCACGGTGGCCGAGTGCCTGCCAGGCCTCGGAGGGACGCGGAGTGGGCGTGGCTAGGGGGCCTGGGGCTGTCCTGGCGGAGGCTTGCCAGGGGAAGGAGCAGAGGACGCTGGCATTTCCTGTCCCGGAGCCCGTGTGAACGAGTCTCACTGCCCCGTGTGCTGCGGGCAGGTGCCGCTCCCGGGCACGCTTGGCAGACGCGGCACATGTGTGTGCACAGCAGATACGCCTCCCCACCCGGGTCCCGCCTGGAGGAAGCCACGGCACAGCACACGCTCACGCTGTGGCGTCCCAGGCACCAGGGCTTTGTGGCAGGTCTGTCCTCCCCGACCCTCCCCAACGCCGCAGGCAGGACCCCGCCGCCAAGCCAGGCCGCGGGTGTGGGACTGAGCCACCCGCAAGTCAGGGCAAGCGGGGGCAGCGGGCTCCAGAGGCCCCTGGAACGTGGGGGTGCCCGCAGGATGGGGTGACGGGAGCAGGCCGGGCCCCAGGCACAGCTGTCGGGCCGCAGAGCAGTGCGCCGAGGCGAGGGGTGAGGCCCTTCCACCAGCGGGTGCCGGGGCTGCTGGGCCCCCAGCCCCCCACTCCATCAGGAGGTAACGGGAGCCACGAGGGCCCCCCCAACAAGCCGTCATGGGGGCCAGAGGTACCTGTGTGCCCCCAGCTTTCCTCGAGCTTCCGTGCAAGCAGCCTCGGGTCCCGCAAGGGTCCTGCCCTCCCCCACCTGTTGCACACGCCGTCACCTCATCTACATGGAGCTTTGACGGGCGGCGTCATTCTCATCGTCAGCACCCCCCTCTCGTGTTAGAAGAGCATTCGGGGCACCTGGGGGGCTCTGTCGGTGGAGCGTCTGCCTTCGGCTCAGGTCGTGATCCCGGGTCCTGGGATCGAGTCCCACATGGGGCTCTCTGCTCAGCGGGGCGTCTGCTTCTCCCTCTGCTGCTCCCCCTGCTTGTTCTCTCTCTTTCTCTCTCTCTCTCTCTCTCTCTTTCTCTGTCAAATAAATAAAATCTCTAAAAAGAGAAGAAGAACATTTAAAGCAGCCTTGTTCTCGACTCTTCCAGGACGCCCTACAGGAGATGTACAACCAGAAGGGCGTGTTCCCGGGGGAGCAGTTCAAACCCCCCAGGAGGCCGTGGACGCTCCTGAACTTCCTGTCCTGGGCCACGGTCCTCCTGTCTCCTCTCTTCAGTTGTGTCTTGGGCGTCTTTGCAAGTGGCTCTCCCCTTCTGATCCTGACGTTCCTGGGGTTTGTCGGGGCAGGTAACGAACGTGAATAACGCGGCTTGGGGGGGCGGGGGGGTCTTCTGAGCACCTGCCACCGTGCCCGAGCCTGGGAGCCATCGAGGCGGCCGGCCCATAGGGAGCGGGTCCACGGGGAGTCCTGGCCTCGGAGAGCGGCCTCTGCCCTCTAGGCTGCGGGGTCACTCAGACCGCAGCCCCGTCCCCGGGCTCCCTGCAAGCTGACCGGCCACCTGCTCTGGCGAAGCTGTGCCGAAGCTGGGCGGGCGCCCCTGGGAGGGGCCCTGGGCTGCTGAGTCTGCACGGTGGTCTGAGGGTCTCTGCGCACGTGGTCATTACAGCCCAGCACCCGACCCGGGCGCCCAGGGTCCCTCACGGAACCTTATCACATGGACACCCCGTGTGTCCCTGGGCACCTGGCAGGGCACTGCAGCCCCAGGCCCACGCCTACCTCGCCCCTGCGGTGGGAGTGGGGGGTGCTGGCCTGCCGTCCCCCCCGGGAGCTCTGAGGCAAAAGGTCCGGGACCCCCCATGTTGGTTTTTCCAGTTGGACGGCCAAGCGATCGGTCTAACCTCCTTTTTCCTGTTTTAAAGCTTCCTTTGGAGTCCGCCGGCTAATAGGAGTAACTGAGATAGAAAAAGGCTCTAGCTACGGAAACCAAGAATTTAAGAAAAAGGAATAATTACTGGCTGTGATTGCACATACAGAACCTGACGGTGGTATCCAATTAACTCAATTAAAAGCAGAACAACACACACAGATCGAAAAAAAAAAAAGACCCTTAGAAACTATTTTTCTTATTAACTGGTGACTAATACTGACCAGTAAACCTTGAGCCAAGAGTGAAGCCGGTGGAGGCCCGCGGAGGAGGAGTCCAGCCGCACCCCTGCGCGGGGGCGAGAGGCAGCCGCGGGGCCGGGCACTGGGGTGGCGACAGTGCGGGGGTGGGGGGGCCACTCCTGGGCCACGGGTCTCACCCCGATGTCATCTCCAGAGAATTCTGGCTGCCAGAGGGAGCCTTCGGATGCTTTCTCTTCTTAAACTTAGATCCCAGTTTTGGTTTTTATCGGTTATTTCGGGACCTCATCCTGGCCCTTTGCCTCCTCCTGCCCTTGCCCCTGCCCTCCTGGCAACGGGGACACGTGCGTCCCAGGCCCCCAAGCGCCCGCCTGTCCCACCCAGCCCGGCACCGGCCCTTCACTTCCAGCGGTGGGGTGGGTGCACAGAGCGTCCCTGGGGTGAGGAGCCCTCGCCGAGTGTCCGATGCGTGGGGAGCCGGGCGCACCCGTCGCACGTTCCGACCACCTGGCCCTGTGTGTCAGTACCTCGCATCTGTTTCTGTAGTGGAGGCACCCCCTCAGCCCCCCAAAGCCTTCTGTCCCCATCTCCTCGTGGCCACCAGGCGGCAGCCCTCCACGGGGCCGCACCCCTGCCCCCCGGTGCCAGGGGAGGGCTGCCCTGCAGCCCACGGGGCTCTTGGATGCTCCTTAAAGGATCGCCGCCGTCAGGCCTCCCTCCTGGAGGTGCTTGCAGACCGTCCGCTCGGAGCTCGCTGGCGTCTAGAGGTTTTAAGGTTTTGCTTCTACAGTTGGTCCGTGGAGGGCTCTCAGCTCCCCGGTGGGCAGGAGAGGTGGTGAGCCTCTCCGGGTTGTGCCGCCCTCTTTCCCAAGTGGGCACCGGGGTCCAGGGTGGGGGCAGGCGGGCGTCCCCCCGGGTGCCCTGGGGCACTGCTCCCCGCAGCTCCCCCCACCAGGGGGTGTCTCTCCGCATCCTGACTTGGGCCACAGCCCCAGGGGGGAGCTGCATGTTCTGCGGATGGAGGCATGGGGCTGGGGCCGCCGGGCGGGTGGCAGGAGGGCCCTGGGGGGACCCCCGGCTCCCAGGGCGCAGCTTGCCCGCCTGCGCTGGACTTCCTCCTAAGACTGCCCGTGTGCTGTTCTCCCGTCACACTCTGCGCGGCCTGCTCAGCGAGGGGGGAAACGCGGGTGTCGGGGTGTCAGCTCTGGCGCCCGAGGCCCACATTCCAGAGAGAGGCAGCTTGAATTTTCCAGGAAAAGAAATGGAGAGAAGAGGCATGGGAAGAAGATAAGCTAAATTAGACAAATAACTATGCATCAGCCCTAAGTCTGTATTTTGGGAGGATTTCTCGAGAGAGCACCCGCTCTTTAGAAGGGGGACCCTGCGGGATTCCGGTGGTCGCCATGGGGAAGGGCGCGGGCACGGTGCAGGGTGAAGGTGACGGTCCCTGTGAGACTCGGGGCTGAGGCAGCCCCCCAGCTCAGAGCCCGCAGGCAGGGAGGGAATCACCGCCTGGGGCTCCCCGCCCCCCCGCCCCCCCCCGGCCACTGGGCTCTGCCCCCCGTGTGCGTGTCACTAACTTCTGGGACATCCCGTGGCCGCCGCAGGGCACAGCCGTGCACCTGCATTCCCTACCAGACGTAGACGTAGGTCCCACCAGTAGCGCCCAGCTCTTGTTGCCGGGATCCATGCTGTCCCCCCCAAAGCCCGTGCGCTGGGGAGCCCGGCCAGAGCCACCCAGCGAGCCGCGGACGCCCGGGCCAGCGCAGGCCTCAATCTCAGTGATCCCCTTCTGATCTAACAGATGAGCTTGTGCACTTGATGCCAAGACTTTGAGAGCAATAAAAACTACACCATGAATGTTTGGGGTTTTTTTTTTTTTTTTTTTTTTGGTTTATGGAGGGGGTGGAGTTGCTTTTCATCCACCTCAGGAGGAAAAGGGAGAGGGAATTCCTTCAACTTAAAATGAATAAATCAGGATAGTGGTTTTCTTTTCTCTTTACGCCCCGCAACTGAGCTTCACGTGTTGCTGACGTCACGTCCAAACAAAGGCCAGACGCTTGGACCGTCGGGTGGTTGGGGTGCACTCGGGCCCCGCGCCCTGGGCACCCCCCGTGAGCACCCCACGGGCTGAGCTCTGAGCTTGCGGTCAGCACAGGCCCGTGCACGGCGAGTGGAGCTGGGGTGGCGGTCACAGCCACTGCGTCCAGCCAAGGAGAGGACCACCGGTGTCTGACTCCCCGGTGAGGCCGGGGGGTTCCAGGGCTTTCTCAGGCGCCTGTGGCTTCACCGCGGCTTTGTGGCAGCTGCGTGACCTGGGGACCCTGCGGTATAGTGTGGGCGACCGTCGCCACTGCGTGCAGCTGAGGGGGCGTTGGGGGAGGGCCGAGCAGGTGGGAAGGGAAGCATGTCCCCGTTGGCCATAGTCCAGAGCAGGGAGGGAGCCTGGCCGTCCTGCACTTGGTGGCGGCACGCCCGGTGCGTGGTCCTCCAGAAGGCGAGTCTAGTTGAAGAGATGACTTCAACATCCAGCCCCCTGAGCAGCAGCATGAAGCAGTGTCAACAGCACCGTGTCGTACACGAGGCCGCAGCGGTGCCCAATGGATCTGGAATCTCCGCGTGCCCGTCCCTCCTGCCCGCCCCCCCCCGGACCCCAGGGCACGCGGAGCTCCCCTCCCCCTCGTTTGCTTACTGAGCGTTGAAGTCCATCAGCTCGGGAGGCGTCTGCAGTCCGGCCGCGCCCACGTGGCTGCCGCTGGGGGTCAGATCCGGGTGAGGAAGTCGCGCTCTGCATGTCGCCTTGTCTCTGCTGAGACCCTGCTAGGACAAGCCCAGGAGAACCTTTCCAGCCCGCTGATTTTTCAGGTGAACTGTTCAACCTTGTGCGTCAACTCATGCCTCGGTTCCTTGCCGGTACCTGCATGCTTTCCGCAGCGCGCCGTGCTCGGTGTTCAGCGGGGTGACGCGGCCTTGGACCCTCCGCAGTGTGACCGGGCCCGGGGCCGTGCGGCGGGCCTTCCGTCTGGACGCAGCCCGCCCCGGGCCGTGCACCTGCCCCTTCCTGTAGCGAGCGAGCCCCTGCAGAAAAGCAAACCTCTGCCAGCGCCCGGGCCCTAGGGCCGCTGGGGTCACGCAGACACTCGGGCCCCACGTTCCTGCCCATCAGGGTCAGGGCACAAAGCCGCAGGGACTGGTTCGGGGTAGAAGATGTCACAGTGCGTTCTGCTCCACCGAGGGGTGGCCACACACCCCGAGCATCTGCCGCTGCCCGATTCCGTGCCGTCGCCGGAAAGGACCAGAGCATTTTTAGGGCCCCTAGAACATGGCCAGAGAAGCTGACCCGCATAGTCTTTTCAAAGACCACTGAATTGCTTAAAATTTTTAAGCTCTGTAATGACAAGCCCACCTGGAGCTTTCTTTCCTCATAGACTTCTCAATTTCTTAACTTTCTGTTGCAAAAGCCAAGGGACAAAGTGGAGCTGTGAACAAGACACTGAGATGCACTGAGCCGTGTTACATTATACCAGAGTTACTGGATGCAACGCAGAAAGGCATCCGATCCGCTTGTATTTATTGTCTCAGACCCGTAAGACTCGTACGTTGTGACAATCAAATGTGACTTGCCCAAACGCCGGGAAATCCCACTGGCTTCTTAATCGTAAAGACCGTCCGAAAGTACTGCAGCCGTAAACGGGCGTCTCTGTCCTTGGAGAACCACGTGGACCCCTGACGCGACCCGTGTGACGGCCGCCGGGGTTCTTTTTCTATTACGGATGCTCTGTCCTACCTGACCGTTGGCCAGTTTCAAAGAGTGATGAATTACATACAGGGTGCAAATGTATTATACGGATGTTTCCTTTTATACACTTAATTTTTACAAATTTTGCTACTCACGAGCTTTATGTAGTTGAGAATAGCAGTATTTTTGGCCTATGGGAGCCTGTGGGGGTGGGTGGGGATGGGCGGGGATGGGCGAGCCACCTTAGGTTTTAAATGCCTGTGTCCCAGACATGCGGCCGTGTTTGCCGTGCTCTGTGGACATCGCTTTGTATGTGGGCGTGCGTGAACCTCCTCAGCAGGGGCACACTCCAGGTCAGATGCTGCAGGCACCGTGTGTGTTTATTAACATTGCTGCTGCCGTAGAGAGGGAGAAAATGTCCTCAGCATGAACGAGAGCCACCGTGTCCTCCTCCTGTCCCCTGGTGTCCAGCGTGCTCAGGTGCTCCCCGGGGGAGCAGGGGACCCCGGGCCGCCCACCCGCACGGACCACCCCGGGGTGACCGCTCTCTGGGAGGCTGTCCTGCTGGTTGCACTTTTCAGGCTTCTCCATTTCACGTAAGATGCTTTTGGAAGGGGAAATCGGGACGGACGGTGACCACCTGGCAAGGGCAAAGGACAAGATCAGCTGGTGCACAAAGTGCTAAGTGACCCTCTGCCTGCAGACGGGTCTTAAAAGCCATCAAGAACAAAAAGGTTTTCCAAAGTAGGCGTGTATATATCAGAAATTATTTTTTTGTAACAACAAATTCATTCTGTGGAGAAAAAATCAAGGACCACTTTTTCTTCTTTATAAAGAAAAGAACTCTTGTTAGAACCAAGAGCTATTCCAGGCTCTCATTTGTCTGTCTTGTGAAAATAAATCGAGCTGAAAGAATTGTGGTGTCACCTGTGCTGGAGGAACAGCCCCTGGTGATGTGCTTTTCTGCTGTGCTCTGGTGTGGCCGCGGCGCTGGGGACGCTCCGCTCAGGCCGCCTGAGACCAGGCTCGATGGGCTCTCCCGGAAGTCCCACGTCTAGGCTAATTTTTTTAAATATTAGTCCTCGGAGGGGGACCTGGGTGGCTCGTTGGTTAAGTATCTGACTCTTGATTTTGGCTCAGGTTGTGGTCTCAGGGTCGGGGGATCGAGCCCCAGGTCGGGCTCCGTGCTCAGCAGGGAGTCTGCTGGAGGGTTCTGTCTCCCTCACCCTCTGCCTCTCCCCCCTCATGCACTAAAATAAATGATTTCTAAAAAAATTAAAATATTAGTCCTTAGAGTACACAAATGAGCCAGCACGTGCACGCATGCACCCGCACACACAGCCGTGCACCTGCACCTGCACACAAACTCGTGCACATGCACATATCTGTGCACTTGCATACCCACACACCCATACACCTGCACACACGTGTGCACCTGCTCACCCACACACAAATCCGTGCACCTGCACACACACACACGTGCATCTGCACTCACACACCCGTGCACCTGCACTCATACATACACCCATGCACTTGCACACACACCTGTGCACCTGCACACACCTGTGCACCTACACATGCATGTGCACCTGCACAGACACCCGTGCACCTGCATTCATACACCCATGCACCTGCACACACACACATGCTGTCCATCTGCACACTCACACCCATGCACCGCACACACATACCCGTGCATCTGCCCTCACACGGCCGTGCACCTGCACCCACACAGATGCAGGATCCGGGGCGAGAGGATGCTATGTTCCCAGGAGACGGAACCAAAGGGCCCCGTACCACTTGCTGTCCTGGAATGGCAGGGCTGGACCAGACCCTTATCCCCCATGCACGCAGCACTGCTTTGCTTGCGTGCTGGGTCCCGTTTGAACGTGACTACCCACTGGTGAAGATGAACAGTGTGGAAGGGACCCTCAGGCTCCCCACCTGGAGGCTCACGGACACCCAGGATACCCGGGAGGTGGGCCATGCTTCATCATGAGCCCCCTGCTCTGCTGGCCACGCTCCACCTCTGGCTCTGCTGGGGAGACTCAGTATTGGGCATCAGCCCCTGGCCACCTGATGTAATGAGAGGAGCATGTGTGTGTGCACGCGCAGCCATACACACCGGCGCACACACACACATACCAGTGCACACGAGTGTGTAAGTGTGCACACATACCAGTACATGTAGGTGCACATGCATGTGTGTGCCCATATAAACATGTAGAAGCCTGTGTCAGCATATGCACATGAGTGTGCACACACATGTACACACACATACACACCCCAAACAGAGGAAAGCTTGGGGTGCTCGTACAAGAACAATCCCATTAAGTGGCACCTCGGTGGCTCAGCAGGTGAGCGTCTGCCTTCAGCTCCGGGCGTGACCCGGGGTCCTGGGATCGAGTCCCGCATCGGGCTCCCCGCAGGGAGCCTGCCTCCCCCCTGCCTGTGTCTCTGCCTCCCTTTGTCTGTCTCATGAATAAATAAATAAAATATTGAAAAAAAGAATCTCATTAAGAAATGATACGAAATCACAAATTTACGCCTTATTGTCATGTTTCCTCATGTTTCACGTAATGCCCAAGACCGCTGAATTGTCCAGGTGACCCACACGGCCGTGGACTTTCCGGAAAGGGAAGCCCCTCTTGACAAAAGTGCTCCCCAAGGGCTAGAAACTCCGTGAAGAGATCCAGTTGTCCTGTGGTGTCTCCGAGGGAGTGGGTGACGTCAGCAGGTCAGGCTCCAGCGGCAGCAGCCACGGCACAGCAACACACCCAGAGGGACGACGTCGTCCCGGAGCGGGTTTCGTGGGACGTGGGGAGAATAAATGCGTGGAATGTACGGAAAGTGTGACATAGGCGGTTAGGGCGTGAGGTTTTCAGGGAGAACCTTGCAGGTGGTTGAAGGGGTACCCCCAGCTTCCTGGCATGGAGCCCGACGCCCTGAGATCACACGGTGCACCCGCAATGCCCACAAGCCGCCCTCCAGGGGGACGTGTCTTGTAGAACAGGGTGTGTAGGTCCACACGGCCAGACAGTTGCTCCGTCCAGGAGAAGCAAGGGCCGGTGCCGTCGCGGCGCCCGCCCGTCCCCCGTGCTGAGTTGGTGGGGGAGGCCCGGGGGGTGCGGGCGGGGCTGGCCGAGGGCCCAGAGCACTGGGAGCCAGCAGGTGTGCAGGGGCCCGGGGTGTGCTTGCACACAAGCAGGCGCTCGGTGGTCTTACACCGAGACTGGGGGCGGGGGCAGGGGCGGGGGGAGGACAGCCAGCTCGCCTGTTTGCAGATCCCCTGCACGATCCAAGGTGCCCTCGGGGAGGCATGTGGAGGGCGGGATTCTCCGCCCGTCGTGGGGGGGGCGGGGGCCCATTCGCCAGGGCCCAGAGATTTGCAGGGACTCCCGGGAGCTGCAGAGCTGGGGTGCACGCCGCCCACGCTTCTTCAGGCTCGCAGCCCCTCGGCAGCCCGGGACGCCTCCTGGGACATAATGTCCCCAAGACTGTTGTCAGAAGCATGACTCCCTGGTCCGGGTCCCCATCGGTGAGGGACAGAGACCAGCAGACTCCCGGCTGAGGCCTGAGCACGGCCTGAGCCCGAGTCGGAGGCCTAACCACTGAGCCACCCGGGGGCCCTGCTTACACTTCCAGAAACACCTTTTCCAGGGCCCTGGCGTGAGGGTTCCTTCCTCTGTGTCAACTGCACGGGGACAGGTCCTTGCTTGGTCTCCGCCTGGGTGGATTCTAGCGGCCTCCTCTCACCAGGAGAGCCCCGGGTGCTCAGAACTGGCCGCACCCTCTGCCCCTACCTCTGCAGCGTGCAACAGTCTGAGGGTGCAGGGCCACCCCTTCCCCAGAGCACAGCAGGGCGGGGAGGCCGCCTCTCTTCCAGGGTGGCCCGGGGCTCGGGTGGTGGGAAGTGAGGAGTGGGAGATGGACCTCAGGTGTCGACCATCAAGCGGGCCCTGGGTCCTGGGTGCCCAGCACCCTGCCGAGGCCGCACCCGCCCCAGCCAGGCTGCGTTACCGGCTCCCTCCCAGGAGGAAGGAGTGGACAAAGGGACTCCCCGAGGGCCAGGGCAGGCGGGGCCCCTGCGGATGGAGGAGGCCAGGAGCAGCCAGCCCTGCCGCTGTCAGGGAGAAGCAGCGCTGGCCACCAGCCCAGGTGGCAAAGGTGGAGCTGCTGGGGACAGCGGCTGGGACAGGGAGCCCGGGTGATCCGAGCCCAGCCTCCCTGGAGGAGACGCAGGAGACTCTGCAGGGCCGGGTGAGCAGAGGGAGGGCGCAGAGGGCGGGGTGGCCGGGGTGGGGGCCATGGGACCCGGCCACCTGGGCTTGCCACCCAGCACCCACCCAGGGGAGAAGCTCCCGTTCCCATAGGACAGACGCAGTGGTGTGCTCAGAGCAGGGCACCCCCGGGGTCGAGCCCTGACCTCCCAGGGGAGATCAGGAGCCCCCAGTGTCTGCGACAGAGAGGCTCCCGGGGCCTCGAGGAGACGTCCCCGGCAGTGAAGGTGGGCGTCTCAATGCACAGAGAAGGATTTAGAATCGCCAGGCGTGTTGTGCAGCTGGGGCTGGCATGTTGAATCATGACCTGCTGAACGAGGGCCATGGGCCCCGACTGGGTCGCCAGGTGGCTCGCTCAGCAGCCCCGGGGATTGAGAGCCACTGGCCGCCATCCTGACCAGCGGTTTCAGTACAGCCCCGCGAAGGAAGTGGAGTCATGAGTTTCCTACAGATCCCCAGATCCCCGTCGCAGGTGCTCGACGACCCAGGGAAGGGCCACCCTCCGTCCCCGCCGCAAGTGGGCAGGAGACGTGTCCGGTGGCTGGGGCGGGGGTCACTGACTTTTCAGGGCCTCGACTCTGAGGGGTCATTTTATTTTATTTTTAAGCTGTTTTTTTTATTTTAGAGTTTTTTCATTTTTTTAAAAGATTTTATTTATTTATTCACGACAGAGAGAGGGAGAAGCAGGCTCCACGCAGGGAGCCCGACAGAGGACTCGATCCCGGGTCTCCAGGATCATGCCCCGGGCCGAAGGCGGCGCTAAACCCCTGAGGGATGGAGGGATCCCCTATTTTGGAGTTTTAGAGAAAGAGGAGGGGCAGAGGGAGGAGCAGACTCCCCACGGAGTGTGGGCCGATCCCAGGACTCACGGATCAGGACCTGAGCCGAAACCAAGAGTCGCACAACCAACAGCCTAAGCCACCAGGCGCCCCCGGGGGGTCATTTTAAAACATCCCCGGGGCAGCCCAGGGGGCTCAGCGGTCTAGCGCCACCTTCAGCCTGGGGCATGATCCTGGAGACCCGGGATCGAGTCCTCTGTCGGGATCCCTGCGTGGAGCCTGCTTCTCCCTCTGCCTGTGTCTCTGCCTCTCTCTCTGTATCTCTCATGAATAAATAAATAAAATCTTTAAAAAAATAATAATAATAAAAAAGCCCCCCGGGGAAAAGCAAAGCAGGAGCCGAGGGCAGGCACCCTAACCACAGTCCCTACCCAAGCGTCTGGACGCCGCGGGGAGCGGGTCATCACCCTGTAAAACGCCCAGGCAGCAGCTTCTCCCTCTGCCTCTCTCTGTGTCTCTCATGAATAAATAAAATCTTTTAAAAAACAAAAGAAAAAAAAACAAAAAAAACCAAGAGAACCCGTTGGGATCTTCCCTGGAACTGCGGGGCTGCGCTCACCGGGAGGACCGAGGGCGTCACAGCATTGCTCCCTCCCGCGCGGCGTGTCCGCCGACCCTCCCATCTGGCCCCTTCTCCTATCTCCCAAGAAAGCGCGAGTTCTCCACGCGGTTACGGGGTCCCTCGTCCCTGAGGACCGGCTGCCGTCGCGGGCTGCGCAGCTCTACATGCGTGTCCCTGGACCAAGCGCGCTGCTTCGATTCCTGCAAGCCACTGTAGCCTTGCTTTGCCTGGTGCGCTTTACTCCACCCCTGAGGCGGATGGAGAGATCTCCTGCCCAGGGGTCACGGGCTTGGGCTTGCCCGTTTCCCCTTGAAATGCTCTCCATCTCTGCCTTACGATGCTCAGGACATACGAATTCACAGCTGTTCTGTTTTCTTGGTGAACTGAACTTTGCCTTTTGCTTTTTTGCTGTAAATCGAAATTAATGACGGGGGTGCCTGGGTGGCTCCGTCGGTGAAGCATCTGCCCTGGGCTCAGGCCGTGATCTCGGGCCCTGGGATCGAGCCCTGTGTTGGGCTCCGCACTCTACGCAGAGCCTGCTTCTCCTTCTCCCTCTCCCGCTGCCTGTCCCCCTGCTCGTGCTCTCTCTCCCTCAAATAAATAAATAAAAATTTTAAATAAATAAATAAATCTAATGTAACGTTAGCATAGTGACACAATACTTATTTATTGCCTCATACACAACTCATACTTCCTTCTAACCCATTTGTAGCCTTGCGTTTTGGGTTTGTCCTTTCTGTCTCTCATAAACAATATATCCTGGTCAATTTTGGTTTTAATCCTATAAGAAAATAAATATCTCTTTATTTTCTCCAGTGAGCTTGGATCAATTACATTCATTTTTATTACTAGATTTATTTTCAGCGTCTTTTTTTTTTAGGATTTTATTTATTTATTCATGAGACCCAGAGAGAGGCAGAGACACAGGCAGAGGGAGAAGCAGGCTCCATGCAGGGAGCCCGATGTAGGACTCGATCCCAGGACCTTGGGATCATGACCGGAGCAAAAGCAGACACTCAACCACTGAGCCCCCCAGGTGCCCCTATTTCCAGCATGTTAGCGTTTTCTGTTTGTTTTCCGCCTCCTTGGTCAACTTTTCTTCCCCGCTTTCCCTCCTCTGCTGGTTATATTTATTCTTTCAGTGAGTGGGTCCTCTTAAAATGCTGTGCTAACATGATGAGTCCTGAAGTTAACCACGACTCAGTCTTCTTCCGGCCGCTGCTAGTGCTCAGTGGGGCTGGCATCAGCCCCACCGTGTGACCTGTCACACTTCTCAGCATCTCTAGCTCATTCTCATTTTTTTACATCTACAGTAACTTTTATTTTCACCTACAGTTTGTGGTTGCTTAGACTTACCCATGTTTGCAGCTTCTGTTGCCATCAGCCATTAGAAACTCCCTCTGGGATCATTCTCTCTCTTGAAACAAACTGTTTGAAGTGCCTTTGGTGGGATTCCCTGGGGGTAGAGTCTCTCAGCCTTGGGTTTCCTGGAAATTCTTTCTCTTGCTCTGGTTTTGTAGTGGGGGTGTGGTTGTGGGAATAATTAGTTGTAGGCTGTCGTTCCTTTCTTTTTTTTTTAATTTTTATTTATTTATGATAGTCACAGAGAGAGAGAGAGAGAGAGAGGCAGAGACACAGGCAGAGGGAGAAGCAGGCTCCATGCACCGGGAGCCCGACGTGGGACTCGATTCCGGGTCTCCAGGATCGCGCCCTGGGCCAAAGGCAGGCGCTAAACCGCCGCGCCACCCAGGGATCCCTGTCGTTCCTTTCTTTCCATACTTTTGACACTTTCCACTCTTCTTGCTGAGAAGTCTGCTGACCGTCTTATCCCCCAGGTGACAATGTGTCCTTTCTCTCCATCTGGTTTGAAAGTCTCCCTTTGGTGGCCTAGGCTGAACTACAGTGTGTCTAAGCGTGCATTTCTTTTCATCTGAAATTTGATTTGCTTCCTGAATCTCAGGACAGTCTTTCTTCAATTCTAGAAATTCTCCGGCCACCATGTCTTTACACACCGCCTCTGCCCCATTCCCTCTGACCTTCGTCCCGTAACTCCAATAACTGTTCTTCTGTCCCTGGGTTTCTGACCTTCTTTCCTGTGTCCCATCTTGTTGTCTCTCTGTGCTGCGTTCTAGCTAATTCTGGGTTGTTTCTTGTCTATCTTCTAGTTGAGAAATTCTCTTAGCAGCTGCATCTAACCTTCCCTTTATTTTTTTTTAAGATTTTATTTATTTATTCACATGAGACATACAGAGAGAGAGAGAAAAAGGCAGAGACACAGGCAGAGGGAGAAGCAGGCTCCATGCAGGGAGCCTGACGCGGGACTCGATCCCGGGTCTCCAGGATCACGCCCTGGACTGCAGGCGGCGCCACCCGGGCTGCCCTAACCTTCCCTTTAAATAGTCCACTAACAACCTGAATTTTTACATGATCATCACTAGGATTTTTATTTTTTTAAGATTTTGTCTATTTATTTGAGAGAGAGAGAGAGATCATGAGCGAGGGGAGGGGGGTGAAGGGCAGAGGGAGGAGCAGACTGAGCAGGGAGCTGGATGTGGATGTGGGACTTGACCTCAGGACCCTGGAGTCATGACCCAAGCTGAAGGCAGATGCTTCACCATTGGAGCCACCAGGTGCCCCATCACTAGGATTTTTTTAAAAACATACCAGTTCTTTTCATAGAGTATCATGTTCCTTGCTCTGATTTTGGTTCTTTCTCTTAATATTTGCAACATTTTAAGCATCCTGTTACCACTGAACGTCTAAGGAAGAGATGCCCCAGAAAATCCCCTGCGTTCTAAAAATACTCCCTGCTCACGTGTACCAGTGCAATCAGGACAATGACCTCTTTAGCCAAGCGACTCCTTTCTTTGATTACCAGGCTATTGGCCTAAAGGACTCACAGTGGCCAGGAGTGGCCTTTGCTTTATTTCTGGGTAATTTATGCAACTCCAGGAAGGCATCCCCCACATTCCTCCCAAACCAGCACCTCTAATCCAACAGGATGCAACGTTGCAGGGATGAGAAGCGCCCTTTTGCTAGTGTCTCTGGGGTCCGTGGTGGAGGAGCCGGTCCTACGCCTACCTCTGGGTTCCCAGGCCGAGTATTCAGCTACTGGCTGACTCCCCTGGAATTTAACACCCCAAGCCCACAGGGTGGGTGCCTCTGCTGAGCCCTGATGAGGCAGTTTCACGAGGCTGGCTGCCCCAGGTCACGTGATGTGACGGCCGAACCAGTGATTTCTGCGGTCACAAGTCTTTTGTTACAAACTGAGCCCCTTGACCTGAGGCTATGGTTTGTGAGGTCCCGTGGTGGTAAGTCTGGCACTAGGCGAGGCCTTGAATACCGACCACGCGGGCCCAGGGCAGGTAACGAGGACCAGGTACCGAGGACCCACTGCCCTCCAGTGTGGATGGCGTCTCCTGTCATCAGTCGGAACCCCAGTGGCGGGTTCAACTCCTTGAGAAGAAGACCCGTCTCCAAGGCTTGACATCACTGGCTTCCCCTGGCAGGTGGGACACTCAGACACGTCACCTTTGCAAGAGGGTGCCCATGCTGCTGGCCCACGCAGCCTGTGACCCTGCACTGCGGCCTCTCAGCCGCTCAGTCCGCGAGCCCATCACGCCGACGCTGGCCTGGCCGGAGCGTGACGAAGGCTGGCATCTGCCCGAGGAGCCGTGTGTCCACGTGGTGCTTCTCTGCCATGTGTGTCCTCTCTCTGGTGCACACTGACAGGACACAAAGGCCCCCAGACTTTGTGCTACCCCCTTGGACCAAAGGCCTCCTGCCGACACCTTTCCCCAGACCTTCTTGACTCCGGTCCTCCAATTTTGCCGCTTCCGGGCCCGTGACCAGCAGCCAACCCATCCACACGGCTTCTCCCCCTATGTAGTGAGTGGCGGTGTCCCCTCCAGCCCTGCACACGGGAGGGTCTCCTCTCCCCTGGGCCTCTGGGGACACACCGGGTCAGGCCGGGTACAGCCGGCACCCCTGTGGTCTGCACCTAGTATCAAGTGGAGCCTCTTGTGAGTCAGACCTGTGATGCTCCTTGTTAGCAGTGGCAGGGAACGGCCCAGGAGGCCACGGCGTGTGCTGGGAGGCAGGTGTCGGGGCAGCCCAGGTGATGGAAGGGTCTGGACCACCGTCTGTGCCCCTCTGGCCTGTTCACGCTTGCTGCCCTCACCTGGCACAGCGCCTCGCTTGGGAGGGGCAGTTCCAATCTCAATGCTGCTCCACGCTCAGGCCCCCGGCAGCTACTAGGAGCCAGGAGCACGCCAGGCGCTGCTTTCAAATAGGGTTAAGCTACGGGATGCAGAAGGCGTGGCATCACTCAGAATCCCAGGGCCCTGCGCCCTGACTCTCCTCCCGACAGTAGGTGGGGACTCTGTGGCTCTCCAGGCCAGGGGTGATGCGTTCCCTTGTGGGGGAGACGGAGGCAGCTGCTGCTCGCCCACAGGTTGGGGGGATTTGGAGTTCGAGATTCTCAGGCTTGTCTAGTAAACCTCACGGCCGTCCTGAGTCTCAGGGTCCCATTTTGTTCCTCTCCGGGTCTTGACCTTAGCACAGGAGACGAGCCCATTGCAGTTCTGCTTCCTTTTGATTAAAGTGAACAACCAATCCCGTTTCCTGAGGCCGTCTCCGTGTCAGCCCTGGAACTCTCATGTCCTGGAACCCCCTAGATGTGGGCAGACGCGAGGGAGTCTCATACAGTCAGATCCTGGGCCTGATTTCAGCACAGCTGCTGTAGGCGGCCAGACCACCCGGTGACGGCCGAGGGCATGCCTGTCGGGGTCCGGCCTGAAACCCTTCGCTGGCTGAAACCACCTTCACTCACATCAGAGAAACACCTTGGAATTAAAATTCTGTTCAAATAAGGGGAACGTGAAGACCCCAAGACTAAGCCATCGGTTGTATCATTTACTCTAAAAATGCAGAATGAAGATTCACAGGTGCATAGGGAGTGAGGTCGGTTAGTTCAGGGACCGAGGTCAAGTCCCTTTTCGGGGCCCAACCGTGCGCCCGGCCCAGAGCGCCGCTCACGGAGACGCTAATGCTAGTGTTACCAGCCCGGCCCGAGAAGTCATCTGGGGACAGGATGTATCACAGCGAGGACAAGCAGAGTGTCCTGTTCTTGGCGGGCGCATGGGGACCCGGCCCAGAGGCCGTCCCGGGTGGAGGTGTAACCACATCCCGCAGCCAGCCCGGGGCCTTCCCGCCACCCCGCCGGAGCCTCCGAGGCCACAACACCCATTTAGAAGGTGGCCCCGACTAATGGCCACTTAAAAATGCATGACCATGGCTCCAGCCAGATCCTTGGCGGCGTTGGGAGGATCGATCCCCAAGATCTCTCTGGAAGGGCCCAGCGAGCCCTGGAATCAGCTTCTCCTTCAAGTCTCCCCCACCCTTGAGGGGGCAGGTGCCATCACCCAAGCTTTGTCACAGGTTTTACTTGTGTCGTGGGTGCCTGGTGTGGCCCACGCTCTGCGCCTGTCCCTTGGCATCGGGACTGGTCCTGTGGCTGCGAAGGCCGTGACTGCTGTTTGGCCCATCTCTGCTCAAGTGCACAGAAGAGCGTCCGAACCCCCCGCAGATGCACTTCCCGCCTTCTGCCCTCCAGCTGGCTCCGGCTCGTGCCAGCCGCGGCCCAGACTGCAGCATTTGGCTCTTGTGACCCCGAGAGGCACGCGTGGAGTGGGTGTTGGGGGCACGGGCTCCGGGCGGAGAGCTCGGTTGGGAGGAGGTGACTCTGCGTGCTCCCCTGCTAACCCGGTGGCCGTGTCAGGGTCGGCCTTCTCCCGCAGGCCCCCGCTATGACCACGCAGGGAGAGCTCCCTGCCCTCCCTGCCCTTCCCTGCCCTTCCCTGCCCTCTCTGCCCTCCCTGCCCTCCCTACCCTTCCCTGCCCTTCCCTGCCCTTCCCTGACCTCCCTGCCCCTCCCTGCCCTCCCTGCCCTTCCCTGCCCTTCCCTGCCCTCCCTGCCCTCCCTACCCTTCCCCGCCCTTCCCTGCCCTCCCTGCCCTCCCTACCCTTCCCTGCCCTTCCCTGCCCTCCCTGCCCTTCCCTGCCCTTCCCTGCCCTCCCTGCCCTTCCCTGCCCTTCCCTGACCTCCCTGCCCCTCCCTGCCTTCCCTGCCCTTCCCTCCGGGCCAGGTCGCCTGGGTGGGCAGGTCCTCCCTCCCCGCAGGGGTCTTTGACGAGCAGCAGGACACCCTGTGAACAGTGGCCTAACCAAGGAGGGGGTAGTGTCCTCGGGTGACGAGAGTCCGTACTGACCTGGCTCAGCAGCTTGACAAAGTCACGGCCGTCGTCAGGCCCAGGAGACGGCCGCCTGCACCTCACCTGACCAGGCTGGCAGGTGGCTGGGAATGTGGAGGCCCTGGACAGACAGGGCGGTGGCGGCGCCTCTACTGGGTGTCTCTGGAACACGCGACGTCCCGGCACCTCGGCTCTCAGGGATGCCACTCTTCCCCAACCCTCCAAAGCACACCGAGGGCCCAAGGAGCTTCACGCGCCCGGTGCTCACTGCAGCAGCACAAATCCTAAAAGGAGAATGATACGGGGCAGAGCCCAGAGCCGGGGCTGAACCTGCAGGGGCAAACTGAGGCCTGAGCACACTGGCTAGCCGGGGACCCGGGGCTCCCATGGGCCCAGGACCCGCGAGGGGTGCAAGGGACGGTTGCCTGAGGGAAGTCAGCTTGCAGCCATTGCCACGGTTCCCGTGCATCAGGCCTCCCCCCCCCCCCAGGACACGGGGGCCTCGCCTCAAGGGGAAGGCCTGCCCGATTTTAAAGAAATCCTCAAAGTACCTGTTTATCATAAAGAACCTCAAAGCGGGCTGGTTTTATTTAGTTAGGACGCCTCTGCCGAGGTTCCGAGGAGAACGATCACCCCATTCCCAGGAGGGCTGTCAAACGGTGGGAGCGGCGAAGCAGTCCTTGGATTTCTCCGAGTAGTTAATACACTCACCGTCCAGCCCAGCGCACAGGGAGCGGTCCCCGCGTCCCCCCGCCTGTCCTCGGTGTCCCCCTCCCCCTCCCCCGGCCCAGGACTGCTCTGGGGCTGCAGCAGCGTGGCCATCGCAGCCGGATGGACTCGGCCAGTCCCCACCCACGGCTGCTGGCCCGTCCACCTGTGGCGCCGCCGGCCTGTGGCCCACCGTATCGCCGCGGGGTGACCTGTCGAATCTACCTGCTGCTGATGTGATGAGTGTGGGATCCCAGTTGTCCCGACCTCCTGGGCTCTGACCACCCCCACCCCCACCCCGGGGCCCAGCCCTGCGCTCCCGAGCCCTCCTCGCTTCCTAAGTGACCAGAGTCCTAATGGTGATGCAGGTGGGCTCCTGGGGGGCTCCTGGGTGGGGGCTGAACCCACAAAGAAGCTCCAGAATTTCAGGCCCCCCCCACCCCCCTCCAGGGTGGGGGAGGGGCTGGCAACAGGGTCAATGAGGCATCTCTGGCCCCGGGAGGAAGCCCCTGACAATCCCAACAGTGCGGGGTCCGGGGAGCTGCCGGGTGAGTCACAGGTGTACGCGGGGAGGGTGACGCCCCCCAGCTCGGTGGGACAGACGCTCCTGCGCTCAGGACCCCACCCCCACCCCCATGTGGCCGTTCATCGGCTCCCTTCATCACATCCTTTATGATACAGAGAACCCGGAGATGAGCTTCCTTGAGATCTGTGAGCTCCCCTAGCGAATGAGTCGGCCTCGAGGGGGGGTCGTGGGAACCCTGATTTGTGGCCGGTGGTCAGAAGTGACGGATGGGTCCCCAGGACCTGCGGGTTGTGATTGGCATCTGATCTGAAGTTGAAGGGGGAGGGGAGTGGAGCTCATGTCTTTATTTTCATTGGGTTAGTTTTTTTCTTCTTGATTTTCAGGAGCTCTTTACATATTATTTATTAGGAAAATTCATCCTTTGTGATATATATTCCTTTTTTTCCTTCTGCTTCTTTATCTTTTGACTTTATGTTTTTTTTTTTCCAGGCATATGTTTTTATTTTTACAATCAGACTTTCAGTCTTTTATTCTTTGGTCTTTGGATTTTGACACATAGTAGGAAGGCCTTTTCCACTGTGGGGCTGGAGGAATTCACCATATTTTCTGCTAACAATTTCATGGCTCATTTTCTACGTGCAAATGTTTGATCTCCCTGGACTGTATCCTGGGGTAGAGAGTGAGGTGTGGATTTAACTGGATCTTCTTCCGGTTGAGTACTTAGTTGTCCTAACAAAATTTGCTAAGTGCCTGACTTTGTGTTGACTCTTTTTCAAATATCTGATAAGCCTCACCAAAGCCCTATGAGATTAGTATTGATTCCGTCTGGTACATAGATCCAAGCAGGGGGATTCAATGGGATGCGCGCCTCTAAAGCCCCAAGCACACGTAAGCACTACTCGATAGCATTTGGTAAATCGCTCTGCTGAATCGGACGCGCTCGGCTACACAGATTCACAAAATCAGCCGAGGCGGCGGTGGTGATAAATGGGCAGAAATGTCTTGTCCTGTTGACCCGTTGAACTAACTTGGCCCAACTCCTGAAAGCAGTTGTGGAAAGAACAGAAGTACGATTTCTACTTCTTCATTCGATGCCTCTCGGTCCTGGGCTCTTCTAATACTTTCAGTCCGTGTTCACATTTGATTTGAACTTCTGTCTTGAGCACACACTAAATTCCCCCCGTATTTGAGTCTGATCCTCCCTGCGCAAGGCGGTTCTGCTGAGCTGTGGGCAGCACGCCGTCCATGCCGCTCCGGCCAGCGGTTAAGCCTTCGTCGAGAGCTTTACCGCCTCGTGGAGTGTGCTCATTACTCATCCTTGGCAGAATTTTCCTGGCTACCCTTTCCTGTGTATTTCTGACACCGTGGTTGAAGTTAGCCTTTCTAGTGACAAAAAAAAAATCACCCTGTTGATATTTATTATTTTAAGGATCACATTAAATTTAGAAATCAGCTTAGGGAGAGTTGCCCACACGCAACTTTAAGCCCTCCCGGCGAGAGCATGGTTCGTCTTTTCATCCAGGCAAGTCAACTTTCGGGTCTTTGAAGGTTCTCCCCATGTATGTTTTACATGTTACTTGTTACACGTGTGCCCCATTATTTCCTCTTTTTGTTGTTGCTATTGTAGGGTCCTCTCCCCCATATGTTTTATATGATATGCGTGCACACACACGCATTAGCTGTCAATCATTGTAGACATATACGGAGGGTACTAATGAATTAATGCAGATTAATTTTAATATTATAAGTAACCCGCTAAATTCTCTTATTACTTGTGCTTATCTAATATGGGTGCTTTAGGGACCCCTGGGTGGCTCAGTGGTTGAGCGCCTGCCTTCAGCCCAGGGCATGACCCCAGGGTCCTGGGATCAAGTCCCGTATCGGGCCCCCCACAGGGAGCCTGCTTCTCCCTCTGCCTGCGTCTCTGCCTCTCTCTGTGTCTCTCATGAATAAATAAATCAACTCTTTAATAAAATAAAATAAAATGAGTGCTTTATTACTCATCTAATTTCCAAAAGAGTGATAGTTTTTATGCCTCTGATTGCTTCCTCTGGTCTAATTACACCATTTGCCAGTATCTCGCCCAATGTTGAAGAGCAGTGGTGGTGTTGGGGTCCCTGGCTTGTTTCTGACTTTAAGGGAATAATTCCAGAGCTTCTGCATTAAGTATGGAGCAGACTCTTGGGCTGGTATTTATATGACTATAATGTTACGTGTGTTGCTGTATTAAGAAAGTATCCATCATCCTTATTTCATCAAGCATTTTTTTTAGAAATCAAGAACAACTGGTGAATTTGGCAAATGCCTTTTCTGAGCTAACAGACATTTACAAGGGGTTTCTCCTTAGATCTATTCCTTTGATGTGTTATGTGAGCAGATTTTCTAGTATTAACTCACCATTTTACTTTTGCAACAGGCTCCATCTGGTAATATCTTATTCTTCAGCACGTTGATAGATTCTACTTGCTAATATTTTAAGACTTTTGCATTGACATTTGTAAGGTACGATGGTTTCTAGATTTCTTTTATGTGCAGTCTTTATCGGGTTTTGGCATGAATATTATACTTCTTTAATGTAAAAGAGTTGTAAGTTTTCCTTTCTTTTTTTTAATATTTTATTTATTTAATTGACAGAGAGAAAGAGAGGGGGAGCGACATGAGCTGGGGAGAGGCGGAAGGAGAGGGAGAAGCTGATTCCCCACTGAGCAGGGAGGCTGACATGGGGCTCCATCCCAGGACCCCAGGATCATGATCTGAGCTGAAGGCAGGTGCTTAACTCACTGGGCCCCCCAGACCCCCCTCCCTCTTCTGTGCTCTGGAGTAGTTTGGAGAGGGTGGACTTTCCCTGGGAAGCCGTCTGAATGAGGGGCAGTTTGGGAGGGGGGAGCTTTAACAACAACTTTCCCTATGCTTTGGAAATTATCTGTTTAGTCTTTATTTTCTAGAGTCATTTTCTTCCCTAGAAAATTAAATTTCATCCCACTATAAGATTTATTTTAGGGCAGCCCCGCGCTGGGTCGGAAAGGGATCCCCGACTTGTAGCTCACTGATCGGTCTTGAATGTGGTCACGTTTTGTCCTGGTTCCACCTTGGACTGAGAGAGGCAGAGCCACTGTTCCTGCTGCTGCAGGGCCAGCCTGTCCCCCGAGTCTCCCGACGTGGGGATGGGCCTTCAGCAAGGCGGCACGTCCTTCGTCCATGCTCCCGGCCGGGCGGGCCCTCGGGGGGAAGGCCAGGAGCACGGCCAGCGCCCTCCCCGTCCCCCGTGTGTCTGTAGAGATCCCTGCGAAGGAAGAAGCGGGGCGGTGCGGGGAGGGCTGTGGGGTCGGCGGGGCTGCGGGGCCTGGGAGATGCAGCCCTTGGGGCCGCGAGCGAGGGGTGCGAGGGGGACAGCAGGCCCCTATACTCGGAAAACGCAGCAGGACAGACGGGCCGTGGCGAGCCATCCGCCAACACCGACACGGTGCCAACCGGTTCGCAAGCCGTCTGCACCTCTGGTCTGGAGCCCCGGGCCCGGTGTGCGGGGGGGGCAGCTGGCTGACCCGTGGAGCGAGGCCGTCGGTGCCCACCCGAACCAGGCCGGGGCGTGCGGCGGCCTCCCTGGCCAGGCCCTCCGGGGATGTGGTCCGCCACAGGGAGGGGGCCCTGGGTGACTCAGAGGTCGAGCATCTGCCTTCGGCTCAGGGCGTGACCCCAGGGTCCCAGGATCAAGTCCCCCATCAGGGTCCCCGCAGGGAGCCTGCTTCTCCCTCTGCCTGTGTCTCTGCCTCCGTGTATCTCTTGTGAATAAATAAATAAAATCTCAAAAAAATAAAAATAAAAGATGCAAGGAGAAACTGGGTTTTCTGTTATTAACAAGTAACTCAATGTTCACAATGAAGCGTGTATTCAGTGTGATTCTCTGAGCCAGGCAAATTCTGGGGCAGGGTATTAAACATTTAGCATTTAGGCGAGGGCACGTGATGTCATGAGCACTGGGTGTTGGATGCAACTGATGAATCGCTAAACCCTACCTCTGAAACTGATAACATACTCTATGTTAATCAAATTTAATCTTAAATTAAATTTTTTTTTAAATAAATGAATTATTGAGTATTTGTAACCAGGCCATGGAGGCACCTGTTTCAGACCTCTGGGCAACCATGGGTGCCCCCCGTGGGTTAGTGGGTGGGGCAGCAGGACCTCATCCATTACTGACTGGCTGCATCTTGGGGGGACTCGGGTGCAGGTGGTTTATTGCTGGTGGCCCCAGAGAGAGGAAAGAGGGAGGGGGGAGAGGGTGAGGAAGGGCAGGGCAGAGAGCCACAGGGGCTGTCACTGGGCTGGTCATCTCTTCGGGCTCAATCCCACTGGCCCTCTCAGGAACCACGCAGAACGTGCTCTGAGAAAGGGAGGTTTGCACATTTGTCCATGCTCTCAATGGAGGGCTTGCTGGTATTAGTTCCTTGGAGAAGATCCTGGGCCCGAGGCAGGAAAGTGGAGCCCCGGCGGTCCCCGAGGTGAGACCCTACCAGTGCCCGGGCCATCCAGCTGCCACTGACCAGACAGAGCTGTAGGCATGTGGCCTGGGGCCCCTAACGTGTGTCTACTACCATCTGGGTGCCCCACTCAGGCCCCCGTGATTGGACAGTGGTACCTTGTGCTGGTTTGGTGGGAAGAGACTCACAGAAACCTGGGTTAGCTGACGTCACCCTTCCCAACTATTCTGATGGAGTTTTGGTGCCTTTGGAGGTGAGCATTCGGGTTGCCCAGCCCTGAACCGGTGCTTAAGTCCTAGCTCCCTCTTCTGCCCCTGTGACCGGACATCGGACGTGTCAGGGGCTGGCACAAGACATGTGGGCCCCATTGGCAGGGCTAAGCCAGCCCACAGCCGGCTTCTGCTGCCGTGGTAAGGGGCAGCTCCCTGGGTGTGAGAAGCCAGAAAGGGTGGCTGGAGGGCAATGAGGGTCTCCAACAAGGTGGCCCCTCCTGCCCCTGCCGCTCACCTCCATCAAGCAGGACAAAGGTGAGGGACAGGCCTCTCGGGGGATAACCTCAGCTTGAGAGGAGAATGCGAGACTCCAGGCTGTCAGAAAGCCAAGAGAGAAGGCAAGTGAGCTAAATATAGGAACACTGAGCAGAATGTCCGGAAATGTCAACCACGGCGCCAGGTCTGACTTCATTACTCCTAATTATTTGATTTGAGTCACATTATGCAGAGTCAAACCTGGGAAGAGGGTGCTGTCCCCGCACAAGCGGACGCGGAAGGTGGGTTCTTCATGCAAGCAATGCGCCAAGACAGCAGCAGTTCCAGGAGGGGCGGGGGCCCGGGGTGCATCCCCCCCACTCTTGTTAACCAGGTGGTAACAGCAGGTGCTTTTTATCCGCCCAGGTTTGGGAGAGACTATTTCCTTCAAGAGAGCCAGAAGTGCAACCGCAGGGTGACAGGATGGAACGTGATCCATGCTTTATCAAAAGGTGGCCTCCGGGCGTCTACCGATGCCCCCTCCTGTGCACTGGACGCCTGTTTCACCCTCCCCTTCTCCGCTCTCCCACCCCGCCAGGGTTAGTTCAGTAGGAAAAAAAAACAAAGCAAAAAACCTTTCTATGGCATTTTCTTGATTATCTGAAGGGTAGATTATTTCTTTTTTTTTAAATTTTTATTTATTTATGATAGTCACAGAGAGAAAGAGAGAGAGAGAGAGAGAGAGAGAGAGAGAGGCAGAGACACAGGCAGAGGGAGAAGCAGGCTTCATGCACCGGGAGCCCGACGTGGGATTCGATCCCGGGTCTCCAGGATCACGCCCTGGGCCAAAGGCAGGCGCCAAACCGCTGCGCCACCGAGGGATCCCAGAGTAGATTATTTCTGCAAAAAATTGTTCCTACTTCTACTTTTCTTTCGTGCACTATTTGCCCACCCCAGGCACAAATCACCGATGGCTCCGTTGCATGCACAGAAATGTGACCCAGAGGCCCGGGACCCAGGTGGAGGAGATGCTCCTCAAGCCGCGGCCAGCACGCTGAGCGGGATCACAGAGGAGCGGGCTCGGGGCAAAATGCTCAAGCATCGCACAGTTCACCCTGTGGATTTTTTGTAGACTCAGGTGTTACGACTTTAAAGTCAGTTGGTTTTTTTTTTAAAGATTTATTAATTAATTTGTTAGTTATTCCTGAGAGACTCAGAGACACAGGCAGAGGGAGAAGCTCCCTGCAGGGACCCTGATGCGGGACTCGATCCCAGGACCCCGGGGTCACACCCTGGGCCGAAGGCAGACGCTCAACCCCTGAGCCACCCGGGGGCCCCCATCAGTTGGGTTTTTCATTAAACTTTTATTTTGGGATAATGTAGATCCACATGCACCTGCAGTGTGTCCTTTACCTCCTTTCTCCCCAGGAGTGAGTGGGGCAGAGCTCCGGTGCCCACCTCGACCGGGATGCTGATGAGGATACCGCCCAGATGCAGCACGACCCGTCCCCACCAGGACTCTTCAGCCCCCTTCCCTGCTTACCCCACGCCCTCCCCTGACCCCATCTGTTCTCCAGATCTGTGATTTTATCATTTCAAGAGTGTTCTATGACGGAATCGCAGAGCATGTGACCTTTTGGGGGTGGGTTCCTTCACCCGGCACCATTCTCTCAAGCCCACCCAGGTCCCTGCACCTGCCAGCAGTGCGTTCCTTCCTATCGCCGTGTCGCGCTCCACGGTGCAGGGGGCGTGTTTAACGAGTCACCCATTGGGGGACATTCTGGGTCGTTCCTGCTCTTTCACTACTAGGAACCAACCTGCCATGAACATCTGCGGGCTGGCCATTCCTTCAGCCAGGTCTCTGTGGAGACAGCGCAAACGCCGTGGACCCTCCCTGTAGACACAAGCAGACGTGGAGAGTGGGTTCTGCATGTGCGCGAAGCACAAGGACAGTAGCCATATCCCAACACATGCAATATCCCAATACATAATTTAACAGGCTCTTGGATGCCCAGAGACAACGTAATGGGCTACCAGGAAAGACCATTTGAGCACAAGTTCCAGCAACCTTAAAAAAACAAAACAAAACAAAACAACCCCCCCCCCCAAAAAAAAAAACAAAAAACAAATGCTGTCTCAGGAGAAAAGGATCTGGAGAAAAGAATAGACATCGATTAATAGGAATAGCGTCATGTTCACCCTTATTAAAAGGAATCACTAAACCAATATCTGAATTCAAGTATTCAAGTGCTGAATTCAAGTATTTTCTAAATTCCCATGTGTAAAAAAGTTCTGATAAGTCTGCTGAGAGGGAAAAGAGCCCAGGAGTCCCCTTTCAGCTCACGAGCCAGAAGGTTGGCTGCAGCCCTCCCTCCTTCCAGAAAGGAAACTTCCATATCTTGGCGATTATAGACATTGGGGTGCACACATTTTTTCAAATTAGTGCTTTTGTTTTCTTTGGGTAAACACCCCGTAGTGGAATTATTGGCTAGCATGTGGTAATTGTGTGTGTATATATATATATATATACATATTTTAAATATTTTATTTTTATTTATTCATGAAAGAGAGAGAGAAAGGCAGAGGCACAGGCAGAGGGAGAAGCAGGCTCCCTGGGGGGACCCTGATGCGGAACTCGATCCCAGGACCCCGGGGTCACGCCCTGAGCTGAGGCAGATGCTCAACCGCTGAGCCACCCGGCGTCGCTGTATTTTTAGTATTCGAGGAACATCCATACTGTTCTCCATGGGGAGAAGGGTGGGGGAGATGGGCCAAACGGGGGAAGGGGAGTGGGAGGTAGGGGCTTCCAGTTACGGCATAAGGCACGGAAATAGAGGCACAGCCCAGGGGATACAGTCAATGACCATGTGCCAGTGCTGTGGGATGGTAGCTGCACTTGGGGTGAGCCCAGCACACCCCACAGAATCGTTGCATCACTGCGTTGTACACCCAAAACTAATGTGACATTGTGTGTCAACTGTACTGCAAAAAAAGTACCTTGTAGGGCAGAAAAAAAAAGAAAAGAAAGGAAAGAAAAGAAAATTCTTCCAAAAAGGAGCCAGGTGGCGCGGGGTGGGGGGGGGGGTGGCAGGACATGGCACCTGCACGGTCATGAGACAGAGTGCTTAGTGTCCGCTTTCCCAGAGCCTCTGAACGATGTCTCGGGGAGGCCGGGCTAGTTAACGCAAGTCCTGCGCTGGGAGTCTACACTTCATATTGGCAGATTTTTAAAAATTTTATTTTGGGGGTGCCTGGGTGGCTCAGTCAGTTGGGCGTCTGACTGTTGATTTCAGCTCAGGTCAGGATCTGAGGGTCATGACATGGACCCCCCCACCGCCCGCCCCGCACTCAGGAGGGAGTCTGCTTGGGACGATTCTCTCCCTCCCTTTTTCCTCTGCCCTTCCCCCTACTGCTCAGGTGTTCTCTCTCTCTCTGAAAAAAAAAAAAAACTGAACAATTAAAAAATTTTTATTTTCACTATTCGAATAGGCGTGAAGCGATATGTCAGTGCCCCCCTCATTTGCCTTTCCCTGATACCTATGGATGCTGAGCATCTTTTCAAGTGATAACCACTTGGGCTGGTCCTCTCTGTCCTTACTCTTCTGCTGTTCCTTTCCTGCTTTCTTTTGGATTAATCAAGTATTTCATAGGATTCCATTTTATTCTCTCTATTGGTTTCTTGGAAAATCCTTTCAAATTATTTTTATTCTTTTCTAGTGGTTTTGCTGTGGGGCTGGATATAAGGATTCTTCCGTCGAATTCCGTTGAGTCAGTGTTGTATTACTTCAGTCCCCACCTTCATGCACATCTGCGATGTCCCGCTTCGCAGGTGTAACCAAGCCGCACAGGTGCTCTACCCTGATCCACCCCATCCTCTGCGCCAGCGTTGTCACGGCTTTGACCACCACATCCATTCTAAACCATCACACCACATCATTACGCGTGTTTTAAATAGTTGTCTTTTAAGGGAACTACGGAAAGAAGAAAGAAGCATTAACAATTCATGTTTACCTATTTGTTGATCATTTCCAGAGCTCTCCTTCCTACTTTCCACCTGGTGTCGTTTCCTCTCACTCTGAAGAACACCCTTCACCAGGTCTTGTCGTACTTGCTCGCTGGCCACAGATTCTGTGACGCTATCGGAAAATATCTTTATCTGTCTCTGTTTTTATTTTTATTTATTTATTTTTAAAGATTTTATTTACTTATTCGGGAGACACTCAGAGAGAGAGGCAGAGACACAGGTGGAGGGAGAAGCAGGCTCCATGCAGGGAGCCCGATGTGAGACTCCATCCAGGGACCCCAGGATCATGCTGTGGGCCGAAGGCAGACACTCAGCCACAGAGCCACCCAGGCATCCCTATCTGCCTTTGTTTTTAAAGAATATTTTTGCAGGATGTAGAGTTTTGGGATAAGTTTTTAAAAATCAGCACTTTAAAGGAAGATACCATGGTTCTCTGGTTGACACCGTGTCTGACGAAAACTTGGTGGAAATTTTTGTCATTGCTCCACGGTGGGTAACATGTCTTTATCACTGCTTGCTTTCAGGATACTCTGGTCCTCAGGTTCTACTGAGGCTCTTTTTAAAAAAAAAATTTAAATTAATTAATTTATTTATTCATGATAGAGAGAGAGAGAGAGAGAGAGAGAGAGGCAGAGACACAGGCAGAGGGAGAAGCAGGCTCCACGCTGGGAGCCCGACGTAGGACTCCATCCCGGGACTCCAGGATCACCCCCTGGGCCAAAGGCAGGCGGTAAACCGCTCAGCCACCCAGGGATCTTCTCTCTTTTTTTTTTTTTTAATTTAAGATTTCATTTATTTGAGAGAGAGAGAGCATGCACATGCATGCACAAGAAGAAGGGAGCAGCAGAGAGAGAGGGAGAAGCAGATGCCCCACTGAGCAGGCAGCTCGAGCCCAGAACCCTGAGATCATGACCTGAGCTGAAGGCTGACACCTCACCAACTAAGCCATCCAACTGCCCACTGCCGAGTTTATTGACCAATAAGTTGAGATTTTTCACCAAATTTGTGAATTTTTGGCCATTATTTTTCAAATAAATTTTCTGCCACATTCTGACAGCGCCGCCCCCCCTTCCGAGACTCCTGTTAGGCCACTTTATATTGTCCCATAGGTCTCCGAGGCTTTGTTCATTTTTCTTCCATCTTTTTTTCTCTTTTTCAGATTGAAAATTTGTATTGATTTCTCTTCAAGGCCACGGACTCTTTCTGCTATTTCCAACTTGCTGTTAAGCCAATGCGGTAAACTTCTCATTTCTGTAACTATGCTTTTTAGTTCTAGGCTTTCCATTTCATTATTTTTATACTTTCCCTTACTCTGCTGTGAGTCCCTGTCTTTACTCATTAAGAGTATCTTTCCTCTTAATTCTCAGAGCATGTTTATTATAGCAGCTTTATGGTCTTAATCTGTGAATATGATATCTAGGCCATCTGGAGGCTGGTTTCTATTGAATGCTTTGTTTCTTGATTATGGTTTATGCTTTCTGGTTTTTAATTTTTTAAATTAATTTTTTTAGACAGATTTTATTTATTTATTCATGAGAGACACAGAGAGAGAGGCAGAGACACAGGCAGAGGGAGAAGCAGGCTCCATGCAGGGAGCCCGACGTGGGACTCGATCCCAGGACGCCGGGGTCACACCCTGAGCTGAAGGCAGACGCTCAACCACTGAGCCACGGGGGCCCCTTACTTTCTGGTTTTTTAGGAGTAGTGATTTTCTAATATATGTTGAGCATTGATAAATCATGAGTCGTACAGACTCTGGATCACCTTCCACAGAAGAGTCTTTTGTTCTTGCTGGCAGTTCAACTACTATCTTTATCACCTTGACTCTGTATAGGATTGGTTTTATGCTTTCTGCTAGGTTGGATCTGAGGAATGTTCAAGGCATCCACAAGCCCCACCACTTTGGCAAGACTCAAATCCAAGTGCTGTCTGTCTTGAAGATCTTGTCAAGTCTTTGTGTTATACCATTTTAAGGTAGGCCTTATTTTGGGGTAGGGGTTTGTAACCTATGGCTCATAGGTCACATCTGGGCCATGCCCTGTTTTCGTTTGGCCCTTGAGATATGAACGGTTTTTATATTTTCAAATAATTGTTTTTTAAAAGTCCCAAAGAAAATATGTAAGGCAGAAACTGCAGATGGCCTGCAAGGCCTAAAATACTCATCTGGGCCGCCACAGATAAAGTTGGCTAACTCTTGGGCACATGGTCCTCCATCTAGTGTCTCAGCGGAATGCCCCGGGAGTTGGAGAGAAGTTACGGAGGGCTTTGTAGCCCTGCTTGACCTCTAGTCTCTGTGCCATGCTCGACTCGGTCACAGGCAGAGGCTTTCTGGTAAGCCCCGTGGAGCCTCATCCTACAATGCTGAGCCCGGCTGAGGCCAGGACTTACAGGGAACCCCCACACGGGCTCTGGCTCTGCACCCCTCCTTAGTTCCTTCTTCTCCGGCGCTCTGCCTCACTGGCTCCATCTGTCCAAAACTCTGCTCTTTGCATCCTCACTCAGCTACAATGCACATGCTACACTATGCACGCACGATCAGCACCTTTGTTCACACTCAAGCTATTTCCCACATACACTTGCTTTATTTCATCTGCAAAGGCTACCCCAAAACGACTTTCCTTGCACAAGAAATTTACATGCATTACAGTAGGGCCTCTTTTTGTGGCATTCCCAAAACTCACCCACTCCATGGAAGGCCCTGGGTGGCTCAGTATGGGGGAAGGTTTGGGACACAAGTAGAAGGCGCAGTCCCTCGTGCAGGCGTTTGTCACCGAGACAGGAAAGCAGTGCTAACAGGAGTGTGGGCAACCTGCTATGGAATTTCAGGAAGAGGCAGTTCATTCCACCACCGGAGGGTTGGGGAGTCGTCTCCAAGGTGAGACTCGAGGAGTAACTGCAGTGCTGTAGGGTCTTTGGTTACAGCCAGAAGGTAAATAATCCTGCTCGACTTTATGGCAGCAATAATACTGTAAAACCAGTGTAACAAGAAAACACCAGACCAGGAGTTTCGCAAGGAGCAACTGCCATTCGGCCCAGCGGTGGGAATTAATCTGGTGCTTTGACTGTTTCCCCTGAGGCACTGGGTGTCTGTAAACACAAGGAGAGCAAGGTTCTGGGCAGCACACCCCGAGGGTGAGCAGCTGCCGGGCCACTGTCCACATGCCCCTCCTAGTGACCGCAGGGTGGTCCCTGGGTCCACGGGTGTCAGTGCCTCTCACGCCAGTGTACAGTGACCCCCGGGGGGCATCCCGTGTCCAGGTGCTGTCAGTGACCTCCAGGGGTCGTCCCAGTGTCCACCTGCTGTTGGTGACCCCCGGGGGGCATCCCATCTCCCCGTGCTGTAGGTGACCCGGGGCTGGGCCCGTGTCCAAGTGCTGATAGTCACCTGGGGGAGGGGGGCAATCCCCATGTCCAGGTGCTGTCAGTGACCTCTGGGGGTCATCCCTGTTTCCACCTGCTGCTGGTGACCCCCAGGGGCATCCCATCTCCCTGTGCTGTAGGTGACCCTGGGGTCGTGTCTGTATCCAGGTGCTGACAGTGACTCTGGGGGTACATTCCTCTGTCCAGGTGCTGAGAGTGATCCTGAGGGGCATCCCCATGTCTAGGTGACCTCTGGGGGACATCCCCATGTCCAGCTGCTGCCAGTGACCCCTGGGGGGCATCCCGTCTCCAGGTGCTGTAGGTGATGCCAGGGTTGTGCCCGTGTCTAGGTGCTGACAGTGACCCCGGGGGTACATCCCTCTGTCCAGGTGCTGACAGTGATGTGGGGGGGGTGGGGGGGCAGGTATATCCCTCTGTCCATCTGCTGTCGGTGACCCCCGGGGGTCACCCCATTTCCCTGTGCTGTAGGTGACCCCGGGGATGTGCCTGTGTCCAGGTGCTGACGGTGACCCCGGGGGGGGGGGGTACATCCCTCTGTCCAGGTGCTGACGGTGACCCCAGGGGGCACCCCGTCTCCCTGTGCTGTAGGTGACCCCGGGGCCGTGCCCGTGTCCAGGTGCTGACTGTGACCCGGCGGGGGAGGGGGGGGAATGTACATCCCTCTGTCCAGGTGCTGACAGTGACCCCAGGGGGCACCCATCTCCCCGCGCTGTCGGTGACCCCGGGGCCGTGCCCGTGTCCATGGGCTGCCAGTGACCGGCGGTGGCTGACGCCGGGGGCGGAGGAGGGTCCCCTGGGCCGTCGGGCCCGCGGAGGGGCGGCCGCAGTCGGGGGCGGGGGCGGGGGGGCGGGGGGTCCCGGCTCCGAGGCGCACGTGGGGCCCCGCCCCCTTCCCTCGGGGCCCCGCCCCCTCCCCGCCCCGCCTTTCTGTCGGAGGACAGCGCGCGAGCGCCGCCGGGAGGCCGCCCCTTTAAGCCGCGCGCCCCGGAAGCGGTAGCGCGGCGGCGCCGGGGCCGGAAGTGGTGCTGCGGGAGGCGGCGGCGGCGGCGGCGGCGGGCGGCTCGGGAGCTGCCTCGCGCGGCCGGGCGGGCCTCCGTGTCGAGGCGCCGCTCAGGCTCGGGCTGGCCCGGCGCGGCCTCGGGGCTGCCCATGGGGCGCGGGGGGCCGGGCCGGTGACGGCGGACGCCCATGGCCGCCCCTGCGGAGCCGCTGCCGCCGGTGATCTACACCATGGAGAACAAGCCCATCGTCACCTGTGAGTGCCGTCGGCGCGGGAGGAACCGGGGCCCCCCCGCCCCGCGACCCCCGACCCCTGACCCCCGACCCCCGCGCTCCGGGCCCGGCCGCTCCCCGGATCGGAGGCGTGGCCGGGGCGGCGGCTGCGGCGGGGCCTCCGCGCCCGAGGGTGACCTCCGACCCCGGGACGCCCGCGGGCCGTGGCGGGGGCGGGGCCGAGGGCTTTGGGGGCGGGGCCGAGGGCTTGGGGGCGGGGCTGAGGGCTTGGGGGCGGGGCTAGGGGGCTTGGGGGGCGCGTGCGCTCGGATCCCCGCGGTCCCCGCAGCTGCCCCTCTGCCCCGGGTCGGGCTCGCGGGCGCGCACAGGCCGCGGGGGGGGGGTCCTCCTCCTGTGACCGGAAAACGCCCCCCACTAACTTCTCTCTGCAGCCGCAACTTTAGGATTAGACACTTTTTTGAGAAGTGCGGAGGGTACAGGCCGCGCCGAGGCGTCGCTGACGTTCCGTTCGGACCACGGGGATTTCAGACCTTGACAGTGTCCCGTCGACTCTCCTCCTGTGTCTTCCGTGCTTTCAACGGAGGCCCTGTTTTCTGCGGAAAAAGCGGGCGCCCAGGCCGCCCATGGCCGACTGCTGTGCGAGTCTGGGGCACGCTCGTGTTCTTCTCCCTTTTCCCGTCCAGCGGGCGCGCCCCTAGCGTGTCCTCTCTGCTCAGGTCCCGGAGGGACTGGGTGTCTGACCTTGAAGTGTGTGGCTTCATCTCCGGGTGACAGACTTCCTTAGGGAAGTGGGCTGTCTCCTCCCGACTTGGACCCTGGCGTGCTCCAGCCACAGCCGTTTCTTCCCCGCCCCCCCTCCCCCCCTATATTTGTCGGCGGGGCGTCTTGACTTCGGTCGTCTCTAGAGCTTGCTCCACCTTCAGCCCCAGAGGACAGGTGCACGCGGACCTGGAGGCCCCCCCGCAGGTGCTCTCCAGGTGCTGGGGCAGAGGAGCCGCACCCCCGGTGGTCATCCTGCCGGGTGTCCCCCGTATAATGCAGACCCTGGAAACGCCTCCCCCAGTGCCCACACCCCCTGAGCTCGGGAGAATCCGCATCATCTAATTGCATCTCGCACCCCTTGGCCTAGACAGGGTTCTGCAGGCGTCCTGTAAATACAGTTCTGGGGAGGAAGTTCCTGAATCTCATGATGGACTGAGTAGCTGGCTCTCCCAGCAGACAGTGACCGACGTATGTGTTTAGCATTTACTTTCATGCCCACCTGCGTGACAGCGAGGGGACAGAGGGGACAGCGTCGTCTCCTGCAGAAGGTAGCCGCAGCCTCTGGATGCAGTGTTGTGTGGGCCAACGACGTCTCTGTCGTAAAGGCCAGAGCCTTCCACTCATCGGAGTCCCAGGAAAGAAAGTGCCGTCGGTAAACTTTCAGACAAGTTAGCTGGAATAATAAAAAAGGGCTCTCTAAACTGGACAGGTGTGTTAGCGTGGAGAAAAGCTGGCTTCCCTGTTCACACTTGAAATTACACTTGGGTGTTTCCGTGTTTGGGGCTGCGGCTCTGGGAGGCACTTGCCCTGGTTTTTGCCCCATACTTTCTTTATCTGTCCCGTTCTCTCCGGCCTCCAGCCTGTGGTTTGAAGGGAGGAGTTGGCCTAAGCCCTGTAGACAAAGGCAGTAGGAAAATTGCTTTTGAAGAATCCACCCCGAGGCTCCTTATTCTTGGAAGTTTTGATGTCATGTACATGACCTCTTAGTTTGCAACACATCTGTGTTCCCAGTGGCTCTGCTCCCGGGACACCTGGCTATCCTCAGCAGCCTGATCCCCTGTGAAGTCGGGTTTGTTCCTTTTCCGATGAGAGCACAGTTTGTGCTGCTTTGGCTTTTGCTCTTGGAATTTAGGACACTTTGAGTCGAAGTGAACTGTGAGTGGAGCTTTCTGAGGAGGATGTAGGGTGTGTTCAAGTAAGTGTAGGAACCAGTTAGATGTGTGTTGCTGGGAGAAGAACGGAAAGTCCCCAGAGCCGAGCGGTAACTACAATGCACGATTACTTGAAAGCTTGCTGAGTTATTTTAATAATATTCTGAAGCTACCTAAACATTTTTTATGGCCTTCACTCCATAACTAAGAGCCTCTGAACCTGCTGCCTAGCTGCCTCTTACCAACAGCCTCAGCAGGGGATCTGCTTAGACCACAGACTAGTTAGGCTAGTAAGTACCAGAGACCATCTGTGAAATAGCGGTGCTGATGGTGTGATGACGGCTGATGCATTACCTGCTCATAGCAATTTGAGTGCCTGTAGCATAATTCATTAATCATGAAAAATGTACAGTTCAACTGAAGCAAACCCAGCAGATTTATTTGATCTAAATTTAAGTATTAGCTTAGATTTTTTTTCTTTTTCCCCAAGCACTGGGTCAGTTCTCTGCTTTAGATTAAGACAGGTTTCTGTTACAAGGGTATGTTGGGGAAGACCCGTTCCTTTTCCAGCTCTCTCCTTTTGTGGACAAAGTTATTGTAATTCCACTGATTTGTGGCATTTCTTTGTGGGCTGTTAGCATCGTGACAAGACTAGAATATACAGTCAACAAAGAATTGTATAGTATTTGAAAAATCACAATGCGCCATGCAGATGATCTCATCTTACCAGTCACTTCTTAGACTGTGTGGTTTACTTTTCTGGATCTCTCTATTTGGGGTTCCACATCTATACATTTGAAAGCGGGGGAAAGGCAACAAAAATGAGTAAAGCCATGATGCTTTGTGTGTGGAGTTTGACCCCGCCCCCCAGGTTAAAGTTTATAAATGTGCACCTTGTTAATTTTTCACCCACCCCGTAAGTGTGGTGCTTGTGATTTGACCACTGTCGCAGTCTGAGTCCCAGAAAAGTCACTTAAAATATCTTTTTTTCCCAATTGATGCACATAAATGCAGACCTTGGTTCATACTGAATTCTTAAGCTGGTAACAAATCAACAGCTGAGACGCAGGAGAAGCGTTTGTCCTCAGAAACCTCAACTGTTCGAGGACTGAAATGCTACCACATGCCCTTGCCTGGCTCCGTGTGTCCGTCGTGCCCGCGCATGCTTAAGCACACGTGGATCCTTTATGTGGGACCAGCTCGTCCTCATCTGTGAAATAAGGATGGCCACGGTACCAATCTCATAGGGTTGATGCGGAGTTGAAAGAATGAACGTGTGTAAAGCACGCAGAAGAGGCATCAGCGTGCCAGACTGTTAGCTGCTAAGGAGTAAGTCCTGAACTTCATTTGTTCACTGTGCCTTTGTGTCTCGGTAACTTTGTCATGGCATCTCTAGGTTAACGAGAATACTGAATAACTCCATTTATTAAATCGTTAGGTCCAACTAATTTTATTAAATAAGTATTATGCCCTAACAGTCGTTATTGGGGGAAGTCATACACATAAATTAGAAGAAACATTTTTATTTCATTCTTGGATAACCGTGGTGACATACTAATGGGATGGTTGCACCTCTTGGGCACTGCACAACTTCTCTAGCTTGGGAGTCCAATGGACGTTGCCGCCCTCTGTGGTTTTTTGGTTTTTGTTTGTGGTACTTTCCTTTTATCATAGCAACCCCGCTGTTTTGTGACATAGTGATGCCATGGAGAGGAATGTACCAGCATCTAATACTGAAACTGAATACCTCAAGTGGGGTCCGGTCCATCTCTGGCGTTGCATTTTCCTCTTAAATTCAGAATGCCCTGTGGGGCCTCTGTGGGTTTGCTGTGGTACACGGAGGCACCCAGGTACATGGTCTGGAAACACCTGTGACTAGCATGTTAACCCAACTCTAGGGTGGGTTTGAACTGGTGACATTGAAGTAAAAAGTGCTTCTCTGTTTGAACTTTTGCTTACAGGCCTGATTTACAAGATGTGTTTCAGAAGTGGTTCTATTAAAATTTGGTTTATGCAAATGAAATGCAAGGGCCTGATATTTGTTCTTAAGTTCTGAAGAATGTCCGAGATAGTCGAGCGTGGCGGACCTTGCAGGAGCTGGTCTCTGCCTGGAAAGGAGTGGTCGGCAGCGTGGTGGGGCCCCCACACTGACACGGGAAGGGCCGAGGGGCTCGTCTTCGATGGAAGTGCGAGTGACGGGCTAAAGAATTTGTCGTCTAAGAGAAGCTTTCCCCAGGTGTCAGAGCGTCTCTTCATGGGGATCACGTGGCGTCGCCTGCGTGTGGTCTCAGGGTACGCCGGTCCCCCACTGTCTCTGCACAGCTGCCTGGGCCTGAGCTGTGGATCCAGGTGTGGAGGGCAGCATGGCTCTGCCTCGGGCAGCCTCCTCGCCCTGCTGGCCTCGGAGCCGGCTGCGGCTCTCCTGCCTCCCTTCGAGTCTGGGCTCTGTGACTGCTCTGAACCTGATTTCATGTGTATTCACAGTGGTTTGGTCTTAGAAGATATTATTTTTTTCTTAAGATTTTATTTATTTATTCACAAGAGACACAGAGAGAGGCAGAGACACAGGCAGGGGGAGAAGCAGGCTCCATGCAGGGAGCCCGATGTGGGACTTGATCCCAGGACCCCGGGGTCATGCCCTGGGCCTAAGGGAGATGGTCAACCCCTGAGCTACCCGGGTGCCCGTCCGAGGGGTCCCGAGAGGCATGCAGTCCTCTGCTCGGACCCTTCTTGGGCTAGCCACCTTCTCAGCAGCATAACACTCGCAGACCTTTCTGGGGACCAGGAGCCCCTCCATGACTTACAAGCCCTGGACCCCCAAGCCTGGCTTCTGGCTGTACCTTCACCTCCCCCAGCCTTCCCCTTCCTACGAGCCTGCACTGCTCTCTGGCCCCCCTCACTGCCTCCCCCTCACTCTGGTAGCTGCTCACATACTACCTCCCACACCCCGCTCCCTGTTTGGCACACTGTTGACTATTCAGTCTTCTTGGCTCAGCATCCCCCTGACACAAACATTTGTTTTTTCTTGGCTTATTGTCTCTCTCCACCCCTGACCCAGGCTGCCTGCCAGCTACAGTGAGAGGGTCCGAATTTCTGTTGGTGACTCCTGTGCTTCTGGCAGCTGCAGCGGTGCTGGGCACACAGTAGGTGCTCAGTAAATACTTGTCGAATAAACGAAATAGATAAGTGAGTGAGCGTCTCTAAGGGAAACACCGTGCTATCTTTAACGCCTCCATAAGTTAGAGGCTTTGGACAGCGTAGAGTTATTTTCTCCCAACACGTGTCTCATCGAGATAAGACAGCTTTGTGGGAAATGCTTGGATGGTTTGAACCCTGATCACTCAGACTTGGTTTTAGTTAAACTGCTCTGTGCTTAAGTCTTTTTGATATTGCAACATTCCCTGGAGTTTTTGAATCCAGGGAATATATGTTAATCTGGTAAAAGAAATAAAGCTAACTGGTATGCTAGGGACCATATTCTTTGAACTGGTTCCTCTGAATTGAGTTCAGATACGGTTTCTTTACTACAAGTCTGTGGAAACTGGAGACCAAACCGGAGCATTCTTGGGTTGAGTATTTGGCTTCTGAGGTGGAATGTGTAGGATTGGAGGACTGTCAACCTGGCATGTAGATGAAGCCTTGAAAGAAGATATATCTGTAACTTTCAAAACCACCTTTAAGCCTTAAGAACACATAAACAAAGGAGGAATAGGTTTTTTAAACAAAGAATGGAATCCAGAAATGGACTTGCTGGGTCAGAAGGTAAGAGCAGTTCAGATATTGGAGGCAGCTTCCGAATCGCCCCGTGTAGAGGTGCACTCCGAGTGACACGGCTCCGCAACACACGCAGAAGTTTTCTTTCATCGCTGCATTGAGCTTTCATCCGGGTACAGTGAGGGTCATCCATCCTACGTGCACAACTCTGGACCCCGTTCGTCCCCAGAGCTGTGCAGCCGGCACCACGATCCACTTCCATCACCCGTCGGGTCCCTCATGCTCTTGAGCAGGTAATCCCTGCTCCCACCCCTGGGCGTGGGCAACCTCTCTCTCAACGCTGGTGTTTTCTAGACCTTTCGTAGAAATGAGATTGTGCGGCTTTTTTCACTCAGCGGCATTTGGAGGCTCAGCATCCTCCTTTGTGGAGTTGTGCCGTCATCTGTCGTGCGTTCCTTCTTTCACCTCTGGGTAGTAGTCCTCCGTACGGATGGCCCACATCTTGTCTGTGTTCACCAGCCGATGGACTTTTAGGTTGTTTCCAATTTTGGGGTGTTGGGAGTAACGCTGCCGGGAACATTCGCACACCTGTGCGTGGGCATGAGTTCCTGTCCTTTGTGTGAAGGTTCTCAGGGGCAGAATTGCTGTGTTGCATGATCAGCTTATGTCTGACTTTTTAAGAAACTGCTGGATTGTCTTCCCAAGTGTCTGCAGTTAACATCCCCACCAGCAGTGTTTGAGGGTTTCGGTTGCTCCATATTCTTGTGGACACACACCTGTCTGTCTTCTTTATCGTAGCTGTCCCAGTGGACGCGAAGTGGTATCTGATTTTGGTTTTAGTTTGCATTTCCCTCATGGCTAGCAAAGTTGAGCATTTTTGCCCTTCCTAATCAGCCATTTGTCTACTTTCTTCAGTGAAATGTTTATTCAGATATTTTTTCATTTTTAAATTAGATCATCATTGAGTTATAAGAGTTTATGATTTTTGCTGATACGTGTCCTCTGTCAGATCCATGGTTTGCAAATACTTTCTCCTAGTCTTTGGCTGTCTTTTTAATTTTCTTAGTGCTATCTTTTGAAGTACATTTTAAATTTTGATGAAGTCTAGTTACCAGATTTTTTGTGTGTGGGTTGTGCTTTTTTTTTAATATTTTATTTATTTATTCATGAGAGATACACACAGAGAGAGAGGCAGAGACACAGGCAGAGGGAGAAGCAGGCTCCATGCAGGGAGCCCGACGTGGGACCCGATCCCGGGACTCCAGGATCACGCCCTGGGCCGAAGGCAGGCACTAAACCGCTGAGCTACCCAGGGATCCCTGGGTTGTGCTTTTGATATTGTATCTAGAATCTTTGTCCAGCCCAAGGTCATCGTAGTTGTTTGGGGGTGCATTTACCTGATGATTAGTGAAGTCCTTTTTATATGTTTATTGGTGATTGGACCTCTTCTGAATTACGTGTTCAGCCGTGTTTCTTTGACATTTAAGAAGTATAGTAAAAAACATGTCTAAAACATGAATTGGAATAGCATTAGGAAAAATGCGTTCTATTTTTGTATTTTATAGCATATGCATTAGTTTCTTAGGGCTGTTGTAACAAATTATCAGAAACTTAGTGGCTCAAAACAAGGGGAATCTATTCTCTCACAGTTCTGGAGACCAGAAGTTGAAAATCAAGGTGTTGGTAGGCTGTGTGCTCCCTCCTGTGGCTCCCAGGGAGGATCCTTCTGTCTCTTCCAGCTCCCAGTAGCCCTTGACGCTTTGCTCAGGTCTCTGCCCTGTCTTTGTGCGGCTCCTCTATCTCTGCATTTGCTCTCCTGTCCCGTATGAGGACACTGTCGTTGGATTTAGGGCCCACTCAGATGATCTGGGGTGATCTCATTTGAGAGCCTGAACTTCATTACACGTACAAAGATCCTTTTTCCAAATCCGGTCCCATGCACAGGTTCTGGGGGTCGAGCGTGGACATGTTGTTTGGGGGCCGGGTCCTTTCCTACACCACAGCATCTGTGTCTGGTGCGTATCAGCCAGCATCCATTGTGCTTCTCTGGTTTTTATATCGCTGCTTCTGTCTTTAGAGGTTTGTCCTCGTTGAACTGTTGACCAGGGGGATGATTTCTTGGCATCTGGGATTTTGGCTCTAGATGTTGACACAAGGTGGGATGATCTCTTAGAAATAGTGAACATTTTTTGTAATCTCTCTTTTATTATTTTCCCCTAGGGAAATAAATGTCTTTACTTGGCTTCTTGCCACTCATGTTCCATAATGTTTTGTTCCTTCGTATTATTTTAGGCCCTTGTTTGCAAAATTAAAAAAAAAGTGAGTAGAGAAATTATGAAGAAACTGACAACAGATTTAGACCTTGGTTTCGCTGGGAACTGTTGTATGTTTGGAAATTTTTCTTGTTTTTAACAGATCTGTTTAGCATTTGGAACTAGCTGCATACATTCTAGAGCTACAATTTTAGGTAGAGCCATGGAGCTAACAATAACTCATATGGGTAGTAATTTTTACTACCTCCCTAGCTCACCGTTTATGGGTACTTTTAGATCAGCTGGATCAGTTAGTAAGTTTCTAAGCGTGCAGGTGAACACCAGGATGGGCCGTCCGAGGGCCCATTTTGAAGACGAAGATCCGAGGGCCGGCTGCGCTGGGCCCGACCAGGACCTCTCAGTGTGTGATAGCGCAGTGAGGATCAGCATCGAGGTGCCTGGCTCCTCCTCTACTACCACTTTACCAAGCAGTTGGGGAGGCAGACACCATCTGCCCAGATGGAAGGAAGGGGGGCTTTTCCCTAAAATTACCCCTCAGAGAAAGCCTTTGCCACAAAGTTAAGTAAAATAAAAACCGCGCTTCCTTTGGTTCAGCAATCTAAGGGCTGGTAAGTCAGCCACACCAGAAATCGCCAGTATAATCTTACCCATTCTAAAATTGCATTCCTATCGTGAGAACATGTTCTGACAGCCAGCACTGTTGTTCCCTCTGCGCGGGGTGTCCGTGTCCGGGGACCCTGGGTTGTCTGGCGTAGGATATGAAGGGGCCTGGCGAGGCTGCCCAGTTGGGGTCAGCAGGGGTGCGCTCGGCGCCTGGCCTGGCCGGGCACTGTTGCAGGGGCTGGGGTTACATCCAGCAGCAAAGACCCCAGCCCTCGGAGCGCTTCCACCAGGGGGAGGAGGGACACGATACGCATAAATAGCGAATTATGTAATCAGTGATAAGTGCTGTGGAGGAAAGAGAAGGATAAGGGAAGTGGGAGAATTGTAGCATTTCATACTTTTTATTATGGAAACTTACAAACGTGTGCAAAAGTGGAGTAGTCCAACAAAACCCCACAAACCTGTCTACCCAGCTTCAGCAGTTGGGAGAATTGCCCAGTCTTGCTTCCCTGAGCCTCGTTCCCTGTAACCCTGTGTTACTCTGAAGCAGCCCCCGGGCATCACGTTCTTGCCCCGCAGGCAGGTGTGTGTTACGGACGGAAGGTGTCTCCCCTCTCCCAGCTCGTGTGCTGGAGCTCTGGCTCCCAGGGTGACGGCATTTGGAGATGGGGTCCCCGGGTGGCCGGTAGGGCCCTGGGCGGAGAGCAGCCTGGAGAGGAACGGAGGGTGGGCCCTGAGGGTCGAGCCAGTGGCCTTATGAGAGGGGCCGAGGGTGCTGCCCCCACCCCCTCGTGCACACCAGGGAAGGGCCCCAAGCAGGAGGAGACCAGGCTCCTGCACGAGTGGTCAGCACCTTGGCCTGGGACTTCCCGGCTCGGGAGCCGGGGGAAGACAAGTGGAGCCAGTGGGGCGCCGGGAGCCAGCCTGTCGTATTGTGTCACGGCAGCCGGAGCCGAGGTGGCGGGTGTCGCTCAGGACAGCGCATCTCTGAGAGAGCAGGGCTTTTAAAACCAGAACTGTAAAGCCTTTATCATACCTAAAATACTGTCCCCGATATCAAATATTCAGCGTTCACATTTTCAGTGTGTCTCTTTCTTTTAAAGCCTTTGAATTAATTAGTATCCAGATGAGGTCTTGAGTCTCTTCTAATCTCGGGTCCCCCTCGGCCTCCCTCCGGCTCCTGGCCGGTTCCCGAGGAGCCCAGGTCCTCCGTCCGTGGCCGAGTCACACTCACTCTCCCACTCGGCCGGCTGTGTCCCGCGTGACCGCCATCCTCTGTCCTGGGGGTTCTGTGTCTCCCGGAAGGTGGTCCCTGGAGCCGGGGGCTGGGTCAGGTTCAGGCTGCGTGTTTTTGGCAAGACTCTCCCGGCTGGTGGTGCGCAGGCTCCGCAGGGGTGTCGGGGGGAGCGGCCCTCGCCCTGTCGCTCAGCCCTGTGGGTGCGGGATGGTCGGACTCTAGTGTTCCCGCTTCTTCTTCGTTTGTTAGCAGGAATGTGTCTGTGCCAAGTGTGCGTGTGTGTCCCTCGCTTACCCAGTAGGGTAGTTGTGTGGGAAAGGCAGACTACATGCCTGGCTCGCGGGGCGCGGGGTGGCTCCGTCGGAAGCACCTGCCTTCGGCTCAGGTCGTGACCCCCGTCCCTTGGGCTCCCTGCTCAGCTGCTCGCTCTGCCCTCCCCTTGCTCCCCGCTCGCGTTCTCTTTCTGACAAATAAAATCTTAAAAAAAAGTCAGCGCCTCACTCCCTTCCTCTGTAGCTGTTCTCAGGGTGAGTTGGTTCACTCGGGGTGGGGGGGGCCCTCGTGCTGATCAGTTACTTTGTTTTAAAGTATCTTGAATCTAAGGCTTCAACCTACCTGCTCTGTCACAGCCCATGGCCGTGGCCCTGCTGTCCTTACTGCCCTGCAGGCTGCTTCATCTTTGCCGATTAGTGGGCCCCCCGAGTTGGACGAACCCTGAGAGTTTCTGTGCTCTCTGTTGTGTTAAGTGTTCCACACGCCTTTCCTGCCCTGGCCCCAGAGTCTGCCGTTTCTCCAAGAAGCCCTGCTGCTTCTTAATGGGAAAAGGTTTGTCAGGACCCTGGTCTGCGTGCTCGGACTCCTGGTTGCTGTTGGGTCTTCTTTTTAGGGGACAGAGCTAGGAATTTAAAGATAAAATACACCCTAAGTTCACACTGGTCTTTTTGATTTGGTTTCAGGACTTAGTTTTTTTTTTTTTTTTTTTAAAGATTTAATTTATGAGAGAGAGAGAGACAGAGAGACAGAGGCAGAGACACAGGAGGAGGGAGAAGCAGGCTCCATGCTGGGAGCCCGACGCGGGACTCGATCCCGGGACCCCAGGATCACACCCTGGGCCAAAGGCAGGCGCTAAACCGCTGTGCCACCCAGGGATCCCCGGACCTAGGGGTTTTAATGAGCTGCTGGATCTTCTGTATTTTCTTTCTTCTCATTCTGTGGATACTTGGGGCTGACAGAGGTAGGGCCTTCTCCAACTTGAGCTGCATCAGAATCCCCTAGTGGGCTTGTTAGAGCCCGATGCTGGGCTCCACCCCAGTTTCTGATTCAGTGAGGCAGGGCGGGCCTGGGAACGAGCATTTATCAAACACCTAGCGGATGCCACAGGTCCTGGGAGCCCCTTCTTCTACCTTTACAGTCTCTGACACTGCTTCAACAGTGACTCAGGAGCACAGATTTAAAATGCTTTTACTGGTTCTCTGTGGCATTTGGACATATTGCACCAGGAGCACATGGTCTGACCACCAGTCTCACCAGAGTTCTTTCTCTGTGGCTGTACTGCCAGCCACACGTGCATTTAACTCACTTTGTTTGATTTTTTTCTGATATTTTTCGGGAAAACTTTTTAAGCATTTAACTTCGTTTTGTAATTATATGAAATGCTTGCTTTTGAAACCAAATCTTCCAAGCAAGGTATAATTATAAGCAATGTAGTGTTATTTCTGTCCTTTCCACCCTGACCCTTCCCTTATCTAAGTATTCTCCTATCATAAAAAAAAAAAAATTCATACACATTTGTGCTTCCCTCCTCAGATAGGAAATTGCAGACCAAGACACATTTTTGCCCCTGGCTTTTTCTCTCCACGTTTCCTGGAGATCTTTCCTGTTGCTTTAACAGTCCTGTAGTACTCTGCCATGTGGCTTGTGGATGTTCTGTGGTTATTCTACTTGGGTGCTATCTGTGGAAATTGCTTTTGCTCTTTCAGGTAGTCCTGAATCAAGTAGCTTTGTGTGTGTGTCTGTTGGGATGGATTCCTTCAGGGATTGCTGGGGTTTTGGATTGAGGTGATGCAACAGTTAGGGTCAGGGATGAAGCTGGAAGCTGGATGGGGGAGGCATAACTTGACCGCCAGCAGTGAAATGGCAGGACATACTGACGTGTGAACTACAGTTGGCATTTTGGCGGGACAACCGAAGATAAAGGTGATCCCCATCATCCCCATCATGTTGACTGTAGGAATGACTTTTCTTTAGAGTTGTCCTCTGCAGTAAAGAGCTGTGGGAGGGCCCACTGGTTTCTTCTCATATATGCACCTCGCAATGAAGGGAGGGCAGTGTGTTTACACAGAAATGGGGGTCCATTCCCCAGTCATTTTAGGGCACAGAATAAACCTCGGCTTTTACTTCCCGAATCTGGATGACATATGGATCTTGTTTGTTTTTTCTTTTGAGCCTCACTCCCCACCTCCAACCCCCAAATGTGAAAGCCTTTTATGTGCAGGTAAGTACTCTGAGAGGACCACTGGGGAGGGTTTCCATATTCTGTGAAGATGCATTTGGTATTAGTTTTCCCGCAAAAGAGTGACTAATTTGAAGAATCCATTAATTTTCCTTGCTGTGCTGATGTTATACAAGAAGTATAGCAAGCACGTTTTATACGTGATTGTGGGTAATTACAGACATGGCCTCCCAGTTTGTGACCTTGGATGTTTCTATCATCCATTTGAAAGTCTGTTTTACCAAAAGCCGTTGAACAGTTAATTCATGTGTGCATTATTGGTCTTGGGCAAGTGTATACACCATTGTTAGGGGTAATGCCTGTATTCTCTTTCACCCTTGTAAGTCCCACCCAATACAGGAATGTACTGCTGCTTCCTGGAGAGCTGGAGCTTTCTTCCCTTAACAGCATACTTTAAGAATGGCTCTTTCTGAAAATTTTTCTGTAAAGCAAAGGCTAGGAAAAGTATACATTTCGTTTGACTTATTTGTTCCAAGGTGGACTCCTAGAATCCCTTGCTTGGAAGGGCCTTGGAACTGGTCATCTGGTCCCAGTCCAGCCACTCCATGGCGGAGGAGGTCCTCAGAGGGGAAGACACAGCAGTGCTCCAAATGCAGGTCTCTCAGCACAGCACTTGGTTATATTGGGCTGCAGTCTGCATCGTCTTTGCCACCCCTCAGTGCCAGGGAGCCTGTGGAGGTAAATCTAATGCCTTTGAGACGTTGCCCATGAGATGGTTGAATACACCCATTTTGTTAGCAGACTAAAATAATCTGGATGTCTTCAACAGCTTAAGATAAAGTGAGAGATGCGTTTTATTGGAGAAGTTACTAGTTCCCTTTACTAAGATTATACTAAAGAATTTGAAGAAGAATTATACTGTATGAGAGTATCAATCTTGATTTAAAATCTTTTACCCAACATAAATTTCCAAATAAAAATATTGATCTTAAAAATGCATATATTATGAGGAGAGTTACCCATCAGCTGCAAATCGGCTGAACCTTTTGTTTTTTTTCTGCCACTTTTCTCACGGTTACCGTGTCCTGATCCTTTTCTCCGTTAGTGTTGAGATTTCATAGCTTTGCATGTTTAAGGGCTAGTGACTGGTAAGCAAATGACAGAAGTGTTCACTATTGATGGAAGGTCTTTTGGAACCTGTACCTTCAGCCAGACAGCATTGACAGAGCCTCCGTGCAGTTTAATTAGCAAATAATAAAATTAAGAAATAGAGAAGCAACTCAGGGCAGCAGAGAAGACTTTTTTTTTTAAGATTTATTTATTTATTTATTTATTTATTCATTCATTCATTCATTCATTCATTCATGAGAGATACAGAGAGAGGCAGAGACACAGGCAGAGGGAGAAGCAGGCTTCCTGTGGAGAGCCTGATGTGGGACTTGATCCCGGGACCCCAGGATCATGACCTGAGCCAAAGGAGACATTCAACCACTGAGGCCCCCCCGGGTGCCCCAGCAGAGAAGAATATTGAGTCCAGAGCCAGGCTGCCTGGAGGTGAATAGGTCCCAGGTTTGAAGCTCATTAGCTGCTTGTCCTTGAGCAGGTTTCCACGCTTGACCTCTGGCTTAGTTTCCAATCAATGGAATAGCCCTCTCTCCACAGGCTGGCTTGTGAGTGAGTGTGTGCCAGACCCTGCAAGTGTTCCAGGCCCCTCGTGCTGTGTATTGGTGGTAAGCAGATGGCTCCTCTGACTTCTTTTAGCTAGCTCTCACCTGGTGCTAAGCCCTCCTGTAGCATCAGAAGAAAGGTAGTATGTAGAATTTTTTTTTTTTTTCAAATTAAACGCTTTAATTTTTCTTGTGGGTGCTATAGCAAATTACACAGACTTAATGCCTCAAAATAACACAAATGTATTATTTTGGAGTTGTGGAGGTCAGAAGTCTGAAATGGGTCTCGTTGGGCTCAAATCAAGAGGTTGCCAGGGCTGATTCCTTCTGGAGAGAATGCATTCCCTTGTCCTTTACCGGCTCCTAGAGACTGCCCACGTTCCTGGGCCCACGGCCTTTCCTCCATCTTCAGAGCCAGCAATGACCAGCTTAGTCCTCACGATACCAACTCTGGTTCTGGGTCTGCCTCCATCGTCCCCTCTGAGTGCATTGGCCTCCTGGATGATCCAGGATAATCTCTTTATTTAAGTTCACCTGATTAGCAACCTTATCTACCACCTAATTTCTCCCTCGTCTTGTAACATATTCACAGGCTCTGGAGAGCAGGGCTATGACAGATTTCCAAATGCCCTTAACATATGTCTGGGGAAAAAAAAAAACAAGAAACACAGGGAGTAAGGATTGTACAAGCATGAAAACCCTGTGTCCTTCCTGACTGAGTAACTTCAAAATAGCTTGTGTCTCCCCTGAGGCATAATTTATAGCTGCCAAGCACTCAAACCACATTTGGTAATTCATGCTACTCTTTCTGTACACTCAGTGCCAAATTCAATCTTAATGTCATATTTGAGTCCTAAAATCTTTTAAAAATTGTTGTATAAACATTATAGGACCATTAGCAACAACCAGTGCATAGCTTTTGAATGTAGGTACGAACCTTTTTCTTTTAGGTTAGAGAGACTATGTACCTTTTAGTTTAGTTTAGACACCCTATATATTTTTTTTTAAAATATTTATTTATTTATTTATTTATTTATTTATTTATGAATGACACAGAGAGGGAGGCAGACACAGGCAGAGGGAGAAGCAGGCTCCATACAGGGAGCTCGATGTGGACTCGATCCCAGATCCTGGGATTATGCCCTGAGCTGGAGGCAGATGCTCAACCGCTGAGCCACCCAGGCGTCCCTAGACACCCTATTATATTCCTGAGATGCAGAAAGTGAACACCCCTGTAATCTTGTTCTCAAATTGAAACCCTCCCGATGGTTTGGTTTAGACCGAGACTTCTGATAGGGTGCAGTGCCGGTTGTCTTGTCTGGGACATTTCGCTGCAAAACAGGACATCCCAAAGTCCTGTGCTCCGTCAGCTTAGTGTTGTTTCTGTTCCAGTTGCCATCTAGTGTTAAGAATTAAAAATCTGAATTTCAAAAATGTCTAAATAACACTTGTGACTTTGTAGTTCTAGTGGGCCCCCAAATAAAGGTTTTGGGCATCAAGTGATTGAAAGTGAAAGTGTCCACTGCTCTTCAGGGAGCAGACCAGTGAGCTACATGGTGTAGGACTGGTTTGGGGCGGGGGTCTGGCCTGCTGTTAGGCTTTAGTTAGATTCTAATCTCAGTGACAGCATCTTGGGTCAGGAGACTGGCCTCCAGATTTCTATTTCTGTTATGATCGACTGCTTTGAAGGTTAGAGTTGTTTCAAAAATAGCCATTTTCTTACTGTCTTACTGTCGGTGATCTCAAGTGTAAGTGATGTATTTATATCTGTAGTTACTTTTATCTTATAA